>NW_028288614.1:2400000-3600000 GCF_059628265.1 Tinamus guttatus | reverse complement strand
TGCACCCAAACTTTTACAAGCCTTGAGGAGTCACAGATGAATGCTGAATATGATTTAGATAGTCTGTATCAACTGTGTTCAGGTGAAAACAACTAACGCTATCATTTCCTGAAACATCAGCCATTGGGACTTACTGCGATTCCTTCTCCAGGTTCTCTTTGTCCCTTGGAAATGTGGTTCGAGCTGCAGCTTCTCTCTTGATTCATGCGATATTTTCCTAAGGCAGTTCAAACTGAGCTCATAAGTATGAGCTGATTGATTTTTTGTTTTTCAGAAGTTGATCAAAGTCTTTTGATTTAAGTCTAAGAAACCTTGGCCAAATTACACTTAACTGATGAATTTCACGTATATGATGTAAAGTAGAGCATGCTGCACACTTGAGGTGATATACTTATTTTTCTCCTTTCTACATTGTGAATGTATTGCTAATCAGCTTCATTTCAGACCTTCAGAATGAAGAAATCAGGTTATTTCTCTCTGTGTCATTAGTGTTTAAAGATTCCAGCCAAAGAAGTCTTCTCAACAACCAAGTGCAATGTCTTTGTACTCCACCTGTGTGAGCAGAGATTTGATGCTTGAAGAAGCTGCTTGTTGTTGCCTCAGACTTATGCACATTACCTGATGCTCAGCTAAATGTTATATTACAGAGTCTGCAGTCATCTTTAAAATACATGGTTCTATTTCACAAGAAGAGCAAAAATACAGAATCTTGATTTTGTTCCATGAGTTAGGGAAATCTATCAAAACAAACAAAACAAAACAAAAAGGTTCTCATCCCCAGTGCTAGGTCTTGTTTATACATTTTCTATTAGAAAATTCTTGGATTAAAAATCATTTTGTTGTTGTTGTTGTTTTGGTGTATTCTGTAGTTTGCATTTAAAAAGTGAGGGAAAGCACTCAATTATCCAGAACTTCTGCTGACTTTGGCACTGTCCTGAGAATCACTTGCTGAGCTCAGGGCCCTGCAAAGTCATCTGTCTAATGCGGAGAGGGAGTTTGGTGGCTACACAAGGAGCAGCAGTTTTTAAGAAAACAGTGCTCTAGCTCTGTGTGAGCAGAAAACCCCAAGAAAATATCTTAGATAATTTCAGTTTATGAATCTTCTTCTGCAAATACATGAGGGAATGAAATCCAAAATGCCATCTAGAAATTAGGCATATAGTCTAGGGAAGTCATCAGTCTTCTTTTTACAGTGAACTAAGAAAGTTAGACACTTCTAGAAGTGAATTCATCTCTTTTCAAAATAGGAGGTTAAAATGGATGGTATGAATGATCTAACATAGATTTTTTGTTTCTCTCTGATATATAGATGTAGCCTAGACAATTAAATTGAATTTACAAAGCCTTCAGACACCTACTGTTAAGTAAGGTAAATTTCACTTTTATCGAAACTGAATGTGGAACATGTATAAGTTCTTTAGGGTACTGGTAGATTAGAATGATATAAAATGGAATATTCAAAAATGTTTCCATAAGATATAAGGCTTTTTTTTTCTTTTCTAAATTTACCTTTTTCTTATTTCATGATATAATAAAGAGAGAATCTAGAGCTCAACACTTGGAGGATACTTTAGACTGCATGCCATCATGTACTTTATTTTTTAAAAATTGATGAACAAGAAAAAAATAGATTTCCTGAATAAGAATGATTTGTTGTTCTCTTTGTGCTAAGCATATAATGGTCAGGAGGAGATTTGTGGTCTGCCTCTGGAAGAAGTGTGTCTGCCAGTGTCTCCCTACAGAATTCTCACTGCTGAATTGGAGGATATTTTCAAATACTAGTCCTGCAATGTTTTAATTGGCATAGAATTCTGGCATATAATTCACTTTGCTGAGTAAAGAGTCCAGATGTTTAAGCTTTACAAAACCTGTGATTTTAATCTGCTATGTTGCATCATCAGCATTTCTAACATAGTTACACATTAGCTAATGAGGACACATTTACAAAGACACTTGGTCTTTATCATCAGACTATTTTACAGGAACCAAGACACAAGGCAATTCTATGTACTTTCAAAACTGTCAGTACGTGTGATGGGGAGGCGTATTTTGCTATGTTGTCTGTCAAAGTCAATGGGCAGCTGAAGTTATTTTTTGAACTCGTAATACTCTTTTGACATTAATTGCTTAACTAAAGATCTACAAAAGGTAGTTGCTGCTGATAGCATCTTTTTGATTCATGTAATATGTTTTTACTGGTGCATCTGATGTGAAATTTTTGTTCTCTGAATTTAAGCACATTCATTTTTTTCCTTCAGAGGTTTCTGCTTTTTTTGTGTTGAACTCACTGCTTAACAAAGAAAAGTATTAGCATGTCCATATGACTTTGAAAGCTTTCTTTCCCATTATAATTAGGCAGCCGTTTCTTATAGGAATATACATGTATACATTTATATACATGTATATAGGAATATGCATGTAAAGACAATTGGTAGTCATTCTTTATCTAATTGAAGATACAACAAAGTTGTTCCCTGTCTCATGATGAGAGACACCCGCAACCGCACATTCTGCCAAGTTTTAACTGATAATGCTTTCATAGTTTTGTTTATTTTTTTAAGTTTTTGTTGCTTTGGCTATTCAGCAGCAATTTTGTGTGATGGAAGTCCTATCACTATCATTGTTTCATTCTTTTTTCAAAGTGGAGAAAATGTGTCATGTGCTTTTTTTTTCATCTAGACACTAAAGTAGAATGAGCTAAGATGACTTATGGTATGAGTTTTAGCTATAGAATAATAAAACCTAATGGTATACAAGATAGACAAGATATGTTTATCCCCATAACAACTAACATTGACGCTCCTGTTAATGGACAAATAGTTTTGATACAGTACTTGGACTCCAGAAAGTTCATATGTCCATGTGCCAGCTGCTGGAGAGACTGGAAAAACAGACACACCTACTGGATAGAATGAGTGTTCAAGCTCTGATGCTGGAGGATTCCGCATTGAATATAGGTACATATGTGTCATAATGTCATACATTAATTCCTTATGATCAGCCAGGAAAGCGGATAGAATGAAGATATTAGTGCTATGTGTGTTATATATAAGTGCTGAGAGTGTCTATGTGTTGATCTGTGTGGTCAGATATATATGTTTGTAAATTGTACAACTCTATATCAACCTGGAGTTCAAGAGAGCTAAATTTGACTTCTTCAGGAACACACTTGGAGGAATTTCCTGGGCCACGGTCCTAGAAGAAAAAGGTGTCCAGGAGATGTAGCTAATATTCAAGAACCACTTTCTCCAAACTGAAGATCAGTGCATTCCTACAAAAAAGAAGTCAAGCTAAGGGGAGACCTGCATGGATGGGCAAGGAACTCTTGGGAAAACTTAAAGAGAAAGTATATATAATGTGGAAGAAGGGTCAGACCACACAGGAAGAATATAGGAACATTGTCAAAGAATGCAGGGGTGTGGTGAGGAAAGTTAAGGCCTGTTTGGAATTAGAGTTAGCAAGAGATGTCAGGGACAACAGGAAGGGCTTCTACAAATACATCAGCAGCAAGAGGAAGAATAAGGAAAGTGTGGGTCCACTGCTGAAAGGGTGGGTGCCTTGGTGATGGAGGATACAGAGAAGACAAAGTTACTAAACACTTTCTTTGCTTCTGTCTTTACTGCTAAGGCTAGTCCTCATGAACTACAAAGCCTAGAAAAAAGAGAGAAAATCTAGGGGCAGGAAGACTTTCTGCTGGTCAAGGAGGATTGGGTTAGGGATTATTTAAGCAAAAAGCACATCCACAAGTCTATGGGTCCAGCTGGGACGCACCCAGGAGTGGTGCGGGAACTGCCGGGGGTTATTGCTCAGCCACTCTCTATCATCTCTGACAAGTCATTGGTAGTGGGGGAGATGCCACAGGACTGGGAGAAAGCCAACGTCACTCCAATCTTCAAAAAGGACAAGAGGGAGGAATCAGGAAACTACAGGCTGGTCAGCCTCACCTCCATCCCTGGAAAAGTGATGGAGCAGTTCATCGTAGAGACCATCTCTAGGCATGTGAAGGAAAAGAAGGTGATGAGGGGAAGTGGTGTTTAACCATCCTGATGAGATCTACTATGAGATGACTGGCTGGATGGATAAGGGGAGAGCAGTGGATGTTGTCTACCTTGACTTCAGCAAGGCTTTCGACACCATCTCCCATAATATCCTTATGGGGAAGATCTGGAAGTGTGGGTTAGATGAGTGGACAGTGAGGTGGATTGAGAACTGCCTGGATGGCAGAGCTCAGAGGGTGTTAATAAAAGGGGCTGAGTCCAGTTGGAGGCCTGTGGCCAGTGGAGTCCTCTAGGCATCAGTACTGGGCCCAGTGATATTCAATTTGTTCATCAATGACTTGGACAAGGGCACAGAGTGCATCCTCAAGAAGTTTGCAGATGATACCAAACTGGGAAGAGTGGCCAGCCCTCCAGAGGGCTGTGCTGCCGTGCAGAGAGACCTAGACAGGATGGAGAGCTGGACAGAGAGGAACCTTCTGAGGTTCAACAAGGACGAGTGCAGGGTCCTGCACCTGGAGAGGAATAACCCCAGGCACCAGTACAGAGTAGGGGTTGACTTGCTGTAAAGCAGCTCTGCAGAGGTTGGAAACAAGCTAACCATGAGGCAACTATGTGGTTTCATGGCCAAGAAGGCCAATGTCATGTCTTTGAGCAGTGTATAGATGTCTCAGACGCCACATTTTAGCAGATTTTTATGTGTGAGTTGAGCCTTGTGTGTCCTCTTCAGGGTAAGCTATAATGTTGTCCAGGTTGTATTAACTGGTCAAAAAAGTCTCATATAGGACAACATTTAGTCAACTAAATATGTTGTAGGAAACTTAAATAATTTTACCTCAGGCTTTTACACTGTAAAATCTGTTTGTGAGGGTTTGTATTTAAAATCCCCTTTGAGGAAAGGAATATGTATTTGAAGAATACAGTTAAAACCATTTGGGGATGTTTTTCTTTGGATGAGTTGGCTTGCTTTCTGCAAGTAGTCCTGTTCAGTGAGTGTAAAGATATTCTATGCAACTAATTTAAAAATACATTTTCACATAGTAGATAATCAAAGTTATTAGTTCCTACTAAGACATTAAATTACAGAGATTATTTTTTCCGGGGGTATAAACAGATATAAACTAGGCTATTTGTTTTGCCAGTGTATCATAGCATCTTCAACCACATTTACTTAGCTAGATGTTATCCTTATATATGTAGATCTCCCACTTGCCTAAAGAATTAATTTGATTTACCACAGCTCTTTATAACTGTCCCAATGACAAGGTCAACCAGTGTGAGGGCCTTGGCTTTTCTCTGTAGGTTCCAGGCTTTTTGTTGTTCTTTTTGTTTTGTTTTGTTTTGTTTTTGTCTTTTTTATTTTTTTTTTGTATTTACCCACATTTTTTCCTCTTTTGCGACAGCATGTGAGCATTGTGCTTGTGCTTTTTTCAATCCTTGGACATCTTCCAGCTTCTCTACTAACTGCAGTGGCAATGTTGCCAGCTGCTGTAACAGAGGTGTAATCATAAACTGGTTGTTATACTGTCTACTTGGGTTTGCTGCTTTTTGCTAATGTCAGCGTGGGATTGAATTGGAAGTTTTCTGGCAGTTTCTGGCTCGTTTATACACACAATGTTCCTGTCTCTTCTCATCTCTTCATGTAACTGAGGAAATGTGTTGGGTTGCACAAGCCTCTCTACAGCTGCTTGCAAGTACTGCTTAGTTTAAAGAAAGCCTGTATTCCTTTGCTATCTTATGGGGAAGTGAACCTCAAACCCATGATGCTTTGACTTCTTCTTATTAATGTTTGTCTTACAGTCAGTACTTCCAGGACTTCATTTTTCATCCTTTTCATTGTGTAATCCTTACTTGCAGTTTGAAGGGTTTGTTCTCAGCAACACTAAGCTCAAGACTCACAAAGCTGAGGGAAGAATGGAGGGAAGATATTTGTTTTAAAGACAAGGTACTTAAATTATGGCGTTTTGGAGAAGGACCTTCAAGAACCATTTTTATTCTCAGTACTACTGCAAAGCAGCTAGAGCAGTCACAAAATCCAACAGCTTTGGAAGGAACCTTGTTGTAAAGAGAGCTCTAAGAGGCAGTGATGTTGGCTGTAGGCCAGGCATGTGCCTCCAGCACGGGGAGCAACAGCCCAGAGATCTGCGTGGGCAAGGGAGGGAAATCCAGTTGTGCATCATATCTGGTTCTCCACACTCCACTTTACATGTGAAGGGCTATAGGCTGTGAAAGTCCCTTGCATCACTATTCTCTGGTATTTCAAAAATATCTTTTGGTTGTTAAGACTCCACTCTGTAAGCCTTCTTTCAGTTTGACCTTTTTCAGAGCCAAGGCCATGCCATCATCCACTTAATTAGCTATTTCTTTGGAGATATTTTGTGAGCATGTCTCATTTCTCAGTTTTAGATTCTGAGTCTGATTTGATGAGTTAATGATCCTATTAGTAGACTCAGCATGGTAGTGACATTTTCAGAAATAGTATATAGGAAGAGATTGGGAGATAGGTTGTGTTTCTTACACATTATTCATATTCTTCCTGCTTCATCGTTCCAAAGAATCTGCATGGTGACATTTTGAGGATAAATAGAGTAAAAATATTTTATAACTGGGTGGCAACATTCTGCCGATTCTGAGTTTGCGTGGGTAAACTACCCTTAGGGTCGGAATATCTTGCTTCATTCTCAATTACCTAAAGGCTTTTTTTTTTTTCCCCAGTCATTTTGCTGTGTTTTTTTTTTTTTCATTTGAACTAAATTGTGTCTGGAAATTAGGGTGGAATTTAGGAACAGGAATTTAGGGTGGTGATCAGTGGTGCAGAGTCTAGTTGGAGGCCTGTAGCTAGCGGGGTCCCCCAGAGGTCAGTCCTTGGTCCAGTCCTGTTCAATTTATTCATCAATGACCTGGATGAAGGCACAGAGTGCTCCCTCAGCAAGTTTGCTGATGATATCAAACTGGGAGGAGTAGCTGATACCCCAGAGGGCTGCGCTGCCATCCAGAGGGACCTGGACAGACTGGACAACTGGGCGGTGAAAAACCTCATGCAATTCAACAAGGCCAAGTGCAAGGTCCTGCCCCTGGGGAGGAATAACCCCAGACACCAGTACAGGCTGGGGACTGACCTTTTTGGAGGGCAACTCTGCGGAGAAAGACCTGGGTGTCATGGTGGACGACACGTTGACCATGAGGCAGCAGTGTGCCCTCGTGGCCAAGAAGGCCAAAGGGATCCTGGGCTGCATTAAGAAGAGCGTCAACAGCAGGTCAAGGGAGGTGATCCTGCCCCTCTACTCAGCCCTAGTGAGGCCACATCTGGAGTACTGTGTGCAGTTCTGGGCCCTCCAGTACAAGAGGGATGTGGAGCTGCTGGAGAGAGTCCAGCGCAGGGCTACAAGGATGATCAGGGGCCTGGAACATCTGCCCTACAAGGAGAGACTGAGGGAGCTGGGCCCGTTCAGCCTGGAGAAAAGAAGGCTGAGAGGGGACCTGAGCAGTGTCTATAAGTACCTCAAGGGAGGGAGTGAGGAGGATGGTGCTGGCCTATTTCACTGGTGGCCACCAACAGAACTAGAGGTAATGGCCACAAACTGAAACACCAAAAGTTCCACAGGAACTTAAGGAAATAATTGTTAACAGTGAGGGTGACAGAGCACTGGAACAGGTTGCCAAGAGAGGTTGTAGAGTCTCCTTCTCTGGAGATCTTCCAAACCCACTTGGATGCAGTCCTGTGCCACGTGTTCTAGGTGACCCTGCATGTGCAGGGAAGTTAGACTAGATGATCTCTAGAGGTCCTTTCCAACCTTAATGATTCTATGATTCTATGAAATGTACTTTCTATTCCTTATTATGCCAAATTTCTAGCTCACTTTTCATGAAAAAGTCAGTCTATGACTTTAGAAATTAAGCTGTGTCTTGAGCAACTAAGGACATTGTTGTTACTCAAGGGTATATTTCCAAATTTTATCTATTAGTTCTGCAGTTCCAAGGAGACTGCTTGCACACTTAAGCCTGTGCGGGTGGGAGTGGGAGGTAGGAGTTAGAGGCAATTACATGATCTCGCAATTTTTTTTTATAAGAGCTATGATTTTAACAATTATTCTAATAAACTGGAAAAACATTACTTCCAGAGCAGCCCTTGGTATATTAAGCACAGATACAATACTTGGTGAGGTATTTCATCTGAGTTATGAAGTTATGATCTGACGTTTTCAGGATTAGTATATATGAAAAGTGGTAGTTGAATATATCATATTTAAAAATATTCATGTTCTATCTACTGGTATTATCAGTGCTATCAGAAAACCTAGTAAGTAAAAAAGGTATATACAACATCCTTACACTGTGTTTAATCTGTATATGACTTCTCTTAATTACTGCTGTGATTAGCACACTGTATGAGGATTATTGTTACAGTAATAATCCCCCACCACACAGATTTTCATAAGAAAAAGAATCCTCATGTGAATCTAATTACACCAAAGTGCTGATGAATTCATAAAACTAATTAATTCTTCAGTATTATTCAAGTGCCCTGCTTGAGGAAAGGATACATGGCTTATGACAAGTTGTATATACATCTATTATAACTATGATTTGCACATAGTGCCCAAGTATCATGAAGAATCAGAATTATGATTATATTTCTTCCAAAGGAAATGATTTTTTAAGTTAAAACTGACTGTATTTGTCAGCCTTGCATTTCTAATTCAGTATTCTTATCAAACTGAAAATGAAACTCTTTTCCCTTCTTTTTTAATAACAGGCTCTATTTAGACATTTCATAGTAAGATTGAAAAAATCCATAATCTTATAATAGTCTTTTTCTCTTATACCCTACTGTCCTGAAGTTACAGCTTTTCTTTTCTGTAGTCTTTACGACTTACATAGTACTTCCAGATTTGCAGGACTATATTTTAGGCTTCTCTCCTGATGTCTATTACATCCACTTCTATATGACTGTCCATAAACCTGGTCTTCTGGACTCACATCTTGCCTATCAATCATGGCTGTTTCTTTAGTGTCTTCCGAGCAAATATGTGTTCATTAAAAAAAAAATCTATAATTATAATGTCATTTTCTTTCTAATTTTGCTCAATGTCTTTGCTACCGCTTTCCTACTTGTTGTTTTTACTGTTGCTGTAATCTAATAATTTAGGCTGACTAGGACTTTCTCTTTGGAAGGTTATTCTAGTTCCACTTAGTTCATCTTTTATTCCCTAATTTAATTTACTACCATTATGTTTATTTTCCAGACCATATAAAGTGTTCTCTGCTGTTTTCTTTCATTCTTCTTGTTAGTCTGAAGCCTTTTCACGTATAAGTTTATGCTTTTTATCTAGTATAGAGCTAACATCCACCTGCTCCACCTACATTTAGGTAGCTCCTTGTATCTTTTGCAATAGAAGAATGTCAAGTAGCTGGGATAGTTATGTATTTATTGTCTTTTTGCTATCTAGCTGTGTATTCAGTATCACCAAGTGCTTAAGAATCTTAGAATCATTCAGGTTGGAAGGGACCTTGGGAGGTTACTAGTCCAATCTCCAGATCAGAGCAGGGTCAGTGCTGAATTCAGACCAGATTGCTTAGGATTTTTTCTAGTCATATTTTGAAAATCTCCATTGACTGAAACTGAAAAGCCTCTCCATGAAATGCAAGATGCTGTGGAAGGTCTTGTCAAAAACCTTGCTAGAGTTCAGGTACGCACCAGTCACTGTTCTCCTCTCATGTACACCTCTAGTGATTTGATCACAGAAGACAATTAAATCAGTCAAACGTGTTTTGTTTGTTTGCTTGTTCGATTTTTCTTTGTTTGTTTCCCTTTAGTAAATCCATGCTGGATGTTCTCTGGAACCTTCTTTTACTTATCCTTTGTGTCCCTTGCCAGATTCAACACAGGTCGATCTTTGGCTTTTCTAACACCATTCCTGCATGCTCTGACAATAATTCTGTATTCCTCCTCTGCAGCCTATCCTCTCTTCAATTTGTTCCATATGTCCTTTTTTCACTTATTCAAACTTTAGACAAACCAATCTCTGATACATCTTCTTGTATTTCAAGCTTATTCATTCTATAATTCCTTTTTTCATATATGTAATTTGAAATAGCTGATTTTTAAGGAATTCCTAAAAGCTTATACTACTCAATGTCCTGTTTATCTGCTATTATCTTATTACCCATTTCTACCTTCTGCAATTTTTGTGCAACTTCTTTTAACACCTTTTGAGATTAAAGACAGATATGATCATTTTTTAACAAATTAATTTAAAAATTTGCGCCTCTCATAAAAAGGATAGAGAGAGAGAGAAGTGTGAAACAGGACTCTTCTCTTTAGTCATTACCTCTCCTTTTATATATGCACTTTCCAGATAATGGAAACAGGACTGTAACAAAGATGACAGAGTCGCTGTCAATAAGCCCTTTGCCTAAACTGGCCAGTGTTTTAATCCATATTTCAGATATAGTTGATATTTCTCCGTAATAGTTTGTATCAATTTCACCAATATATGAGTTCAATATTCCCATAATTTAATGGCACACTATCATTTTTATTTGCATAGCCTGCTAAAAATATACATTGTTGGATTTTTACTTCCATCATTTTTGTTCTTGAAGGACACCATTTCAATATTCTTGGAGTATAACTGCAACACCCTTACGTTTTCTAATTTCTACTATTTCTTTTCTACTTATTTCTGTCACAATTGATGACATTTGTCCATCTTGTCTTACAGTTTAATTGAAATATTTTAAAGAACACAATCTTTGCTTTCACCATTTTGCTAGCTATAGCTTTCCTTAGCATGTTTTCTGGATGTAATCTAAGATGAGGTTGAAAAATTGTTGAGCTCATTAACCAATAATTGTAAATTCCATCTTTCCTGTCATGCTATCTGTCATTAAATGAGACAGTAAAATAATCCAGAGGGGCAACAACTACTGGGCTTTATTTAGTTGCTTTTATTCACCAGCGCAAGATCTTTTCCATAACAACATTCACCATTAACTGGCACGATTGTTATAGGATTTGGCTGATCAATTAGTAAACAGGAATTAGCAATTAGCACAACTAAAATCAAGTACACAGTATACAGGGGACTCTCAATGTTGCAAAGAGTGAAAAATATATTGTAGCATTTCTACACCCTGAAAGTACAGGGGACGCTCAACCTGGCGAGGAGTCACCTTAGCCAAGTATTCCAGGTTAAGGGAAGTAAAGGGATATTCACAGCTGGAGGAATTGTTCAGGTGTCATTCTTGATTCCCTGTTCAACTCAGCAGTGTTAGACTCTGTCTTTTATACCCTTAGGGAAGGAGTATGTGACTGTGATATAGTCATTCTTTCAAAACACTTTTTGCAAAATCTTCAGGCAAGATTGATAAGAGCATTTGTTTTTTTTGCATGGTCAGCATGATCATCATAATGAGTCTTGGTTCCTTATCAGTATTTGCAAGCTTGTCCATTTTGCTATAGTTGCAGTTTTTAGTGAAGTGAGACCACTCTGCTTCCACAGGTTTTCCCACTTCCCTGTCTTTCCCTGTCTTCCTGAGGGGGACTGTACCCATTCTTTCCATTATCAGGTTTTTGCCACACTATCAGAGTGTAATTAGCAGTGCCATCATTAACTCCTTACTCGCCCATCACTTGCTTTTCAGTTGTGTAATTTTCTTTCTCAGCTCACTTCATTTCCATAAAAGATATCTCTCCATGCATTATTATATGTCTAACTATAGTGCCTAATAATTTTGATTTTTCTCTGGAATCCCATTGTGCTAGGTGCTGTATAAATGTATAAATACAGATCAATAATGAAGAAAACCTGTCTCTACTATGAAAAGTGTAGGAATGAGAGACAGCAGATGAATACAGACAGATGGGAGAAAAAGGAGGCAAAAGGAATTATTTTTAAGGGTTTACGACTGTGTCCTGACTCCATCATTCTGTTCTAGATGTATATTTTCTATTGAACTGACAAGTGTCTGTAAAATATACTTATTTTAAAATCTATGTGGATTTTGTATCTTAAAGGAATCTATGTCCTTGTTCCTTGTGTGCTTGAATCTCCAGGTATAACACTGAAATACCATAAGAGTTGTTTTAGCATTAAGAAGATATTGTCCTTGTTGGCACTTGCTAGGAGAGGGTGGCCAGCAAAAGGGTTGACTGTGCCTTACTCACATGTCTCCAACTAATGACTTGATATTCTGTGCAATTTTATCATGTGGACAAGAATAGGTGACATTTTGTTTTATAATTGGGATCATCTCACTTTGTGATGAATAGCCTTATTGGCAGAGTTATTTATTTTATAATTTTGCAGCTTTGCATAGAATTCTTATACCTGGAGATCTCTTAAGCTCACTTTAACATATTGCTATCTGAACGTGAAAGGATAGAACACTGCTTGTTGTACGTATACTCTCTGGATATACATTCTTGGACTCAATATCATTTGAGGCTGGATTTTTTACTCTTTACCTTTTGAGAATAGATAATTCTGGCAGCAGATGGATTTTGAATTTGTCTTCACATTTCTCTAGATAACATATCTGAGCCATCAGCAATGGACAGTTCCCTCAGCATAGAGAAATTATTAGTTGGGAATGGGAATGGAATGCCTACAAGTCTACTGTGTGTCTTTGCATTTTCTAATTCACATGAAATTTCACATGAATTTTAGGTATGCTTTCTGTCCAGATTGGAGCTTTTGCTCTCACTATGTGTCTAGCTCTTGGACACTGTACCTGCTTAGTGAAATTGATATTGCTGTCAGTTTCCCAGCTAATCCCAACCATAAAATTGATGATGTTGTTATTTTCACTGGACAATTGCAGAGGCTTCCTGTGATTCCTAGCTCCTGACCCACTACATGAATCTGACTTGGATATATCATAGCCTGTGGGATTCTTTCTGGAGTCAGCCAAAGCTTGTTAAATACAAGGTGTTTGAAATTAAAGAGTTGATCTCAATGAACTGCTTATTTTAGTATAACTTTGTTTTGTCAGGACTCATGAGGACTAGCAGTACACGTTGACAGCTGCCTACTGACAAATACCTCATCAGTGGTCTAAACAGTATGAATGTTCTAGCAGAGAGAAATTAATTGTACTTGATGCGTTTATCAAGTGCTTCAAGCTAAAAACTCCAAATTACAGAGATGAATTCGGTTTCCACAAAACTTGAACTATTCATCCAGTTATTCCCCATCTCCTTCCTCACGTCAGTCCTGTGCTGGCTTGTGAAGGTTATGACACTCGATGTGAAGCTAAACTATAACATGATGTTTCAGATATTCTTAAAAAAAAAGAAATATACTTAAAACCATTTTCAGCCTGACTTGTAATCATCAAAGAAAGGAACACTATTATTATTATTATTAAACAGAGCTGAACCTAGCTCTACTGCAAACAAGGTTAAACAGATTCAAAAACCAGTAATGAAGGACATTCATAAACATTTCAATAAAATGATCTTTTCACACATTTTTTTTTAAATCATCTGGATAACTGATGTGTAGAGATGTTGTCATCTAGTCTTCTCTGCTTTATCTTGAAAATGCTGCTTTTGTGTCACAGCCAAGGAGCAGTAAGAGTATAATTAGGGACATGCCGAAGTACCAATAACCTGTTGTGTCATCATTTGCAAGTATTTTAATGCCCATGTCAGAACTTCTGTTTTCTCTGAAAGACCAGGGTTTTACTAGGAAAGTTGCCATCTATCAGGTCAAGTTATGAAAAAGAAATTCTTTTCACAACAACCTCAAGTACAGTTCCAGGTTATGAGCTGGACAGACAGTCAGAGGAATAGCAGCTGTCTGGAATAGTGACAGAAAATAGACTTTAAAACAGATTTATAACAACTCAGGAAAAATTACTGTTTCTTCCCTTCAAAACAAAAAGCTCGGCGGAAGTAGGTGTTCCTGAGATACATTCCTGATATCTTTCTATTCTGCCAGCTGATCACATGTGATAAATTACTATAACAGCATGTTACTTCTTGTTATGAGAAAAAAAAAAGATTTTGAATTTATGGCATTTGCTTAAAAATAAGCTGAAAATGTTTATTCTTTGATATACTTTCTTTTGGAAATATTCTTACTGTTTCTCAGACAAAGTCTCCCAAAAGTTAGATTGTTTTGTTTGGTTTTTGTTTTCCAGTGAGATTTCTTAGAGAAATGAAGTTTAAATGATCATGTTGCATGCCTGTTCATCCCTCTGCTTCACTTGTCCATAGTTTTTTAACCTGTTTGCAAAGTTCAACCAACTTTGACATAGATAGAGTTATTTCAAGACATTCATTTCTTAGACATATCATGAAAACAGACAGCTAAGTATTTGAGAGAGAACATACTGCTGTCAGCAGTATGACCTCCACCCTTATTAAACAGTAGGGAATACACATGGAAGAAGCACATTATGGAAATGTCAACCATCACATAAATGTAAGGTGGGAGTTATGTCTTCCTAGTCACCACTAGAGGTAACTCTATAGCATATCAAAATTTATCAGTTTCTCTGATCCATGAAGCCATTGTTTTTTATTTTTTTAAAAATGTTTCTGTCTCTGACTGCTTAAAACACCTTTCAGATGTATATTTCAGAGTATAATTTTTTGAAACATCTCATCCTACTTTTCTCTTGTTACAGTCTCAACTTCCTTTATTTTTCCCCTGTCCCGCCAAAGTTGTCAATGTTCAGTTTATCTCTGACACCTGAATAATGGAGCTGCATCAACAGAAATGAAGTTTTCTGTACAGTATAGGGTTTGCACTGTGTCTGGTCTTTTACACTACCTTGCCTGTACTTAGCTCAGTGGAAGCTGTTGCAGAGATTAACTTTGCCATCTAATGCCCTGTTTACTGTAAAATGCCATGAATGTTCTTTAGGAGAGATGTGCTGTGCTCCAATACATGAACATAAAAAACATGTGAACAGATGAACATGTGAACAGATGAACATATGAACAGAAGGCAAATGCCTTCTAAGTCACGCTAAAGTTGTTAAGTAAACAGCATATTATTAATGAATAGAAAATCTTTTTTATCTTGATCTGGATTCACTTTTTCTAGACGAAAAATTCATAATAGAGAACCATCAAAAGTCAGAATAATGAAAGAAAAGAGAGAAACTTAGGGTCAGGCAGCTTGCTCAGTGTAAATGCTAATCTGCTTCTGAAAGCTGGTGCAGTGCATATTAACTTACAGCACCCTGAGATGGTCTCCTCAACAGGCCAGTTCATTTGAAGATGTTCTTTTCTGTTCCAGATTTTACTCTGACAGATGTACTTTTAAGTCTTTTGTTTATACTTCTGTAATCTGTGCTACAAAACAGGTGTCTGAAAGGATCATGGCAAACTCCATCTACCTCCATTTGTTCGTTGTGTGCAAAAAACCAAAAATGTCCAGAGTTCCTCTCCAATACATTGGATTTATCACAATATACAATTATAAAACTTGGACTGAAGTAGCAAGCACAATGTTTGTAAAAGAATTTTAAATAAACTAAAGAATATTAAGATGAAAAACATTTTATCACAATCAACTCTTTTAGGATTTATGGACACCAAAGGTTTGGATTTACAAATGTGTTTTCATCACAGCAAATACACTTCTCTGTCCTTCCAAGCCAAACTCACACGGAAGCAGCTGTTCCCAAATTGCTATTGGACATAATTCAGTTCTGTTTCTGAAGTCATTACCTTAGGCACGTTGCTATGACAACATAACATTCTTTGTTGTTAATGCTTATGTCTCAGAAACAATTAGAGAAGTACCACTATCCTAAAATTGAGTTTAATTAGATTATTCCAAAAAATAGTCTCTGATATCATGCATTTGAGGAGGGGGGTAAATCCTTAATAAACGATGCTAGACAAAGATTGATTCTGCATATTCCCTTCACTTTCTCTTCACTGCCTACCTAATTCTGCATAAAGAAAAAGGAAGGTAAAATCAACAATTCTATTGCTCCACATCAGGAACATGATATAACCACATTTAACCAGGAAGTCTTAAAAGGAAAGTACATATTTCCTTGTTAAATGCCTTTTTTTCTCTCTTGAATATTTTTAAATATTCAGAGGTTTTTACATTTTTAACATGATTATTACATTTTTTCTCCTTAGATTACAGTGCTTATTACTAATATGGGAATTCACTACAAGATGCATCTTGTTACACAAACATGCATCTCCAATAATAATTATTAAAAAACCCTCAATTTACCACTAAGAGAAGTTTGCAAGTCTTGTTCAAGGTGATTTTCATTCTACCTAAAAATTAATTCTCTGATTTTAAGATTTTTATATAATTTACCTTGTAGTCAGCACAGGGCACTTCATCCCATTTTTCAGAGACCTGTTGAAGTAGAAAGTGATTTATATTCTAGAGGTTACAGTCTACTCACAGGCAATAGGGACAGATAAGACGTTAAAAGCTGAGTGCTTAATCTTTAGGCAGATAAAGTCGGAAGATCCTACCTGAGTTACAAGAATTAAGAATGAAAATATGAATTGTCAATTTCTTCCTAATTTCCTTTTTTTACAGAGACAACAAAGACAAGACAATAAAGACCAATAAGACTGATGGGACTGGTCCCCAAACACAATGCTCATAGAAAGGGTACCTTGATATGGTACCCTGTGACAACATGGCAATACCAATCAACCCAATATCAACCCAAAAGATCCTTTTAAATCCTGAATGCCTACACAGTAAGAGTGTTCTTACCTATTACAATTGAGAAACAGAGAAAATTTGGTATTTTCAGCATTACAGATGCATCCAGAACTTTATCTAATATAATCACCAAATACAAAATAAATTCTTCCCTTCAGACTGAATCTGGAGTAAAGAGGAAGTCTACATGAACTACAGATAAGAGGTCGCTCCATTCCATTTCTGGGATCTTTGTTAGATATGCGGTGCTATAACAACGTTCTGTTACTATCTCACGCACGCACAACCACCTTGAAATTAATTTCTTGTTTATTCAGAACGTTCCATTTTTTCTATTTCTCTTTGTGGAAAAAAACATCATTCAAAAATAGTAACCAAGAGAGATCAAGAAAAGAGCTCACTGCATTGTACCTCAGCTATACTCTAGCAACTTAGGAAGAAATATATTCATAAAAAATATTTCCATCTCTCTTAATTTTTTAATTTTTCATACATAATAATGGTAATAATAATGGTAACAACTCAATTTACAGTTCATATTGCACATCTTTTTTATGCTCTTTCTCAATTTCTACAAAAGTCACAATTGTTGGATTTGGAACTGCTGAAAAATGATAGCATTAAGTACTAATTGCTTCCCTGCTCAGTAATTTCTGTGAACCAGGAGTAGCTGCAGAAAGAAATGTTCTTTGTGGAAAATGAGCTAACTCCTAAAGCAACTCAGTAACTTAATTTTTGCACATATGCAGTAAAACTGTTTCCTCAGGTGTAAGACAGTGACTCTGAGATCCGTATTACTTTATACCAGTAAATTCCATTGCTGAAATACAGACACCTTCTAAGTTCTGTGCCTGTAAGTAAGTAGAAGTCCAGGCATCCCTGACAGAAATATTGACTAGATTTAATTTAGTCTCCTAGAGAAAATACCTCAAATCTGTAGTTCAGATTTGCCTGAAGAACCATAAAGGTTTGGACCCTTATGTCCCCATTGTGCTGGAATGCATTTCTCATGCACCTTGAACATATCTCCCATTTCTGTTCCCTTGGACAGGAGAATGTACAGTAAGTGCAGACACCGGAGACTTGTTTCAAAACTACGTTACTGCTCCCACTGGGAATGTTGTTATAGATGCAGCTTTTGATGAGCAATTTTTTAAATTCTTTTTTTCTAGAAAGAGCTGCAGCCAAACAAGCTAAGAATCTCTATAAACATATTGCTCCTCCTGATAGTTTTTCTAGTGCAGGCACTGCAGCTCAAAGCACAGTACCCGCTAGCACTTTGTGATGGTAAATGGTACTGTAATGGTACTGGACAGAGACTTGTGGTTTACATCTAAGTCGTTCTGAAAGGAAGATGTGACTGGACTAACTGACTAATCAGTGCATATTTTTTTGCAAGCTGAATATGAACAAATTGTATGAATGCATCACTTGCCTGTAGCTTAAGTCACACTGGATTTTTTTTTTTTTTAAATAAACAGGTAACTAAACAGGCAACTAAATTGATCATTTACACTATTTTTTTTATTACCTGAACTTGAATTTTAAGATATTTGAGAAGTCTGCAGATAAGAAAGATAAAAGGAATCAGGGTATCTGGGTCACTCTGTTATGGTGGTACGGCAGAAGCGTGCAGGGGTAATTTGAGTGAGTGTTCTTTTGTTTGCTATAATAAGGTAGAATGGATAATTGCCATGGCAGAAATCATGAGACCATTCAGTGATGCAAAATGAAGTAGAAGAAGAAACTCCCATTGCTGAAAAGCCAAGAAGGTTATTCACAAAGCATCAGCAACTTAATACACACTAGAATATTTTATTGCTGTCATTGAGGCGCTTTATATCATAATTAGAGCTCTTTTAGCTGTATTCATTGTGAACAGTTTTTACATCTCGATTAGCATTTGTGGAAAGCAAAATGCTCTCTTTTCTTTTCGTGGTTTGTCTGCAATTTGATCATTTTCTCCAAATGTTCAATTTATTTTTACAAATAGATCTGTGCCTTTATTTTCTACAAGTCATTAGTATGGTGCTGTGCAGGGGGAAGAGAATGATGAGGACCTCTAGAGAAAAGATAAAAAGGGGACCTCAGTGTTATTCTAGTCATAAAGTTATGTTGGTCTTACAGCAGCTAAGGTTCTAAAAACCAGGAAACTGAGAAGAAAGGTGGTACTAGTGTGAGTCATTGAGCAACCACCTTAACTCATGATAGGATTTTTTCAATGCTTATGAACGTGAGTTAAAGGAACTTGGAATCCAGCAGATGCAGAAAGGAGACATATGGGAGCACTAGTGAGCTTTTTCATGATAAAATGAGCTTTGACTTTGCATCCATCCTCTTTAATTGAAATTGAATTTTTTTTGACAATTTATAACATACCATAATTGGGAAAAAAGAAAAAGGCCCATAAGCTCTTTGGTAAATGAAAATTTGTTTGCTTTTGATAAATATTGGTGGTGTTTCACCTCTTTCCAGGATCATATCATCACTAATGTTCTACTCCAACTTGATATCGCTGTAAGAAGCACAGGACAATGGAAAATGGGTACAAATTAAAACACAGGGCGTTCCAGCTCCATGTGAGGAAGAACTTCTTTCCTGTGAGGGTGACAGAGCCCTGGCACAGGCTGCCCAGAGAGGTTGTGGAGTCTCCTTCTCTGGAGATCTTCCAAACCCGCCTGGATGCCACCCTGTGCCCCGTGCTCTAGGTGTCCCTGCTGGAATAGGGGGGTTGGACTAGATGATCTCCAGAGGTCCTTTCCAACCTCAATCAGTCTTTGATTCTGTGAAGAAGCACACCTGAAATCCACAGCAGTAGAATGATACAAATATTAACTTTGTGAAGGGAGGTTCTAACTTCATTTTGTTACTGTTGATATTCCTTTTCTTGGTAACCCTAGCATTAAAACCTGATCTGTTTATTATTCACCTTCAGATCGCTGAAACAGAGCTATTTTATGACCTTTTCAGAAATATTTAGCTCTATGCATTAAAACAAAAATGCTTGTGCTCTTGCTCAAACACCAATTATGTTGATATTGAAATAGAATAAGCTTTAAGATAATATCTTCTTTTTTATCAGCTCAAGTATGAAAGGTCCTTTATATTTTCCTGAATCAGTTATTTCTTTGTTGTAAATATTCTGTTTTGTGAGATGTAAAGCTTAATGTTACTGAATATATGCATTGAAGGCAGTTAGAGTTGTCAAATAGAGCAATATCTCATACACAGAAAATAATCTTTCAAGGTTCATATGCTGCCACTTCTTACTTACTTAGTAAGCATGTTTGTAAGTGTCACTTGGCTCATTAGTATAAGGGTCAGAGAGCCCAGCCTTGAAGGCTTATCAGAGGCAATAGTCAACATACCTGCTTAAGAATACACATACACATTTTCCAAAAGGAAGCTAAAAATCCCCAGACAAAAAGTTCAGCTCAGAATGTTTGTAAATCCGTGTATCAAGCACATTATCAAAACAATGCTTTCCCATAGGTAGAAGATTTGATTTCAGTTCCCAGCTTCTGAAGGTGGTATATTAACCAAGGAACAGTGATGCTTGTTTGGAGAAGTGACATTTAGTTCCTGCTCAACGAATACTAATGATTTCTGAGACCAAGGACTGGAAGTGAAGTCCAGTCCTTCATTAATGAATGTTGATGTCAATAAGAGTAAAAAATCCTCTTCCTATACTCTATCTTGACCTTCTGTCAAGAATTACTATATTCTTGACAAAAAGCTATATAAAGGTTCTGGTTTTGCCACTTCCTCATAACTGACAATGCTTTTAAAAGGTTGAGACCTACTAGCCTAGGTTTTTAGTTAGGAAAATAGAAATATTCTAGATGTAGTCGGCTGTACTCCATAAAGATGTAGAATTCTGATATGTTGTTATATATAAAGGATTTCTGCTCAGGTCTCTTCAGGAAAAAAAATAACTTTTTCATTAACTTATAGGGAGGCTAGATACCTGATCAAGAGCCTCTGAATTATCCTGCTCATCCAAGTATCCTCAGCCTCATGATCCCAGGCTTTTAGCCTCACGATCCTAGGCCCTGATCCATATGTGGGACTTCAACCACCCTGATATCTGCTGGGATGATCACACAGCTAGAAGCAGGTGTTCCAGGAGGTTCCTGCAGAACATTGCAGATAACTTCTTGATGCAGGTGGTTAATTAGCCAACAAGGGGAGGAGCGCTGCTAGACCTAGTACTGACAGAGATGGTCTAGTGGGAAACGTGAAGTTTGGGGGCAGTCTTGGCTGCAGTGACCTCCTCCCAATGTGAGGAGGAACTTCTTTACTGTGAGGTTGACAGAGCCCTGGAACAGGTTGCCCAGAGAGGAGTCTTCTTATCTGGAGATCTTCCAAACCCGCTTGGATGCCACCCTGTGCCACGTGATCTAGGTGTCCCTGCTTATGCAGAAGAGTTGGACTAGATGGTCTCTAGAGGTCCCTTCAAACTTTAACCATTCTGTGATTATGTGATTCTGTGAGCTGGGCCTGTTTAGTCTGCAGAAGAGAAGACTGAAAGGAGATTTGATCAATATGTTCAAGTACCTGAGGACTGATTTTAGGGAGGATGGGGCCAGGCTCTTCTCCATAGTGGCCGGTGACAGGACAAGGGGTAATGAGTATAAGTTGAAACATAGGAAGTTAAACTCCATAAGAGGAAGAACTTCTTTCTTGTGAGGGTGACAGAGCCCTGGAACAGGCTGTCCAGAGAGGCTGTGGAGTCTTCTTCTCTGGAGATCTTCCAAACCCATCTGGATGCCACCCTGTGCCATGTGCTCTAGGTGTCCCTGCTGGAGCTGGGCAGTTGGACTAGATGATCTCTAGAGGTCCCTTCCAACCTCAACCATTCTGTGATTCTGTGATTCTGTGATTTCATTTTCAAGAATTCAGAGATACTTCAGCCTATGCTCTGAATCTTTCGTTAAATATCTGTTCTGTATTTGAAATCCATGTTTCAGTGAAGTTGTTTATGTATGGCATGATGACTATATCGAAGAATGTCACCTACAAATAGGTTCAAGTGTATGGTTTGGGTATGAATTTAAAATCTACAATTCTTCGCTGTTTTTTGAGGGCAAATTTTGCAAAAGGAGGATCCATTAGCTTAAAGTCTTGCAAAGCTGTATTTTCCATGGTGTTTGCACAGATATCTACCCTGATTTGTTGCAAACTTTGCAATGAATAACAACAATAACAAATCCTTGACCATTAATTTGCTGTTTTGCTTTAAGTCATTTCTTTTCACTACTTACATCAGACTTATCATTAATAATAACAGATCATGAAGTCACAATAACTTTGTGGTGAATAATTCCTGAATATATAAATTATATCAGATCACCCTTCAAAAGTGATTGAAAGTGATTTGTTTACTGAAAGTCTACTAGAAGAACCCAAACTCTTTGTTAATTTCCTTTAACATATTCATACACTTCTAACAGAAGGCACATTCAGAACAGACATCTGAAAGAGATTTAAAAAGAATGAATCAAAACCACCTTGTGGGCAAACTGTCAAGGCCAGTGCAGCTAGCAGAAATTAACACCAGACAAAGGTTTGTTCCAATATCTCCCTACCTGATATTCGTGTTGATCACTAAGAAGATTTCAAAAGCAAGATGAGTGTAGCATCATAGAGATTGTCATTCTCTTCCTCTTGGGGAAAAATTGGTGGTGACTAGAGCAGAAAATCAAGATTTTTTTTTTCTTTCTTTTCAACTTTCTTGAGAGCCTGAGCTCGGTGAGTTTGTGCAATCTACCATATGAATAAAAAAAGAGCTAGAGCCCCAAAAGGAAGTGCTGATGAGATGTGAGAACTGAAATGCTAAATGACTTAGAATAGCAAACTTGCAAGAATCTATGCTGCATCCGTAAGGGTGGTGAGCACTGAAAAGCAATCTCCTTTTACGCTAGAGGTAAAATTTTTTCAGATGGCGGTAATGATGATGAGAAGGAACATAGGATTTTTCATACTGGCTCAGACAGTTTGTCTGTTGAGTCTCGCATTCTGTCTGCCTTCAGAAGTGACCAATGATTGATGTTTGAGGGAAAGTTGAAGAAAAGCCCATAATGTACTTAGCCAGTTGTGCGGAGAGAAAGGGAAAGAAGGGGATATCTTCTTGACCCCTGCAGCTACCAATTTACCCTCTGAAGCATAGTAATAGGTTACTTAAACATTTGTATTGTTGTTAGTACTCATAGAATTATTCAGCCCTTTAAAAATCTTTCTACGATATTTGACTTAATAATCTCCTGCTGGAGTTAATTCCAAAGGCTGACAGCATGCTGTGAAAACTATTCACTTTCACAATATTTGCTGTACTTTTACTTTCCGTTTATTTCATTGTACATCCTTTATTGATTCATTTTGGCATAGGGTTAAAAGTAGGCCCTTATGATTCTGTACATCATGAAAATAGAGAAATAGCAGACCATTCCTATTTAATTTGTCCCTCGGTGAAATAAAGGTCAAAGTGTTTTTGTTTGTGTGGGGAAGAGCTCAGTGTCTCAGTCTCCTGTGCCTGCAAACACAAAAGGTAACAATGATAAAATTTTCCTTTATAAGAGATGAAATAATTGCATTTTTCTTTTTGGAGTATCCTACCTTTATGTGGTGCATTCTTCACATCATATTTCAATGTGTATATTTTCATTATCAATAATCTGATAGATTTCTGAAGAAATTTCAGTAACAGAAGTGTTACCATGGAAAACAATCCAAAGCTGCCAAAAAGTTTCTAATTGAGTCAGATCATCCACAAACATATCAAATTTCCATCCAGAGTTTTATATGGAAACAAACAAGAGTTAGTGATATTGTATTTTTAAGACCAGTAAGAATCATTCTGTTTGTCATGCCATACCTACAAATTCATCAAAAGATTTCTATTTTTATATCAATCTATACATTCTGTGAAAGCTGGAATCCGCTCTAAGCCTGTTGTACTGAACTAGAGATATCTGTATATACCTCCTTGGATGCTGGACTGAGGTCCTTTTGACATGTTCTCTGATCACATTCAAGATCCTACTGATTCACAGCTTGGATTACACAATCCAATATCCTGTGGTAGTAAGAGAAATATGTACAAAATTCATCAATGCATTTCTTCATGAATGCTTAATAGCATATGTATCTCACAGTTGACTAAAATTCCCAGAAATGTATGTGCAGGAATTATATAAATCCATGTTTATATAGTGCGATTTTAAGTGCAATTTTAATTAACCTTTAGCACAGGTAACTAATGAAACTACCGTGAAATCAAACCCTGGGTGTCTATACTGATTCACTTATGCACATATTTTTTATTGTTTTCCTTGTTTTACCTCTAAACCAAAATAAAATTATATTTACCCAATATCTTTATTTCTTAAAGCCACTCTCTGGGAGGAGTGGAAACTGTGGGTTTGACTCTGCAGGTCAATGTGATCAAACAGACCTGGTATGTCCTCAAGGACTCTCACATCTATCCTGCCAGCTTTTCCCCTGGGAAGAATAGTTTGGGCAATAAATGCAGCCTGATGATTCACTTTCCATTTCTCCTGCAATGCTGAAAGCTGTCATTTCTTCAACAGGAAGATGAGAAAGACTGAAATAAGGAAATGATAAAGGCTGAAATAAGGAAAGGGTATGATGCTACTGAAGGCTACTATTCTTTCTCATCTTCTTGTCCCTTTGATTCTTGTTCCTGGCATCAGGACAGTAGGAGAAAGGGCTGAACAACCCCTGCTCCTTATCCTTGGGTGCTGCCTGTTTCTACAGGCTCCTAAATACATAGGTACTTCAGTTTGCTACCTTCATATTCCTGTCATGCTCTGTGCAAATGTTCAGGAATCCTTTCAGCTGGGCACATCAAAGCCATCTGGTGCCCACCAGAAGCTGAGCTTTTCTCTACCTACTTCTTCTGAATGTTTCTTCATCAGGCATTGACAGACCACCTGTAAACAACTTTTAAAAGGTTTGGAATCTACCTGGAATGAAATTGTAAGTGTTAACCTTTCCTTGAAAATAGTGCAGAAGAGCTGATATATGTTGTCAGAGCTCTGGGTCCTTCACTAAGGCCTCTTGGAATTAGATAATTTGTTACCCTTGCTCCATATTTCCACATGTTCAGCCAGGTGTTCACATCCCTGTTTAAGCCACAGAAGTGTCTACACTGCTGGCCAGCCCCCATAATCAGATGAGAACTCCATCTGCTGCTACCTAATAGACTAGTAATTTTAAAACATTCTGTTATTACATGGGCGACTCAGGTTCAGTTCCTTTTTCTGTCTGAAGAAGGACTTTACCTGGGTCTTATCAAAATATACTGTGTACTTAAAAAAGTGAAAGAGGTCTTACTCTATCTTTTTCTTTTGAAGCCGTGATGATGTGTATAAAAGATTTTGAGTTTCCTTGTCCTGGAAACAGAGGGAATAAGGAGCTGAAGCTCTGCAGTGCTAAGGGCTGGCCTGAGCACTGATCCATTAGAGAAAGGGGGTTCCAAATAATTTTTTACATCCAACCACTGTTTAATGTTGACTACAGAATTGTTCCTGGGAGCGGTAACTACCATTTTCCAATTGACTAGTGATGATTATCTTTGTGTTGCTCCTGTACAGTGTGTGCTGGACCTTATTGTGAGGATTTTGAATGTTCCTGTTCACTGCAGTGGGTACCTGTGGGCCCACCCGAAATCTCAGATTTCAAGGAGTCATATGCTTAGTTTTGGATGTTGCAATACAGAAATTTTTAGGCATTTAAATGCTAACATGGATCCAGTTTTTAATGTCTTTCAACATTTGACCTTTTTTTTTTCCTCCCTGCTATTTCAGACTCTACTGAAGGAGGTCTAATTTGTGGCAACATTATACTTAGTCTGCTTTCTCCATCTTGCTGAAAATTATTATCTTCAAGTTCCTTTTTTCTATCAGTACTGTTCAGCAATAATTATGGCTCCTGCTTGATCAAGAGATTCAGAAGTTGGTAGGATTAGTCAATTTTCCTATTCAACTTCCACAATGTCATGATAATGACACTTTCTTAATCTAAACACCTGTCTGTCCTTTGCTGTACCAAAAGCACCTCTCCTATCATTTCATTTCCTTTGAGTCCTTTCTTCTTTTTGTTAAACCACAATCATATAATCTGCATTTCCTTCATGCATTCTTTTTATTTCACATCAATGCACAGCCAACAGGTTACCTCCTTCTGTGCTAATAGTACCTCTAATTGATAATGGATATCCACTCCCTAGTTGCTGTTGTCAGTTTCTAATGTAAATCTCATACACACAAATATATATGTTTTCTTTTTTGCATTACAGATGTGCCAAAATAACAAAGCAATCAGTTTCATCTCTGCAACTACTAAATCATATGTTCTGAGCACTTGGAGAATCATAACAGCTGGAGATGGAAGGGATAGGTCAGACTATTCACTCTCTTTCAGTGCCAGATTGTTTTGAACAATATATTTTTTAACCTTGTCCAGTCCATTTTTAAATGTAGCTTCTTTTCATTCTACTTAAATCCAAGAGAGGGAGAGACAGATTACTGTTATATTGCAGAATAACTCTCTTTGACTCTGAGACAGTTCTGGATTTTAGATTTATTTCACTAAGTGTACAGACTGAGATGAAGTGCATTTCATTTTTATAAAGAACTAAAGTACAGATAATAAGAAATTTAAGGCAAAGTGAGAATTGATACAAAAATACGAACAAATTTATGAATTTTCAGGATCTGAAAAATATGTCATGACTTTTTGAATGACTGTTACCTTGGACCTTTTGTTAAAACTTAACTTTTGTTAAAACCTTACCCACAGTCAAATAACTCTTCTTCTGACCTATAAATGGGTTGAGTACTCAGCTGTTTTACAAATCCAGTGTCCCTCCTGTCAATACTATTTGGCCAGTTTGTGCCAACTGAGGATCCATCCTGTTCATTAGCCATATGTTCTTCGATGATAAGCATCACAAATTAGGACTGGATTTTCTGAAAATCTCATTTCTGTCTTAGGTCCCTGGACATGTATCTAAGAGAAAAAGTTTGCAAAAGTTAACAGACTTGATTGTGGCATTAATGGATTCAGTTTTAAAATTCACAGGGCTCTTGAAATTCTTTCAGTTTCTTGACTTCAAAAAAATATGGTGCAAGTGACTCTAAAAGTAAGCTATTGTATTGAGGAATTGCAAAATCAAAATTCCATGGAAAATCTGGGAGCCTGAGAGTTAGAAGATGTATTGGACATATATTTCTGCTTACATTTAGGTGTTTTTTTGTTTCTGATTTTTTATGCATTTGGGCACCTGGAATACTGGATGCAAGCCAATATAAGGTGTCACTAGAAATAGGGGAAAAATTTGAAAGGATGTCAGAGGAGCAATAAAAATGATCTGAGAAGACCAACACAAAAGATTAAGAGACCAGTCCTACTTATGTTGTACAATATAGTAAACTAAAATCAGTTGAAGAGGCTTTAAAAGAATCATACCAGAAGAATGATGCATCCTTAAAAATTTTCTGTTAACCTTCTTCACATCAAGAAGAAAAAAAATATCCTGCTTCAGCAAAAGCCAGACAGCCATCTGAAAATGTACTAGCAATATGCAAGATTACATGCCATGAAAGCAGAAACAGAAAGTTTGGGACTGATCAAAAGAAAATATCCAATGAAATGGGAAAATAAAATGAGTATTAGTCTGACTTAATTGTGTTAAATGCTTTCTAAGTAAGTGATAACTTATTATGTATTGCTTAGATTTGTAAAATCAAATCAATTCATCTTGGAAGGCAGAGGACTGAAGATCTGCCAGATAGGGGCTTGTCAAGGGGACTAGGCAATGCCTGGGACAGGAATTGTGTGTGCCCTTTCACATTCTTAGGACAAGGTTCTCTAAGGTGCACTTTATATAGCAGTACATTGTGGGAAGACAGTTTGATTTAAAGTAGTTGCCAAGAGGTCCCAAGTTAGAAAAGTCTATTCTCTTGCTTCAATGTGGGCAAACCCGAGAGAGGCATGAGGCGGGGAGGGGAGAAGTGGATGCTGCACCCCGACAGCATGTTCACCCTTTACTAACTCAGCTAGACCACTTGCACTCACTTCCCTGATGCTCATATACCATGCAACACTGACTGGTTTCAACATTTTTACTCTTCCCTACAAAGCCACCCTGCAGAAACAGCACAGCAGAACTGCTACATTCCTCAGTTTTCATGCTTTAAGATCCATTTTAATTAGGTGGTGGAGAAAATTAAATTATTTTGCCATTCCTGTGTCCCAGTTTGACAAACTGGGACTTGGCACTAGTTCAGTAGAAGATACTCCATGCAGCTATATATGGTATATGTTAATGATGCTATTAGTAACACATGGCTGAGTGTTAGTATGTAAGACCTTATAGTTTCATCTCTTTAAGGAACTGACTTGATTAATGTTAGATAGGATTTTTAAACGAAAGTATAATTTCTGTGGCAGTGTTTTATACCGCCAAGGAAAGAGGGATAATCTTAATTATTCCCCCTCCTCACTCACATGCATGTAATATATTATTTTCTTAAAAAAAAAAATTACTAAGTTTTGAAGGGTCTCTGGTCACCATAATGAGTCTCCTAGCACATGGTCTGCTGAGGGCTGATGGGTCCCTCACTGTGAAGCAGTTGCAGGTTGCCCAGTTAGTGCGAGATGCCCCTTCAAGAAACTATTTATGTAGGTCAAGTATTTTTATATGGCATCTTGTCATTGGAATAACTAAGACAGATCCTCTAATGGGTATAATGACACAATGGGGACACATTCATCAAAGGAGTAGCAGGTAGGCTGTTTTTTGGAAAAGGGGAATGATAATGATTAAATGGCAATCCTACTAATTAAAAGTCAAAAGTAGATAAATAAAGGATAATTCCCGTGATAATTACCAAATTTATATATTTAGAGAAATGTGGCACATCATAAATATTGAATTGTGCTGTTTTCTGAAATGTGTCTGTGCCAGGTCTCTATAAATAAAGGCCCGGGGGACTAATTACTAGAAATTTTCATTATTTATCTCCTTCCATATTTTAACAAACAGAAAAAGCTCTGTCTTGTCTTCAGTGCAAACCACAAAGGAAGCATACTCTTTTTTTTTTTTTTGGATGACTCTTTTAGGGAGAAGAGAGGAAAGGATTATGCAGTGGCAAAATACAAATAAGAGATCTCAACCATGAGAAAATCTTTCAAGAAAATCTTGCCTTCTCTTTTCTTCTCAGCATTAACCTCCTATTAAGTATCCGAGTTTTATGTCTATGTGTAGCTCCATTGACTTCAATTAAGCTCTCTCAGATACCCAGACCCCTGCTGAGAGAGCAGTTGCAGCCCTTTAAAAACTCACCCAGCATAAAACTGCAGCACCAGAGTGGTGAATCAGGCCATTTGAGTAATTTTAATTATTAGTCCTGCTTCGCACCTTAAGTAATAATTTATGCAAAGGAGGTACACAAAGGATTTTTAAGACCTTTGATATTTCTGCTAATATTAGTGGGAACTTTTTATGTCCAGTTTGCACAGAATTAAGTGTGTATTATGTGCACAATTCTGTGCACATTTGGCCTTACTGATTCAGGATGCTGAGGCACTGGGAAAGATCCTGCATTGCACAAGCCTGTGTCTTCTTGATTCACTCGGTAAAAAAGCAAGACCCTGGTTAACAGGGTAAGAAGCTCTGCTGTAAGTAATGACTCTCTGATCTTCTGGGACGCTCAAAGAGAGCATGGTGTGGGTAATGCAGCAGTACAGAAATGGTAAAAGAGTTTCGGTTGTTAGAGGCTGTGAGCTTATTTGGAAATCTCCGTGTTGAGTTGTGTAGTTGGCACTTTAGATCATCAGACCTGGATAATTGTTTGAATTGCATTGTTTTGACCAGAGATTCTTGCTGATGCAACAGAGCCGTGTTGGGCTGAAGTGTGGGAGAGGTTCAGACTGGGACTATTGATGAACAACTGCTGCCTACTGGCAATGCTTCTCCTCCTTTCTTGTCTGTCAGCCCTACGATAGCCCTCTTCAGGCTTTTGGCTGCTAAAAAGGGATAATATTTTTCTTACATTACGAATTATAGCAAACGTGGTAGTTCTAAGCAGTTAAAATATATATCTAAGAAGTGCCAAGAATTGCTTGAAGGGAGTAATAGCCAGCTATTGCTGGTATGCTAAGCCATCAGATCTTTTTGAAACATGCCAAGTAAACATGCTGCAAAATCATTCACACAGTTGCAGAGAGCTGTTATGCTGAAGTGAAATTCTGCAAGCTGAGACCCTAACTTTTTTCTGAATTCCAGTGCTTTTGAAAAGATTAAAGTACTACAAGTTTCTGAAGTCCCCCATCCAAGATGTGAGTCCAAGAGTAAAAATAGGACCCCTGACCCTTCTCTTCTTCCCTATTTAGACACTTTACTCTGGAACCATGGGTGAAGTGCTGTGGTGGAATACTACTGCTATTAAGTGAAAAATGAGCTTTTACAGGAAGTCATGAAAACGAGAGTGATAATTAAATCTTCATATAACTTTAGGTTGCATTGTAAGTGCTTAGCTGAAAAATTCGTCTTTAACTCATGGCCCGCAGCAATCACATCTGTTATATTTTAGGAACAGAAAGCTAATGAGGTGGAATCTGGAGTACTGAGCTTAATTGGGCTTGTTTTGATTAAGTGTATGTGCTGGGAATATTTTACACACTAGTATAAATTGCAAAACAGTCAACATAAGCCACAGAATTTGCAAAACCCTTAGTGTTAGAGAAAGAAGAGTTTCCAATAAACAATAAATGGCAAAAGAAAATATCTGAGGTTTTCATGAAAAAAAAAAAAGTATGTACTTGAACTTGCCTAATTAGTGGCTTTCCTATGGATGTAAATCCATTTTCTCTCTTGTTCACACACGCACAGACACACACGCAGATGCACACCAATGTGTGATATGGTATACAACTCTAACAGCTTGTCTTTTGGCTGGGTGGATTACGCCTGACTGACAAAGCCATTAAGAACTGCATAATCAGTATAGACGCATGAAAATGTGATATATCCTTTATATATTACATATTTAGCAGAAAAGGATAATATTTTACAGCAGTTTTAAAAATATGGTCTTCAAGGGTTTTTTTTTTCAGTTTTTCTCTTGACGGTCCTTATCTCTATGGGCCATATTCTTAGATAATGTAAACTCACACAGCTCCATTGCTTCCAGTACAGTTTGCCGATCCACTCAATTTAGATCTGATTTCTCAAGTTCCTATGTGTATTCAGACCTTAGAAGGTGGAAAAAATATAAGTAATACATTTTAGTACCAATAAAGATGATTTTAAATTGATTTTCTAAACATAGAAAAATGCTACAAACCAGAAGCCTGATATTTTGAGATCATCCATAAGTACAAATAGATGCTGACTCTTCAAAGTAAACTACATATTAATAAAAAGTGGATCTATTTAGATAGTAGTAAAAAACTCATCAACTCATACATTTTTTTGCCCAGTGCTTTCCTTAGTACCTCTTGAAGCAACTTGTAAATAAAAATACACCCGTTTTTGCATATGAGGAAAGCAAGGCACAGAAGAATGAAATGGCTTGTAGATAGCCAGTTCCCTGAATGGTGGAGTTCTGTCCAGGGGCCGCCTGATTTGTCTGACATAGACCATGGAGGCTGATATGAGCCTCATGATAGGGGGTTTGCCTCTTGAATCCTTCCCTGACTATGCAGGTTAAAGACCACAAAGCTAACATTTTTCCAGCACTCATATTTTTTTCAAGATACTTCCTGAAACTCAGTGATGACTGTCTAAGGTTGAATCTTTTCACCTGTTATACACCTTTTCCCACCACCCCAAATACTACGTTTTGCAAAATTTGGCTGAGATTTTCAAAGATTCCTAATGAAGTTTGTTTAAATTTCAATGGGATTTGGTTATCTGGGTATGTAAAGGCCTTGAAAGCCTTGTCTTTGTTCAATAGACAGTTTATTATAATTGACACAACCATTACAAACACTACCAAAGAATTCCTTAAAAGTTAGTAACTTCTATCTAGCTGTTTATTGGTTTTATGCATTTCAAAACCTTTAACCTGGGATATGGGTACTGGTAGGTAGAGGAGACATACATACCTTCAGATAAGTCTCTAAAGAATCCCTTCTCTTTTGAGTATTGGTGCTGGCAATTCTGTTCATGAGGGGTTCATAGGGGTAAAGTCACTAGAAACGGGGAAGCTTATTAAGCCTAAGCATAGAAGCTCTGCTGCTGTCCAGGCAAATGATGATCTTGATAATTTTGATGATTTAATGGGTTAGACTAAATTCTGCTGTCACACTGAAAATCCAGCTGGCAAATTGCAGCACCTTCCACTTGGGAATCAGAATGTTCTTTATGCACATATAGACCTCTTCTATCGTATTGATACAGGCTTAGGGCCTCAGTGAAGTAACACGAATGCAAAGTACAAACCTCAGCGTAGGCCTTGCTGCAGCAAGCTCCTTTCCTCTTGCAAAAAAATCTCTCTAATGGCCACAGTTATTCAGGGTTTTGGCTTTACATTTCGTTCAGAGCATTGCACCTCCAGTTGCATAGTGACCCCTAACACTATATTGTGTGATTGGTTCAATAATGACTCTGAGGAACGAGAGCCACCTACTGTATTATCAACTCCACCTCCTGGGGTTCCCCTTACAGGGACTTCCATTCAAGTCTGTACTAGAGTAACACATGCAATTGCACTATAAAGAATGAAAATGTGAAAGGGGCAACTCCTGAAGCTTCAGGTCATGAGATGATTGCTCTCTGTGATTAGGAAAAATCCCCTCCTCTTATATGAAATATAATAGCTTTCGTACCTAAGAATCAGGACTGGCCATTGTTAAAGATGGGAGAGCTCATGTATTCTCTGATTTCCCTCCTCTTTACCTTTCATAATACAACAAAGAAAAAGAAAACTTTCAGAAAATTTCTGCTTCCTTAGACAAAATAAAAATTGAGTAACGAGAAAATAACTCCCACTACTCTGCTGCCCAATCTTTTGCTACAGTTTTTTCCTCTAAAAATCCATTTTGATTGTTTCTTTTACTTGCATGGACAGTGTCTAGTGCTTCTAGAGTCTGGTGTAAAAATGTCTGAATTAATTTCATTATATTGAGCCTACTAAGTATGATCTATTTTTTAAGCAAGTTGCTCTTGTGAAAGACTGTGGTCTCTAAGGATCGTTTGTCAGTCACCTCATGAAATAAAGGTTATTATTATTATTATCAGTGCTGAACAATAGCTGATGACTTAAAGTTGAAGAAAGGTCAAGAGTCTAATCACTGATATGCTTTCATCAGCTATCTTTTCTATTTAGGATTAAGCAATTGTTAAGGGCATATTTTTCAGCCTTAAAATTTATTCTGTTTTTCTTCATTGTCTGTATGCATTCAGGCATGTGCACACAAATCCCCCTCTCTTTCTATCTATCATCTGCTTGGTTTTGATCAAACAAACAAATACAAAAACATTTCAGAATGTGGAATGCAAATAATTGCAACATTTGCCTGTTTGTGTATTAGAGAGGAATAAGTGGAGCGCAATTCCCTTTCTCTGTTAGCAGATACTGCCTCTGCGGCATCGCTGAGCAAATTTCAATTCTCTAGCACAGTTCAACTACCAACATTCCATTACTCAGCTTGTGCTGGAGTGCTTCTTCCATCCACCCCACTTAAGAGCATGGGACGCAGTGTGGCAGCTGGAGACCTTTGTTTTAGAATTCATGCACTATAAAACAGACCAGACTTGCTGGAGATACATCCTTATTCTTTTGATCCTGCAAACTATGGAGTATCAGTAATGTATGAGGCTGTTCAGATCTGGGAGACTGAACAGCGCTGGTGGGACGTGCTGCATCTGCTCAAACTTCAGTACGAGCGTGAGAAGTTTATATAGGTCAGCAATGTCTTTCTTGAAACTGAAGAAGGTGGCCATGCTTGGAATATGTAATGTAGGTGGAGACTGCCTGACAGACACAGAAAAGTGTAAAACCAAAGGCTGGCATCAACTGAATCCCTTCACTGATTCTGAAAGCATCATTGAAACTACTAAATAGGTCATTGTTGGTAAATGACTGTCTGAAATAGTCTATTTCTGTGCTATAGATTAAAAAGAAAATATTAGCGCAAGAGAAAAAAAAAAGCGGAGATGAAATTGATTTCATTTAACAACAACCTTCCAGCCTTGCCTCACGTCTCACTGAAATAACCTTTCTAATTAATTACAGTGGAACCTGAAAATAAAGCACTTGTAGGCTGAAGGGTTTTAGAAGTCATCAGAATTATCCGGTGCTCAATATAGCCAAAATCCTATATGCTATTATATTCTTGTGCTAGCAAGTTAACATCTATAAAGCTGTGAGTGGAGCAAGAGGCAAACATTGGTATGATCAAATGTTATATTGATATCCAAATACATTATGGTAGGCTGGAAATCAATCATTTCTGAGCATTTTCTTCTTTTGATTTTGTATTAAATTCTGGGTGATTGCAATAATTGGTGTTTCTCTTTCACTATTTTCAGGTCTGGGAACACAGCCAGACATGCCATGCAGAGTCCTGCCAGAAAACTATTTCCCCTTTTTTGTATCACAAAAAAAATTACAAGCATATATTCATATATGTTGGCTGTTATCCCCTCAGAAGCAGGACAATTTCAAAAGGCTTCTCTCAATCTTACTCCCCTGGGTTTAGTTTGTCCAGTCTTTCAGATCCCTAGGTGTCAGCATTTCAATGACTTTTTTTTTTTAAAAAAAAAAACAGCCCAGAGTCCTTTTTGTCATTTCCCAAATGCTCTGTGTCTTGATCCTATATGCTTGAGTCTAAGCTTCTGTAGATACTCTCCTTTTGTTCTAAAAATATTTCTCAAATATGCCAAAATATTTACTTTTGATCTCTCAGGATACCAGATACTCCATACACATTGGTGTAGGGAAAAAAATTATTTCTCATATTTAGTGACCTTCTCTAAACACACTACAAGGTATATCTGTTTATTACTCTGTCTTTCTTCAAATCAATAGCTCCCAACTGTAGACCATGCACCATCAATGATTTGTAGAGCACTTGTTGGAGGTCCATAGAGAACTGCCTAACAAAACAAAAGTTCTTTGCATTTCCAGCTGCTATCTTTCATTAAAAACAGTTAAAATTACATTAAATAATAGTTTCTGAATGCCATATTCAAAACAGGCAATTGCTGCTGCTACCACAAGGCTGATATCTAGCTCTTGTGAATGTTCTGTGTGGTGATCATTAGAAGAAGGAGAAAGGGTGAGTCAAGGGCTTGAAGTGTGACCCATACACTGGAGAAGTTTGAGAACACTTTCTCTTTGCAGGTTTTCTGTTTCAGCTATAATTCTCCAATTGCCCCATGTGGATTTATCTATCAAGTCAAATCAATTTTATGATTTCTAAAGTGTGATGGCTTTCATTTGCTGTAAATCTGACCAGAGATTATGATACTTTGTACAGCATACCTATAAATAAGTTCTATGACAGCCTCATTAATCAGAATACATTTTAAAAACATTAGCCTTTTCCCCCTCTGTTGAATCCAGAGATTATCTTTCTTCAATTATAATTAGTGTTCATTCAAATCAATACGTTTGTGTTTTTTTTTTCAAACTGAGTTACACTGTGACTGTTACAGACCTTCATCCTCCAGCTAAACAATATCCCAACATTTTAGAGGTGTTTGAAAACTTGACTCCACATTAGCATTTTGAAGATGGACTCTATTTTAAATAGGGATAAATCTGTTCAAAGAGATCAATTACATTACTGAAATGCTGGCTGTTGTGCTTTTTAACCATGAAGTGCCTGGCTCTGAAAAGGAAGCCTGCATTGGGCTTCTATTTTTTACAGTGGAGTGACTTTAAGAGGAGGCTAGGGTGTCACTGGTCTAGACCAATGGAAAACTTTGTTATTTGGGTTGACCACTGAAAGAGGGTATTAGGGGGAAAGTCACTGGAGAAAAACATGGTTCCTAGGACATCTAGATTCCTTGTCAATTGTGCTGATCATTTGACCAGTTTGTATGATGGTAGAAGTTATCTCATGCAAACATTTAAGAGTTAGTTTTCAAAGTATGAGTCTATGGCTGGATAAAATGTTTGTTTTATATCAGCAACATTTTAAATTATTATATTAAAAACATGCTTTAAAAAAAAAAAAAAAAGATGTCAGTTCTTTCAGCCATGTGAAGAGAATCAGGCTACAGGATAGCCCCCTGAGCAAATAGATTGACATTATATCAGTATTGTACCAAAAATAGTGTTGCATAGAACTGCATCCTAAGCTTGTCATTCTAACTTCTTTCTGCAGTTAGTGCAGGAGAGATATCACTGCATGATAAATGCAAGCTATCGTTAGCTGAGATTAACTGTTCTGTAAAGGAGCTTGTATTGATGTTAGAGAGAGAGAGAGAGCAAAGGGGAGCAGGCAGATAAGTAATTTTTAGATGCGCAGGATATAGAAAATAGAGCCAATCCTAAATCTGGGAACACTTCAGTGCATATGGGAGGATCTACTTAACTAGACTTGTGTGTGAGATACTTGATGAGTTTCTCAGTCCTGTCAAGACTGAAATGCTTCAAAACATGTGCAGAAGCAGAAATTGATCATAGAAATTGAAGGTGCTTTTAGAGATCAGAAACAGATTAATAGAAGTTTTCATGATTTCAATTTTGAACCTGAGTAGTTCAAATACATTTTGCCCTTTTTTTTTTTTTTCTTTATCTGGACAAATGCATCCACCTCATAAAGACAATCACTTCCCGAATATCGCCAATTATCCAATTTTTGAATCTTTATATGCAACAATATTTGGAAATGTACTAGGATAAGTTCTAAATATGAATATTTGTGTCGTGAAGTTGGTGAAGAGAAGAAAGAGTAGCAGATTCTCAACTGATGGAGACTGAGCGCAGAGTATGTCATGCAACACTCATGGCAGTGTCACACCAGAACTTGTGAAAATCCAATGAAGGCTGCTAAAATGAATTTCCCAACAGTGCTATCACTGGAAATCAAGTAAAGGCAACTTTCACACCCACTTTCACCACCTTTTATGTCTAAACATATCCACAACTCTGACACACTTCCTTTTATAATTAAAAAAATGACCAATCTTGACAATATATTTTGATGTCCAGTGTGATTCTGTTGTCACCTACGCTAAAAGTTGTGGTCTCCTATCATCAGATGTATGCTGCACTGAAGTCTAACTGATTGAGCAAACAGTAGTCATCCCTCTTTCCTTCCCAGACTAATGAATCTAGTAATAAGAAAGTAGCCAAAACAAAGTAAAGTTGAGAGCTGCTCTGCTCACTGCTCTGAAAGTTTGGCTTAGGTATTCCTTCTCCCATTTCATCATTTCAAGTCATGAAAAGGTAGATGATACCATGAGAAAGAATTGAACAAGAAGATTAAAACTATTGTTTCTATAGAATAAAGATTTGCATCGTTTCTACAAAACTTTTTTACCTTAAGCAGGGTGAAGTTTTGGGCAGGTCCATCTGGCAAGCATTCCTGTTCCCAAAAATAGATGGCTCTGCTGAAAGGGAACTCCCCCTAGGAAGAGCACCAGACAGACACAGAAAGGCAGGGTAAGGGAGAATGAAAGGTAGGTAAATCTGGAAGGGGTCAGGAAGGGGATAACAGTAGAAGTCTGATAGGTCTTCCCACTCTGTCAGCTTTTCTTTTCAAAGTTAAATTAGGCTGCAATGAACAATAGGAATAATAATTTTTGTTTCAGGTTAAAATTGCAAGGTGATTTTGTTCTTTGTCTGGGATTTTATGACCATATCTATATATATGATGTGCACAGTGTGTCGTGTCTGAGGAAGTTTAATCATAGGAAGGAAAGGGGATGCTAGAGGAAGATTTTCACAGTCAACTTCAAAAACTTTAAAAATTAAATATTTTGAAACAACTCTCAGTTTGCTAATGAATATCTTCTATAAAATGTTATTAAAATTTGTCCTTGAAAGCTGTGCTGATCCTTATACTCACTTGTCCATCGCTGTAAGTCACGTCAAGAAATGCAAAGGGGTGACTTTACATTGTGCTCACTCTACCTAGAAACATCCTCTACTCTCCTTCACTGTTCAGTTAAGATGTGGACAAAGTGAATGGTAAAGAGATATCATACTTATGATCTAGCTTAGCTGGTATTTTCACATAATGCTATGCTGTGTCATATGTGAATACCATGCATCTCCAGCTAGTTGTCATTTTAGCACACGAAAGTTATAATTCTTTCATTAGAATTTTTGGCTTAGAGATAGCATTGATTGCATCAGGGTTATATTGTCTCTGTTTCCCAGTCTGTTACTCTCTCCAATTGACATACCCTAAATTAACACCTGTGCACTGACCTTCCATCAGACACTTTCCTGTGAGTGTCCAGAGGGTGGCAACAGCCTTCCACAATTCGTAGAGACAAACTCATGGAGAAGATCATCTTACTTCAGCACAAGAACTTGGTGCTGTGCTTCTACAGTTTCTTCAGACTTATGCAGACGAGCAAATCCTAGAGAGAAGAGTTATGATTTTGCAAAGTGAATGTGCATGTGTACACTGAACTGCTTAAGGTTTTCAAACAAAAAACAGGATATTTTTTCCTGCAGAAATATGAAAATCTCCTTTTAGAACTCATGAATGAAAGGAGTCAGTTCATGTGCCATATCAGAAAAAAAAAGTGTATCTAAAATGGCCTCTATCTCACTGATGACTACAGGAAAAACTGCAAGATAATTTGGGTAACCAGCTTGGAAGTGGACATCTTCACTCTTGATTTCTAGGGAGAAAATTCAATTTGAGATTGACTCACTATATTTAGCTTGTTCCAGGCACACTGCAGTCCCACTATCATTAATGGAGAGAAAGGGTTTGATTTAGTTAGCCATACATAGCCACATCTGAAATATATATATATATATTCAAGATATCCAAACCAGACTGGCAAATATGACATGGGAATTAGAGGAAACACGCCTTTCTGGTGCAATTGCTGAAGCTAGGTCACATCTCCTAGAGCATCTCTGTTGATAACTGCCTTTAGACTATTGAATTCCACCTCCTGGCTCATGTTTAGACCATTCTGTGTGAACACTTATGCTTAGGTCTAAGCAGGTGTTTAAGCAAAATTCTCTTTGTGAAGTTGAATGAGATGAACCTCATACAAAAGACTTGAAGACCCTTGTCAATTCTGCAATGAAACAACTCTCTTTGCAGGTACCCACTACATCTTTATGCTCTGAATTTCTTCTTCTGTAACAGATATGTATGCATGATATGAAAGATAAAGATAGGCTATTTTCCACTAATTAAATTACTTTCATGTATTTTATTGTAAATACCAGCTCTTTACTGTGCATTTTTAATCTCTATATGCTTCCAAATACTCCTCCAAGTTAGTGGGAACTGAGGAGGAAAATGTGCTGAATATATAGTGATGAACACAATTGGCAGGTCATTTTTATACAGGCATCTTTCATTTTGGCCATCTTCTTTCAATTTTGTATTGTAAATGAGTAATCAGGAAAAAGAAAAAAATGCGAAATAAAAGAAAAAAAAGGGTGTTGCTCAAAATTTAGGAACGACATGAACATGAGCGTCCTTGTGCTACTGCTACATATTATCATAAAATTGCAGAATGTCAATGCATTGAGATAGTTTGGATCATATTTTGCTTCACAGACAGGACAGTATAGTTTAACATTTGGCCAAATTACCTTGTAACTACAAATTCAGATTTGATTTTTTCCCATTTGCCCATTTGTTCTGCATAAATTGAAGCCAAAGATCTTTCCTTCCTAACATTTTCTGTAACAAATTCAATTTGTAGTACTGTGTAATAACGACTGACCATAAATTGTGCAAATCTGCCAGTAATTGGCAAGCAAATGTTGCCTGAATTTGATTATGCTTTTTTTTTTTTTTATATAGAACTCAGATCCTGTAAAGACAAACATTTTGTACATGAGTGTTCAAAGCATTCAAATAGCTGCTGAACTGTTGACTAGTAATACCATGAAAGTATGTGGTGTTTCTTCACTGACTATTGAACTTACAAAGGCTTTTTTTTTTTTTTTTTTTTTTTGTCTCAAAACAGGTGTAAGGCTTCTCAGCAATATACATATTGCAACATTCAGTTTTGCTGCTCTAAGTCATGTCCACACCATGGCATTAGGTGAAAAAGAAATGTGTTGAAAGGAAGAGGTGGGAGGAAGAGGAAGAGAAGAAGCCTTCAGAACTGAATTTGCTAGTTCCACTGCTTCTAGGGGAAGAGGCTAATAGGACAGCAACTTGTGTACTGAGGAGCATATTGGTAACCTATACTTCCTCTCATAGCACCAAACTCCCTTCAGTGATAGCACACTGAAAACTAATCTGGCTTCTTAGAAAGTAAAAGCAGGCATAATGACTATGATGAGATTTATATATATATTATACATATACATATATATTTGCCTATCTGCTGACATAAGAAATTGACTATGTTGCTCAGTCCTATACTAACTGCCTGCACATGATCAGGATCTACACACACACAAAGAGAGCTGTGCTCCCCAGGACCAGATTACTTCAAACAGAAAACACATCCTACGACTAAAAAAAGAAAGAATATATTTTTACAGTTGAGTGTTGTGCAGGCAGAGAAAAAAGTAAACATCTTGCTAGCAGCATCCCAGGAAATTTTCCTGTTTAGCTGTTTGTTAAAACAATCTAATTGAAAATGCATAAACAATGGCCAGTCTAATTAAATTACCTGATAAACATGATATTGACCATTGGGTTTGTATAAATCTCTGTATTTTTATATATAGACTCATACATTTTAACACAGAACTCTGAGCTCATTTTAATAGGGAACTCCGTAAAGAGAGTATGGGTATGTTGCCACTCTGAGAAGGCTGTGGGAAGTGTGAGTGAGCTCTGGGTAATGTAGTCGGATTTCTCTTTTAATAAACTGAATAACTAGAACAGGCAGTTATGCTAAATGGTCCAACTGAAAACTCAGCAGCTAGTCAAGGTAAGAGAAAGTTTAAGATAAAACTAATAATATGCTAGAGTTTTAAGACATTTTCCAAAGGAGCAAATAATGTTGAGTATCAGAGCCCAAAGGAGAGCTGGACATGCAGGTCTATTTCTGACCCTGCTGGTGATTTGCTGTATGATCTCGCACAAATTTGATGACCCTTTCTGGGCATTGATTTAAATGCCCATTAAAAAAAAAAAAAAGTTATCATTTATTTTCCACTTGGGAAACCAGGGGAGGAAAGATCTGAAGCTTAACTAAAGCTTAACTAAGCTTGTCTCCTCCTCTGGAGATCTTCCAAACCCACCTGGATGCCACCCTGTGCCACGTGCTCTAGGTGTCCCTGCTGGAGCAGGGGGGTTGGACAAGATGATCTCTAGAGGTCCCTTCCAACCTTAACAATTCTGTGTGATTCTGTGATTCTGTAATGCTCCTAAAGAACTTTAACATCTCTGGATGAGTGATACTTGGTAAATGTAACATTTAGAGACTTGAGCTTAATCTTCTATATGTTGTAACGGAGGAGTAACAACTGAGTTATAGTAGTTACAGTCAGTTATAGTGATGCCCACCGAGTTATAGTGGTTATAGTCAGTAAGATGACTTTTCATTTCATCATTGGTGAGGAAGGAGGGTGAGGAAGAGAGACCTCACCCTCTCTCTGTCCTTATAAGGCTATTAATGCTATTATGCTAGGTAGGTAGAAAACTGCAGATGAGTTGTGCTTCATATCCACACTAGAGAAAAAAAGGTCTGCCCAATATTCTGTAACAGCTTGCAAAGCAGTGAAGAAAGTTTGACCAATGAAGATATGCCTGAATGCAGCTGAGGATTAAAAAAAAATCAGGTTGTCATTTTGGGTTGAAAGAGAAAAGCCCAGCAATTTGTAATCTTGATGTTCTATGTCAATGATTTATCAAGGTACTACACTTTCTTAAGAACATTGCTTTATTCTGCTGATGTTTAAAGGATGGAAGAAGGGTTGCCAAAACAGACCCTAGATTTACAGCAAATGGGATAAACATTTTATTCAATATTATTTTAGACATTTTTCTCTAGAGCTTTCAGATTTCCGTCACTAGCCCACTGAGTCTGGGGACAAATTGGTTTTAAAAAATAGTCATATAGCATTCCAGCTATAAGTGAATTGAATCTAAGCACATTCAGGATAGAATGGAGCTTTTAAAACAAACATTTTATAAAAATGCTGATGGGTATTCCTAGTTTTCCTCTCTTTTGGTATATGAATTTTCTGTGCTTCTAACAGACAGAAGCTAAAACTCACTGAAGAAATTTAGTGAAAAGGTGACCTGGTGAAGCAGTTCTTTTTCTGTTCTTTTGGGAGAAAAGAGTGAGGTTTAGCTTTTAGTTTTCAGTCATAATCTCAGTGAGGTTAAGAGGAGAGAGAGTTCAAAGAAACACAGTTCCAAAGAAATTGAATTTTGCCATGTGGTCTGCAGTGAGCAGAGAGCCTTGGTGTGTATGTAGCATAGGCACCTAGTTCAAGTATTTCTTCATCTTCAGTGAGTCAGTGGGTAACCACATTCTCAATAGGGTCAGTGAAGAAAGCTAAGAGGTGATCCAATCTGCTGAAATTAAGCATAAATTTTCCCTTGCCTGTTCAGGAAAATGGTAGGAAATGTGAAGTATCTTACATTGACAGCACCTAAGAGAACAAGGTTCTCCTGAAACAGGAAAAGAATCTCATTAGTGCCATTCATCACCCTCATCTTTGCCTTTTGCCTAAGAAATGCAAGATGCCACAGCCTGCTCAGCCACATTGCCCACATCTGGTAGACTGCTTAGACCCTCAAACTGAACATGAAAGCTGAATCTGAACCCCCAAACTCTACTCTCTGAAACTTTACTAGGAAGCTTGACCGAAGCTGTCTTATTTCTCCTGATTTCATAGTTTGGATGACCACACGTGAATGCTCAGCCCTGTATCTTGACCCAATTTAACTTTCTAGTGCAGATATAGCCTGAGGTCAACTCCAGTAAAGTGGCTTTATTTCTAAAACAGTTATTTCCGCATATATATTTATGCAAGCAGACTTTGGGGCATGACTAATATACTGTGAATTCCAAGTGCTTACAGAAATGGGCAGAGTTGGAGATCAGGTGACAGGTTCACTGCTGGAGATTTAGACAGGGTCCAAGTTCCTAGGGCTCAGCTTGCACAAGTCTTACAAGAACTGGGCTCCATCCATTTTTTTTTCCTTAAATTTTATAAATAATAAAAAAGAGAGAGACAGACACTTTTGTTTTATATTTTTACTTCATTTTTTCACTTTTATGGAATGGCTAATCGTCTCCATTGGAGCTGCTATACCTCTGATTCTGTAAAAAACTTTTTTCAACTAAATTTAAATTCAAGTCCTACAGACTCTGCTTTCATAAAGAGAAGACAAGCATATAAAAAGATGGATGTTTAAAACCTTTGTCATGATCATATATTTTTGAATTTCAAAAAATCCTGGCCATAAAAGAGAAAAGAAATATCTGAGAACATTTCTGCATATTCTGCTTGGTGTATAGGGCATGAAAACTTACATTTTCTCAGGCAGGATTTGAACTGGGATCTTTCCGGAGTGAATGCCTTGTTACTGCCAGTGGAGAATTTTTTTTTTTTAAAAAGGGAAAAAAAAGAAAAAAAAAGATTAATGATAGCCTTTTGTGGGGGGGTAGAGGTGGTGGTGAAAAGTTGCCTTAAGTGAGCTTAATGGCCACTCAAGTCTGGAGATTATTCCTAGCAGTGTAGCAGTGAGTATAAGTGAAAGGGGAGGCAAATAAGTGCCTATTCTTCTTTTGATGTATGGGATTTATGTATTGGCCTTCTCTTGGACATTTATTCCCCAGCTCCATGATTTTTAATACATGAAATATTCAGGTCTCCCTTTTTCTTTCCATCGACCATTAAAAAGCCTTGTAGTTGCATTAAGACATCTCAGTATAGATCTTGTATTACCTGTCATATCGTTGGCACTGCCTATGCCAAGTTGCTCAAGACCACACACTACTTTAGGCTGCTAGAGCTTTTTGCAGTGGAAGTAATGGAAACAAATAGCCAAAGTGTCAAGGTCTGTCAAAAGCACAAGCATCTACACTGCACTGCAGCATGGAGTGCAAACAAAGTTGGAGAGTGGGTGGAAGAAACAGAGAAATTTGGTTTAGTTGTTCAAAACATGACAATTTGGGTTGCATGGGGTTCAAAGCAGTATCTGCAAAGGACAGGCAAACCTCCATATCACAAATTTCAAAAGTTCTTCATTCACAGGACCATTTGTGCTTTGAGGCAGCTGTTCAAACTAAGGCCTGTACAATACCTGCTGTTGTTCTCCTATTTGTTTACACCACCAATTCACATATAACACAAATATCATCATCACCTATGTTGTGTCCTTATGAGGGGGAAAATACGAAGCTGTACAGACCTTATTTGTGTCCCGACAAATAGATAGGAGACTGAGACAGCTTCTGTGTGGGTAAAGTGAATACTACTAGCAACTCCTGTCTCTGGGGAAAAAAAGCTACAGAGATGAGCTATTTTAGACCATTCATGGGCTGACATGAAACTAACAAAAATAAATAAGGCACTATTTCATAAGAATATAATATTTGCAATATTTGGGCAGTGTCTTGTGTTGCAAAATTTAATTTTCAACATTAAAAATAAAAATGAAGAAAAAGAACACCCCAAAACTCTTAAAAATTTATGTTTCTATAAAATGTGCAAATTATCTTCTGTTTATACTCATTTTTCTTTTTTGATCTAATACTTTTTTCCCATATAGGAAGGGCTTTTATGTTTTAGTTTGCTTTCACATGGTTGAGCTGGAAATTAATACTACAATGTTCTTTTGGAAAGAAAGAAGCTGCATTTTTCTTAGGTAGGCTATAAAGAAATCCACCACGAGTGTAAAATCTCTTGGAAAAGCAGCTAAAATGGAGGGAAATATTTTAATACAATATAATGTACTATTCACTGATAATAGGTGATTTGTACTTGATCATTTCCTAGGATTTCTATTCCCAGTATGGCAATACGGAATGAAAAGCACTGGAAAGTGTACAACTGGAAAGTTGTAGATAATTTTGATTCAAGTAAATGGTAGAAAATTTAATTTCTGAAGCTAAATTTAAAATAAAAGATGAGTAGAGTTGGCTTTATATCTTCTATTGAAAAACTCAAAAAATCTATCTTTTCAAATGTTAGAAAGGAAATCAGACATTTTAGCAATTAGAACTGAATATCTCAAGGAGATATTGAGAGAGAGAATAGGAATATCCTGTGGGCGGTGTTAGCAACCTTCATGTATACTTTGTTCAATGGAGTGATGTTCCATTTAACTGACTTAGAAGTACTGGGGAAGTTATCAGTAGCTTCCTTTTAAAGAATGAAGAACTGGATTAATTCAGGCTTGACTTCAACTTGTTTCATGTTATTTTATTTTAATTTTATGTAGATGATTATACTCAACCTCAGGATCTCTTGAAAGGACCTGTAGTACTGAATGCTATAAGCAGATGAAGACATAATGATGACCCTGGATGGCTTTGAAGGAATGTCTGTATTGTGTTAGTGAGATTTCCTCACATTTGCTATTGCAAAACTAACTTCAAAGCAAGGAGCAGAGTTTTCTTGAACCAAAGATTGCCACTGGGAACAAGACATTTTCCCTCAGGCATCACTTTATGCTAAGACTACTTTCATTTCCTGGGCTGGTAACACTGAGAAAGCTGCATTGTATGTTCTGGAGATGCTGGTGTATGCATCAGGTTCCACGATCATTTCCTAAAACAATAACAATTTTATGTTATAAAATATAAAAAAACTTATTTTCTGTAAGGGTGACTGAGCACTGGAAGCTGTTGGCCAGACAAACTGTGGATTCTGCATCCTTGGGGCTATTGAGCAGCCATTTGGACATGGTCCTGGACAACCTGTTCTAGCTGACCCTGTTCTGAGCAAGGGGGTTGGACCAGAAGAACTCCAGAGGTCCTACCAACCTTAAACGTTCTGTGACTCTGTGATTCTGTGAAAGGGGTGAAGGAAGGTCCCGACTCTCTTTGGGAACCGCTACACTAAGCCTGCTGAGATGAATGACAGTGGAGGTAAGCATTGTCTTCCGACTCCTAGACTGACCTTCAGATTAATGGAAATGAGTTTTCACTTGTTCCAAAGCTGAACTAAACAAGAAGAGACTGGTGAACTCTTTCTGCTTTTGTTATTCAGCCCTATTGTCCCCTCAGCCTGAGTGACACCATAAGCACATGAACTTTATGACAAGAAGCTTTTAGGTAGAGTTCTGTTTATGAAGAACAAAATGACCTTCTGGGTTCAAAATGCAACCTATATTTAATACTGCAAACCTCCATCTCCTTTTTTTTTTATCACGTTATAAAAGAGAAGTATGGAGACTCCCTACTTATGCACTGAACAATGGTGCTATGGAATAAAAATGACCGAGTTCTGCATTGCCTGCTTTCCTTTGGGGTTTATAAAACCAAAACACATTTTTTCAGACATCTCTATGAATTAATAAATGCAAATGTGATTTAATAAAGGACAGTGGGTGACTGTACTATGTAGTTGCATGAAGCAGAGAAAGATGGGGGTGGAGACTGGATTATTCTAATCAAACTGCTCACACCTTGCCCTCCTTGACATGCAATACCACTTTAAACAGCAGTATTCTAATAAAGAAAAGAGCTACTGTACTTACCCACTCAATAATTTGCATAATTCTGAAGAGCTGAAAATGTCACTGCTGTTTTACCATAATTGTTGGGAAATGATTAGCTATAGCATTTATACATTCTAAAAAAATGTATTTTACTATTCTGTTTAAATATTAATAAGGATTAATAAAATGAAAAATCACCTTGGAAGACAAACATTTCATATAAAATGTTATATACCATGAAAGCACATTAGTTGTTGATCCTTTTGATGTAACTTGTCATTTCTGGGAAAGAATAAAAAAGACAAGATTTGACTCTCTCTCTTGCAATTTCAAATGTAAATTTTAATAACTGGAATGGCTAAAATAGTCCATTATTTTCTTCCTTCTCTGCTTGCAACTGAGCTTAGAATACTTTAAATTTATATCTGGTAATTTATACATTTTTCAACAATGACGTATGTACCAAAGCTGCTCATCTCTTGTTCTTCTTTCTTCTCCCTACAGAACACTTGACAAGGTGACTGAGGCACAGGTTCAAGTTAACAGAAAATAGAACATCACTGTCCTCACAGCCCCCTGAACTCAGCAAGATCTCCCTTGTTTCAAAGATACATGAGGTAAAATGCAGCTCCAATACAAAATGGTCCTTTTATCATTATCTCAAGGATCTCAAAGAAGTCCAGCATCCTTTCACTTTCTATCCCTTTTTCTGACTCTTCTTTTTTCTTAAACTATAGTAATGGTGCAGCTGAGACTTAGAAAGGTCACTTCTACAATACTCATTAAGGGCTAGGCTGCAACTTCTCTACCTATCCTCATCTGGGATCCTGACTGAGAACCCACTCTCTCTTAGGATTTAGTCTATGTTCAGTGTATATGATGTGTTCCTTCTGGTGCACAACACATTTCATTTTGACAATCTGTAAAGAAGCTTATTAACCATTTTTCTCCCAATTCATTGCAAATTTTTCTCCCCTGGAATGGAAGAAGAAAAAATACATCAATTAGTGTTACACAGATTAAGATAAAGGTTTTACCCATTCACATCAACAGAATTTTATAGAGGGTGAGGCATCACATATTGTGTCATGCATTATATTAATTCTTATTCAAGGAAACATGGCTTCTATCTGAAACCAATAACTGTTTCAAAATGCAACATATACCCACTATGAAGTTCTAGTTGTATTTATTGATTTATTTCTGTTCAGAAGAAAATAATAAGTCATATTTAGAAATAGCTACACCATCTTTATTGCAGATTCTGTTAGTCTTTAATTTTATCCTAAGGTAAAGAAGAAACCTAAACAATTATTGCCTTTCGTGAAATGTAGATGATAAAACAAAGAGTATAATGGGCTGGACTAAAAGTGATCACAGAGCTTTACAAAGAGTGGTCACTCTATCTGCTGTACTAAAATGTGGATGTGCATGGCATCCTAGAGGAAGAATCATACCCTTTAAACAGAGCCAGGATTTTAATAACTTCTGTACAAGTCCTAGTGTTAAGAGTTTTTTTGAAGGTAAAGCTGGTGATGCCATGAGCATATCTCAGAGTGGAAGAGACTCTGGCCATCTTCTTCAGAAAAGTTTGGAAAGGCAACCATTACATATGGTTGTAATGCACAATGTAGAACTGTCTGCATTTTTCTGAGTTATTTCTAAGGCAGTGTAGCCCTGCTAGTATGGATCTCCATGTAGGTTAATTTATTTCTCATAATTTATCCGTATTATATATGGACAAACTGGATGATCAGTAGAAAGGACCACATAGTATTGTGTATATAAACTTACAAACTATGGTCTTCTCTAGCATGATTTTCTGTTCTAAAGACCATATACTTTTTTCCCAGAAATCAGATGAAAGCATCACTTTTTAGAAAGACATCTAATCTTCTGTTAAGGATTTCAAGCTCCGGTGAGCTGTTCCTATGCTTAATTAGCCTTACTGCTAGGAAATTGCAGTTGCTGTTATTTCAAGGTTGAATTTGTCTAGCTTCAGTTTCCAGGCATTCGATCTTGCTATGCCTTTGTCTGCAAGACTGAAAGTCCTCCACTATCAAGTATTTGTTCCTTGTGTCAGTACCTATTCACAGTGATCAAGACACCTCTCAACCTTTCTATTCAATAAATTGAGCTCTTTAAGCTTCACATCATAAGACTTGTTTTCCAGTGTCTGAATAGTTTTTTGTTTAGCTGCCTATTTCTAATGTTTCCACTAACCTTATAAGGGTGGAGAATTAGTCACTAAGATTTAGAAGGTATAGTTACTACCACTCTCACCTTTGATTCTGCTGCCAGCTCGCATGATTGTTAAAAGAAATACTCTAAAATGAACCCTTTAAAATATCTATTGGAAAGGTACTCAGATAAAATGAGTGCATTCATTTGACATTGAATGGCGAAGTGCATACAAAAGCAGCAGATACAAATTCTCAGATCTCTCAGATACTTTCAGCCCATCTTTTCCACCAAATGTCTGCTTTGCCCTCCAGTATTTGTGACAAAATCTAATTTCAAAGTTAGATTTTGTGCATATTTTCCATATGACTCATAAGGACTTTCTTTCTTTCCAATGTTAACATTTTTTTTATTTTAGACAATGTTTTGCCAGTCTTTTTCCTTCAAGATTTTTAGCCAGGGAGTTTAGCCATTTAGTTCATGAACACTGTATTTATCAAGACAGGCATTGCAAATACTGGAAGACCTGGAAGTTTGTGTCCACTTATTTTAAATTGTTGTCTTTCCCAAAATACGCAGAATGGATCTTTTACATCTATTCTGAATGGATAGTTCATAACAACAACAAAAATAATGTATATTGATAACAATTCTGTGTTAATTCATTAAGGTCTGCTCATACCTGATAGCTAATTAAAAAAAAAAGAAAAGATAGTTGAAGGATAAAATAGGGCTTGCAGGAATATCACACACAGGTTCCTAATATATTTCCCGTCTGTCACACTTATTACTGCAGGGTGGGCTGACAGGTTAATTATGTACTTGCAGGAGAACTGATACAGAGGATATTACAATCTCAAAAGCAAACACTTATAATCATTTTATCTAAACAGAAGACAGCTTCACCTTGATGAAGGTCTACATTTAGTTAACATTTTAAGGCAACAGTCACTGTTATCTCAAGGAATATAGCTTATAAACTATCCATCAGTAGGTACCAAGCCAGTTGTATATAGTAGGCGCTATGAGAACTGGAACAATTCAGATCCTAGCATATGGAGAAAGAGATGGATTTTGTGATGATGCCATAGGTCTGGGAACTCACAAAATTCTATTTTAATTTCCAGATTAATTAATTTCCATATCCCTTGTGTGCAGCCCCTTTAATGTCAAATAAATACAATGTGTGAGACTCTATTCAGTGGGTCATATGACATGGTGTTTTGCCAATTGACAGGGGGGAGTGACAGAAAAAGCCAGACACCAATGGAAGAAATTACGCTGTTAAAATTAAGGCAATACAGAACAATACATTTAACAAAACAGTAAGCTTACTACGCGCTCGGTTTTAGCAAAAGACAAAATAAGCAAGGTAATGCACCTAACCATTACTATACAAGAAAGAGAATAGTGATTAAGAAAAAGATTCTTCAGGCACATGGAGGACAAGAGTAGTCAGCATGGATTCACCAAGGGGAAATCATGCTTGACTAACCTGATAGCCTTCTATGATGGAATGACCGGCTGGATAGATGAGGAGAGAGCGGTGGATGTCATCTATCTCGACTTCACCAAGGCTTTTGACACCGTCCCTCACAACATCCTCCTGGGCAAGCTCCGGAAGTGTGGGATAGATGAGCGGACAGTGAGGTGGATTAGGAACTGGCTGGATGGCAGGGCCCAGAGAGTGGTGATCAGCGGTGCAGAGTCTAGTCGGAGGCCTGTAGATAGCGGTGTCCCCCAGGGGTCAGTCCTTGGTCCAGTCCTGTTCAATTTATTCATCAATGCCCTGGATGAAGGCACAGAGTGCTCCCTCAGTGAGTTTGCTGATGATACCAAACTGGGAGGACTAGCCGATACCCCAGAGGGCTGCGCTGCCATCCAGGGGGACCTGGACAGACTGGACAGCTGGGCAGTGAAAAACCTCATGCAATTCAACAAGGCCAAGTGCAAGGTCCTGCACCTGGGGAGGAATAACCCCAGACACCAGTACAGGCTGGGGACTGACCTTCTGGAGTGCAACTCTGCGGAGAAAGACCTGAGTGTCATGGTGGACGACAAGTTGACCATGAGGCAGCAGTGTGCCCTCATGGCCAAGAAGGCCAATGGGATCCTGGGGTGTGTTAAGAAGAGCATCTCCAGCAGGTCGAGGGAGGTGATCCTGCCCCTCTACTCAACCCTGGTGAGGCCGTATCTGGAGTATTGTGTCCAGTTCTGGGCTCCACAGTACAAGAGGGATGTGGAGCTGCTGGAGAGAGTCCAGCGCAGGGCTACAAGGATGATCAGGGGCCTGGAACATCTGCCCTACAAGGAGAGACTGAGGGAGCTGGGCCTGTTCAGCCTGGAGAAGAGAAGGCTGAGAGGGGACCTGATCAGTGTCTATAAGTCCCTCAAGGGAGGGAGTGAGGAGGATGGTACTGGCCTCTTTTCACTGGTGGCCACCAACAGAACTAGAGGGAATGGCAGGAAACTGAAGCATCAAAAGTTCCACAGGAACTTACGGAAAAAAATCTTAACAGTGAGGGTGACAGAGCGCTGCAACAGGCTGCCCAGAGAGGTTGTGGAGTCTCCTTCTCTGGAGATCTTCCAAACCCGCTTGGATGCAGTCCTGTGCCATGTGCTTTAGGTGACCCTGTGTGTGCAGAGGGATTGGGCTAGATGACCTCTAGAGGTCCCTTCCAACCTTAAGGATTCTGTGATTCTGTGATTCTATGAAGATACATCACCATTTGCCTAAATATGTTGCCATCATCCAGATCTGCAATCCCTGGGGAGTCTCTGGTGCAGTGAGGATTTGGAGATCCCTCCCAGCAATTGGGAGGTCTTACATGGTGCATCCACCCATAAGTGAAGTTTCCAAAGTCGCAGCAAGAGGGTCCAGCTTTTATAGAGCCAAATCAACAAATCATGATAACTTGCATTTTCTTTGTGAGCGGCAACATCTGGTGTGGCATACTTTCCCTCTCATCTGGGACCAGGACTTGGCCAGAACCCAGGCCTTGGATGGGAGGGTTCCCTTCAAGGTCAAAAACACGTGCATGAGAGTCTACAAAAGTTAGAGCTTAGTAAGCCTCTGGGCAGGTTAGCATAAACTGTCCGGCAGGCCTACTTGCAATTTAGCACAACCATGTCTACAGGTGAGTTTTGTGTACTTCTACAAAGGCAGTGCCGTATTCATCTGTAAATCAACAACAACTCGAGGCAGTTGTTCTGCCCCTAGTAGTTCACATGGGGAGATTATCTGACCTGTCAGATTATATTATCGCTATATATATGTCATGTCACTTAGGAAGCATCGTCCCAGATATATGAGATCTTCACAACTAATAATGTGTTTCCAATGTGCTTACACTGTGAGAGTGATCCTGTTAAAAAGCAGAAATCTACTGTTGCTGCAGAGCATTGCAATTTCTGGCTTGTTCTGGGACAAGCAAATGTAACTTATCAACACATCACAGATCGGGCTGGTCATCTATATCTAGCAAATGTGTTTGCAGATCTGGAGGATGACCAAACTTCTCTACAGAATACATATACAATACCTGAATACTGAAAAGGGCTATTTGGTGACGAGCAAAAAGAGCCCCACACAGAATATTTCAACTTGACAGACGCATGTACAGCTGTAGTCAAATAATAGAGACCTTTATGCATTTTAAAAAAATCCCTCAAATTTAAGTCCATTTCATATTTTCAGGTTGCTTGAATACGTTTCACTTCTCTTTTCCTCAGTTCAACTGTTTTTTCTTTTTTAAATAGGCTGAATTATTATTCATGTATCTCCTTCAATTATCTAACATATTTAACACTCACCCATTTGATGCATTCTGTACTCTGTGTTTGTTCATTATCTTCCACAATTAAACCCAGGGAGTAATTAAAAATAATATTTGGACACACATTTATTTTTCTACTAGCTCCACAATGGAACACATGCTTGCCTCTGTACACCAAAGCTACAAAAAAGGTTCTATATCAGCTTTTGGATTTATGTAAACTTTCCAAAAATGTGTAGCAGAAAAAAAAAAGTGCACTAGTATTAGATTCCCCACACTGAGCTGCTCTTAACACAAAAATAAAATATTCATCAACTAAATTATTCAAAGACTAATTGTTGGTATTTGTTGAATAATGTATTCTGTTCATGGCATCCGAATACTGAGGTGAATAAATTATATGACAAAGTAGCAAAATCACTGACTTGCATTTGTTGAATAGCACTTGGCCTGTGCTAACCATTTTTTAATAAAATACCATGTAAGAGAACAAAAAAGTCTTACCTTGTTTTCTTTTCTAACAAAGAATATGGCTTTAGGTGTGTATTGTGATGGCACTTAAGGTGTACAACAGATGCTGTTGAGAACAGTACCATGACAGCTAGAACAATAATATGCTATACAATGACTTTCAGACTCCACCAAATAGAGTATTTCTTCACTTCAGAAAACAATGATCTCATTGCTGCTAGAAAGAATTCTAGTAAGTAGGCCATAGTGATCATACAAATAGCTTAAACTCTGCTTATTCTGTATGAGAGTTTATATATCCTGCATATTCAACTATTTAACCCCTCCACCCAGTATACTTGTTGGAACGACAGACTCAATTGTCAAAACAAATACTGCACTACTGAAAAATATACACGTTTTTATTTAAGGGTAGCACTGAACTGTTCCACATAAATAGAAAATCTCAGTTTTCAGCACTGAGCTGCTTCATTGAGGAAACCTATGAACCAGGAATCTTAGTCTGAATAAAAAATGTGCATATCCAATATATGCATGTTGAACATATACCTAAGAGACGGCAGTCTCTTGAGTCAATATTGACTTGCACAACAACAAATGTGATCCGAACAGAAAAGGTCTAGCAAAGCACTTCAGGCCAAACTTCTGTTATGCAGGTTGGTGGTATATTTAAAAAAAAAGGAACAAGCCTGCATAAAAAAAAAAAAATGTGTAATTATCTTGTGACTTTTGATTCATCAAGGCAACGAATGAGTAGCAACGAACCTTCAAAGGGTGCGACCATTTCAATTTATGCAAGGGAATTACTGATTGTTGTGGTACATAGCCCTGCAGTCCATAGCCCTGCAGTTTAAGCTTTGCTGCAAGCAGACATTCACACATACAGAGCATTTTAACAACAATATCTTGTCAAAAAAAAAGTCAGATACCCCATCTTTAACATTTACCTAGAAAACAGAACAAAAAGTGTGTAGCATCCTATGGATCATTCATGGGCTCTTTGGGATTTATTGATGCTTATGAAAAGGTATTTTTAAATATCTTGTCATGGTCATCCAATAATTGGTAATTGACTTTTTCCTCTCACTACAAGATCAGATTACCTTTAAACATTTTTGTTGTGCAATGTGTTAAAATGTGCTCAGTAGGTGTATTTTCACATGGGCAGCCAGCATAAAATTTTTGCCATATGATTATTTTTTCATTTCAGCGATCCAGATAGCACTGATATCACTTACCCTTAGTGTTAGTCAAAAGAGTTTGACACTATATTAAAGGTGCTTGTAAATTATTAAAGCTAGTGTAATTGTGCTTAAATTAAGCATATGCTTAAAAAAAATGTGCTCAGGAAACTTACTTGCTGTGGTTTGGATTTAAGTATTCAGTTATCTACCTGGTCCTAAGAAAGCAACTGACATTTTACAGAATGTTTTATTTTGATCTGCGAATATAATACAGCATACTTTTAAAAGAATTTATCTTCCTCATATATATTATTGTCATCACTGACTGGGTGAACAGATTTTTTTTTCAGGTATTTCTTCTCTGCCTTCCACCACCACCAGATGTTTAATAATTACTTGGACTGCTAATTCTGTTGGTGCCTTCAGTCTTGATTGATAAGAGATGCCAGTGCTGTCACAAACTCAAGGTGAAAGCTTCACCTGGAGAAAGAAGCATGCAAATATCGCATGCAAAAAAGAGGGGAAGAAAAATACCGATCAAAAGAAAAAAAAGGCAGGCTTGTCTGAGAAACATGAGGTTTCAAAGCTTTTTATGCAGTCCAGTTACACTTTAAACTATTATTTAATTTTGAGAGAGACAGGAGAAAGGTTAAATGGGATGGTATAACGGGAATCCTCTTCTCTGCTTTACTGAAGGCAGCTACTTTATTGCTTCCTGCAATCTAGATGAATTACTGTAAAAGGGTGCCTATCATGCCCTTTCCTTGGCATCTCCATAGACTTATGGCATCAGAGTTAAGATTTGTATTAAGTTATTCTTTTGCTGAAATAACAGTAGCCACCTGTTACTGCCACAAGTAAGATGGACTTTGTGACTTACAAAGACTTTTTTTTTTTTTTTCCTTTCTTGGAATATTGTGCTGAAAAATGGAAGCTTTTGTTTCATCTTATCTGTGCAGTAAATCCAAATCTTAAAATCCTTATGCTTTAGACTTAAACCAGACTTTGATCATCTCCTTTTCTGGAAGAAAGTGACCTGGAATAAAGTTTCTGAGCATGTGCCTGTGAGTTTACCTGATAACTTGTGCTTGTGAAACAATTGTTTCTAATCTGTTTGATAAAAGGAGAGCACAGTAAAGGCATTTTTGCCCTTGATTGAAGTTCTTGAAGTACAACAGATTGGCTTGTATTTCATGTTTAAAAATGAGTTTTAAATATGATCTACATCGAGGAGCATTTGGAAGGAGAATATGAGTTACTCATATTTGAAAACATAATAAAAACTTATGACTCTAATGAGATTATGATGATTGGAGGAAGATCCAAAGGAGAAAGACAACAGTAAATAAAATGAAATTATGCAGAATGGTATTGGGAATAATTTAGTAATTAAAAGAGAAATTTGTTCTCAACCACATGCTAATTGGTAGCCATTTACTTCGAAGAGGAAGGCTTAGGGAGTTCATCTTCTGCTCCATCTTTTAAAATCACAACAGAGATTTGTATACACTAAGTCGCATAGTATGAAAACAGTTATTTGACTATGTATTCTTTCTCTCTACATTGCAATCCACATCTGGTTCTTTAGAAATCCACATAGTATTTACATAATGAGACTCAGACCCTAATATGCCAGATATTACATCAACAAGCTTTCCTTCTAAGCAGCTATTACAGACAAAGAGTGTCTTTGACACTCTTTGAGTTACTTTGTCAATGCAACTAAATGGCCAAAACTATCTTCAGTTTTCAGTCTGAGTCTTTTCTGCGCCCCCAATGCTGTCCTAATACGAGTGTTTGTTCAGATTCTAGCTGGTAAGTTTTTTATTTTAATTTTTATTGTAATTAATATTTATGAAAAATGTGTATGCCTAACTATCCTAGCAAAACTGATGTTGGTTAGCTTCCCTTTCCTGTAACAGACTTTGACTTCTATAAGTGGAGCAGAAGTGGAAGTATGACAAAACATGACTAACAAAGATCACAGGTATTCAAACTGTATATATTGCTGAAGTTTCTATACGGCTATCCTTCACATAAAACTGTTGGATCTTACATGCTTTTAAAGAAGACAGACAATTCTTTTAAACTTATCTTTTATCTGTGTTCTCTTGAGCTACATTTTTCTTCTTTGTTTCCTTAAGACTCTGTAGTTTTCATTGGGTGACTAATTCATTCTTTCAGTTTATTGCACATACTACAAGTATTCCCCCCACACACACAAATGCCAGAAAAATATTTCAGTGACAGTTGTGACCACCTTTATTTGCCTTTTTAAATAGTTGTATGACAGAAATTCTGTTTGTTGGAACATTTGCAAATGTGAAAGTACCATGAATATGCATGCAAGCATGTATTCATATAAACATTGTTATCACATGTGCTTGCATGACCTTTGCAAAAGCTCTCTGTGGGCTGAGAACTGGAAGAAGAAGGAAGGGAGGTTTTGGCAGAGAAATAGCAAGCATAATTTTCTCCATAAAGCCTACAGGAAAATGAGCAGCTGCTGTGGAGGAAGTAAAGGACAATATGGAAAACAACCACCAACATGAACATGGATGTTCACCATGTGGAAGTTCTTCAAAACCGAAGATCAACCTGCTTCATCTGTGTACCTGGAATTTTATCAGGAAAGGGAAAGAACATTTAAACCATTGTTCCATGTTCTTACATTATTAAGTCAAAAGTGAAAAGAGGCTGCCGTACTGTAGCATGTTAGTAACAGAGGCTCAACAAGATACGCTAGAGACCTCTGCACACAACCAAGAATCTCATAATTTTCTTTCTTACATCAGAAATGCCTCTCACTGACCAGCACCAATACTAAGATATCCGAATAGTTAGTGACAGTGATTGTCTTCTCCATGTTTGGAGAGTTGATGAGGTAGTAGGGAGAAATATTGTAGGTGTAAGAAGTAGACAGAGCAGTCAAACTGTAAAGGCTGATGCAGGAAGACAAGAATGTGCAGTAAAAAAGAAGGATTAGCCTCATGTACCACTCTGATGACAGGGTTATCAAATACACATCCTGAAAGAGGATAACTGAAAAATAACTGTAGAGTTAGAAACACAGTAAAGCAAGTGAGATTCAAACAGAAGCAAAAAGAGAGGAAAGTGACGGGTAGGCAGGGCAAAAAAAAAAAAAAAAAGAGAGATATTTTCTGAGAATATGAAGAGGTCATGTTTGCAGCTTTATCCTGGTACTGTCTGTAACCATATCTCCCTGTAACTGGTCTACAGAGTACAGATGAACAGGGAAAAGTCTGTCCAAACAGCTTGATTTGATGACTATAATGGACACCTGTAGGAACTTCCATGTCTTTCCTGCAACTGCTGCTTTACTTCCTCAGGCAAAAACATTTGGTAAAGGGAAATGATCAATTTCCATGAGTTATTCATAGAGCTGCATGCAGCTGCATACATTTACATGCACACAGTCACTATGACAGCACAGTTTTGAAAGGAGTCCTGAGGAAAAAGAAACACCGTTCGAGAAGCTTTAGGAAGGGCTAGAATACGCACACAATACACAAATAAAGATTTGAAATTCTGTGACCTTTAACACACAAAAGTTTCCAATCCCTCCCAAGGGCTGACATAACAGTGAGGAATGAGAAGTTTGGAGACCTTACCTGTTGTTTTCATCAGATTAAGTCTGAAGTTCCATTAATATTGTTCTACTCATACTGAGATGAATAAAATACAGTATCTGATTTTTTTTGCCATGAAGTATAGAAATATACTTCAATAACATCTACTTTCATTTGCTTTTCATATATGTTCATATGAGAAAAATTCTGTGCACAAACACTCTTTTAAAAATTTAGCACATTCCTGTGCAATTATTTTGAGTGACTTCAACAAGAAAAAATCAAACATAAAAGATGCTAATTTTTTTCAAAACCTTCAGGAAAGATTTTGGGCATTTAAACATTGCCATTTTATGTGACATTAGAAAAGCAGAAATCAAAAAGAAATAAAAAGGAAAAAGGGGAAGGGAAACATGGGAAAGGATGTTCATTTAAGTATGCTGTGAACACAGCTGCTGCACAGAGGACGCATTCTTTTTTCTTTTTTCTTTTTTTTTTTTTTTGAGCAATGGATCATGGTCTTAGTAGGTATATGCTGAAAACTGGAAAAAAAATGGCCTTTAACTGGTCCCTATGTAGACAGAGATGTTAAAAATTCTGAATTACTTTCAGAGGAATGAAAGGATGTTTCAGAAAGCCTTCTACTTACCATGCTTTTGTTTTGTTTAGCTTGGTTATTTTCAAAATCATTCCCATTTCTGGCTGTTGAGCATTAAAGGCTGAACATTTTTGAATATCCCAGAGCAGTTACTCAGTCATACATTCCAAGTGTTGACTGGCTACCATGAACAACTTCTAGTAAACCCTGATACTACAGTTTCTTCTAACTTTAATTCATAGCACACAAGTAAATGAAAACAAATGACAATGTAGAAAACAGTTTATGAGGAAAAATAAAAATGAAAGGAATGAAAAATATAGAATAAGCCTTTTACTAGGAGTTTTAGGGTGTTTTTCTTTTCTATCATATTGAATAAAATAAAATACACATATTGTCCAGCATATTGAGTGAGGATTATTTTGTTTATGATTCTTCAACTGATGACAGAAGACATTAAAGACATGAAGATAAACAAAACCTCAGCATGTCTCATGAACAAGACTCCATTGCACACACATATGAATACAAATTGCCTCTGATCTGAAAGGGAAGGATGAAGCAGAGCAGCTTTCATGTCATCTTTGCAAGGTAGTCTCATGCTTCATTCGTGGTAGCTCCTACATCATGCAGTCAGTGCCAGGCACAGCTTTTCCAAATACACCTGTGGTCACAGGAAGGTGCCCTGAGTGCACCAACAGATGCTGCAACCTCTTCTCCATTCCTAGGCGTTTAGCTGCTTGTAGTCAAGGCCAGATCTGCCGCAGTGCAGCCATGTAACCCTGGACTTCAGTGAGGAGCAGTGAGAAGCCTCATCGGGGACCTTCCTTGCTTTGCTCTGAGCTGTGCTTATGCTCAGTGTAAGCCCTTGATCCTTGCCTGAGCAGCCTTGTAGGTTAACCTGCACCCATGTGCACCCATGTGATGACCTTGACCTGCTGTCTTGATTTGCTGTCTTGACATTTGACCAGCCCCATCACTGTGAACTTGTTTAGTGATCCCTCCGCTGTGGCTTGCCCTGGTTGCCATCACCAGGCATGTTCTGCTTCTCTTGCTGGCATACTGTGGAGCTGTGTCCTTGTCGATGAAGTCTCTGCATTGTTGTCACCCTAACTAATGCAGTTACTATGAAGTCTGTCCACACAAACACCCTTTAACACATTCATAAGTGTAGAAAAGGGGGGAAAATCAGTCATAAATAAATGGAGGAAAAAGGATTGTTCCTTTGCAACTAGGATTGTTCCTAGGATTGTTCCTTTGGATTCCTTTGCAACTAATACATGTATACAAACTTCACACAATAAGGATATCACACTCTGTCCGTGTCTAAGAAGTAGAAAAAAATAAATGACCTTCTATCATTAGAATTTGTTCATAATTAATTTTAGACCACATTACAGAGATCACTGGTAATCATGGTATTTCAGATACCAATACATAAAAATTGCTGGAAATTCTGGCTAATTTAAAGCAAATACTGTCTATGTCATTGTAAAATTTTCATAAGATGTTCTAACCGTAGCTGGTTATTTTTATTATTTTTTCCCAACACTCTTTGAATTTAAGGATACCAGAAAGATTTTCATGTCATTGTTTATGGCTAGTTCGAAAAGGTCTCCAGGAAGAGTCTTCACTCTTAGATGAAAGTTGAGCTCTAGAACATTGTATTTTCAGACTAATGGTGACCATGTTCAAGAGAATCCTTTGGACTGCCACTGAGAATTCCATGATATTTTGATGAGTCCCAAGAGAAATCCCTTGTTCAGAATAAGCTGGCACAGCCACGGAATAATAGATTGGATCTTCTTTGAAAGTACTGTCTTCACCAGGCTACAAAAATATTTAAGTTCCTTTGTCATATAATGGACTTTTGGAGTGCTCAGAAAAAAAAAAAAAAAGTATGTAAGTTAAAAAAAATAAGGCTACTTTTAGCATGCCCCATTAATAGAATTAATCAGAATTAATATTTGAAATCTTTACAAGATTTCTAAGCAACATAGTGAACTCTTCTGATATGCAGAACACAAAAATCACCTGACTTGTATCTTTGGCATTCAATTCTGTGTTTTTTAATACCTCATTGATTTCCTTGAAATGATTCCTGACTAGGAAATTACAAATAAACTATTATAGAAGTCAGATTGTGTACATGGACATGTCAGTAGTAAATTGAATCCCATTTTTACTAACAAAAAGCTAGTGGCTAATGGGATACTAATTTCTGTGATCCATATGGACACCTGAATATTGTCTAATTTCGTTCCATGAATATTATTCCTTTTTCTAGGAGTACATTGTGCTGTAATTATTAGTACTATTCCTGACTGAAACAAATGAACAAAATGTGATTACTGGAAGGCTAAATAAGATTTTTAAAAATGGCACCTCCACTGCAATGGAGATTATGCCACTGAATCAACAAGGGCTGTGACACTCTAGTTTTTAAATACATTATCTGTGAAGAATGGTAAATCAGGAGACAGATGGTTTGGTATCTGTTCAGGTAGAATGTTCTGGAGGAAGAGTTGTAACTTGTCTTAATTTCAGTAAAATGTACTTTTTTTGTACGTCAATGTAAACAGCTTAACATTGAGAACCCATTTTTCTGAACTTTTTTGCCTAGCCCTTACCTTAATTGGAGATTCATTGCCATAAGCAACAGGGGAAACAAAATTATAAATAGGTTCCAAAAAATAATAAAAAGATTAAACAGAATTATAACAATTAACTACATTTGTGGCAATTAAATGTTATGGTCCAGGTACAACTTGTGGCTCAGGTGGCTCAACTAAAATGACGGAAACTTGAAGACCACATCAGAGAAGGATCTCAGAATGCTTCTGCTGTTCTTTTGGTCTTCCTTAAATATCTACCGTTGACCACTACTGGTAACAAAATGGTAAAGCAAAGGAATCTGTTCTGGCTTAGAGAGCGCTTACTTTTTAATGTCTAATATGGGCCAATAATAATAACTCCAGTTAAAATTCCATAAGAAAAAAGTTTGCTTGGTTCTTCCTGAACTCACTGAACACATCCCTAGAAGTCACAAAAACATTCTCTGAAACTCTTTCTTTTTGGCTTTTGAATAGACTATCTCATACTATAGCAGTTAGTTAATAAAAAAAAAAAAAAAAAAGAGAGAGAGGGAGAAAAAGCATGCTCTGAAAATTAGTAAGGGACAGATGTAAGGAAATATTGGCTATATGGGGCACAATTTTTGGAGAAGGCACACAGTAAGTGCCATAGACTCCAAAAGGAAATATAAATAGACAGGAGTCCCAGTAAGATGCAACACAGGCAAATGAGAAACCAAAGAAGGCAATTTGGTAAGTAAAGCTTAATAGCAAACAGTACTAGAATTAGTACTACTACAGTAGTAAAAAATTAGCTCCTGCTTAAGTAATATGCTATCACTAAAGCATTTAATTTTAGTTCCCGCTTGAAGGCTTTGGTGAGGGGCCTGGAACATCTGCCCTATGAGGAGAGGCTGAGGGAGCTGGGCCTGTTCAGCCTGGGGAAGAGAAGGCTGAGAGGGGATCTGATCAGCGGCTATAAGTACCTCAAGGGAGGGAGTGAGGAGAATGGTGCTGGCCTCTCTTCACTGGTGACCAGCAGCAGAACTAGAGGGAATGGCAGGAAACTGAAGCATCAAAAGTTCCACAGGAACTTAAGGAAAAATTTCTTGACAGTGAGGGTGACAGAGCACTGGAACAGGCTGCGCAGAGAGGTTTTGGAGTCTCCTTCTCTCGAGATCTTCAAAACCCGCTTGGACGCACTCCTGTGCCAGGTGCTCTAGGTGACCCTGCGTGTGCAGGGCGATTGGACTAGACGACCTCTAGAGGTCCCTTCCAACCTTACACATTCTATGATTCCATGAGTTTAGGGAAGACTTAGAAGTTCCAGGAGCCAAACTATCCAGTATGTTCAAAAGTATGCCTTTTGGACTCACAGTTAAAGATTTTATATAGACTGATCAATCATAGATGCATCAAGTTTATATTGCTAATCATTCATCTATCTTAAAGATAATTTTGAAAAATATTTAATAATTGAATTCTATTTAAACTTCATTTAAAAAGAACAACTTTTTCAGAGTAACAAAAGTTCTATTCAGCAAAAAAGCAATTTATACACCCTGTACTTAACACCCTCTTATGTATTTTAATAATTTAGACTAATTATCAATGGGAATGTCTTCTGTGTATACTTCAATTATTGCTTTTCTTATATTTTTTCTCTTCTTTCATGTAGCATGCCACATGTCCTCAATATGTCTCTAGTGCCTATTATCACTACTCCTCCTGTATAATAAACTTCTTATCTGTGAGAATATGACCTTGACACTCTGAGAAAAAGTCCTTTAAAGAATAGCTCAATTAAAATCTAATACCTCTGTTTAGGATTTGATTTCATTACTATTCATAAGACCATGCAACAGTATTTGAGCCATGAGTTCTCATGCAGCTTGAATACTTGTTTCAAAAGGAATCATTACAAAAATCATTTTTATTCTTCTCTCTGCCCTATTGATTTTCAGTCACCATGGAGCCCTCTTTGTTGACTTTGCAAAGGCCTCTGTTGAATGTTCATGCTATCATTGTGATAATAATTGTTGATCAGGATCCATTTGGAAGAGATAAATTTAAGCACAAGATAGGTAGAGGTGGATAGTAGAAAAGCCATATACAAACCTACTTTTGGATTTTCAGTTTGCATTATACTTGCTGAGAAGGCCGTACAGTCTATGAGACTGTCACTCAGGAGCTTGACGCTGAACTTCCACCACAGGTTATCTTTGGACAAGACACTTACTTAACCTGAATGTTTGTTTACCCCTCTATAAATGGGACTAATTGCCTACCTTGCAGAGAGTTATATTTCTCAATCAAGTAATTTTGCAAAATATTTTAAGAGTGTCAGACAAAAAGTCTTACATACATTAAGTGGAAAGTAATGTTTAACTGAACTCTAAGTTTGTCTTCAGCATTAATGGATTTGCATTGTCATGAATATTCAGTCTATTGAAACATTCTCTTTCCCTATTTTAAGTTTCTGTTAATTTTTTAACCAGTGAACACAGTGAATATATTTTCTTTCTTTCTTTTTTTTTCCTTTCTTTTTTTTTTTATTTCAAACCAGCAAGTTTTAAAATATCAAGAAAATCAGGTAGTAAAAAAAGGTCAAAGACCTGAATTTATTGGAAGGTTTATACACCATTAACCAAAGCTGGAATAACATTTTCTGAAAACTGTAGGCCACAAAAGGAGGAACAAGCAGAGAAGGAATGGAAGGAATGACTACCAAACTGGATGAACAGCACTTTTCACAGAGATATTGTGAGTATACTCAGAGACTACAGTGAATGGGAAAATAAAATGATCAACAAAAATAAAATGTCCAACAAATCAGAAAGTGATTCGGTTAAAGTAAGGATAATGTGCAAACTGTCAAAAATCAAGCTGAGTGATTGTGAAGAATTTGAATATGATTAATAAGGTTCTTCAGTATATAGTAAAAAAAGAAACAAGAGAAAGAAGGTCCAATCTGAAAACTAAACAAAAAGTACCACATTTTTTCAGAGTAAATGAGGATGTGGAACAATGGAAGGTACAAAGAAAATGGACGATAATGACAAATATATTAAGAAAAAATATAACAGGCATAACTGTTTACAAGTTCTTGTCCTAGAATGCTGAAATAAGTAGCACAATAAATTAACTGTGAATCAATATCAATATCAATCATACTGAAGATGTAATAGTTTAATTTAGGAAATACAAATATAATGTATTTATTTACAAAGGGCAGGTAAGGAATAATCTATGTAGGCACTAACCTGTTAACCTATCCTCAGCAATCTGCAAAACTAGCAGGTTGCAAAGGAAAGAATAATTAAAAACTTGGAGGTGTACAGAAAGAGGAACAAAAAGCAATGTGGAAGAACGTGACAGACTGACATGATAGCTTTTGCTTGTTAAAATAATTGATTTTCTAGACAAAGAAATTGCAAAATATCTATTATATTTTCAGTGAAGCATGAGAAATTGATGCTATGTAATAGACTACTTGTTGAACTGGAGAAAATTAGGATTAGAGTAGTAGAAATTGAAAGGTAGACTAGGAACTGATTAAAGGGGAAATGACAAGAGGCTGTTCAGGAATAGAAGCAGTTTTTTCTCAAAAAATAGTCTTGGGATCAAACCTAGATAGTGTCTGCTTTAATGACCTTGACATTGGAACGTGTTAATAAAATGAGCAAATGAGACAGTGTGCAGAGACATAATCAGTGCAGAGGATGAGAAATAAAACACAGGGAGAATACAAGGAGATGCATGACTGAAATAAATTATGTCAAAGGACAATTAATGCAAGGTAATATCATGAATTTGGTGACTGCTGACAAGATTTACCAGAATAAACTCTGTTTGTCTAGTGGGGATGACCAGTTGATAGGCTATCAATATGCACCACCAACCTGAGAGCAAATAATACAAGTACAGCGCCACAATGTATCAGTCTGGACATATATAATGGTGATACATAAGTGTTAATGCCATCTTACAGAGCAGAGCTTGGAGTATATCTGTGTCTGACTGTGTATGACTCACTGTTTAGAAAAATGAACTTCCAGTGAAAGAAATGTGGAGAGGAACTTTAAGAATATTCAGGGGCAAAGTAAAACAGGAGAGCATGGACAAACACTTAGGTGCTTATGACTGATCTTTATATATAGACCAAGTGAGCAAACGCTAGAGCAAGAAGTGATTTTAGCTAAAGCACAGTATTGCAGTGAAAAATATGCATATAATTTGGCACTGGATACATTTAGCCTGGCAGTCAGAAGAGATCTTCTAATGATGCAAGGGAAGATGTCTTAGAACAGCCTTAAAATAGGAGTATCGTCTGGAAAAAACTCTATCTAGTTGAAAGGGAGATATAAATGGTTTTAGTGTGGATATGAGATATGCTTACTAGTGAGCAAGCAGTCCAGAGGATACAGAATCCTTGACTCCTGTATACTGCACCTATGTAACCATGGTCTACCCAGCTATTTGTAACATAACACAAAACAGTTTTCACCTCTGCTTTAGATTTTGAAATTTTTGAGATATTTGCTTTCCTTTTCTTACCATTAAAAAGTCACAGAAAAAACAAATACACAAAAACATCTAACTGCCCAGATGAACTCAGAATTAACCAGCTCATATTCTGTTTTGGATATCTCTTTTTCTATATACATATTCTTCATGCTATTAGAGAGATCTGTTATCTGTTAGTGCCTGAGGTAAGAACTAGGATATTTGGTTACCTCTGCCAGGTTTTGGGTTGGATAAGGCACGATGGATGAGGTTGCCTTTGACATCTCTCCTCTCTATATATTATAGTAGTGCTACCATTAGTTGCATTAAATATCTGTGAAATATTGTTTTTTAATGTGAAAATCTGCAGCACTGAAGTCCTCCTCCTAGCTGATCCTTTGAGAAGGCTAGAATTAATGTTGTCAAGATTAGCATCTGATTGATAGTTTGACACTACCCATTTCTGACATCTCACTGGCATTATTTCATTTTGGGTTTAGAACACCTGAACAAAGTGAAGAGTTTAAAATAATTTCTGATGTCTCAGCAAAAGAAAGGCCAATTAGCTGCTGAGAAAGAAAGTGTACAAGCAAAGCTTGCTACGGTATATATTGAAATATCTAAAAACAAATGGAAAGATTGTGAACTATTATCTACTTCTACTTGATGACATCATCAAGTCTAGGAATGGAAAAAAAAGACCATCTAATTTTTTAGGGAGTAAACAGTAGTTCAAAACTACTAGGCAATTAGGTGGCCTCCTAATGTGCATTCTGTATAGCTATTTAGAGAAAAAGTAAGAAAAACAAAAATGTACTTGATTTTTTACATGTAGGTTAGTGACTGGAATTTCTTATTTAAACCATGGGACTGACCCTACCATGTGCTGTTAAATATACACTCACATTGTGGAAGACTCCTGGTCCTTAAGAAAATTTTCCTAACAAGTTAGAAAAATAAATAAGTAATAAAAAGACTCGAGAAATCCGAAGGTATTTTATTAAGAACTGCTCTTCTGCTGCTGCTATGAAATTCTGAGAAAAAAACAACATTTCATGTATATAAAACTTTCATAGCATTTAATAACCATTTTTTGTTGTCTGTAGTGGTGATATAATACTGTATTGTTTACTGTAGGATGATTTAAACTCAGATGAAAAAATAATTCATCTTTTTTATTAATTTTTGTGCAGTTTGGGTTAATTAATCTAAGATTCTATTTACATATTCCAGAACTACCTTAATTGTACTTCCTTCAAATTCCACAGGATTTTTTCATCATGATGGAATATTGTCTGTAATGAAAATGTTGGCAGCAGCAGAAGTCCCTGCAGGACCATTTTAAATGAAAGTCAGAATGCTTTAAATCCTCCAATATTTTGTGCTCGAGACATCACTAGAAGATAGAATTGGTGTTTCTGTTTCTAAATAAAAATATCAAGCAGAATAAAGCAACTTTTATCGAACTTTATATGTGGATTTGTTTTGTTTATTCAATGATAAGAAAAAAGTGTCCATTCATTTTTTCCAGAATTATCTTCCCCTCTATTTCTTTTAAAGTTTAGATGCTTCACATCTAAACTCATCACATACTGTATATGCATGTATGTGTCTGTCTGTCTATTCCTCCAATTACTTTAAGAAGTTTGTGTTGATCAGATTCCACCAGAGAAGTAAACATCTTAAACCCTTACAGTTCCTACAAGTTTAATTTAATATGAAATCTATTTAGAGCAGAGGGATCTGTCATACTACCCCAATCAGAAGACAACTTCAGGATACAAAGTCATCATTATAAGTTACTTCCAATATGGAGAACCTTAATTCACAACCTATAAGTTTTTAAACATCAATCGATGAAATTTGAGATGCTAGATTATAGAAAAACATTTCCTCGCTGCTGATCCTGCCATATAATTATCTTGTTTCTACCTTTTGGTGACATCCACGGGCCGCACTATGAGGACTGGTGCCAGTCTTCCAAGCAGGACTGGCAAGTCAATCCACATCATTGTGGAGACACACAGGCTGCTGCTGAGGCTGAGAAACAGTTGGTCCACACTGAAGAAAGCCAGTAAGGCAGCTGTTGCTTGGTTTAGTAAGAAACAGCCATAAGATAGCCAGAAAGCCTTTTTTTTTTTTTTTTTTTTTTTTTTTTAATAATCAGGATAAAACATCTATGAAGAATGTAAAGCTATGGGTTAATTCTTTGAATAATATGTATAAATTATGTTTTCTGATTAAAAAGAAGTCCATAAAGCATAGAACAACAGTCATCCTATCAAACAGGCATAAATACATGAATTTAAACATATACTGAATATAGTAATCTGGTATACATGGAAAGAGGCAGAAGTCACCTGGAGTTGATGGTATTGTCATTCTGCTGAAGCGAGAGGTGCATTAGTAGAAGGGTGTAGGATTATGGTTTATTTGTTGCATTACCAATATTGATCTGGAATGGCTACCTCATTGATTGCCAGTTAATTATGTGTCCTTAGTAAACCGATAAACAGCTTTGATCATGGTCTTATTTAGAAAATGGGAATTAAGTGATCTTTCTCAGGGACATGGGCATAATGGTGATTGGTCTTCATTGGTTTAGCAACGTGTGAAAGAAATTGTTTAAGTGATCCTCACTGAAATATGCCTTCTACTTTGTATCTATTTAATGCAAATGGAAAAGTACCTTGCAGGAGTGATTAATTTATTCCTAATTATATCATTATTTGCTATGCAATGTAGGTAAGGCAATCATCAAAGCCTAAAATAATTTTTAAAATATAAATAATTGACCCTGTACACAGCATTGATTCAAGTAATTATTTTATTAATTATAAATCCAATACATACTGAAATGAGCTTTAACTTTTTATGGACAGAATCTCATAATCCTACATTATAATGAAGAATCAATGGTGTTGCTTCAAAATCCATTTTACTTCTTTCAGTTAGGTAAAATGACAAATGCATTTCTAAGGCCTGCACTTTCTACTTAATATTTGGTAAAACATCAATCTCCAATTCACTGCACCCGTGCCAGAATAATAGGAAGGCATGTGTATCGGAGCAGCACTGTCTTCCAGCTCTGCAGAAAAGCTCTTCATAAATTAGTAAGTGTGTGTATATATAGTTAAGATTTACTCACCACATTCATCTGACTGTATTATTTGATCCAGTCCACTCTAAAGTTCATGCAGAGATACAGGCAGATACACTGTGCTATCAGGGAAGATGAGTAAAAGTGGTGGTATGAAATGCAGCAAGTTAAAGTATTCATAGGAAAGCTGTTTAAAATACTCATAGGACTAAATCCTTAGAGCAACATGGGCAGAAATCATCTCTGACTAAGACTTACCACTGGCATATTCTTCCTTCCTCTGCAGATCAACTGCTAAGGAAATTTTTCTTTCTAGAAAGTTTCTGGGCTTCATGAATATACACTTGGGGTGATGGGGACTCCTGCTCTGAAAAGTGGCATTGTCCCCAAGAGATGAAGCAAGGAGAAAACTGGAAAGGCTAATCTCTTCACAGGGATTTGGCTACCTTCAAAATTGACAGAAAAATACCACCTGCCTTATAACCTCCAGTTCTCCTGCAAGTGAATTAGGAAATTACTGATGCTGGGATGTAGTGGCCTAAAAACTTAGGTTTGTCTTTAATGGATATACCAGGGAGAAATCTGAAAGCTTGTTCACAAGGATTAACTGTGGCTCAGCTGTAGAATCCCTTAAATCAAGACGTGAACCAAAGGTGCTGAGAAAATCCTGCAAGTAAAGGGAAATGATTCTCCTGTACCTGGCACTTGCGACATCACATCTGGAGTCCTATTTGAGATTCCTCAGGGGAATTGAACTGTGATTGTCATCTGTTATGAATAACCAGTGTGACTGAAATAAAAGCAATACTCCAGCTCTGTCTGAAGGTCTAGAAAAGTACCCCTTGACAATGTCAGGACTGGACAGCTTTGTCAGCAATAATTTTCAAAACATTTTATTTTTATTTTCTACTCCCACTTTTGTTTAAAAAAAAAAACTGAGTGAAAATTTTATTTTTTTAGATAGCAATAGACAAAGCAAAAATTCTTCCTTTAACATAATGCTTACTTATAGAAAAAAAAAGCATTTTGAAACCTCAAAAACATTTTTAATGAATAACTTCTGCCATGCTCTTGCAAATAAATGCTTGTTTATTTTTCATGGATTAAAGTGCATTTGAGAGACTTCATTTCCTTGCTTATATCTAATATGTACTAGCTTTACTATGCATTACTAAGTTAGCCACGATGGTATATTTGATTTCATTTTTAGGAATTTTCTTACATTTTCACAATTTCTCCTTTCTTTTTTGACAGAGTTAGAGAAAAAAAAATGTACATGGTAATTATCATGCATAGAAATCAGAGCTGTAAATGGCTGATGCCATCCGCTGTTACCAATTGCTTATAATTTTGCTTAATGATCCAGGCTGAAGGTTAGGAAAACAAAAGAGAAATGTTCTTCAGCTGCTGAAGGTGATTTGAGGGGAGAAAATGTATATACGTAAATATCACAGAATCACGGAATGGTTAAGGTTGGAAGGGAGCTCTGGAGACCATCTAGTCCAACCCCTCTGCTCCAGCAGGGACACCTAGAGCACGTGGCACAGGGTGGCATCCAGGTGGGTTTGGAAGATCTCCAGAGAAGGAGACTCCACAAGCTCTGTGAGCAGCGTGTCCCAGGGCTCTGTCACCCCACAGTAAAGAAATTCTTACTCAGATTCAGACAGAACTTCCTGTGCTTCAGTTTATGTCCTGTGCCTTTTCCTGTCACTTGCCACCACTAAAAAGTGTCTGGTCTCATTCTTTGACACCTTCCCTTAAGGTATTTATACATATTGGTAAGATAGTCTCTCAGCCTTCTCTTGTTTAGGCTAAACAAGCCCAGCTCTCTCAGCTTCTCCTCATAGGGCAGATGTTCTAGTCTCATGATCCTCTTTGTAGCTCTATGGTGCACTGTCTCCAGTAGTTCCATATCACTCTTGCACTGGGGAACCCAGGACTGGACACAGCACTCCAGGTGTGACCTCACCACAACTGAGCAGAAGGGGAGGATCCCCTGCCCCGATCTGCTGGAAACACTCTTCCTAATGCAGGCTGGAATCTCATAGGCTTTCTTGGCTACAAGGTCACATTACTGGCTCATGTTCAACTTGTTGCTCATGCCTAGGTCCTTCTCTGCAGATCTGCTCTCCAGAAGTTCAACACCCATCCTGAACTGGTGCATGGGGTTGTTCTTCCCAAGGTGCAGCACTCTGCGCTTGCCCTTGTTGAGCTTCGTGAGGCTCCTCTCCACCCACTTCTCAGTATGTCCAGGTCCCTCTGAAAGGCAGCACAGCACACCAGGCTATCAGCCACTCCTAAAGAGTTTTGCATCATCTGCAAACTTGCTGGGGGGGGGACACTGGGTCCCTTCATTCAGTTATAAATCAAACTGAACTGGATGTAGTATTGACCCCTAGGGGATACCGCTAGCTACAGGCCTCCAACTAGAATTTATACCACTAATCACCACACTTTGAGCTCTGTCATTCAGCCAGTTTTCAATTCAACTCTCTGTCCACTCATCTAACCCGCACTTCTTGAGCTTGCCTATGAAGATGTCATGAGAAACAGTGTCAAAAACCTTGATGAAGTCAAGATAGACAACATCCACCTCTCCCCTCATCTGCCAAGCCAGTCATTCCACCACAGAAGGCTATCAGATTGTTTAGGCACGATTTCCCCTACACACACGAAGACACACACACACATATATATATTCTGGTGATTGTGTTTTACTCTGTATCGCAGGCATTCTTGCAATCCCCATGAAGGTTTGTGGCATGATGTGGCATCGACTGGAACAGACAGTAAAGAAAACAAGCTGACATTGCATAGACATGCAAGAAGTTGGATCCAGTGGAGTAAGTAAGAAAAAATATAATAAGTCTTTTAAAAATATTTTTATGTAAATGGTATAAACATCAGCTGAAATAAGACATCATCGTTAATTGTAGTCTTCTCTGGCACACAATGAGAATCTTTATGCGTAAAATGAATCCCAGTATATCTTCACAGATGAATAAGCAAAGATACTCACACAGAGTTTACAGCCTACAGAACTAGTAATTTTTTGCCTTTTAGATGCATTTGTATGAAGGCAATACACAAAGAAATCCAGATTTTGCTGTGTAAGGTGCTGAGCACAGGGTTATTGCAACCATACAGCATCTTTCAGAAATGTATAAACTTGATCAAGATGATGAGAGTCAATTTTACAGAAGGGACACTAAGACACAGAGATATCAAATGGGGGCACAGATATGGGGAGATAGAGCAAGCCATAAACCCAGCAGACCAAATAAAAGGAGTACTTATCTAAAATTAATATAACCATGTTATCATTGCATTTTTCTTTAGGTAATCTTGCAATCTAAAAACGGCAAATTAGGTCAGGCTTGGCACTATGCACGGCTTTAAGTAATTAGCGTATTGGAATATTCTTCCATTTAGGCAGCTTAGAGAAATGCTGCGTGTGTAGACAAGCCATAAATATTTTATTTCTGGTGATGAAGCACTCCCATACAGAAGCCATGTGGAGTTAATTCTTTTGGAACCCCAGTTTATAGCCTTAAGCATAACATAATCCTTTCTCCCTCCCCCTTTCTTAAAGAAAAAAAACTCAAGCTGCTCAGAATGCTTGTGAGAGGAGAATGAGTTGATATTAACAAGATTGTTCCATTTTGCAGCGGAAATGAAGCTAGACACTGCTGATAACCACTTGGTAGAAACCACTGAGCCACTCTAAATTGGTAGGTAATTTAAGGCTTTTCTATTAAGGAAATAATGCAGGAAGTAAATGCTTTAATTTAAAATCAAGAAATAAGCTTCTGACTGTTACATGTGAAAGGAAAAGAATTAGTATTTTATTAGAAGAATTAGCAAAAGCATTAAAAGAAAAAGCTTATTCCTTTTAAATAAATTAAGAAAACAATAATAGTAAAAAAAGATTGAAGCTCTGATAAATTGGATGTAGTATTTTTCTCTTCTCCCCTGTCTTTTTTTTTCCCCTGAAGGCAATTAAGTGGATACTTCTTTACATAAAGCAGTATTTTCAGTTTAAAGTTGGCCACTTAAATAGGCTTTTAAGCAAACTGAATAGAATCTTCAGATACCCAAATTGCCCACAGTTAGCACCCTGGAGAAAGCAGCCTGCTCCTATTAGGTGCCAAAATACAGATTTAGAAACTTATGTTTAAAAAGGAAAACTGTTGCAAGTGCTAGGCAAGGATGGCAAGAAAACAAGAATCCTCTGTAGGTGCAATATGTTGCAGAGGAAGATCAAGGAAAGAGCTGATCTGCTGCTTAACAAGGAGAGATAGCTATCAACAGGTGATGCAAAGAAAAGTCAAAGCATTTACTGATTTTTGTTTGTTTGTTTTTGTTTGTTTGTTTATTTTTGCTTCCATCTTCCCTGAGAGTAACAATATTCATCAGGCAACTCACTAAGTCACCATCAACAAGGAGGAAAAAAATCTCAGGCCAGCATAGCAGTTAGAAGAGCCAGTTAGAGAGCACCTAGGTAAGATAGATGCTTTGAACTGTCTGAGCTCGATGAAATTCACTTTATGGAACCAACTCAGGCAGTCTTGGGGTCAGTAACTTTGTGAACTCATAAGGACTAGTGAGGCTTCAGAAGCCTTGAAAAGGAAAATATGTTGTCTATTTTTAATGGGGGCAAGGAGTAATCTAGCAGGTTAACTTTAGTTGCTGTGAAAAAACTAGAATAAATAATTGAACCACTTGTATACAATGGGCAGACGCTTCTAAGGAGAAAAAGAATGTCCAAGAATAAATTATGTCATATCTATTCAATTTCCTTCTGTGAGAAGTTAAGAGTTTTCCTGAAAGAGGGAAGGAACAGAGATCATGTGGTTTAACTTCAGTAGGACTCTCTTAAACACACTAACGAAACATGGCACCGCTGGAAGGGGAGAATATCATAGTGGGGAAGTAGTTATTACAGATCACTGTCGAGTTGGAATGATGTAGTAAGTGGAATTTCACAGGGTCTGTCTTCGGTCTGACACCACTCTATACTTTCCTTAATTATTTCAACAGCATGAAGTGTATACTTATTTAATTTACTAATCAGCACCAAGCTAGGAGGGGCTGCAGTAAGGTTTGAGGAAAGGACTTGAATACAAAATGGTCTTGACAAATCAGTTAAAAAGATTAAGAAAAACACAAACTTCAAGATGATTCCAAAAGGAGGGAAAATGAAAAGATCTGAAGTTGCCAGGCAGCATCCGGAGAAGGAGCTGTGCCCTGAGTAAGCCAAGCTGGGGGCTGGGGTGGCCACAGAATGCATCAAGTTGGTGGTCTCTCATACCAGGGTACTGTTTGGCATTGCCCAGAAGAACTGTGTCAGGGGCAAGAACAGGCTCCACTTACAGTCTGGTGAGCATCAGAGAAGGCCAAAATGACACATCACGTTTGAGATCAATGCTAGAAGTCAAGTCAACAAGTCAAAGTCAACCAGGGACAGGGCCAGAGGCAGAGGTGCCTACATGATGCAGGCAAGGGCCAGGGCTGGTGCCTGTAGAGTGCTCCTGGGAGAATGGATAAAGCTGTTCAAGGCAGCTTGAGCCTATTAATGCACTAAGGACTTTCCAGAAACCCAAACACCGTGACTGCAAAGAAAGACTGAAGTCATTGGGATCGATCTGTTTAGGGGAAAAAAGAAAAAAAAAATTATGAAAGGAAGTGTGATAGATTGTCCTCAAATGCACAATGAGTAGCTGGATAGAGGAAAAGAGACAAGTAAGTTTTCTCTGTGTCCCTTGTACAAAAAGAAGCGTTGGACTTTTAAACTGTAGTAAATGAGATTTAGTTTAAATGTGAGGAACATTTTTTAACTACCAAGATAAGTAACACTGGAAGAGATTTGCAGAGTGTAAAATCTCCTTCATCTATCAGAGATGTTGTGTGTATAGTTGATCATGTCTTGAGACAAGAAAATGGACTAAATGACCTCCAAGTCCCTTCTAATCCTATTTTTCTCCCATTCAGGAGCAATGTTGACCATTATATGCAGTAGAATATATATACCTTTGGTAATCAGTGGGATGATTTGTAGAAAAGGGTACTGATGTAAGACTATAACTCTTTAGACATAAGTGATTTAAATAACCAGAAATAGAATTTGCACTTTTTTGGTATGATTAGAAGTCATCTCAATAAGCTACTATTTATTAAATTATAAGATGTAATTATGGATACTGAAATAGCTACTTCTAGGTGACACATTTTGAAAATAAGCATTGGTGATCTTCTAGTGTTTGCTATGAAAGTATTCAAGAGCAAAAGTAGCTCTAGACATAGTAGAAGATGTCATGCATATCTAAATACTGTGCAGATTACAAATGTGGTTTTAAAGACAGTGCAGGGCCTGACAACCCCAAAAATAATTTCAGTCATTTGTGGATTATTCTATTCTGATTTGCTTTTCAGATCAGCAGTTGACTGAATTTGATACTTTTGCCTGATAAAATATGAAGCAGTGTATGAAGTGTATATAGCTAGCCTACAACAGTGTCAGAAGATGGAAGACTGTGATAGCCAAATTGTAGATGCTTGTTTAATCATCTGCTGTGTAGGCTAGTCTATTACTATGGCCAACATATGTTTCAGGTGCCCCATGGAGGTTTAGGCTATACATTAGTCATGGTATGTGACCAAGTTCAGCTTTAACACAAGCTCATTCTTCAGCTAAAACAGATGGGCCTCAATTAACTTTGCTTATCTCAAAGTTAGACATCAGCTCTAAGTTAGAAAAGTTCATCTGACCAGCCATGGCTATAGTTATCTGAATAATTCTTGAAACATCACTAAATATGTCAAGGGCTTGATTCAGTTGCCTAAAGGTGTGCATTTAGTATTATTTAAAATGCTCTGGGCTATCTCTGCTGGTCTCCAGATGACAGTCTGGGTGGGTATAAGTCTCCTATATCATATGTGTCTGCTCAATGTATGTCTCTGGACCTGCTCCAATAGCTCCATGTCTCTCTTGCAGTTGGGAGCCCTTAAGTGAACACAGTAAGTGTAGTAAGTAAGTAGTCTCACCAGGGCTTACTAGAAGAGGAGGACCACCTGTCTTGACCTGCTGGCAATGCTCTTCCTAATGCAACCATTAGCCTTCTTAGTCACAAGGGCACATTTCTGACTCTTTGTCACCTATCTATCTGCACTGTTCTCCATAGAAAAAAGTGAGATTAAAGCAAAACCATTTCTATACCTACCAATGTACAGCAACTCAGATAAATATCTCTGTATTCATGTAATGTATGCAGCTAATCCAAAGCATTTTTTGTGGAAGCTATGCCCTAACCCAGAAAGTGGGTGCACATACAGATTTCACAAATGTATTGTATCAAAGTTTAGAATTATTCCTCTAACCCTGTTAGGCTCCTGTTGTTTCAGACATCCCAATAATTACTGTGAAATGCTATATATTGACCTAGACTCTTTATACTGTCTTTCTGTCTTGAAATAGCATAGAACTACAGGAGGCAGAACCAAATGGCTCTGCATGGAAGGAGATGAGGGTTTGTCCCCAGTAATTACTGTATTTCACTCTTTCTAGTGCCTAGCAAAATTTTCACATAGAACGGAAAAGATTTAGTGAGACAGAAATAACTTTAGAACTTGTATTTGGCATTATTTAAGGTTATGATCGAGATAGGATAGACAGTACTAACTCTTATAATAAACCCGAGGGTTTTCTTTTTTATATATATGTTTTTCAGAAATAAAAGGGGAAAGAAGAGAAATGCACACTGTGTGAAAGTGACATTTTCATTTCTATTTAAAGTTCCTCTACAAAGCAGACCTTCAGAGGTATTCCAGTGCTCTCTCATTTATATATATACATATATATATATTTAATGTGTGTGTGACTCTGGAAAACCTTGTATAAACAATCATTGTGGAAGACAAAAGAATGTTCTTTTCCTCATTTCTGTTAATCCCAAAATGCCACTATTTGCACAGTTTGCAAATACAGACATAGTGCTATTCATTACAACACTGGTTAGCAAGAAACAACATAAAAGTTAACATTGAATTTTAGTTTAGAGAAAATATTACTAATTGCATTACCAGCAAACACTGAACTGGATTTACAGAATCACAGAATCACAGATTTACTTGTGCTTGGCATACAAGGCTATATAGTACAGGATTCCCTGGAGATACCACTGAACATCTGCTGTAGGGTGTCCCTCCAGGACACATCTAGGAGAGGCCATCTCTAGGAGGTGAGTTCACCCTCATCCTTGCTTTGTGACTCTACTATGAGATGAAGAACTTTAGGTTACAGAGGAGCTCTGAAGGTAGATCTGAAGCAGCTTTGGTTTTGGACAGCCTTAGCCACAGAAGGAAACCAATCCTTCCTCTTCCTGGTCTATTAAGTAGATAATTTAAAGTGACATCCTACAGCATCTCAAGTTAATTGAAAGTGTTAAATGAAGAATGATTGACATAGTCAATTCTTGATTTTATATAATTTACACAGGCTTATGGGAAATGTCTCTGTTCTAATCATTTTCCTCCCCACTCCACATTTAGGTATATGACTTTCTTATGTGTTGTAAATGCTTTTCATACACTGAGTATAAGCCTTTATATCTCACTAGATTTCATATAGGAATAGAATATCTGTGTGCTGAACTCTTTCAGTTATTTGGGGAATAATAATGAAACAGTAAGTGCAAGATTACTCAAAGTACTAATTTGTTGTAATTCACAGACAGAGTGTCTAATACATCAGCTCTGCTTGAGGCCCTATAATGAACCATGTAAAGCATCTGAAAAATTGACCTTGATGTTTTGGAGCTAAAATGCTTTAAACTAATAAACAAGCACAAAGACAAAAATATGCAACATAAACTATACCAGTGATACTGCACTATAAGAAGCTACATTTTCAGTGATGCAATCAGATCATCTCTTGCTCAGGAGTTCAGATGACATTGAGCTATAATTACTCAAACTTAAATAACTAAAGAAATAATTTCAATTTCATCAGGACTTTTATGGATTTCATCACTTAATTTACAGCTTCAGTAGAATGATCACAATTAAAAAGTTCTGTCATTTTGTAATATGAGCTTACTCTAGGAGATGTTCCCTTTATACATTATGGGAAATAGCTATGGAACCAGGGAAGTTCTTTGTCGGTAGATTTTCTTTGAATAACAACTGAATGGATTTAAATGCCAGCATCTGAAGCTGCTAAATTTCATCGTGTGAATCTTAATGTACTACAGATGACTGGGTAGACACCTGGGTTAGGTAGCTATTTGAAGAGGCAAGTGGGCTTAATAAAATGATCTCCTCAAAGCTACCTTATTCCATATGTAGGACAGTGAGAAAAAGAGAAAATTATGAAAGGATTTGGTTATTTTTCATAAAATGCATTTTTGAGAGGCTACATAGATCCTTTCAGACATGGGAAATGTTCTACAGTGGTTATAGAGAGGGAAGAATATACTGTAAGAGGATCCTTTAGAGAGTTCATCATCTATTACTTGTTTTTGTAGAAAAAAAGAAAAGAATGACACATCTTTGTACATATTTTTGGTATGTAGGTAACTTTGGAGGATGCCTGTGGAGAAAGGAATAATTATTAATGATAATTATTTAATTAGCTTTGGATATTCAGAAATAGATATGATAGTGATAGACCCTGATCTCTACCCATGGGCAAGGCTGTATGTGATTCTGTAAAATGAAGAGGAATACAAACTTCCCTGATTATTTAAAGCATTTTAGAAGCTTTGGGGTCATCACATTCCTGATTGAGATTCATCTCTCCTTCTCTTAAAGAACTTCCTCAGTGCATTTTTGGCACAATTGTAATATTTTAAGGCAAATTTATACTGAAATTTTTCTAATCAGAATCTCTGGTGAGAATCCCAAATGGAAAAAAAAATCTCAGACAGTATATTTTTAAAGCATACAGCTATTTGGAATCTGATTACTTTTTCACATTTTCATACAAAATGGATTAATGTGTCCCTGTCTTTATTACATTTTCAACACTTGTCATTCACGATTAAGCCAGTACTATGAAGATATATTACACAGCAGTATAAGTGGGCACACTAAAATACAGTATATATGTGCCTGAGAAGTTAAAGGCAGCTTGATTTGTGTTACTTTTGCATTAGATGTAATATATCTAAAAATATTTTACAAAACTTGAGAGTCAACAATCTGAGGGGAAATATAAATAAATAGATGGAAGCTTACAAAAAGGGGAAAGAGAGTGAGAGAAAAGTGTTAATTAAATCAATCAGAAGACATGTGGTAACGTGATAGAGTGCTATGAAGAAAGCCAGATGCAATTTCTTGCAGATCAACAGCTCAAATCAGAAATTGCCACACAATTGGAAGCACCTGCTCAAGGGGCCCAGTGCTGGAATTGCAGAGGTTATTATGGGGCAGGACCAGTGTGTACTGGCAAGAGCCCTAGAGAAGCGCCTGCCTCAAATTATCCCCAGTTCTATTTGTGAAAATATTTCTCTTATTAATCTCAGCATAACTTGTGTATGCAATTTACGCTGCCTCTGCATATGTTGCTGCAGAGGCCAGAGCATCTGTTGTTGCCTCCAATGCGATGCCTGATCCCATTGCTGCTGTTCCAGCCCCTCTCCAAGGCTCCCATTGGTTTCATGGAGTTCTTAGTTTGTTCTTAGGTGAAGAGCTGCACCTGCATTTCCCAAAATAGGCTTGCACTCAAATATGATTTGAGCTTGTAATTAGAAATTAGAAGTGCATAAGAAAGCAAGGCTATCTTTTGGTTAAAATTTATCACCTTTTTTTTCCTCTTATAGCAAATTCACCTCCCTGAATTTCTATGTATGGGATCTGACTAAAAATGATATCTCTAAAAAACAATGAAAAAGCAAAATTTGCTTTTCAGTTCATGACTACCTTCTCTGACAACGCTACAACGATCCATCTGAATGCAACTTGTTACATGATAGACTTTTTCCTCCCATCAGGAAGTTGCAAAGGAATGGCATACTAGCCCATTTAAGTCTGTATAAGTCTTGCCGTTTATTTCTGGGGGCAAGGATTCTTTTCAAGCATTAGCAGTAAAATATATCTGTCAATGAAAGGGTGCAGCTGCCATCTTCAAAACCAGTGTGCTGACAGATTTAGCAGAGTATCATTATAAAATGATTGTGCATCACCTCTAGCAAAACTTCAGCTTGGCAAGAGTTTTATAACATCTTTTTACTGTCTTTCCTGTAATCTGTCACAATAAGTACAGTAGGGAGAACAGAATGGGTTGTGTTTTGGACCCTGCTTGCTGGCCTCTCTTGGAACTGGTATAGCACTGTCCCCATGCAATAGACGTCAATTTGATAGAGATTGCAGTATAGGGGCCAGGCCAGCCTAAAAGAGCAGTTTCAGATCCATTCAGCCCCAGACTTTGAGGACATCTAGTCCTTTACTTAACGGTGCTTCTCTGTGGGGAAAGCAGGGGAAGTGAGCTCCAGGCACCACTCAACTTCCCTCTCCGACACAACGAGACTAGTCCCAGCATGGTCCTGTCTGAGCTGTGCCCTTGCTGTATATCTGAGACAGTTAAGGGCTTCTCCTCGTTTCCCCTAGTTTATCTCAGTGGTACCGAGTTGTTCCCTCTCCTGTGACGCTCTGCTCTCTCTTCTTCATTTATCACCCATGCTCTTATTGCCTGACTCCTCTGCTTTGCCATCAGCTGCCAGTATGCTAGATGCTATGCACAGCTGAGATTATTCACATCTGAACTGTTTGCTTTGCATACTGGTGAACTCTTTGCATATAAAGAACACCTTTAAAAGCTACAGAAAAATACTGAACCTCCTTTGTATCTCTCTCACCCATTTTTCTCTCCAACTGTTCTTATTTGTTTCCGGTAACTGATCTTTCATCAGAATCCAGTGGAAAGCTAATTTCTTTACTTCAGAATAATTTGGGGTATTTTTTTCCCCTGGTTGCATTTTCTCTCCAAGGCTGTTTCCAGGAACCAGTGCAGTTTCACGCTTAGGGAGCACATGGAAGAGTGCAGTTTCAGTGTTGGGTTTTTCTCCCAAAGAAGGGAATGTAGGGGTTAGCTGTCTGCTGGGAATTATGAGAACAAGATTCTAAAACTCACTACTTTAAATTATTCTAAAAGCCATGACCCAGAAGGTGTAATTGGCAGGGAAATGTAGAGTTTGTCAGCGCAGCTCAATAATTATCTAGTCAGAACTTCTGAATGAACTCTCCCCAGTAATTTTTTTCAGTCCTAGACAGCTCTGAAGCGATTTTATTTCGGCTTAAGCATTGTGAAGTATTCATGATTTTGTGCAGCATTCTCACTTTTCCAGATGAATAATACATTTTATATTCCTCGCTAATGTTACTGGGCCTGGGTATTCCTTTATTATTATTAATATTATTATTATTTTGGAGAAACAAGAGTGATTGAGTGCTAAATCTGTTTTGTACAATACAATATATGGCAGGCTGAAGTACCCCATTCCCTCATTTTTTTATTCATATGATACATGAAAAATGGCATAAATGTATTTCATTGTGTCATCTAGAATCTGTGTAGCCAGCAATAATGAATATGCTTTACTCTTCAGCTCAGTAGTGTTTCATTTCTTTCTGACAAGATTATTTGACAAGCAGACCCTGCATTGGCAATGTTGTTTATTTTCATAGGCATGTAAATTATGTTGACAGTCTCATAAACATAAATTGGCAGGCATACTGTCCCACAGCAATGCTTGTTAAAGTACACTAATGGAATATAATAAATAAATTATTCTAAAGTATTTATAATATGCTTGCATGCCATTAGATCTTGCAAAAGTTATTCAGCATAGGGAAATGTTATATATTTTTTATAGTGCACAGTAAGCTGTTGGTCAGTTATTTGATGCTACTAAGTAGGATCAGATATGCATAGATTCATCCTCAGGGCAGTATTTGGCCTCGGAATAAGGCAAACACCAACTTATCCATCCTGCAAATGTTGTATAGTTTTTTTTTCTTTGTACCCATTGATTTAATTTGTCCAGCACGTGGGAGATAAGTGGAGGAAAAAGCATTTCTAATCTATTACTAAACTGATTGGTTGGTAGTTGTTTGTTGGACTTGGATGCAAAAATGCATGTGGATGTGCAAAGAATATCTGAGACAAAGATATTGCTGTGGAAGTCCACAGAGCATGTATGATAATTATTTACTGTTGGTCCAGGTCAATGGTACATTATTTCTCCTTTCCCAAGCTGATTCAGCTGTTTTCCTGGTTTTCCATGAAAGGACTTAAGACTCCTCATATAGAGAATCAGCAGTTTAAGGCTTCCTGGATGCAAGTGAAGTACATTTCACACCAGGATACAGGTCTATATCCACATGATAGGCAGCAGTCTTGGCTTGGGGTAGAATTTATCCCTCAGAAATTCAGACTTCTAAAATCATGTGCCAGGAATGTGTCTAGGATTCCTTCGTTGCTAGTGGAGGCAATAGGAACCTTTGGAGGACAATTCATTTCACTTAATTTATAACATGGCAAATCAGGGAGTCTATTTCTCTTCATTTAGGTAGCCTCGGTGACTAACTTAGATTTAGAAAATAAACTTTTAGCAACCCAAAGTTAGGGAAAATTAGTTCCACCTAGAGAATATGGAAATTGAAAAGGTATTCTCCGTAGTGCTTTTTCTCATTATATAATCACCACTTTATGAATCAGCTATAAATAATAAGCAGCATCTAATCTTCTCCCTGGGATAATTAAGTTAATGATAGAAACAACTCCAGAGCACTTGGTTATCTCCTATATCCTTGACACGTGTCAAGTTGGTGTCAATACAAATATCTCACAGAGACTGTTGGCTGCTTTGATAGACTAGGTAAGATTTTTTGTCTCAAATCCTGAAATATTTAGTATTGATGTGAGCAGGAGTTCAAAACACCCTTAAACATCTCCTGCTCCTAGAGCCATTTTAGTGCAGGTTGGAGTCCCTGGCACTGTTAAGAGCTGTCTGGTTAATGCCAGCTCCTGGTGACTCCTGAAAACCATGCCAGAAGTCATGACAAGACAGCCTGGAGGCACTGCCAAAAATGCTCTTTTCTCCTTGACTTTCTCTCTTTCAAGACAGGACAGAGCATTTAGTGTTGGTGCTGAGTTCTGCGGTAGCACCCTCCTTCCAAGGGCAAAGCACTTCCAGGCAGAACTTAAGCTGATAAAACTGTGCTGTAAAAGCACAATATAGAAAGAACTTTATTGTTGTGGTTTCATATTGGACTGGATTCAATGGAAGTTCTCTTAAACAAAAATGACTGCACAATATGGCCCATAATTTCATTATTTCTTTACCCTTTCCTTTGCCGAAATAAATATTTATTGAGCTCAACTGGGGAAAAAAAAAATCCCTGGCATTCTCTGTGCGCCACTTTATGTATGAGCTTTCCTATGTCTCATTTCTCCATGACAACCTCATTTGACAGGCAGTCCCTGCTTTGGCAATGTTGTATCATATTTTCTTAGGCATGTAAATTCCGTTGACAGTCTCATAAACATAAATTGGCAGGCATACTGTCCCAAAGCAATGCTTATTAAAATACACTAATAGAATAGGATAAATACATTATTTTCAAATGCAGGCAGAAAATACACACAGGTTCATGTGATACTCCTGCCACTGATTGATTGGGACTACTGTTAGTGACAGCTAACAAAATTTTGAAGTCTGTGGTATGGGTTCTGTAGCAAGCACTCCAGGTCCATGTGAATTTGCCACCAGTTGCTGTCTTGGTCTTCTGCCCCAGCCCCACCTCTAACATAGCCCGTTTTTTGTGTTACTCCAGTATATTTTCAGCCTCTCCCTAAAACACTCTTCACCACTAGTTTCTCCCCAAAGCTTTTTCTAATCCTCAAAATAATCACAGATATTGGTGCACACAAGGAATTTCTTCACTATGGATCAGTGTCTGACTGTTGCCCTCTCTCATCACTGACTCAGTTCATTCTATGTTGTCGCAAAAGGAACAAGGCTGGCGGCCTACACGAGGGTACATTTTTATGCTGCAGGAGCAGGAGGAAACCATAGGAAATTTCTGATTTCCCTGAGCTGTAATTCCTCTGTTGTATGTATGGGATGGTGAAGAAACCAGATTAGGACTGCAAATTTGTTCTTATGACAGTAGTAACATTCAGGCAACAGTAATGAAATTGTTATTAATAAGATCAATTCTGCATTCCCACAAGATTTTCCATTAAATTGGATAGATATTCTAATAACTTTTTTTTCCTGATGATTGTATAATCAGAGCATTATAATAAAATATCTATAATTACTTTTTAAAGTCAGTAGTTTTATTCAATTCCAGTTATTCAACTCATTCTCCTTGAGAAACTCAACTAAAGAAAAAATCTCAACTAAAGAAAAGAGATAAAAGTTGGGTCTGTTTGAAATTTCCTAAAACTAGAATATAATTATTTTAAAATGAGGAAAACAAAATCCCAGTATATTCTTATGTTTTTTTATTTATCATATATTTTCCAACTTTTAAAATGCTAGCAATTTTTTACATTTTGTTAGCAAAATACAGTAACAAAAATACAGTAATACATGTTTTGTTGCCTTTGACTACATGTATTTTAAATGTAAATAAATAAATGGAATTTCAGTTGTAACAATGGTTTGAAAGGCTTTCTAAAGGAAAGGTCTTTGCAGATTCGTCTTTCTTAAGAGAGAGAAGTTACTGCTGTGTTTAAAGATGTCTCAGGATTAATCATCTACTAGTTTTTAGATGTCCTCATTGTATTAGTGGGTGGGTGAAATAATTTCTGTGAGACAAGTCTTGGTGCACCTGGCATTTAATAAGTAAAAGACTGAACATAAATGCAAGTAGTGGGGAAAATGTTTCAATAGCACAGTACAAATTCAGAAATAATTTAAAATGAGACTTAAAGTCTTAAGAAGGAAATTTTCAAAGGAGAAGACAGAAGTCTGCAAAGATTTTCAAGACTGTGTAAGTAGGGAAGTTATCTAAACCCAGAACAAATACAGCACTTATGAGCTTAAAATATAACTTAGGTAGAATTTAAGTGCTACTTTTAGGAGAACATTTCAAGAAAATGTCCTCTAACTTGTCTGAGATGTAACAGGCATTTATGTATTTTTGGTAAGTGGTTAGAAGGATACCTACGCACAAGCTAATCAACTCAGGCTCTCAGTATAGTTGGTATCAAGAAATGAGCACTTTTAGAATGCAATTCATCTGATTCATTTTCAGTTTCTACCTTCAAATTGATCAGAATTTCACCCATGAAATGTCCCATCCTCCTGTTTGATCAGAAAACAGTCTAAACAGGTGTCCCATAGTAAACGTTTAAATTTAGCCAGATGAATCCTACTTTTGGTCACTGTATACTCTGGAAGAAAAAGATCAGATGGAGTTGCAGGAGTAAGGCTGACTGTAGAACATTGACAAGGATATGCTATGAGAAAGAAGGAGAATGGTCCAACAAAACATGGCTGAAGTGGAATCACTCCAGGATGTGCAAGTAAATAAGAAAGAGTTTATGGGACAGCATTATGTGGAAAGCAATCTGATAGTTTACGAGAATGGTTAGTGAGTAGACCAATGTGGGTGACAGAAGGAGTTATTTCCTGTAGATCACCTGATTAGGAGGAAGAAACGGATGAGGCCTTCTTCAGACAGCTAAAAGAAGCCTCTCATCCACAGGCCTTGGTTCTTTTTTTATCAGCCACACTGATGTCTGCTGGACACACAACTCAACCTGGGATAAGCAATCCAGGAGGTTTCTGGAGTGCACTGATAACGACTTATTTACAAAGGTGTTCATGGAGCTGATGTGGAGGTCCATGAGGCTGGACCTCATGCTTAAAAACAAGGGTAGATGGGTCAAAGATGTGAAAGTCAGTAATGCAGCAACCACAAGATTGTGGGGTTCACTCTTCCTGATAAGAGGAGAGGAGGGCAAAATGTAGGATCACAACCTTCAAACGCAGGACAGCAGACTTCAGCCTGTTCAAGGATCTGCTTGGAAGACTCCTATGCAATACAGCCCTGAAGGGATTAGGGATTCAGGAGACCTTGTTAAACATAAAAAGAAAGTGTACAAGGTATGGAAGTAGGGACAGATGATCCAGGAGGAATCCAGGAGACAGATGATCCAGGAGTTTGTAGATCCCCTAGAGTAAACAAGAGCACCTTAGTTTATCCTCTTGTCCTGAGCAGAGCGCTCAAAAGGGGAAAATTCTTGTTACTTCTCTAGGAATTGTTATCTCAAGCCTTTTTAAAAAACAAAACGCAAAATAACACCTATGACAGAGATCCGAACACTGGATTTTTCCACCCCTCTGCCCTTCCCAGTGACATCTTGAATTGCTTGATGTTTAAAAGGTGCACTGTTCACTTCACACGTGTCCAAGATTACACTTTATTCTCAGACCGAGACTCTGGATATTTTTCCTTTTCGGCTACAGAAAAATCTGTTAACTCCTGTATTGCATATAATTATTTATACATGTGTACACAGGCACGATCTAAATGTAAAATTAGCATTAATTAAATATTTCCTACATACTTGACTCATAATTATTCTCTAGCTATAAGAAATAAATAGAGCAAGTGAGAATCTCAGGACAGGAATAGTACAACGAGTTAGAGAGGAATAGTACAACATAGGTTAAGAAGAGAGGAAAATTATTATGAGATTATTTTTGCTTTAGAAAGAAATTAATTCCACTTGCTCATGATGATTAACCACTGATAATTTGCAGGCTTTTTTTAGGTGACAGTCTAAAATGCTAAGTCTTAGTAAAAAGCATGGGAATCAGTAAATATGCCTGAAGTGCAAATAGTAGTATCATACATAGGGACAAGTATTATTTAATTTGCAGAAAATATTAAAAAAGATCCCACTGAGTTCACTAGACATACCATTGCTTGTTTTAATCTGTATAAATAAGGTGGAAGGACAATATAATTAGTAGTTCCATTTTGTAATGGCAATAGAAGGAGAGGAAGAACACAGTAATGAGTAGGATAAAGTTCTGAATGAGGAAGCTAGAGATAAAATGGAGTATAAAGTCAACATTTTTGTGCCTATGTAACTACTGTTGAAGTTGGAGCATATTGCTGACTATTGCTTTGAAATAAAAAAAAAAGATGTGAAATGCTCATAGCAGGGCACTCACTCGCTTTAATGTGTCTTAAAATCTGAGAGACAAGGTTTGTAGGGAGAAGCAATATCTTTTATTAAACTAGCTGATACAGTTATAAAAAGAGACCAGCTTCCAGGGCAGGAAAAAGGTTTGTATGCCTGAAGCATGTCAGTTTTCAAACCATAAACCTCAGTTAATAAAAGAGCTTTCCTCTCCCTACACCTTGCCTCTGTCAGTCCTTGAATACCATCCCTAATGATCCTATTACTTAAAAATAAGAAAAAATTTCAACCAATTCAAGAAATATCACCTCCTATCAGATTTCTCAATTTTGTCATAGCCATTGTCCAAAGCTGAGCAAATGAAAAGAATGAGGAGCAGTTAGTTTGAGACTGTACATAACTCACAAAGAGCTCACGGTTCTGCATTTTTTAATGTGGATACAAATTTTTCTCTAAGTTTTGGATCAAGGGGATGATTTTCAAAAGCAAAAATAGGAGTGGAGTACCAATCTCGTTTTTTTTTCAAAAGAGCTGGAAAACTGCAGCTTTTAAAAAAATCTTCTCCTGATAGTTCACTGTAGAAGTTCTGCTAAATTCTCTATAAAATTAACCCTATGGAAACAACCGAAGGTCTTTTTTTTTTTTTTTGATAAACAATTACTTAAGGGAGAAATATTTCTAGCCTACCAGAAAACAGTAAACAGAAACAAAAATTAAGTATCCTTAATTAAATCTAGACATAGTACACTGATCCCCTTTTTTTTTTTTTTTTTCTGTTTTGGGCATTAACTTTAAAACCTTAATTAACACAATATTTAACCAAATTTTTAAAAAGTAATTTTGAATCAATAACTGGTGTTACTATTTGCTAATGATTAATCTACTCTGATTAGACTGTAACACATCCCTAACATTGGGACTTCTACTGGATTATCCTGCAGGTAGGAAGAAATGTTTTCTATTCTTTGATACTTAGATTATAATAGCTTCTTATGCACCAGCTCTTCTGAAACCTTTCAGATAGGCCACCAAAAATTCAGGATGATAGCTGAATACAATGATGCCTGTAATGTTATCAACCAATTCAGTGTCTGCCTGATGCACCTTGCTTGTATATCCAAAGTTAATACTATTTTAGAACTGGATGGAGAAGGAATTTTTCCTTCAGGCCATGCTGGCAGGCTGTCAATACATTACTTCCTTCCAAGAAAGAAAATAAGTGGTTCTCCTTAAGGCTGCCTGGAAACATAAAAGATCACTGTTTCTGAAGAGAGGTGGGACATTGTCAATACCCTTCCCTAATTTCTGCTCAGTCTTCTGATTATGGCTTTTAATCTTTTCTAGACAGTATAAATTTCTTAGAAGATGCCCAGAATTATTTTAAAACCTGTAGGTAGTGGATGAGTAAGACAGATGAACCCTAAGTATTTTTTTCCAGTAGACAGAAATTGTAAAGTCTAGATACAGGAATGTGCATGACCTATTTAGGGAAAATATTTCTGCATTTCTTAAATGAATAAATATATTACCCAGTTTTTAGACTTAAACTCTTTACTGAATTTTCTGTAAATAGATTCAGTCACACTATACTTTATTTCCTTATCTAAAAAAAAAAAAATCTATACAGTACTTTGATGAGAGCAGGATGAAATAAAAAAAAAAGTGAGGAGTTGTCAAAATGAAAAAAAAAAAATTAGGAGTTCTTCTATTTAATGATTCTCACCAAATAAGTTACCCTATGTGTGAGTATGAACTGGCAAGAAGCTCACTTCATAGGCTGATGTGGAAGATAAAATGTAAACAAATAACATTTTTGGTGCCAACTCAGAGAAATCAAGGGATTTGTCAGAATGCTAAATCCAACAGCTTGACTACACCCAGACATGGCTTAACTTAATCCTCATCATCAGAGACAATAACCATGTCTACTCCGACATGTGTGGAACATCACACATTTAATTTATCAGGGCCCTGAATGGAGCAGATACAAGGCTGTTCTCATCCAGAATCTTGTTAGAATTGTTGCTAAGCTCACATGTGTTGTCTCTTAGTCATGACAGATACTTTTTAGGTAGTGTTGCAGACTAGTAAAATTGGGAAGTTGGCACTAAAATACCGAACTACTTACTGATATAAATCCAATTTCCAGGATTTATGACTAAGTCATTTAAAAGGATGCTGTAGGATCTAGTTCTTCAGCTTTCTTGGAAAACAGCCTCTTCCAGACCTTTGGAGGCTCTGAGCAGGACTGGCCCAAGTGCTCCAGTACCATTTTCCTGGGACTGGGAGTGCTGTGCAGCATGATGCTCAAACCTTTGGGCAGAGTTGAATGAAGTCAACTTGGGTCCAGCCATGCAATGAGATCGGGCTAGGGGCCAGACCTATTGGATCTGGTGGCAAAGTGGGTAGTGGCCAGGTAAGGAATAGAAAAAAAAAAAAGAAAAAGGGACAATACTCTTGAGCTGGAAAAGGCCAAAGTAGAGGCTGTGTCTACTTGTCTTCCCAGCATCCCAGCAGGATCATCTGAAAGACTCTGTAACAGCTTTTCCCTGCAGTCATGTATCTTTGAACTTCTCTTCCCTGCATATACTGCATTATCCTTTTTTCCATCGTTACCCAAGTGGTCCAGCCTACCACTAGCACTGAAGAAATAGAATATGATTCTCTCTAACATGAAAAAAGACACTGCAGTACAGTTCTAAAAGAAAGTTGGAAGGAGACTGAGACCTTGAAAATGCTACAGAATTTGAAAAAAGTCTCAATGTGATGTCTCCAGATCTTGTGCTGAAAAGTGTGGAATCTAGATGGCCCATCCTGCATATTGAATATCAGTGAAGCAGGTGACTGTACCCCAAAGGGACCGCTTAACCCTATTTTCCTAAATTATATAGCCATTACTTAAGAACTGTGTGTTTATCTGTAGTCAAACTGCTTGATAACAAAATCATAGTTCACAGACTAAGCAACGTAAAGGGAAGGCAAAGCAGATTTACTATCAGGAAGTGCACTCCGGTCAGAAAAACTTTCTGAGACATTTCAAGCTTCATAACATATTGCTGTCTCAGACATTACAGTAAACAGCCTATTAACAGTTTTGCAAAATGAATGCTGACCTCCATGTATTTATTTCCTTGTATTTTTCAATATTTCAAATAGAAGCTCTGGTGCTGGACTTCTCTCAGTTCTGAGACAGCAAAAAGTTCTGAAGCTTGAAATGACTTGGTTTGCTGAGGCTGCTATTTTTGCTGAAATATCAACTTATTTTATACAGTATAATATTGATTCATTTTGTATCCTCTTTGAGAAAAAAATCTCGATGAGCTGTGTTCCTAAGCTGCCCTTATTCTCCTTATTCAATGTCCCACTTTACTTGTTCCTTTCTATTCCAGGGAAAGTCATTGCCATTTTTCAATTTTAATTGATGTATGAGGTTTTTTTGAATCATAACTCTAGAGTAGGGTGATGAGGAAAAGAAAAATAAGGGAGCGAATGAAAAGTGGGGAGATCAATTGATTGATCTATCTATCTATCTATATAAAAATAAATTAACAAAGCAACCTTTCACTGTGATAGGAATGCAGGAACTATGAAGTAAAAGAACAGAAGATTGATGCATTACTGCTAGACTCATGGCCTATCAAATCCCTGCTGCCAATCCTAGCAGTAGCCAGTGGGAAGGGAAGAAATCAATACTGATGCAATGATGTGATTATACCACACCTCCTGCAGGTGTTAATTTGGAGACCTGTATTTGATGCTTTGATGTGGGCAGGTGTCCCAACCTTTGAGTTCTCTGTTCAGCTGAATAGAAAGTTGTTGAAGCTGAGGCCTAAAAATATATATTTATTTTTTGTTTTGATGTCATAGGCTGTGTCTGAACTAGTACATCAACAGAGGCTGGAACTGTGCTCTGTTTTTTTTTTTTTTTTTTTTTTTTTTTTGTCTGGCCATGTCCACAATATGAAGAAAAGGATGTTGAGGAGCAATTTCATGGATATGTTACTTTGGGCATCTAACTTAAGTTAGTCTTGAAAATTTGACTAACATGCTAGTCTTTTACAGCAGGTGCATTATTGCTTTTAAAAGTTTAGCTCTTCATATCTTAACACTTAGAAAAATCTTTGAAATGTAGTACTCTCTCGAAAAGGCCACAGACTGGATGCTCTTAGTCACTGAGATTTCCCATCAGGTTTAGGAGAAACAGTAGTTGGATCCTGCACTAGCAGCCTGTGAAAATGCCAGTCACACTCCCAATACAAATTGTGACAACTATTAAAGGGACAGCACTAGGACATGAATGTAGGAGTGCGGGGAACTGCTGGCTGGTATCATTTCAGCTGTGTCCGCTGTGGCGCTGCATCCAGCTGTTTTCAGGGATCAGAGCAGGAGAAATGCTGATGCCATTTAATGCTCTATCAATTAATACAAAAGTTCTTTATTATTTCTTCTCTAGGACAATTTTACTTCCTGACTTCATATATTTTAATCCATTTTTTTTCTTAGATTTTTAATTTATTTTTAGAGTTTCCAAACATAGGTGAATTCAACTTCATGAAAATGCAGACGGCCCTCTCAGTCAACCCTGGAAGAAGAATAACCATCTGGACAAGCCAGTGTGGCTCATCTGACTTTTGGGATTAAATAATTCCAGTTTCTATAGACAAAAACACACAAGGATGAGACTGAGCCAGTATAGCATCATACCTGTTTATAAATAGGAAAATAAATGCAGAAATATCCAGACAGGCTTATTGCTCTATAAATGAAGCAAAAGTCTTTCACTTTTCCACTATTGCCCCATAGTCACAATCTTTTCTTATGGGGTGAAACGTAAATAAACTTAAAAGATAGTGAACCCACTTTCCTCTTTTACCATGTAACCAGTATATATATCACAAGATCCTGAGACACAGCACTTAATAATCAGGGATGTAGTGTTCCAGTAACCTATTCTGAGAGGTTAAATGCTTTGCATACTTCGATTGCCTCACATTTTTGCCTTCTTGCTCTCCCTGCACACTCCTTTTTTTTTTATGTATTCAGTGAGTCATGTCAGAGATATTACAGCCAGTTATGCGTTACCTTGATCACATTTTGACCATACTTTATATTCATTTGTTATTTTTCCAAACTAGTTAAGTGGCAGGTTAAATTAGAAAGCAGGCTGACTCATTGATAGATTATGCTAGATTGAAGCCTAAATTCACAAAATCGTCCCTATTCTGGGAAGCACTTCCCTATGCAATTAACCATAAAAATTCTTGCATACTGTACTCATTTGGGATGTTTGCAAGTGAAGTCACATTCATAAAATAACAGTCTCATAAAAATATTTGAATCAAAAGAAATTCCAGGAAAAAACTGAAGCCTTAAATCTAGTGACAGCATATGTAGTATTTATGCAAAGTCACTTACTTTATAGGATACATCTGATGAGTCACAGAATGAAAGACTAAAAAAAAAAAAAAGTAGGAAAATACATCGGTTGCAGTGTAGGTGTTCTTCAGTTGGAGAAACAGAAACATTTTTCCTCTAAACTTAGCATATTATTTGACAGTAGAATAAGCAACAACTATAAAAGGTGTTCTAAGATACAGATCCAATAACCGAGGAATCTACTCTGGAAATCCAAACTTCTTACTTAGTCCAAACTTATTGCTAAAACTAAGATTTCTTCAGAAATACCCTTACAGTAAGTCTATTCAAAAATAGTGTGATAAATACATGGTTTGCCAAGAGTAAAAAAGTCTTCAATGCTATCAGTATAATGGAAGGAAAAACCCCAAGCCAGCTGAGAGTGCAGTTTTAGACACATGCTTTTCACAGACCATCTGATGTGGTTCCTTCAAAGAAATCAATCTGAGACTTTGCAAATCACTCTGGGCCAGATTCTGCTATTCTGCCCTTGCCCTATTCACATTGCAGGCACAAAGTGCACTTCCCTGCATGCAAACTCGTGTGCTGCAATAATTATGTCCTAAGATTACGGATCAAGTCAGCTTGAGAAGACTGGCAGAAAACTGTCTTCACGATCCAGACTTCGGAGGCACATATCAGGCAAAATTAAACTACAGATGTTCTTTTTTTTTTTTTTTTGCCCCATTTTACCTTTTAATACTCTCTTCTGAAATTTAAAAGTACTGATTTGTTGTTAATGGTTATTTACATCATTTGTGGTGTGCTGTGTTTTTATAGTTCCATTTAGCTCAGGGCAAAGTGATATAAAGCATTCACGGGCATACAAGAGTGTAAAAGAGAGAAAGTTTGATCAATAGGACACATTTGTTGTTGGTAAACACTGTCAGAAAATGATCAGTGTCAGTGCTCTAAGCCAGAGAAAACTAATAACATGAGTGGCAAGCTTCCTGAAAGTGCTCTACGTATTTATGTGGCATTCCAAAGGAAGATCTGTAAACAAGGCTGGAACAAAAATACAATTTTATTGATATCCCCTGATTTATGTTTACAGCATGTGTTGATAATAACCCTATTTGTCAGAGAGTCCATCATGAATACTAATTTAGAGTTACTGAGTCAAAACCAAACAAGTGAGCTTTATGTGTTGGTGTACTCTATGCATTTTCATGTAATCATATTTACAGTGACCTGAGTCTGCAGTAAAGAAATCAGAGAACTTTTACCAGGCACAGAACATTCTCCATAGAGCTTGCAAGTGCAAGTCTGTAAATGGAGCTCTGGGACTGTGAAATAAGACTCACAGTCTCTTTTATGAAACATGAATAAAAATTATTTTTAATATCTTATGTCATGCTTTTATTTGACCAACCTAATTTTCAAATAGAACATCTCAAAGTCTCAGAAGATCAATTCTACAAGAAGTTGCTATGTTTTGAACTTTCTTTTATCCTAATTTGAAATAGAGAAGATATTAAGATCTATCCTGTGTTTAAGCTGCAAAGAAGTAAATAGTAAGTTAGTAAATATTTGAATGAACTGATCAGAATATTTTTTTCCATAAAATAAATTACATTTAAACTTTATCATTCTATGTATGATGATAACATAATATTGAAATGAAATGCTTCAACTTAAATTAAATGAATCAGTAATTGTTCATGTATAATTTTGATAAAATTGATACGCTCCTACAAAGCATTTTTTTTTGATTAATTGGTACGTTTCAATAAAAAAAAAAGTTTACTAGCTACAGTCCAAGAATGTATAAAAATTATTAAATTATTTTTATATAGAGAGAAACTCGAATAAAGGAAGATCAGATGATGTGCCTAAATGCTAAAATACAAAATCTCAGTTGGCATAAATCTATTCAGTGGAGTCTGAACATGATACTCCAAGTCAGCTGTGAGAAACCTAGTTCTTTGTTCCTGCAACTAAGCAAGCCCACTCTAATTCTAAAAGCCATAAAAAATCAGTGAGACTCGGGCAACATAAACAACAGCAGTAGAAACCAAAGCACAAAACTCTGTGATTTTACCACAAATGGAAGCCTTTCACAGCACACTATATCCTGACTGTGCTTTGTCCAGCTGAAGTAGCGACAGCTATGCCCAACCATAGTGAAATCTGTCTTTACCTGGCTGGTTAGGGTTACCCAGGGAATTCCTAAGTGGCATAATATTAGGAAAGCTGTTCCTGGTACTTGATACATTTCTGTAGGATTATTAACTGTGTGCTTTACTACTACTAGAATTGTAGATGTAACTTGGATGGTGCTTTTGTGGTATTTGATGACTTTCTCCTTGATTTGTGTCACATGAAGTTGTACATCTGGATCTGTTCACTTGACCTGGCACTCAGGAAAACACTATTCCTGAAGATTAGCTCTCTGGGATTCAGGCTATAGTTTGTTCCTTAAAAAAAGGAACAAACCAGTTTGTTCCTAAAAAAATAAAAAGGGGGGGGGGGGGGAGGGGGGGGAAGTTCCTTAGATATCAGCATGATGGGTATCTGTATGGGAACTGCTGTCTAGCATCACTTCCAAAGTTTTTATTCACCCCAAAAGACAGAGAATGGAAGACATTTTTCTATATGTCATTTGCAATGCCCATGAATCTGTCAAACAGACCTGCTAGAACGGCTGAAATGAACTGGTCATCCACAGAGACCCACTGTTCTGGTAAACTGCCCAGAGAATAATTAATAAACAAATATTTCTCACTTTTCAGGAGGATTTACAGCAGATTAAGTTTCATACAAAAATAAATGAATAAAAATAATTTGGATCTTTATTTAAATGTAACTACCATTCTAAGAAGAAATATTGGGGACTAGGTGTAGAGAAGATAGAAGAACACATTACAGATGTTATTCTTATTTTATAGGAAGACATTCGATGCGTATTTATTTTTATTCATTATTTATTTTTATTCATTTTTATTCATTTCTATGCCCTGCTTCTTTGGCAATCTTAAACCTAAACTACTGTCCTTTCTGAGTGGAAAAGATGAAAGTTATTCCCTCTTAAAATGTGGGAAGGATAGAACTCCAAGAGATTCCTCAATATCTGCAGTTACCAATGCCTTCTTATGAAGTTTTAGGCACTCAGAGGTTTAGGAAAAGCAGATCCCTGCTCCAAACTGACCAGGGAAACACTGCCAAGTGGTAAATGCCTCTGGCTGAGCCAGGCTTCACAACAGAGGGGTAGATCTGACAAGGGAAAGGAATCAAACTCCGTTCTTTATTCATGGGAATACAAAGCTTTAGCCTTTAGCCAAACTGATCAGCTGATAGTTGATAATTAGTGCAGTATTTGTGGGAGAAACAGGTGTCTAATGTGTTTGCTGCTACATTTTAGCATCATACAAGGCTTTGCTGACAGAAGAACAGTTGAAAGCAGCAGTTGTGGATGGAAGATCCTTAGCTGAGTTTCAAAGGCAAAGGACAAATCGTCTCTTCTGGAGCTTACACTGGGTTTCTCCTGTGAACTAAGAAAGACTACTAAGAAAGAGGAGCACTTCTAAGAAAATAACCTGTGAAAAGCTAAAACTCCCCATAGTGACATCTGGTGGCACCTGGAAATGTCACATTTGGAACAAAACCACTTTTTGGAGCGAAATAAGATAATGCACTTATGGTTTGACTCTTTTTCAGTGGGAATTCATAAAAGTTTTATTTACTGACATGTAACTGCTGTGTCAGTGAATGTCCCTTTCTCCCTTCAGCCAAGGATGAAACCTCAGTCCCCATGCAGGTGGTAGTCTCCACTCAAACTGTATCCTGAAGGAATGAACTGAACTACCAAAGGCTTCTTAGGGGCTGTTTACATTCCCTATGGATACTGCACAAAATAAATCAAGTAAATGCCACTTACACATATGGTGATTCAAATGAGAAACGCTACCATCTATGAAGAAATAGATGCGAACACAAATGGACTTTGGCACTATAATGTATGACATTTCCCTGGCCTGGAGAAATATACCAGGTGTCTTCAATTAAAATAATAATAATAATCCTCTTAGCCCTGTTTAATTCAAGCCAAGCATTTAATTCAGTTTTCTCTCAGCTGATCCTAATAACCCTGCTACAATTACTGAAGTCCCTCTGTGTAACCTCTGCTCTGCTCACTGTTGCAGAAACATTCGTCTGGTCTTTCATGCTCTGCTCCTTCCTTTTCTTCAGCAGCATAGATGGTATCTCAGCTGTTTTTTCCTGTGTGCTGTACAGGTGCTGATACAGACTATCTGATCAGTGTGACGGCAGAAAGCAAACTGCGGTGTAGGAAAGAAAGAATATGACATCTGCTGTTAGCCCATTGCTCTCCCCAAAACCTGTGATTAGATTCCTGCTACTGTCTGAGCTAAAGAAACAGAAAAACTCATGTTTTTCATTCCCAAGTCTCCATTTGTGTTGTTATGCTATTAGACAAGATGGTGACCAAGGGCCTTCTTTTCTGATATGAAAATGAATAAACACTTTTCAGTCTCAGACTCTGACTTTGTTTTTCCCAAAATCATTGTCTTTCACCAATATATTTCAAATAATATTTCTTATTAGAAAAATAAGAGAAACTGCTAATGTACAAAGAGGTGCAAATTGTAATGATAGGTAAACCACACCACTACGAGTAAGATGAAGGATCTGTACCTCCAGATGACACATTTCACATCATTATTTCCATTACACAATTTATAGAGACCAACAGGAATTTCAGGACCACCTTGATAACTGCAGAGGCAGGTGTACCGCTCCTGAGGCAATTGCTATGCTTTTCCCCTACTTTCCCTAGAGCTTCTCAGAAAGCGTCATAGAGATTTAAATATCATATACACGTGTCCTCCTGTGAACATGCACACATGTGTTTGGGGGGGATTTATGCCTGTATGTGAATCAACAATAATGTCTGATACTTGGATATGTATAATATCTTTATCAATTTTCAACCAGTCTTAGAGAAAGAAGAATGTTTACAGCACACAAAAGTATTATAAATATGAATAAACATTGTCTCATACACTGAATATTATTAATAACTTGCAAACAAAATAAATATATTTATTTATGTGCAGTCTTCCCCTGTTTCTTGTTGCTAGAGCTGTTGAAGCACAACTTCTGGACATTTTTCAGATTGCTTTGCATTCACACACTTTAGTGACTCACTCACCTCTAATCTTCTTTCCGAGCTGGTTTCCCTGTCTCTCAGGGATAACCACGATATGCAGCACATACCTCCTGGACTTGGTGGAGCTTGAGCAGAATGGCAGCTTCTCAGTCCTTTTATAAACACTTCACAACCCTGTCAGAGAACAAGCAGTGAGCAGCCTTCATGGCGAGCAGCAGAGCAGGTTTGGAGTTAACAGCTGACTGCTCCTCAGTTTTAGGTGAAAGCAGCAATGTGTGCCCACCTGGCAATGATGTTGGGACAGGAAACATATAGTTTAGTCTTGCACCATGAAAGCTACTGAGTCCTCTGGGTGAGCTTTAATGATTATATTTATAACTTCCTCATGCCTCTCTGCTCTGAGTGACTTGTCTCTTGGAGGATGAGTGTGTCAATCTGCAAAGTGAAGTACCCCAGGTGAAAATTTCCGTTACTGGTTCAGAAACAGGAACTGTCACAATTGAATTCTGGACATTTCTGGGACCTTGTAGTTGAATTGCTTTCTCCTATTCTTGATATATGTGCAGACACAGAGCTCTCCTACCTAAATCTGTTTTGCTTCTCTATTGTTTCTTTCCTTTTTGGGGGATTTTAGAAACTACATACTACACTGTAAGACATATGGATTATATTAACAAAATAGATTGCATCTACCTCAGTGAGGATCTTCATGTAGCAGCTAGAATACACTCAGATAACTAAAGGCTATAGCAGATATCCTCAGTCCCTCTAAATTGCTTGAAAGCCTGAAAGGTTCTCACCAAATTAAAAAAAAAAAAAAAAATGAAACTGATCATTAAAGAGATATGCTTCTAAGGAGAATGCTTTTTGGAGAATGCTTTTCAGAGAGTGCTCTGAAATGTCATAACCCCTTTAACTGGACATGTTGGTTAGAATTACCTTCTATAACTCAACATGCTACATTTTTCAAGTGCATTCATAAACATACAATGAATAAACTGCTAGTTCAGGGGATAACTATAGCGCCTGTTCTTGTATCATTTAATTCATAAATCTTTGCTCTGGAAGCAAAAATATAATAACACTCTTGGCTTTCTTGGCTTTTGATCACAGCTGAAAACTTTTGGCAAAGAAAACAAATCTAGTGGTAGGTTAGCCAAAAAAGAAGAGAAGAGAAAAGAAAAGAAGAGAAGAGAAGAGAAGAGAAGAGAAGAGAAGAGAAGAGAAGAGAAGAGAAGAGAAGAGAAGAGAAGAGAAGAGAAGAGAAGAGAAGAGAAGAGGAGAAAAGAAAAAAAGAAAAGAAAAAAGAAAAGAGAAAAGAAAAGAGAAAAGAAAAGAAAAGAAAAGAAAAGAAAAGAAAAGAAAAGAAAAGAAAAGAAAAGAAAAGAAAAGAAAAGAAAAGAAAAGAAAAGAAAAGGACCTGTCTCTATCTTTCTTTTTTTTTTTCTTAATTTTTTTCCCGACTGACAAAACCGAAGTTCATTGTTATATTAAAATGGATTACAATTTCAGTTCCTGAGTTCCTGCTTGGAACGAACAACCAGGGGAGCTGTCTCAGCAAAAAGTAGTTCTTGGATAAGCTGTTCAGTGATTTCCATTTTTGCCTTCAGGCATTAGAGATTGAAGAGTTTACCTTCTTGAAATTGGAAGCAGACTTCTGCCAGTGGAGTATTAGGGGCTTTTACAATAACAGGCAGCAAAAAGGAGACTGAAGAGGCAAAATGAATGCACAAAAACCCTGAATGCACACACCTTAAAGCAGTGTGACTGCTTTAAAAAGTTTCCGCAAAGGTTTGGATTATTTTGTTTTGGAAAGGGTAGAAAGAAAGGCTTCTGCAAAGGTTTCTAGACTGAGATTCCAAAGACCTGGACACAGAGTTCCCAGAGTTGTCACCGATTTCATGTGTCTATTTTAGTAAAAGACTTAAGATCTGGTACAAAAGATCACACAGAAGTTTAAAATATAAATTAAATAGAAATTAGGTACACACATCAAAGGAAGGCATTCAAAATCTCTTCGTGTGGCTGCTAGGATGAACTCAATGATTTTTGAGTCCAGGAGAGACGTATATCATGCTTATACCTCACATCCAAAGGCAGTGATCTTTTCATCACAAAAACAGAGTGAGCTGCATGAAGCTCAGCTATTGAACATTCACACACATGCAATTTCTTGCTGAGAGTGGCTGTTTGGGATTCAAAGATGAGGCATTTTTAATTCTCATGAAGGTTGTGATCGCAGAATCGCCCCCCCCCCCAAACCTAGAGAAAGCAAGGATTATAGGGAACAATAATGTGCTTTGTAATAAGAAAGAAATGATGTTAAATTTGTCACAAATGAATCCTTTAAGTACAGTGAAATGGCAACCTGTTAAGAAAAACATCGGGTTTAATGTTTCTCATCACATGTGAATGTAGCAGGAGGTATATTTTTGTATTCCTCTTTTTCTCAATTTAATCTCAGTTTTGTGAAAAAGGCAATGCCAAGACAGAAGTGCCTACTGAACTCTGGTTTAGGTGAGACTTTGGAGAAAGAGGGAACTAATAAAAGCTTAAAAATGTCAAGGTAGACCAGGCAGACGGAGACCCATAAAACAGGGGGCTGGTACAGGAGCAGCTTTGGTAAGAGCAAATGCAAAAAGAAGCCCTTAGAGCTAGAGATGATGGCACAGAAATTGTATAAACTTGGAAGACCTGGAAGTTGTTAGCCTGAGAACGAGACCACAGACTACTCCTAGCTGGGCTCAGTGGGAAGACCTGGGGAAGCTTATTTCTAAACTCTCTGCTTAAAGCTTGCTGAGACATCTCTGTCTGTTCAAAAACAAACCAAAAAATCACAATTCAAATATACTGTGTTCTAATATGGTCATGCTTTATATAGAGAAACCACTGGTTTTCTTTAATGCACCTTCTTTGGTGATTTGACCAACAGATTCCTATCTGTGAATTTGCACTATGATATTAAGGTTACTAGATGCTGAGGGGCAAAGGTGGAGAAGGAGGACAGTGGAGTATCTGAAGATAGGAATGCAAACAAGAAAACTGATGCAATAGATAAGTGAATAAGGCAAGAAGAATGGGATGAAGGGGTCCACTGTACCACGGGATGTTCCTGTTTCCCAGCCATAGCAAACAGGATCAAATTGTTCTGAGGAACTGAAAGTGAGACAATTCAGGCCCAAGCTAGGAGAGGAGCAGGTTTCTGAAGACATCTTTAAAAGACATGAAATGTGAGGTCAAGGAAATTTCCAAGGACAATGCAGCACTTGAGAAGGTAAGGAATAAGGCAACTAGTAAGTATAATCTATAATTCAGTGTTCTTCTGTTTTTTTTTTTTTTTTTTTTTTTTTTTTTTCCAAAGCGTCATTTCATCCTGATTTGATAGATTGAAGATGCTTCTTTTAAATCTTGTCTGGTATCAAAGTGATTTTAGAGCAGTCTGACAAACTTATTTCCTTGTCAGATTGACAAATATGACAGACTGAAGTGGAATGCTTCTTTATGCATAGAGAAAGTCCCAAGAGTTGGGAAACATTATCTGCACACCACTCCAAGCACTGACAGCTACATTAGAGACCAGTTTCTTGCTATAAACTGCAACCACAGTCTTTTGTATTAGCAGTTAAAAAAAATCATGGTACTCGAGAAGATGATGTTATCACACAGGGTCTATTCAGGACTGACTAAACTTCTATGATTAATGACATTTTAAAGGACTGTACAGATAAAATGGTTACCAATTTTTGAAAATCAGGAAGCATCTCTTACTTGAATATCCTTCTGGAGTCCTAAATACCTGAACATTTAAGAATGTGACTTCAGAATGCAGCTCAGCAAAAGTGAGATATATGAATTCTTGGAGAGCTTCTTATGACTAGGCAGAATTTCCAGGGTTGCATTTTCCACAGCAATTTAAGAGCTCTAGTATTGCACTGCTTTTCACTTTAGTGCACACCTACGTACCAAAAAATGCTTTGTTCATTAGCTATTGAGACAAATTTATATTCACAATTCATTACTTTAAATGTGATCAAAAATATATTATGTATATATGTATTAGATATATTACAAGATAAAAAGTAACAGATCCCAATTTAGCAAGCTTTGGCAAATAATAATCCATCCAAATAACTAAAATAATTTAACTAAGCTGGAATGAGTGCTTACTGTGGAACAATATATCACTAATGATTGGAACAGGTGCACCAAGTGTCTTAATAAATCAGTAATCTGGAAAACACATCAATTACTTTGAAGGTTAATGGATTTCTTTTGTTTGTTCTCCAAAAATCATGAAGATATTTTTATGAATACTTCACACCTTTCAAAAACAGTACAAGCCAATGATCTCAATAAAATGCTTAGGGTGGTAGATAAAACAGAATAAGGTAGTAGTGGCACAACATTAAGCAGAGTGTATGTTTATGACTGGGAGCAAGCAGAACTTTTGTAACACAAAATATGTTGGACTGTAAATAAGATATCAAAGAGAACATTTGTAGTTACATCTTCCATCTTAAAACCAATTCTGTCTGGGAATTTCCATCAGAAAAGTTCTTTCAGGAAATTTACCATTTTTTACCGGAATCCTTGGGACCTAATATTTCTAAAGACCAGATTGGAAATCTTGTCAAAATATGGTACAGTGACTAAGCCAGCACTAGAAGTACTTGTCTTATAGGTAGAAGATCCTGGAATTTTGACATTAATTCTCTAATCAATAAAATGGCAGCACTTTCATGATAAGTTATTGAGGAGTCTTCTTTTTAATTCTGAAAGAGTGATAACTTGAGTCTTTTTTTTTGACAAACTGAATACTTTTTTTTTTTCATTTAGACACATCTTTGTTATATAAACCCCTCAGGGATATATCTCAGAGAGAATTCACACAATAGCACAAGATGGTCATTGTTTTTTTCAGATTTTTTTAATATCCCATAATAAAAAGATGGAACAAACTGAATGCAAAATCTTTAAGAAATATGCAGAAGAGCAACTAGTGTACAGCAAACTTTATATGAAAAAAGTAGTCTTTAAAATATCTTTTTAAAAGAAAGAAAAAATATTTAAAACACATAAAGTAAGAGAGGCATGGAACTGAGGAAATATTTAGAGTTGTACAGTATTTTAATAAAAATGAAACTCTTGTTTTGCTTTGTATTTCTGTATGCTCTAAAATTTCAGAGAGACTGGGGCACAGGAAGACCTAAATAAATTAGAAAAATTAGTTTTTTACCCTCGTATATGGATTCTTAGTATCAAGAACGTTCTTCTTTTTTCCTTGTGCTCAGTATGTCACAGATGCTTATAACTTTCACATCGTCCATGGATTCTTTTATCTGGGGAGTTTCATTCACTCTGTGATGGAAAAGGTCCGTTTTAATTCCTTGCAGTCCAGAAAACCTCTTTGTAATGCACCAGTGAGCTCCTTGGGGCATCCTACAGATGGCAGCAGTAATCAAGCCATATGTTCCCTACAGCAAACCTATGACAATAGCAGGACAAATCAAAACAGTTTGTCATTTTGAAAGATGTATTTAGCGCAAAGTATTTTTCAGGCAAAAGAGCAGAGATGACGTGCATCTGGAGGCAGAAGATTAGACAACTTTACAGCAAAAGTGGCAGAGATATATGGTGTTTCCATATAATATGGCCTAATTTAGAGAAAAGAAATTGACCTGTTAGACAGAGCCTGAATATGTGAATATGATTTACACAGGGACAACTGTGGATCTAAGAGATATAGAGAGCACTAGGATAAAAATCTCTTGATTTCTTTATATCTAACTGTCTGAAGTCAGTTCAATTCTTTGCTCTCTGTTATAACAAACATTTCATACTAAACAACCCCCGAGTTTAAAGTTAACTGTCACTGCAGAACACAAAAAAATTGATTAAGATCCTCATGTCTGGAGAAGCATTTCAAGTAATACTTACGAATTAGCCGTCTTACAGAAACTTTGCAGCCCACAGTCCAGCTCCAGAGTACACTATGCACAGAGAAATAACCTCCCTACTCCATTGCTTCGAATTTTGTGTGAGCCCAACAGTCTTCTTTTCCCAGTTCTCCTGTATTTATCATTCATGTAATCTCACTTCCCTACCAGCAAGATAAACAGCCATTCACAGTCCCTTCTTTTTCAGCCAACCTTACATTTAAAAAGGCTGCAAGCACCTTCACAGAAATAATGAGGAACATGCTGCAATTTTTGATGCCGTCCTTTTTTTTAGGACTGTCAGCATCGAAGAAGAAGATGAATCCAGGGTGCAAATGGAGAGCTGATGTAAAGTATTGCCTTTGCTATCTCTCAGTAATTTAAGTTTCAAAAACAAAGAAGATGCATAACGTGGACATCTGTGTAGTTGCTACAACCAAAGAATAACCTCTGCTGTGGTCATTCTCATAACCTTGTTGGGCCAACTTTACTATCATCTGTGCTTGAATGAGTGAAGAGGGGTGCATGTGTTTCCCTCTTCCTCTTCTGAAATTCAGATCCACAACAATATCTTTGTGGAGTCAGTAGTACTCTTTCAAAGTCCTGATGTCACACACATGATGGGCCAGGAACCAAAGGCAACGTGTTTTTATTGAAAACCTGAACTACTTAGAACTACAGTATGGATCATAGAGCTTGATCCACCTTCACAGTGTCAATCAGTTCCAGAAGAGTAGCGCTCTTAATATGAAGGCTTCAAAAGATACAAAATCAGCGTTTCCCTCTGTAGTATGTGTTGATTTGCACTTAGTTAAAAATCTGAACATAAGCTCTAATTTGAAAATTTCAATGTGATATTTATCAATCCTTTTTTTTTTCTTACTAAAAGCCAGTGCTTCCTCCTTGTGAGACTATCAGAACATGGTGATCTTCCTTTGATGAATTAACAAACTGAGACCTCTAAAATTCTTATTTTAAGTAAGTAAGTGATTTGTCCCAGCCCCCAAATTATTTGGTGATTTTTTTTTCTTATACTATTGCCAGTTTTACACCATTTTAAAAGAAATACTGTCTCTGGAACTGTGTGCGATTCTCTAATTTCTGTTTCAGTAATGCTGAAAGGGGAAGGGGGGACAAGGGGGAAGAAAAAAATATTTCTTAATTCACTCTTCTCTTGAATTCAAGAGAAGAGAATCTCTTGAATTGGAGTCAATGAAACTTCCTTGACACAGCATTTTAATTCCAGGATATTAAAATTTGTCTACTGTTACCTCTACATCTATTAGGAATCACAGCCTTCTGCAGTTCCACTTTTTATCTCCTGTAGTTTTTGTTTCAATATGGGTGTACGTGAATATAAATATGCAGTGCACTATATAAGGTAAAATATAAATGGTTTTCACATTTTATTCAGAAAGACACTATACTGAGAAATATACATTCATCCCTAAACAAAATACAAGCAGAGTGAAGATATTACAGGGAACAAGGGAAGAACTAAGATAACAGGTTGGTTGAAATAGGGCAAAAACTAAGGGTGATGGAATTATAGAAAATACTAGAAATGGTTCACTTTAAGTATGGAATTTTTAGTAATATGAAGGCTTAACTGGCAATATGAAACTTAAAGAAACAAGATTACATGAAACTTAAATTAAGCTGAGGTTGAGCACCCAAAAATGCTTTTCCTAACAATGTATGAAGCTGTAGAACATTTTCTAAAAGAAAGTTTGTCTCCGAGGACACTCTAAACTTAGTCTGATGAAAACCAGAAAAATGTTTAGATGGAAACAATCTTGCCTGGGTAAAAATCAAGACCAGATGGTCTCATTATTTCTGCAAATAAATAATGGAATGAGTCTATAAGACCATGATCTGTTGAGTAAGAAAATGCCATTTTTCATTACCAATTTTCTAAAGATACTTTTTGGAAGCGAATGATCAGCCTGGATGCAAAACATAACTCAGCTTAGACTTTAAAGGAATTTTAAAGATAAATCAATTCTATTTTTCCAGGAAGTATATATGAAATCAAAATATGCTTATACCTCTTAGCCTAAGATAGAGATGCACCTTGGAAATGTTCTGTTAATATAGCCTATGATGTTAGACTAGATGCAGTGGGGGGAGAAAAAAAAAAAAAGTTAATTCTCTAGGACTTTATCTGCTATTTTCCATAAAATATCGTTCATTAAACTGGTGGAAGGATTCCCATTGATTTCAATGGGCTTTGACTCAAACCCTAAATTCACTTTTGAAAAACAAAAAAATTAATTGCAGACTCTAAACATAATGAATCCTTTACAAAAGAAATGTTGTGATGCAAAACAAAAGATGTGAGAGAATTTTGTTAAAAGCAATGCATACCATATGGTGTACAACCCACTGACACAATGGAGTACATTTAAAAAGTAGTTAAGGGACACCCTGTTGTGTCTAGGTGTTGGGTGACATCTGGTAACTCTGCCTTCTTGACTCAGAGTTTAATTTCATTTGATTTTGTGTCAAAATCTTCCTTTTAGTATAGTCAAATAACTTGCTTTTTCAATAGGTAGATTAAAACGTGCCAAAATAGACTAATTTCAGAGACCTGCTTAAAAAAAAAGAAGAAAAAGATCTATACACAGAGATTTTGTCTAAACTAAGGTCATTTTTTTCCTCATTTGAGATGGCATAATTACTATTGTAGTAGAAGACTTGTTTTCATCTACACATTATTTGACAAAATATACAAATGTTATTTAGAATTCAAGCCCATTTGCTAATTCCCAGTTATTCATTAAACCAACTACTGACTGCTAGCTTGTTCTGCTATTTTCTTACAAGGTACTGATATTAAGATTTCTTGCATATAGTGGCAGACACTCAGTTGCTTTTTTAACCATGTAAAACCTCACCATAATTCTCGTTCACATACTCATCCATTAAACTTAGAGTACACAGATCTTTCCTATGTTTGTTGGCTAAAGTACATCTGGACGGTTCCTCAAGCTACTCAAATGGATTATAGTTACAAGTCAGTTATCTTACATCAGGTGACCAATTCCTTTAAGAGCAAATAAGTTGCACTTTGAGAGGTTAGATCTCAAATATCATGAATATGACATTCTGGCAGAGATGCTTCTAAACCTCCTCGGTTGTCTTAAGTGGCAACCCAAGCCTACAGTGCCCAAAGAATTACTGTAGGTGATTTTCCATCCTGGCTTCCTACTGCCTCTCTAATAGGCTGTGAATCTCTTGTAAGTCACCGTCATATCTACTCTACTTGTGCAGATAGTTCAGACATCCTAGGGAATGTGGCATTAGCAATTGTATATAGCCAACCAATCCTTATCCAAAGGTGAGAATGGGAGTTATCATGCAGGACACATTCAAAAATCTCAGGGAAGGTGTCTTAACCCCAAACAGAATCCACCTCTGCTGTCCAGCTCCTCACTGTATGGGAGATGAGAAAAGGAAAGGAACAGACAGAGATAGTATTTTTATTCTTCTTCTTTTATATTTGTTCCATTCTCACGTCCCTCCATCAGAGATTTGTAAAGAATAGACATAGCAGTTAATGTATAGATCTGAAAAAAACATGATGCTGCCGTACCTGTAAATTATATTTTAATTTATAATAAATACCATACCTGTGACTTAAACAGTGGCATGGTAATTTGGTTATTCATACTGCTTGAATTCCCATAATGGCTGTTAGTACACTTTGGCCTGGGCTATCTAATGCATTCACAGATGTTTCATAGTTCCACATTTTATGGGCCATGAGAATCTATTTTGGAGGCTAAAAGATGCCAGACCATAATAGTTGGTCTCAGGACCAGAAAAAAAAAAAAGTAAAAAAATATAGAAAGTGTGAATATAGGAAATATAGGAAGTAAAAAAATATAGGGAAAGTGAAAAAATACAGGAAGTCATACAGTTGCACAGATGTCTCAAAGATCATGATGGAATCTATGAAATAGCCAGATTCAGAGGGCAACTCTACCTCTGAAGGGAACGAGCTGCTCATGTGTTGACAGGAGTCAAAAGGAAGTCACCTGGAGTGAGAGTGTTCAGAAATACTTATATAATTACTGTATAGACTTGACATTGACCTCGTGCTATTAATACAAGTGTCAAACAAGGTTTTTCTTTCCAGACTTGTTAGACCCATTCCTTCAAAGAACAAATTGTTATATCTCGAATACCAGCACTCTGGTTTCTTATCTGAATTGGTCCCTGGCTTTTCTGTACTGTAGTTTAATACTTTACCTTGCAGATGCATGTCCCAGCTTAACTGAACTTAGACTCCCACACAATCCCTATCTATCTTCCTCTTCTGTCTTTAATTCAGTCCTGCCTGTCTCCTCTCTAATACATAACCAAGGGCTAGCATTAACTCTCAGCCAATCCCTATCTGAACTAATCTAACCTATTTATCTACAGTTTCACCCTTTTCCTTCTGCATTTTACTTTATATTCTCTGCTAGTCTAAAGGTTTGGCAGAAAGGGAGATTTCTACTGATGGAAGATGTACCTCAACTGGGCTACTTCTTGCAAACATTTGTTATTAATAGTGTCATCTCCAATTTACCAAACTTGAGGTTGGGCACTTGCCATTAGACTAGATATGTATTTTCCTAATAAAACAAGATAGTTGGGAATGATACTATCTATTTGACCAGCAAAATAATAGAGAACATAAAAAGAACCTTACTGATTTAGAACAAATATCCATCTAGCCCAGTTTTCCATCTCTGAGAATGGCTCAGTAACAGAGGCTTATTGAACAATAAAAAAGAACCACATATATTTAAGATCAATCCTTCTTTCCACATGCTGGCTACCAGCTTCTTGCACTTAGTGGTTTGGGACACAGATTGCATCTGAGCAGTGTTTTACCCCCATCTCCAGATCAATTCTGAATGAAACTGTCTGACCTTTTAAAGCTCATTTATGCTTTTGTTTCTAAGGCAATCTATGGCAATGGATTCCACAGCTGAATGATACACCATGTGAAAAGCACTTACTTTTGTCTGCATTTAACTCTGCCTAATAAAATATTGGGCCGTCTTTGGTTCTTGTATTTGTCACATAGTGAATAATTGTTCTTATTCCTTTTCAGCGTGTCACTGTGATTAATGCCTTCCTCATATCCCTAGCAAACTGAGGAGTTCTAGTCTATTAATTGTCTTCTTTTATGAAAGTCATTCCATATTTCTGATCTTCTTTCTTTCACTTCTCCGTACTTTTTTTATTATATCTTATTTCAGATAGGTGCACCAGAGCAGTACATATTATGCAGGATATAGGTGCACTGTGGATTTATACAGGGCATGGCGATGTTCTATGCTTTGCCAAGGGTTTAAGATATCCCTATCTCCAATAACAATAGCATTGCAAACTCCTCTGCTACTGTGATTTAACAAAAATAAGAATGAAGATGCAGAGGAGAGAATGAAATAAATATTATTGTCACAGACCTGATCCTGCAAACGCTTGGTGTTGTATGCCCATTTAAACAGGGTAATATGTCTATATATCTATATATCTCCATGTATGAATATATCTTACTAGCTTTTTCCACTTAAAATTTTCTGTTTACTTTAAGAAAGTTTGTTTAACCACAGTAGATTGAGGAGTTCAGTGGGACCTTAAAAAATAGATGAAACCAAACCACGAACTTAGTCAGCCATCACCATGACTTTTCCCTAACTCTTAGCTTTGTGGTTTGGGCTGTTTCTTTCAGACATGACAAAATAATCACTGACTTTGTCATAAATTGTATGCTTTTCATTTATAAAGAAAATAAAAATTAGATTAATGAATCTGTAGAAGAGCATTCAATTAACTAATGTTTGATTAAAATTATGTTTTAACAGAGGAATTGCCTATCTGCCAACTTGAATAATGCCTCATCTCTTGTGGTTCTTTGCTGTTCATAGGAAGTGAAATTACAGCAGATCTGCTTTCAGAAAACTAGTCATTCCTCTTTTATTTAGTGAATTGGTAGGGTCTGTTTGTTTCATAACAGGATTCAATTTAACAAAAAATAGCATTTGGTGGGTGAATAGTATCAAGGTATCCAAAGGATAATAGCAAATAAAACAAAAGTGAAAAAAAAATAATAAAAATAAAACCCTAACATCTGAGATCTGAAAAAGTGTACTTAACCACTGTTTAATGCCTGTTTATCAGTAGCGCTACACACAACAAATTGCACCCCAACTTAAACCTTAACCCAAATACTGAATTGCAGTGTACATTTCTGAGGTTGCAGTGTACATTTCTGAGGTATATAAACTGAGAAAAAGACATCATTAATTTTTAGAGGGGACTTAACAGGCACATTTTTCATTTTGCTATGTCTAAAATGGGAAACTTTGTATACACTTAGCAGAGAAGGCATGGTAGTTGCTTTCTAAAACATTTCTTTATTTTCCTTGAAAATATGAATGGCCAAAAATCTTTACTAGGTCACACAAGCCCTCAGGTCCTAGCATACCATGCTTGTTCTGTATGTCCCTATTAAGTATCAAAAACTAAGCCCAAGAGGACATATGCAAAACAACAACAGGATGCTCGTTTAAGGCAGAAAGTAAAGCAGCCAAAACAGGCTGGTCTCCCATTTGACCTCTGCAGTTTGGTGCATTTTTAAATTGTGTGCTCAGTTGTTTTGCAAGCGTGCACAGCTTAGCCTGAGAGAGTAGTCTTCTAGGCAGTATACCCTGACAGTACACGTGCAATGAAGCTGACTCAGTTAGCTAAACCGCCTTTTACAGAATCGTGGAGAATCAAGGAATGGTTAAGGTTGGAAGGGACCTCTAGAGATCATCTAGTCCAACCTCCCTGCAGAAGTAGGGACACCTAGAGCACGTGGCACAGGGTGGCATCCAGGCGGGTTTGGAAGATCTCACCTTTTAGTCTGACTTAACATTCATACTCATAATCATATAGACAGCTTTCACCATCAGATCTATTCCTGTCATAAATATCATTTTGGCAATACCTTTGCTGAGTGCAGAAAGCCTCTGCAAGGCTTTTCTTAAATTAAAAACTAATTTTGAAATACAACTTGCAAGGTTTTTCTTCATTCCGTGGATTAGCGGATCTTTAACCCTTCCAGAAATCAGGGTGCTCGTAACAGAAATATGTATATATAGAAGTAAGAACAAACTTTTAGCCTTATTAACCTGTAATTTGGAAAGGATTAAAGTAATTGAACAGATACTTTAAACAGAACATAAACAAGAATTGCAAAACTAGCTTTGAAATCCTTTGTGGGACATTCTTTTTTGTTGTTGCTGTTTTTGTTCTTTCTTTTTCTTATTTAGTATGGAGCAAAATCTCTGAATTTAACTTAAAATAAATAACAGATAATTAAAGTATGGTTATTCACAGGAAGGCTAAATTTAACCCTCTATTTATGAACTGACAAGGCATCTAGGCAGCTACCATGCCTCAGGTGGTGCTATTGTATTCCTAATCATACTTACTGTCAATTAAAAAAAAAGAAAAAGTAGAAGTTGCTAACATAATTATTACAATGAAATAAAAAAGTCATTCCCACAATAGCAGTGCAACAGCTAAAAGGTTAATGACTGTCTTTCATTAAAAGCCTTTTAAAATACGACTTTTCAAGCATAATGAACATAACTATCCATTTTGTTCTTGACCAAACTCCCAGCACCCTGTAAAGGTGTTGCAATGAGATACTGTTTTAGTGTAATTCCTCTTCAGATCAATAGCAGGTAGTTCCATAGGTACCCATGCAGAGCTCATTTCATAACTGTCACATATCTGCTTTTTTTAAAGAAAAAATGGACTCTCAATAGAGGCTGAAGTGAGAAAACTGAAGTATCCTATTCTTCCCATTCTCTTTAATAGCACATTTTACTGAAAAGAAGATGAAGGTTACCTATTCTTTAATATTTAAAGCATGCCATGATCTCCAGAATAATTTTAATGCTAAAAGGTGCTACATTTTATCTTTGCTTATGTCAGCGGTGCCATTCAGTGCTGCAGGACTACTGTAATAATGAATCTTATGCCTCCTATCACTATAGTATTTGGCTTCGCTATAGCTACGTAGATCCTCAAAATAAAGCACAAAAGTAAAGAAGTTATCCAGCAAATAGAGAAGATACACTCACATGCTTATAGTTAGGTGTGCATTCACATCCTTTACTGAATGGTTTTAAAAATAATCTTTCTGGAAGCAGTTCAGTATGTTTTATTTATTTATTTATTTATTTATTTATTTATTTATTTATTGGAAATCTAGATTAAGCAGAGCCAATCCAGGTAATACATAATCTAACCTTGTCCCCAAAGCTGTCCCTATAGAAAATGGAAACATGACCATTTGGGAGGTTATTTACTCCACTGGCTCTCAAACAGAACACATTGTCCTCAACATGCAATGAAATAGCCAAATAAAACAGAGCAACAAAGAAAAATCTTACCATGCCAAGGAGTGGATACTTTGGTACTACTGTGACAGTTACTATATGAGGGCAAATCTTTCTCCCATTTGTAATTATTAGAACAACTTTGGATTTGCACCTGGAAGATATCTGAAAGACAAGTGATGTTTCATTCAGAGGTCAGGGGCTGTGACAAAGAATGTGGAATTACAACCTGCAAAACACAGAACAATACAGAAAAATAAAAACAGGGCACAAGCTGAGGAGTTTGGAAGCAGCCCACCCCATCTCAAAAACTGTTTTTTTGGATTCCTTCTCAACTGTTTTGAAATCCAGAGAATTCTGAGGCTCAGTAGAAGGCCTCCACTGAGTAGTTTGAAGTGGGTGCATGGGAATCCCTCCAACAATTAAAAACATGAATAGGGGAATTCAGGAAAACAAAACAATGTGTTTTAAATAGGCTACACTGTTATACAGAGAGAGAGCAAATATTTAGTGCTTTCTTCTCTCCTGACATGTTTGTTTAATTACAGATTTTCTTCTTTGCGTGTGGAACATTTTAACAATTTTCCTCTATACATGCCATGCTGTAGCTGATGTGTATTTTAAAGACTGAGAGCCAAGCTAGTACGTGGTTCATCTCCAGTGTTTTCAAAAGAGAGGGAACATGGGCAAATTAGATCTTTTTCATGCATTCCCATCTCAGTTCCTCTCTGTGTGAATTCAATGCCACTATTGCATCTGAAACAGTTCTATTTACAGCTGTGTTGTTACTCATGCAGAAGCTGTACCATTCAAGGTCATGACTCATAACAGGAAAGATCAAATTTTCCCGCAGTTCCTTTACCAGTGCCTGCCAGTAAGTCCCATTAGTTGTTTTAGTATTTCAGAAGCTCTCTGTCTTTCTAAGCACGAAAGAAAAAAAAAAAAAAAAACCTCAGTCCTTTACAGGCCTTTCTTCTTGCTGCTTCCTCTGAGATCTCTCAGACTTCACACAGCTGATGATATCTTTCTCAGACTAGTAGACACATATCTCTAAGTAAAACTGCCAGCAGCAAATGTCAACTATTTTCTTTTATCAATACTAAGATGGTCCCTAACAGCTTGGTTTAGTTTCTTGGTTCTTAGCTGTAGTTGAGAGCTGTAGCAGTTAATGATAATGACTTATGTTTGTCTAGTACCTTTCATCTGGCAGCATCTAGCAGGATTCCAAAGTGTTTTATCTGACTGACAAAGTGTGTAGAGGGAGCTCTGTGCCTACCACTGAAATGCAACCAGAAACAAGAACTCTGTATCTAAATTACAGTATGGAGGAAATTCACATATCAAACCTTATTCTGTTGTGATAGCCTGGATGTAATATTGTGGAACAGCACAATCCCGAGAAATGGCTTGGGAGTAATAATTTCATCCTGTTACAGCATCTTGCTCATCACTGGAGGAGCAAAAGCCAGGTAAGGCCGGCATATGTGAGGCCGAAAGGAGAGAAAGCAGAAGGACTTGTTTAGAGGTGAGGCAAGTACCAAGGGAAACATGCAGTAAAGCAAGAACAGAGGGTGTTTGCTATGTGCAGCACTTGTGCCAGTATGACACTACATTTGGGTATGAGCCCCAAAATTCATGAGACTGATAAGAGTACTCGAATCCACTGAGGATCACATAAATAATCCAGGCAAGATTTGTTTTTAATACTTGCATTTGCAAATTTGATATTTCTGGTATTAGTATCACTGTACAATACTCTACCAAGATCATACTTGTACAGTTACCCAGCCTAATGTAAGAAAGATTACATAGGTCTGAAAATATGCACTGAAGTATTACTAGGATGTTACAGAGAGGGACAGTAGATGCTTCTGTATGGAGAAGAGTAAAAAAATTATCTTGTCAAGTAAACTGGGTATGATCAAATACAAGCTCAAAATGAGGAAAATAATAATTCTAACAAAATAGTAGCAAAACAAAACAAATAAAAAAGAAAGATGGAGCAAAAGCATTTCTAAAAGGATTTTTACTTTAGCAGAGCCTGAATTAGGTTGTGCAGGATCCTTAAAATTATTACTATTACGCAAACAGGAGATGATGGCTGGAAGACACAAAGACCAAACAGACAAGGACATTTTCAGTGTTACAAGTAGCCACATGTCAAGTGCTGCCCTATCTTCTTGTCCTATTAGATGACAAGTCAACTATTTCATTAGAAGAAGTCACTTTCAAAAGTAACTGAAGTTACAGACCCATGGCAGTGTTATAAAACACAAGAACATGAGATTTACAGGTGGGTAGGGCCATAGAATATTAAAACTAAAGTTATGTATAGATAAATGTCATTTATAGTAACTCATTTTGAAAAAAATGTTCAAGATATACACTTTGGAAATGGCTACCTTTTTATTAATGATATTTGAAGTGAGAGGCTTTTTTAAATTTTGGGTTTGAGATTTGTTTAGCAGTACAACAGGTTAAGAACAAAAACTTAATGATAGAAATAATAATAATCTTTATGCTGATTCAATTAGATTTGTATTTTCAATATTTGTTTTCTTTCAAATCGAGATGTGAAAAAGATCTTGACCCCTGGAAATCTTTCCTGGGATAGTGCTGGCCACCTTTAATCTATCTTGATCAGAAGTGACCATAAAACTATTTAACTGGAATGCTAGTATCTAACATCTTGCTTGCAGTAATACAGAAAGCACAGGGCAAGTTTAAATAAGATATACATTCACAATCTTTCTTTCAGCAGCAAAAATGCCCCAAAACACAGAAACAAAAAAAATGGGAGATTTTTCATCTGAGCTGGTTTCTCCGATGCGGCTCAGTGTGACACCAAACAGAGATTTTGCTGGTTCATCTGAAGGAGTGATAATCATGATGGCTTGGGAGGTGCACAAGCAAAGGCTGATGCCAAGATAAATGCTTATGAAACTAGAACTCAGATTTGTTATGAAAGTACTCCTTCCTTCCACTGCTGCTTACCCAGCCTCTAGCTTTTTTTATCTGTGACTGTCTTATTTGCTTGAAAGTGTTCCTCAGCAGGACTAAGTCATATACAATATTTATAAGCAACTGTTTACCTTAAAAATGAAGTCTTGTTTCTTTTAGAGGGAAATACATATATATATATATGAACTGTGAACATCTGTGACCATGAACAGCTTTTATTTCTAAAAAGCACTTCTTTCACTAAGGCAATCATTTATTATAAAACAAAATGCCTATCTAAGATTTATTTTGTTTTCAAGTTAAATGAAAGAAAGCGTTTGCCCATTTTGGGTTTTCACAGAGTATAAGCGCACACTGGTCACTTGCAATTCTTCTTGGGACTTTAGCAACTTACAATCAATACATTTATTACCAGCCTATGGATTTTATTTAATCAATTGAAATTGCTTTAGACATGGTAATGTTAGATTCAAGACATGTAACTCTTCTGCTTTAACCAGCACGAAAAAAGAACCAAAATATATAAAATTCTCTCATCCATTTCACACACTTCAAAATCAAGATGGACCGGTTTTCTTGAGGTTTTTACTGATTTGAAAATTAAAAGTGAAATATGATTCCTACGTAGATATATAATTCTTTTTTCCCTGCAATGTGCTCTTGCTTATTGTTAAGGCTGAGTTTAAGGCAGTTTCAGAATAGCAAAAGATTGCCAATCTACAAGCTAAACAATTATTTTGTTAACTCCTCTATTTAACAACACACCAGCTTGAGTGATTACATTCTGCCTACCTAATTTACCTCTATACTTATAATAATAAAGAGTTTGAATCTGATCTTGTTTCCTCAAGTGTACATCAGCAGAGCAGTGACTCCATCTGTTCATGTAGTTAGGCAAAAGAATAAATCAGTTGCAAAGGAGATCAAAACCAAGACCACATTTTTCTCATATTTTCTGAGCACTTCACCTCAGAGGTGAATGCATTTCAGTGACAGGTGACTCACTCTCTTCGTTTTCAATTGAGCTGACAAGGGAAAGGGCTATATAAACACACACCTTCATTGCTTCTATCACTACAGTGGTTTTCACTTACAGCAAGTAGATAGATACAGGCAAATTAAAAGATCTTATCAATCGCTGAAGGATTATCTTACTTCTATTAAAAGTGAAAGGCTAATAGTTATAACCAGGAAGTTTTCCTAAGGCCACTGGCCTGCAAGTCCGATCACAGATGTGGGAAATATCTACCTTGCACCTTAGATGCAGCTGTATCCACTGTTCCTGCCTCAGCCACTGTGCTCTGCATTCGTGAGTCATTAACAGGAGCCACAACCCACCTTAAAGCTATTGAGACCCTTCCCAAGACACTTGAAGAAAGTTATTACATCTGATTCCCTTTCCCACTACCATTAGCTGCTTGATGTGAGATAGGCTGGAGGGAATGTAAACTGGCTGATAGTCATTCCTGAGCTGTGGGGGACCCAGATATTACACTGTGAGTGTCCAGATCGTGTGTATATATATATATATATATATATTTTGCAGCTTAAAAAAAAAAAGTCTTTTTATGTCTCATCTTGCACTCATCAATGCACTAACTTTTTTTTTTTCTTATAGATCTAGTGGCAACTGCAAGTGGCAACTTCAAAGTTACGCTAGTGTAACATGGTGTCACAATTTTTCGAGAACAATGTTAATTAACACATCACTTTGCACCATGACAGAAAAATACTGCTAAAAATTTAATTAAGACCATGATGTGAGATGTTAGCTTAATGCAAAAGGTGTGTCCGTTTCTGTACAGATTATCTGAGAAAAGATTAAATGGGGAAGAGGAGTTCTCTATATTTTTATTAAAATTCTTGGGAACTGACCCTGATTTTGACTGGAAGATTCATTAATATTCATTTGTATATAATTGCCTTAATTTTAGTGATAATGACTTCAGTTACCAACTGTGTGATTGATGGGACTTGTGCCTTCTCTCTGAAGGAGATGAGCTAAATAAAAAAGAAGAAACTTGCCATTCATGCATGATATTTTTAGCTGCCTTTAATTACAAGCTAGCTAAATAAGCATGCAAACCTTGCTATGATTGATAGGATCTCTATGCTGTAGTGATTGTTTTTCATGAAGTTAGAAGGTGCTTGAATCAACTGAGCTCTCAAATTAACTGGAAGCCAAATCCCAAAAAAGCCTCAATTCTTACTCAAATTAGCAATGAAGAAGAAATACTTAAATACTTTACCTGTTCTAAATGCATACACACACACACACACACATACAAAAAAGCCTTCTCCATAGTAACCTGTAAAGATACCCCTTAAAAGGAATTTCCTTTCCTATTACAACTATGTGGACACAAACTAGCCTTCCTTGCAAAAACTCTATGCTTCCACAATGCAACAGAGTGCAGTCCTGAATAAAACCTGATCTTCCCAAATTCAAAGAAAACTAACACATGCAAGCCACACTTGGGATTACTTATTGGTTATGCCAGCCTGTCAACAAGCCTGCTTTGGCATGTTCTCAAGCTACAGAGCAAAGCTTTGACAGACAGACTGTCTGAACTGCAGAACTGTTCCCTTGCAGCTGTTCTATCTTCTGCTATTAACTTGACCTTTCCTAGGGCAAAAACCATCATGGAATCATTATGATTGGAAAAGATCTTCAAGATCATTGAGTCCAACTGGAAACCCTTCAACACAACCCTTCAACCCTTCAAGTTGCTTGCTCATTCCTCCAAAGTGGGTAAATTCTCTGTTTTCCCGGAGTCTCAGCAATAGGTTCCTATTCAGCCAAATCAGTCTTCTTTCCTCCGGCTCATCCTTCTGCACACAGGGATGGCCTGTTCCTGCACCTCTGAGAATTCCTTCTTGAGAAAAGTCCAACTTTCCCGGACCCCTTTGCTTTTCAGGACTGTCTCCCTGGGGACTCTCCCAACCAATGTCCTAAACAGTCCAGAGTCAGCCCTCCAGAAGTTCAATGTAGTGTTTTTGCTGACTCCCCTCCTGACTTCATTGAGAATTGAAAATACTATCATTTCATGGTAAGTATGCCCAGGACAGACTCCACCAGTTCTCCTCTGTTCACAAAGAGCAGGTCCAGAGGGGTTCCTCCCCTGGTAGGCTCACTTACTAGTTGTGATAGAAAGTTATCTTCCAACAATATGCCCAAATCAGCCCAGCCTTCTACTTCTTAGTTCAGTACCCTGTCCAAAAGCTACTGAAGAAAGGATTTTCTTTTATGATTCAATTAGAAACTCTATCATGTGTCTGAGGTATGTGCAGAAATTAATGAATATTCTTCCACTATTTTATATATATAAGGAGTGGATACCTGAGGCCCTTATTATTTGTTAGGCTCAATTATTGTACAAAAGGTGACTTACAAAAACATACTGACACTTACAGATACTATGGCATTTCAATTGAAAGTTGAAATAATCTCTTATATTAAATAGTATAATTTTAAAAAATGATTTTTACTAATGATCAAAGTATTTTCTCATTATTCACTCATAATTTAAAAATATAATATATAGCTTATAAAGTTCAGATTAAATTTATGTTGGGAGTAGTGTTAAAGAGATGACTAGAACTTAAGGTGTTTTCTTAATCCTGGAAGAGCTAAATTTTTCTACACTAATAATAAATAATAATAAAATAATAATATTTAATTTTTTTTTTAAATGTAGATATCATCTCTCTGGATGTGTTCAGTATCAGTGTAAGGAGCACACCTATAAAAGCAATCTGGTTTCAACAACCACTATGGTTTTACCCCAAAACCTTTTAAGTTACATTTTCTGACCAGGAAGAACTATATGTTGCCTAAAATGCTCTAGAATTATTTGACCATAAGGAAGGGAAAAAATAGCATTGTTTAGCTTCTTGTATGGATGAATTACTATATTCTATCATAGCGGCAAGAGATGATTGGTGTATACAACACAGTCCATGGAAAACACATGAGGATTATGCAGCTTCCTCTGCACTACTTGCTGTAGACTGATTGCCATGTGTTAGCTGCTATTATTATTATTCTGTAGTGATGAAGTCTTCATTTCCAGATTTTCATTTAAATAAAAAACAAAAGGAACGGTTATAAGCTGCTCATAGGCTTTTAGCTCCTTTAAAAAGCTTAGTCTGTTCTTACATCATTTATTTACTGAACTTTTAATTTATTAAACAATTAAATCAAATATTACATTACTAATAGCCTCAAAGACAAGAGCAATTAGCAGTGAAGATCATTTACAAGTTGATTTATTGCACTAAATACCAGTTTGATATTCAACTGCAAGTGCAATAATGACATTTTCATATCTCTATTATTTTCTTGCCTAACACTTGCCTGTACGATTTCAGGTGGTGCAATCATGGTCATTGGAGCTATGCCAATTCATTTCAGCTCCAAATCTGGCCCTATGTATTTAATATTAACTCACACATATGTCTTGGTCCTTTGAAAGACAGAAAATCATCTGCCAATGAAACTTCAAGCCATGTGTTACAAACGTTTTACACATCTCAGGTAGCAGCCACTAGTGTGGTAATGTCAGGTTTTGAGCAGCTACACAAAGGAAGGTTTCTGTGGGTTTCTGGACGTCTTCTGAACGTCTTCAAAGCCTCCTGAGTCTATCAGGTTCAGAGTGCTCTGGCATAATGTTGTTAGCATTTGTTTTAATTGGGAAAAGTAAAAAAGAAAGTGTGACCTACAAAGAATCAGTAAAGGAATTGCATAAATATGAACCTGAAGAGATTTCAAAGTTAGATCTGAATCCCTTCAACAATTTTCCTTCCTTCTCTGAGGCATTTTTAACCCAGTTGTCTCAAAGAGACATCTTAGACTGAGCATTTCCTACTGGATTTAGATAATTAAAGTAAATCCAGTTAAAAGGAACCCCATCTTAACAAATCCTGAGGGGAAAAAAAAAAAAAAAAAAAAAAAAAAACACTCCACCAAGTAATACTAGCTTCTCCTGTTCTTTTTTTTTTTTTTTTTTTTTTTCTCCTCCAGGTCCATTCTCAGAAATTTGACTGAGGTTATATGACATTTATTATCTGCTTCTTCTTAATTCTGATCCATGCTGGATCCATGCGAACAACTTCAGAAAAATGTTGCTGCAAGGATTCATTACTGAAATAACAACTACTGATCGTGAGATGGTGATGCTTAAGAGAATGCTGGATAGGACTTGCACAACATATACAGTCGATGAAAAAGTAGTGAACCAGTGGATGTTCAAGCTTCACAAGGTATTTGGTCTACCTTATATATAGACATGACTATGAGGTGTACAATCAGTTTAAAGTATGAATGACAGCATGCTGATCTTTGAGTGATGCATTTTCATAGTCTCGCAGATCTTTCTTGTCTTGCACGCACATAAACATACTTCACAGTCTACCACTGACAGTGAGAATAAGATGAAAAGTGCTATAGTAAGTCATGATACCAAGAAAGAAACCCCATAAATTACTTTGTGTCTCAGTGTACTGTCATAACAACTATACTTCCCCATGTGAATGGAGTCCTGCCACAGCCAAGGAATTTGGCTGCATGAAAAGACAATGCTAGAAAAGAGAGAGGTTTTGCCTCCTCTTTCCTTCTTGTGCAGCATAGCTAATCCAAGTAGAGGAAAAATCTGACTCTTCTTTGACCAACGATGTGACCTTGTCCTTTCATCTGATGAGGAGTTGCTCTTTATAGGCTGTACATATGTGTTACATCTCCCATGGATCCACCCCCAGTCTGGGGATGGAAGAATTCATATTCATATAGAGACAGACTTAAGATTCAGGTGAGGAAGGTAAAAACTTCCAGAAGGAACAGTTTCCATATGCTGTGACAGAAACCATGGTTGATATCATAGAATCAAGGAATGGTTGAGGTTGAAAGGGAGCTTTGCATCTATTTCAAGATCCATCCATATGCACAAGTGGGGTCACCTAGAGCACACTGCGTAAGATTGCATCCAGGTAGGATTTGAATATCTCCGGAGCAGATGATTCCACATGTATGGGCAAGCTGTTCCAAGACTCTGTCACACTCACAGTCAGGAAGTCAGGAACTTCCTTTGTCTTTGCTATGCTTGTGAGAACTACCATTTATGGGTAATCATTCTTCGTTCCTTCGTTCTCAAAACCAAAGTTTTCACTCCATAAGAGATCATGATCCAAGAAACAGTCTTCATCTCCTGATATCTTTTATCTTTTTTTTTTTTTTCTATTTTCTGAAAGCTTTTGCCAAGTGTTATTTGGTTGTTCCCAGAATGCAAGGGGCAGGGTTAGGGCCATAGTATTAGCTAAAGGAGGTAAGGGCTCTTTAGGTCTCAGTATTCTAGCTTCAACAATGCATTTATAGGGATGAGTAAGGACAGGACAGGAATATGTAATCAGTATTCAGTCTCATATGCCCTCTAATACCCTCCCAAACTCCAACTATTTTTGTCCTCCTCACATTATGTGACAACAATTTTCACAGAACATACAATTGCCGAGGTTGGAAGGGAACCCTGAAGATCATCTAGTCCACCCACCCCTGACCCCTCGAGATCATTTAATCCCCACCTCCCTGCTCAGGTCAGGGTCAACTGGAAGAGACTGCTCAGGGCTGTATCCAGTTGGGTGTTGAATATTTTCAATGATATTACAGTTTCTCTGGGAAGCCTATCTATGCAAGTTGGCAATGTTGAATGAAGAAGCATTTTGTTTTGTTATGTCGTCCTAGCTTCATTCGATGAACCCTTGTTCTCATACTACAAGATACAGAAAACAGTAATTTCCTGCCTTTTCTCATATTACCTCCCTTTTTGCTGTAAGCCCCTGTCCGATCCCCCAACGTCATCTCTTTTCAAGCCTGATGATTGCATCTTGACTATTCAACTGCTTTGCATACAGAACTGTCCTTTACAATTGTGATCCCAGTTTTTATCCTCTGAGGTGTTTTTTTCTTTTCCCCTCCAACTCCTACTGTTACACACCACTCAGGTCATGGTCAAACCATGAATTTATGAAGTGGAATCTTCTCTATATAACTTTTTTTCTTTCTTTTTTTCTTCTCTTTTTTAGTAATTATTGTAATTTGATTTGTCTTTTTGGCTGTTCTCAAACACCGATCGGATGCCCTCATCTATGATAGCCTCAGTTGTGAGTTACAAGAAGCAGATGTGGACACATAAAACATAGTGTATGAGTGTCCAGTAGACATGGATTGAAAAATGAAAATATTCCTGCCAGCAGAAAGAATTATATTTAAACAAGTATATATATTGAGACATACACATATACATACACTAAACGTGGAGTCAATATGTACACATTTTAATTTAAGATTTTTCTCTTGGATACTAATAAATGACTTTATGATACTCCCAAAATATATGAAAAAATTGCTTGCAATTTTATTTTCTACTTTTTCGTAATGCTTCTTTCTGCAATCTGTCCTCTATGTAAGAACAGGGTGATAAAGAACAATTCATGAACAATTTATTTAGTTCCTTTAGTGAACACAGTGCCTGTAAAAGGTGCTTTGCTGACTGCAGACTATGTTTATTCATGAAACAGTTAAAACCTGTAAAATCCTGTCTCATGTCTGTCCTAGCATTTTTAATGCCAAGGGAGAAACAAGCCCCCACAGGCCTCAACATTTTTGTTCCTCTTTCTACATGACACTGGGCCAGCTAAGAAATCTATTTTGTATCTTCTCACCCTCTGATCTTTGATCTTATTTTCTGTAGAGAGTGATGCAAATGATTAAGATCTAAGAGAAAGAGAGGCAATTAGGTAGAAACCAAGTGTCATTCAAAATGAAAAGGGAATATATTCGTATACTTTCAGCTAGGCAAAACAGTCTCAATGCCTCACAGAAGTGTAACATTATATTTCTGGAGATCTCTCCTTCTTAAGGAAAGCAGCCTGAGGTGCTTGGCTAATTATTTTGATGGTTCAGGAAGCCCGAGGTGAGCATGGTTACTCATGTACTAATTCATGTATAATTATTAGATTCAGAGTTGGATGCTAAGTAATTCCACGTGTGTACAAATTCCTCCAAACACATTTGAGCCTTACCATTATATAAGAAAAAAAAAAAAAAAAAAAGAATGTATAAATAAGCTGTCAACCACAGGCAACTCATCAGCCCAGGGGAGTCTACGAACAGAACCTGTAACACCACAAGATGAAGAAAAAGTCTTAACTGAACAGCCAGACTTGAAATCTGCAACTAAATTGATGAATGCCCTAGGAAATTAGTACAAGTCAAAAAGCAAAAAAGAAGAATGCAGTGGGCTGCATAATGCTTCAAATAAATACCCTGAAACATCGAGAACTACTTGGTAAAGCTGCATTCAACAATAAAATCAGAAGAATTTGTGCAGTACAGACAGGGTGGTTTCCTGGGAGGAGATGCTTCATGAAGAACAGTTTAACAAGTTACCATCATAGGAAAAGCAGCAGGCTCACTTAGTCATTAGAGATGAAGAGCGGTGTGTGAAATTCCCTATATACATTTGCAATTACACTCCCTCTTTCAGAGAATAAATACTTTTTACATAAAAAAACATAATAGAAATATAGGTCCTGATTCATTCTTCCTGAGATTTGGTCCTTGAATAAGGTCAAGGATCTTGATTAGATATCCATTAACATTGACTCCCCCTGTGTTTCATGAAAAAAGATGACAGATTTGAAAGGTCAGTTCAGTCCATCTAGGACCTGGACCCGTGGGAGAGACTCTTCTGTTGATACTAAAAGGTGCTGTTCATCCTGGCCTGTCTGCCACAATAAAATGTTTAAAATTAATACAGTTGAATCCAAGCTATAATTTTAAGAGACCATCTGTACACATTTGTCTCTTCAGAAGGAATCAAGGCACTTCTTCAGCTTCTTACAGGGAAGACTACTAACATTATTAACATGCTTTAAAAGGTAAATCAAGTGCTATATATAACTGCATCAGCAAAACGCAACAGGCTTTGAGAATGAGGTAAGATACCAGTGCTGCTGCGTATTGTGCATTGTGAGTGTAGAAGCAAGCAGATAATAGCATCATGTTTGAATACCATAGAATTTATTCCTGTTTTATGATATCTGAAGGATTCCTCCTGATGAAGCACAGCTATTTGATAATTTTAATTTTAAAATCTTCACTAAAACATAAAACTGATAGAGCATTGTTTTCCAGCTCGTAAACCTTTAAAAAGCTGAATCCAATCCAGTTAAGACTTTCTCTTTTCTTTTTCTTTTTTTTTCTTTTTTATTTCTTTTCCTGGGCTGGGGGAAGGGCGCAGAAAGGAGAACTGAATTCAAGCCAGCTTCCCAGGACAGCCTGAATATTGACAGACATTATAATGGTATGTACATTCCCTATGGGATCTGGTTGTAGACTATCCAGCAACTTGTGCATTTATATAAATCTTCCTATACCTTGTTATATAATTCTTTCTCACTATATGTAAAAAGTTTCCAAGCTCAGCTTCTTGGTTCAGAGTGGAAGCAGAATGTTATGCACCAACAGGTCTAAAAGGCCTGGGATTGCTATCTCCTGTCTATTTGAACTTGCTGAACTTCAAGGAAAGGATTGTGGAAGGTATAATCAGAGCAATACATAGTATAAAGCACCCGTGCTTTTTCTCTTCATAGATACACAGGGGTGATTGCACCTGAAGTATTTTTAGTGGCAGTTGGGTATAATTGCCATCATAAAATTTGCCGAAAGTATAAATGTCAGGTTTCACTAAATGGAAGTACATAGTTGATATATACGTATATATTTGTGTGTGTGTATGCAGAAATATATGAGGAGAAGAATGTTTTAAAACAGCTTCTCTTTGAATAACTTTACAGAAAGTTAATGAATATTGCTTGCATTGATTTATATCCAGCAAAAATCTAGTATCCTCTGCTATGCAGTTATGCTGTGCTATTCTATTCTATTCTTTTATAATACATACATGGAAAACATGTACAAATTGACATTTATTATCTGCACAAATACATTACTCAGCCATAAAAAAGAAGTTATCACCTGTCAAGATCAGCTTTCTCATCATAGATTGTCAGAGTATGAAAGTAACTGTTTAACTTAATCTACTTATCTCGCTGAATCAGAAGCCAAAGAACAATTTTATCCTGTGTGTGTGAAGAACAGCTCTTCCCCCTGGACCATGACCTCAACCCATGCACCAGGGTAAAATGCCCTTTGATGAGTGAGACTCCAAATGAGAAGTGCTGGAGGCTATGCTGATGAGGATTGCACTCTAACTTATTTATGAGACTTTTCATACATGGTAAAGGGCAGGGAATAAAGAAACACAATGTTGTTCATTCATTTATATGTTTTTATAGACTCAGAAAACTTCCTAGTGAAGGCTGATCTCTGTGTATGAAGAAGAGATTTTAAAAGTCAAAAATGAAATTAGATAACAAGTTCTGACAATGGTGTTACAAAACAAAACAAAAAAAGACATTTTTTTTCTCTCAGCCTTCAACCTAGACATATCTAAATGTAGTAAATAGTAGTGAAAGCTGAAGTTAAAGACAGGGAAGGTGAAGAGTATTCCAACTTGCTTCTACTGCAATTTACTGGCCAAACAAGTCACCTCATTTTACTATGACTCTTTTCCCATTTTTAAAATTTGCGGATAGTGACACCAACTTCATTTTCAGTAAATGAAATGTGGATCATTAAAGCTAGATATTATTATTGCTTCATTTCCTTCTTGTATTTCAGGCTTTCCATCATCCAGGGAATCAGAAAGATTTTCTTCATATGATTCTAGTCTAACTCTGCTTACTGCCCCTTGCGTCTGTCTGCAGATTCCTCTTGTAATGAAAAAGATTTGGGCAGATAAAGATATTTTTAGTACAGAAAAAGGAGCAATACTTTGAGGAGAAAATTTATGATTTGCAATATATGTACATATATATATACATATTTATATGTGTGAGTGTAAATTTATTTAAAGTGTGTTTGTATTGTCCACAGAAATATAAAAATCCTTTTATGATCTTTTCAGTTAAACTTCTATTTGGTTCATAAATCATTGTATGTAAAGAACATTAAAAAAAAAAAAAAAAAGCCTCTCCGGTTTATACAGACATTCAGACATCTTCAAATAAATCTCTTAAAAACTTGTAAACATGTCTGGGAAAAAGGATTAAATATGTTAATTGTCTATGAAAGATATCTAGAAATTTGAAGAATTTGTTATCTTTACAACCCAGACTTGTTATGCTGGTTGTAGCTCATGTTTCTCAAAACCTCAAACCCCCTCTGTTATGTTAAATTTACTTTCTGGCATGGACTTCAATAAATTATGGAAGTAAATGTAGAAAGGAGATAGAGAAAAATAAAAGCATTATACTGCAAATCCAGGTGAAGTAAATATCACTGTTAGGAATGTTTGATATTATACCTCCTGTGGGAATATTCAACATTACCTATGTCTTTAAACCCCTAGCTTCAAGTTTTCCAGCTTGAGGCTGGAGTAGGCTTCAGGGTGGCATTTCCAATATATTTTACCTGCCATTGGTGCCCTGGAATTCCCTTCAGCTGAACTCGGGCAAGTTATCGCCTGGAAGATCTGGGTGAGGGTCTGGATGTCTGAGGAATTCTTTGTTGAAGGAACATGACCGGGAGCTGTGCGGGCTTTTGCTTTTCCATTGTATCCCTGAAAGCTTCGATTTGATATCCTGATGAATACATCTCAGGCATCTTCCTCTCCTGCGCAGGGACTAGCAGAGAAGGCTATACATGGATTGTGTGCCGAGAATTGTAGACCAAATATAACAGAAAGAGGGCATAAGAAAGGCAAAATCTACAATACAGCTGTGTGTGCAGACATAATGGCTGTAGTTGAACAAGATGCACAAGGTGGAAATTAATACAGTGGTATCCCTTGTCACAGGAGCAAGTTAAAATCATCAATTTTGAAGTTCTCGCTATCATTTTAATAGCATAATTTTCTAAGTGAGAGCATCATCTCTCTTTTGTGGACATAATCTTAAATACATACACGCATACCAGTTCCTGTATTTCTATATTTAAATATAAATGGTTAGAGTATTACTTTAAAAGCTATGTTTGGATTTCACTTCAGAAATGCAATGACTATAAAATATCACCTTGGATATATTATAAAATAATTCATTTGGTTAGGATAAGGTTTGTGTGTGTTTGTGTGTGTGGCAAAGACTTATTAGGATCAGCTTTACAATTCACATGGCCATTTGTCTCAGACCTGCAAAATCAGATCCTTTGCAGTCCTACTAGCTTAGATAGAACTGTGCATTCCTACATGCAGGGCCAGGACCTTTCTGTCTCTATTTGTTTCTTTCAGTGAGCAAGCCAGCACAGTACCCAAGGATATCATCTAAGATGATTAAATAATGACAAATCCTTCAGTATTTTGTGCTATGTGAATACAATTTCCAGATAGTATCTATTTTACAATACCCAAGAGAATGTGAGATTTTTTAAAGTGCACAAACGTTGTTATTTAAAAGACAAGGATTTAATAATAGATCCAATGGAAAACTCAGTGATGGAAAAAAGGGGAAGGAAATCTGGGATTTTAATAAGCAAATCATTCAATTACTCAACAGAAGTATTTGAATTGCCTGGTGGTTCGCAGGGGATATGTGGATCAGTCTACATTCAGGTAAGAAAAAAGAAACTTGTCAATTTAACTAATAGAAACTTTTCTTTTGAACTGCTCATTGTCCTTGCTACTGCAATTGAAGGTTCCCTCTCTTTCCTTAGTTCTTTTTCTTATTTATCTCCCTGTGATTTCCACCCACTTAGCAAGGTCATGACATGTGGCCTACAGTCGGACTGAAAATTAAAGACTCAGACTTTGAAGAATCAGGCTGAATAAGATACCCAGACAGGGCAAAGGACCCTTTTATCCTACTGTTTTCTCTAAGACTATTCTTTATATTTTCTATCTCTAGATTTTTAAGGCATACAGAAAATGTTAGCTGCTTGCCATGATTGTCTCTGAGCAGAAATACTAGAAATTATGCTAGGGAAAAAAAAAAAAAAAAAAAAAACATTTAAGAAGACAACATAGGGCCCATACAGGGGAATAATGCATTGAGGACATATGGAAATCAAAAGCTGAAGAGAACTGCCAAACATTTTTTTTTTTTTTTTTAGAGCAAAACCATAATGTTATCTAATATGATAAAAATGTTCTCTTGTGTTTAAGAGCAGCTGATGCCCCAGGCAATGGGAATTCCAGCATTCCAGCATCCAGGAACTTTGATGCCAATCATTGCTCCATCATCTCTTCTAATCTGCAAGCTCCATCCCCTCAGATCTCTCAACATTTTCAGCAGTTCAATCATATACTAAATAAAAATGCAACAAAGTAAGGAGCAAGTAACAGAAGAAGAAATGTGCTATGGAGAGAACTGGGGAAGACAAAGGTAAGAGGCTAAGCATAGAAAAGATACAATAGCAGTCAGGCAGCTACATTTCACATGAGTTTTTCAGATCCTACAAAACCTCTTTGAGCCAGCCATACCTTTTGAAAATTACAGTTTGATTTTTTCTGTATGGTCAAACAGGAAAAAATTAATATATGTCCTTTTTCCTGAGGTTTGTCGGATTAAAAAAAAAAATTAGAATCATTGGTAAAGAGAATGCTTTTAGTAGCTCATGAAGAGAAATCTTTGACAAACAAGGGAAAAGAAAACTCCACATTTCAAGCATTGATCTGGAGTTCAACCAAAGGGCTTCTGCAGTTTCTTACATTAGCTCAGTGACTTATTTGGCTTATGGCACTTGCACACATAGCTATTCACTTCACAAATACTATTTTGTTCTTGTTTTTTTTTAGATAGCCTTAGATTTATGAGTTCTTTAGGCAGTTAACTTTTTTTGTGTAGTAATTCAATACAACAGAACTATCATCTGAAAATGAATTTGAAGATTTCCAGCCCCTTCTTCCCTGTTCACCTGTTTGTAAATGATAAAGGAAATAAGCAACTCTTTAAATACCTGTGTCTAGTGCTTTGTTCTCTGGAAACATTTTGTCCTCCTAAGAACAGTATCACGCATCTATGATTATGCATCATTTTAATCTAGTGCATTCTTCCCACTGTGAAATTCAGTTGTTCTTCCCAATTTAATGCACAGTTTGTTTTTCGTGTAGAAGAGAGTATAAGTGGAGCTGCTGCATCCTGTCTGCCTTACAGTTATAAAATATACACTCTGCACTGAATCACAGGAGATGCTCTAAAGAGCTGTTGTCTCCCCGCTGTTTCAAATGATTAAATTCTAGTTTAATAAGCAAAGCAACCAGGGCACGTTGAATTGCACAGGGAAGAGCTGAACCCACAAACACCAACTCAGATGAGAGACCTGGTGCATTCTTGTTTCTCATACTGGTTAGTATGAATGAAGATAGGTATTGGTAAAGAAAAAAAGCAAACAAAACCCAAGATTGCTTTTGGGATGACAGTTATGTCTTTTCTTGTCTGGAAGGCAAATAGCACGTGCTGCTCCTTCTCTCATGGCTGTATTCAGATGCTATGCAAACATATGAGCTTTCATAAACAGTGATAAATAATAAAAACTACCTGAACTTAGAAGAATAATATTGTAATCTCACGATGGGGAGGGGTGGTGGGGAGGGAGGAGGGAAAATATTGCTTAATTATTTACTTTCAAGGTAGTCATTGTAAATGCTACTGCTTTAATGCTTCTAAGTATGTGTAAAAGTGAACAGTCATCATGTAATGTCAACCCCAAGTGTATATAGCCTCCTTGTAAAACCGAATAGGATAAACTTGCAGTAAGCATGTATTTTTTTGATCTTGAAGACAAAATTTGACAATGAATAAACTTGATAAAGTATAAGAATATAAAATTTTAAATAAAGTTGTGTGGTTATTTCATTGTACGTGAGGGCTAAGTGAATTGGAAATCATTGAAAATATTTTTGAAGTAATCAGTTGTGTGAAAATTCATATGAGAAGGAAAGTTATTTGCTATCTGCCACCTGACTGTTCTATTTCAAAATAGTCGCTCAGGGATTTAGTATGATTTAGATGACCAGCCATTCTAGCAATCATGTGTAACATATAACACAAAACTGGGAGGAGTGGCTGACACTCAAGAAGGCTGTGCTGCCATTCAGAGAGACCTAGACAGGGTGGAGAGTTGGGCAGAGAGGAACCTCATGAGGTTCAACAATGACAAGTGCAGGGTCCAGCACCTGGGGAGGAATAACCCCAGTAGACACCAGTACAGACTAGCAGCTCCACGGAGAGGGATTTGGGAGTCCTGGTCGACAGCAAGTTAACTATGAGGCAGCAATGTGCCCTCGTGGCCAAGAAGGCCAATGGGATCCTGGCTGCATCAGGAGGAGCGTTGCCAGCAGGGCGAGGGAGGGGATCCTGCCCCTCTGCTCAGCTCTGCTGAGGCCACACCTGGAGTATTGGGTGCAGATCTGGGTTTCCCAGTACAAGAGGGACATGGAGCTTCTCGAGAGGTTCCAGTGTAGAGCAACAAAGACGATTAAGGGACTGGAGCATCTATCGTATGAGGAAAGACTAGGTGAGCTGGGTCTGTTTAGTCTAGAGAACAGAGGACTGAGAGGGTATCTGATCAACATGTACAAGTACCTGAAGGGTGAATGTAGGGAGGATGGGGCCAAACTCTTCACCCGGCTGGTGACAGGACAAGGGGTAATGGGTACAAGTTGAAACACAGGAAGTTCCATCTCCATGTGAGGAAGAACTTCTTTCCTGTGAGGGTGACAGAGCCCTGGAACAGGCTGCCCAGAGAGGTCGTGGAGTCTCCTTCTCTGGAGATCTTCCAAACCCGCCTGGATGCCACCTTGTGCCACGTGCTCTAGGTGTCCCTGCTGGAGCAGGGGGGTTAGGGATCATCTCTAGAGGTCCCTTCCAACCATAAACATTCTGTGATTCTGTGATATGCTAACAATCTAGAAAAAATGGTATTACAATTGACATTGAAATTGAAATACAATTGTATTACAAATGAAATAAGAATTCTTATATAGAAATTAAGTCAAAAGCAAATATATATATATATACATCTATATATATATATATAGAAGAGGAAAGTAGAGAGAGGGGAAGATACATGAGAAGTGTAAGCAAGGGGCTGCTCTGTATTTTTGCCTGGTCAAGCTTTGTACCTGCTCACTATACTCTCTTCTGCCTTCTTATTGAATGCTATTTCTATCTATTTTCTATAGGACTCTGGTCTCTATTCTGTGTGTATGTGCCTATATACCCCTCTAGCAAACTTCAAGTTGTGTTAGCCTGATAACAGGCGCTTCTGCCTGAATTTAGGAGTGAGAAAAAACAGCAAGATTACATCTGATGTACTGGGGAGAAAAACCTGGACCTTAAAATCCAATGGATTTCAATTTTCTACTGGATTAGACTTTCCTTAACAAACTTCCCAGGCTGAAAAAAATGACCTAATGCTCTAGCTAATCATTTGGTAAGGCCTAACAACAGTTAAATTGTTGTATAATATTTATGTGATATAGTCAGTTGTTCAGAGGAAAATAAAAAGATCATGAATTGTAATGACTAGATAATTAGAAGACACTTGAACAAAGGCTGACCTATGCATCCATGTCACAAACAAGAAATGCAAAACAAAAATCAACTTATGGAAGTCGGCAAAATTCATCCAAAACTCTATTTCTTTGCAGTTCATGTGTTGCAGGTGTCAAGGATTTAATTCTCAGCAAGAGCAGCTAGAGTAAGCTAGCAGCAGTTGAACTGAGAATAAATTTCACCTTTCTCCTACTAGTGATATATATAAACCTTTGGAAGAAGTGAAAACTCTGCATCCAAGAAGCAAATTGAGGTATGTAATCATGGCCACAATTTATAAATAGGTCTATAAATAAATAATATTTGAGAAGGTGAAGCAGAAGGATTATGGACCAGGAAAGTAATGGTGAAAGAAAAAAAATGGGAGTTATACTTTAATTAGCGTTTTAAAAAAATCTCCATACTATAATAACAGCCTGAGGATTTTCAGTTATGTTTACCTGGTCTTTGAAACAACCATCTTTACAAGACTTTGAAAGTTAAACATTTTTTTTTTGCCCAAAATAAATATATATAGTTTATTTTAAATAAACAAAAGAAAATAAATGATACCAGCTGGTTCAGCCTTGTCCAGAAGGCAAAGTTTGCATTGATTACAGGAAACAGAGTAAAACCTTGGTTGTTATTTGACTGCCATGATGACTACAAATACAAGGATGGCTACAAATACAAGCTTATGTTCGACCAGAGAGCTCGGACTCATATAGATCTATTGCTACCCATTCTGCTTTTTCTGCTTTTGAGATTTGCATTGGATTTTGGCCGATGCAGAAAAACACAGCACATTCAAAATAGTTAAGTTACATTCCCATCATGGCTAGCTGGCCAAATTCTGCCAAAGTTCTAATATTCATAATGTTTTTGAGGGATATGGTCTCAATTGCCAATAACAACAACAACAAAATTTGATAGGCTTTACATTTTTAATATTACCTTGAGAATATTTTATGCAAGTGGCTGCCTCACTATCTTAAGGCTGTTGAACTTCTTATGTATTAAAAATATTTTCTCTGTAAATGTTTATGATATATTATGCTTGCAGTATTATTTCTGAAATGTTTTTCGCTCTTCCTTTATTACTGTATTATATGCTTCCTAAGATATTTTCAGGAAGGTTTCAGAGTAGACATATCTTTCTTTATAAAGATACACAGACACAGCATTACCTATTGGAACTAAAGGGATTTTATCCCTTCTACATTAACTTAATTCCCATGTCACTTGATGCAATTTAGTTGCTCAACCTTTCTCTATTTAGGGAAGGATTGAAACCTACCTAGGCTGCATATAATCCAATTATATAATCCATAATGCCATCTCTATATACATATATATGCAATTTATTCAACAACTGTGTAACACTCCAAAATTAACAATCATCTCTCCAACTATTGTTGGATTCATATGGAAGATAGCAAACATCCTGTATCCCTAACCCATATATTCCAGTTCCAGAGGTCTGTCCTTTGAAATTACTTTTTTTTTTAAACTTTTATGTATTTAAGCAACCTTTACAGTACATATTTCCAAAAACATCTTGGATTATCACTTCCAAGATTATCTGGTAAATAATGGAAAGTAAAGCATAATGTATAAATATTTAATAGCAAAAAAATTAAATACCAGGATGTATGGATGCTCCAGTCAACTACTACTTTCCTTATGCCCAATATAGTTGAGTAATTGGTCAGTGAAAGCTACTTAGTGAATAAACAGAAAATGCTTTCTGAATTGATGGGAAGAAAATGTCTGAGGAGAAGTCTATTCTTTAGCAATAAAATCTACCAGTAACTGCTTTAGAATCTAGCTGTTCAAAGCAATTTAAATGTCTGCATTGCCAGTGTTTTTTGCCCACTGCTGTTTTTCCCTCAGCTGTCCCCTTTGAAATATTTAAAGGCCATGAGTGGGAAGAGAATATGATCTATTGTTTAGCTGATCAGAATATAAGGTGTATCCTGCTTCTCTGTGCAATGTAATAGGATCAAGAGGATATCAAGCCATAAATCAGATCTTTAGATCATTCCCTCCCCATCTGTATAGAGAAATAGAGAAATCAATGAGACTTAGGTTTTAAAGGCTAGACTTCCAAGAAGGAGCTAGGTCACAACACCTGGCCCCAGTATTTCATTATTGGTCGCATAGATACTTTTTTACCTTTTTTTTTTTTCTCTGGAACATATACAAGTTTCTGACAACACAGAGCAGCTTAACACCTGCCTCACATCCCGGCCCATCTGGGATTTGCAAAAAGGAAAGGTGTCACTCCTTTGCTGTTCAAAAAAACAGATTTCATAGACATGCTCAGATTATGTCTGGCTTTCTGCAAAGAAAGGTTAGAGAAAGTGATACTACTGCAACCTGTTAATCTTATAACCACCATACTCAGGTGCTGGACCACAAGTTTTAAGCCTCAGAAGAAGTTATCATTAGCATGTCAGATCTGTATACTGAATCATGAGAAAAGTAAACAAGACCATTCAGGCAGCTATTTAGACTTATTTTAAAATAACAGAATACTTTCAGCATTTGAGTAAGCAAAGGGAGCTTTTGTTTTCTGATTCATACACTAAACGCAAGCTATGAGTGTCTGAATTGTGTTATTGTGTCTGAATACTTAATTGTAGACTACAAACAGAGGTCAAGTTGAGAGATAAAGTGGGAATTCAAGTTATCTATCTTCTCCCTGCATCACATACAAGCACTGATTTCTTCTCAAGAGGTACAGTAGCTATAAACTGATTTTTTTCTAGAATTATGGCTTTTACATTAGTGATAATACAGCTGTGGGTTATAGTTAGGACAAGCAAAAATATTAGAAGGTTAGTTTTAAAGACTAATCTGAGGAGGCTGAAAGATGTAGACAGGGAAGGGCTATTTCCTTGTGATATTCAAATTGCTGCAAAATTCCAGATTTAATTTGTGATCACTTTACTACAAGGCACTAATAATCTCTCCTTGCAATGTATAAGCAAATACATACGCAGTTTTTTCCTCAAAGATTGGTGGGATTCTATTAACTTTTAAGGATAAATTCAATTAAAATAAAGTATTAATTCCTACAGCTTAACTTATTCATACTACCCTACCTATTCCACGGACAGAAAACTCTGTAGGTTTATAAATATTTCACTTGTTGGAATACAAGTCTAGCTTCATTTGCAACTCTTTTGGTGTCACCGTCCTACTTTTTGCATAGTTCTGCTTGACAAAAAAGTTTCTGTGTCTTATCTACCTGAATTTTATAACAAAAACCTTTGGGACTAATTAAGACTTTTATAGTAAAATAATGAGAAAGATTTTCTGTCTCTCTGTTTTTTTTTTCCCTTAGTTTTGTGCCTTGGGTTATTCTTGTGGCTGCCATAGTCAGATTCAATTTATAGAAGCATATGTGTTGCTCATCTGCATTAATAGAGCATAGTACAACAACAACAACAATATTGGCAAAGATCTTGACAAGTTCTAATATTTTCTCTTAAGCTAAATAATTCCCCAGCTTCTTTCATAAGACTCATAAAACAAAACATGTGCTAATTAATGTAGGAAAATCTGATTGTTTGGAAAATATTTTAAATGAACTGAAGGATGTTTTATTTAGCAGGCAAATTTAATCTGGCAAAAAGAAGCTGGTAGAACTGGTTAGATTGAAACCCAGAACCATGCTGTATCCATCAAAATTATTCTTAAAGTCATGAGCTGGGTAGGCTATTTCTGGTTATAATTCTTGCACTTATAATGATGGGGCAGTGGTCTGGGTTTCATCTTTCAAGATGATAGCAAGTGTAGGAGAAGGTATCATTCTTCCACCAACTGAAAGCTCCTGGACTCTCTGACCAACCAAATTTCTGAGCTGACCCTTCATTCCCCAAAATGAAGCAGTAGCAGAGTTCAGAACTGAAGAGTATGATTCACAACGCACATAATTCAGAGACCATTTGACAGACTCCCAGAGGAAAACCTAGTGTAAGCCATGTTTCCAAGAGAGAAGTCCTCTTAACTACTGAGAGCTGTTATATCCGTTTGTAATTCATCCATCATGACCCAATTCAGGTTCTTACTCTGTGTATGTGGTCTGAAACATCCATTTCACACCTTGCATGGAGGATGCTATGGCCTAACTAGTGATTTAAGCAATCCAAGATCCATACTCCTGCATGAGCGCCTCATGTCCATGCAGCTGACCCCTCTTCCCTGTGAAATGGTGTCCCTCTTCCTTGCGTTCCGGCTAAGATTACACCAAAGTCTGTGCTATAATGAAACAAATCTGCATGACCATAGGAATACTCAATGCAAAGTCTTGAGTATAGACATAGCCTTGATATGGAATGTGTCATAAATGACGACTAGTTGAAGGAGACTTTGCTTAGCCTTCCTGAGCTCCAGGAAAAAGTGGAAATCCTCCTCTGCAGGCTTTAGTCACCTCAATGTTTCTAGACTCTGCTGATACTGCCAGAACCCTATGTCTATATTTTGTTTTTGTGGCACACTTCTCACAAATTGGACTCACCTTTCTGTCAGGAAACCCACTGTCCTGATGAGCAGTCAACCAGAAATGATCTATGAAGTTGTATAGTTAAGAGTTCGACCAGGATGCTGGAAATATAGGGTCCAAACTCTGATATTTTTGTCCCTTTCTGACAGTGGAAGAGGTTCACTGATTGTCACTAAGAAAAAGAACACAAAGACATCTGGATGGTAGGAAGCCCTCTTCAGAGATGAGTTTTCACACTGAATTATATGAAAGATGGATGACCTAACCACATTTCACCTCCATCTTCACCTCCTCCTCTTTCCCTGAAACATGAGAAGGTCTGGTCTTGCTTTAACTACCTGCATGCGTGAGATGAGTCCTTCACTGCCTTTGTTTGCTCTGAGAATGTCTAAGCTGTGACTCCTACGGGGACTTGTAAGATATGTAAGGCTGGATGTCGTTCCGAGCTACATCTAGCTCCAAACTTCTGCCATTTTCTGTGAGAGCTAAGGGCTTCAGGCAGTCCTGTACACGCACAGGTATACCTAATAGACTTCACCACTGAGTAATTGAGTATCTGGGGAATTTAGGCAGTTCCTGACTTATCAGTATTATTTAGGATCTAAAACTGGAAGTGGCAGCTGGGTGCGAGTTTCCTGGTGAATTAAAAGGATTCAGTCACTCCATAACAGTTCAGTTAGAGTACTGCTAGACTTTTCCAAAAGTGAGATAATGTGGCTTATCCGAAGCCATTTTTCCTACTGACTTAGTTAAGATTCATTTCTTTATGTTTGCAACGAACTAGGAACATACATACAAGAATTTAATGTATATAACTTGGTGTTTAGTGATTTGCTAAAATGTAGGAATTGCTAAACTTGGCTCTAAGGAGTTCCTTTGAATCAATGCCTTCCTGCACCCTGTGTAGAGCTGTGCAATTCGTATTACAAATTTGGATGTAGCACCCTCCAAGGGCATCGGTAATGACAAGAATCACGCCCTTTGGCAGAGTCTGGGACAAAATGCACTCTATTCTCCAAATTCACAATAATAGTTTTACTTGTTTGCTAGTATTCAGCTGGCTGGCTGGCTGCTTGCCTGTCATAGATTTGTCATTTCTTTTACAGGGCGCTAATCCCCATATGATGAGGCCATTCACCGGGCTACCTAAGGATTGATCTGGACTGTATCCCTCCCCATTCTGCGTGCTCCCTCCCATGGAAACTGCAGTGTTCATCACGCTAAATTGTGTGATGATGTTGTGATATGGACAAATGCTCAGCAGGGGATAAGCTGAAACCAACAGAGACATTTTCACTTAAAGTCAGACTTCCAGAGGTGCAGAGTTAGCTGCTTACTGTGCAATCAAACCCTCAGCAGGAGTCTTCTGCTAATTCTGACATTTTTCAGCAAGATGCTAGCAGACAGGTCACTGGAAATAAATGTACTTCAGATCATTTTAATAGAAGTAATATGGTATACACAGAAGGATTTGCCCTCTTATTGCTACAGAGTTACAGCTAAAAAGGCCACTTAGCATTTTTAGCAATATTCCTTATAAAACAAAAATGTAAAACTCAGACATATTCTGCTGTGTTTGATGTAGTATACAGTAATAACAATCTTGGCTCTTAAATGCTCTAGTTCATTGATGTACTTGAAGAAATAATCCTACTGACTTCCGAGCTATTGCTCACATTTTTGAAGTCTAGCACATCATCAAGTGTTTTTTGGACCAAGACCCCGGAATGTTTTAATTAATAAATATAATATTTCTTTAGAAGAAAAACACTATACCTTTATATTGAGATGCTGTAACATAAATATAGAAATGAAAAGAGAATGGCAGATAAGTTAAATTTTTTTTTTTGGTTGGTTGGTTTTTTGTTTTATTTTTAGCCTCCTACTAAAGGAATGTATCTAAAACAACGGATTTATCTTTCTGTCTACATAATGGAGAAATAGATGCCTTTCTTAAGACTGCCAGAAAGGGAATCTGTTTGCCTAAGTTACCTAGATTGAATAGAACTGATTCTTTTAGGCTTTTAAAACACCTCCAGCTGACTAAAGAAGATCAAGACAAGGGAAACATCATCTAAAATACAGGTGAGAGTTTTATGCCTAAATCAGGAAGACTGATGCAGAAGATGCATTTTTCTTTGTGAATAAACAGGGTAATGATAAAGGAAGGAAACAAACCTAGGGATTAGGAAATTTGTTTTCTGGCTTTTCCCTTCCTATCATGCAGCACTTGTTTTTTGTAACAATTTTGAATATTGAAATTATATTAGGCAGAATCCTGAATTCAATTTGATTATGCTTACAAGTTTGATTTTGCTTGGCTATTCTTATGAGGTATAAGTGACTTACAGGAATTACATTTCCTTCTTTCTGGCATCCACATTGTCTCTCTTTTCTTTGGTTAGGTTGACTGGCTGTAAAATTCTCATGATTCTCCTTTGGAAGACGATACCTTTTGGTAAACGATACCCCAGCAAGCCACAGATGAGCGTGGGGATACCAGGCAAGAGAACCAGTTTCAAGGATGCATAGAAGTAATAATGCTAATTTAAACTTATCCTTAATGCAAAACTGTTTTTTTTTTCTGATTTTAGGCATTTTGTGCCTTAATTTAATATTAAAAAAGGTGGATCTAGAGTCTGTGAACTCCAGAGTCTGTGCCTGCTTAGATACAGAAAGTAGAGAAATATCCTGAGAATGTTTCTTATGATGAAATTGCCCATTTAATTTTCACTTATGTGGCATCAACATATATGGTTTCTCTGAAGACAATGAATATCCAGCCACTGAAATTGACTTATACCTTCAGTCAGAGTTCTGTGGCTGAGAAGATGAATAATCACTAATTAGCAAAAGAACTGATACATCTATTGTTAATTTGCATGTTAATGGAAATCTCATCTTTTAATGTATCAGCTAAATAATACATCAACAAAGCGGGGAGGTCAATATAACTTGAATTTGCTAGTCTCTCTGGCTGATTAGAAGTTGTAACATTTTGAAAAATTCCTATGTGATCTTGGAAATTGCATGTCATTTTTAGGAATAATAAATATTTATATCTGTATTGTTAAAGGTATTCAAGTAACTTTAAAAAACAATTGTAATATTGATAATAGACAACTCAAATATGTACCAGTGCAGTTAAATAAACTTTGAAGGCATATTCAAAACCTTCACAAATGAATGTATGGGATCTTCTAAACCAATAGCTTCAAGGCAAATTGCAAGAACAGGGTATCTTTGTACAATCTGAGCAAACTGTTTTTTCAGCAAATATAATCACAAATAGAAAAGTACTATATTACATGTACTACTGAAGTATGTGTATGTACATGTATTACATGTACTACCTGAAGCATTCTTTTGGGGGAGAGGGGGCAAATATCCTCTATTTAAGGAAGGATATATCAGAAAGTCACATTGCTGCTCCTCTGATTGTCTATCTTCCACAGAATAAAACTATCTAAATATATTTTGAAGGTAGTAATAATTAGAGAAATAAAGGTAGTTGGAAAATATGACAAAATGTAACAAAGTTTTATGAAGATAGATGGTGTCATAGTAACTTGATATCTTTCTGTGAAAACTGATTTTCAAGTTAAAGGACACAGAGTAGATCTAATCTGTCTGGATTTCAGTAAATCATTTGATATGATGTCAGATAGAAAATTACTAGTTAAAATGGATAACACAGGGATTAGAACTTAAAATGTAGCATGAGTAAAAGATTGGCAAAGAGAGACAAAAATGGGTATTATTAAAAGGTGACTTCTCAAAATGGAGAAAGGTTACTAGTGGCTTCTTCAACATCATATTGGGATTAATCTTATTAAATACATCCATTATGAACTTTGTGCAAAATAGGCATGAAATTGATAGCTGAACTGATGCTGAGAAGTATCATATATATAGTGAGAAATGGAAAAAAGGAACGGAATGACCTTGGTTACTGGGCTTATAGAAAGGAGGCAAATTTAATATATAGGTGTGCGTGGCAATGTACCTTTACACTAATGACAATCTTTCCTGCTTTACTTAGAGAACAACAATTGGAAATGAGAGAGGAGGAGAAAGATCTGAGTGTTTTAGATGATATCAGTATCTCGTGACAGTATAAGGGGTAAATTGAATCCAAGTGAATTAAGGAAGTATTCCTTTTTTACCCAGAATATGGAAGGAATGCAAGAATGATAAAGGGAATGGAGATTCTATTTTATGAGTCAGGACTGAAAGAACCATGCTCATCTAGCCTGGAATATGGAAGACAAAGAAAGGTTTATTATTGCTGTTCTTCACAAACATGCCAGGTTAGAAAATGCCGGCGGGGGAAATTATAAATCAAGTTAAAGGTAACGTATATATGTGCATAAGGTAGAGCAAATATGTGAAATTGGCAATGAATACATTAAGCTGGGAATTAGAAATGTGTTCTTAATGTTATACAAACTGAAATTCTGCAACAATCGCAACAGGATCAGCATCCTTCTAGCTTTAAGCATCCCAGAAGCATTATATGATACAGTTAACAGAAAAGAAAGGGCTTGGGCTTGGTGGCTCGGAAGGTGTCTTCCAATTCTGTAACTCATTACTGCTGTAAATGAATTATGTTAATTTAATTCCAAAATCTTAATATTAACATGCAATATTCATAATCATATTTCAAATCAAGATATATTTACTATTATACACACTTTATACAGTAATTGTAGTCAGATAAATTATATCATCCTTAGGGTCATATTATAATCATGGTTGAGCTAAAAATACAATCCAAAAGTCTGATTCTCCTTTCATCTATTCGATTTTTTTTATTGATGGTAAAGTCCCTTTAACTCTGCTGCATTTTCACCGCAGTAAAAGAAAACACAGATTCCAGACTTTCATATTCACACTTCTCCCTCCAACTATTGTAGTCAGCTCAGTCCCTAATACGCACACATACATGCACACATGCGTGTGCGTATGTATATACATAACAGCCCTAGGCGGAGTATATATTTAAAACTGATTTACCAGACTATTTCCCCAGAGACTTACATTCCCTTTTATTTATTTATTTATTTATTATTCTTTTCTTCTTATGGTAGTTATAGACTGTATGGCATTAGCTAGCTTGGAGGTGCAAGCACACCCCAAAGGAATAGCTTTATTTATTTTTCATAGTATAATTGATTATTTTGAATAATGTATGCGATAGCTAGGTAATGACTGGAAAAACAAAGTCTAAACATGAATTGGTACTACTTTCTGTGGTGTCTATGATTTGACAGCATAACATATTAGTTGGCCTCACAGGACAGGATATCTGCTATCTTCTTTTCTGTAAGTAAAAGTTATTCAGCACATTCCCTCCCACACGCCTTCTCTTAAAAAAAAAAAAAAAAAAAAAAAAAAAAAAGAGAGAGAGAGAGAATATGCAGAATACGCAGAATATGAATATGCAGAATTTCATCTACTTTTTTCTTTTTTTTTTTCTGAGATGCTAGTATAAGAATGAAGTACAAATTACAAACTTAAATTCTGGGAGAAACTTGCTGAGATGATTTAGCATAAGGGAAAGCATATATGCTTCTGTGAAAAGAATAAAAGAGAACTAAAAGCCAGATCTTACTAAAATATTTTTTAAGAAACTATGACTGGCTATCTATTTGAATTCTGAGCTATTTTGGGAGCATAGTCTGGACTGCAGTTAGAATGAACCTGTGCAGTAGCACCAAAATTGTCCGTGCAATGATGTTTAAGTTCCTCTTTGCTTTACATCAATCTGACTGCTAGACTTAATAATGCTGGCTTGAAACTTGACCTGGAGCATCAGGTTAGATCAGAGTGTCTAACTTAATTCAGCAAGATAATTTTACCCAACTGCCTGGAGGGGCTTCTATGAGTGGTCAGTGTTTAGAAACGGATTCATTTTTGCAGATGTGATATGTGATACATGAAATTAATTATCTTTAAAACTGCCAACTGTACCTGCAAAGAGAATGTATCAAAAGTACACAGTGAATATATATTTTTTGGTTATGTATTTTTGGTTACAGCTTGTAGGTCACTGAAGGGAAAAAAATGAACACGTTGATGGATTTGGTTATGTGTGAAATGGATATGCAACAAGGGAAGCGCAAACCCTTTTACATTTCCAGAGATCAGAACTCACAGCCTACCATATAATACTCCGTTCCAATTTCATTCAACTGTGATGGAGGAAAAAAATCCCTAACATTGGTGTGCACTTAATTGTCACAGGGAAATAAAATTACAAAGTTTAGTAATACCATAAAAATGTGCAGTGTTATGAAAGAACTTAAAATTACATGCTCTCTAAGGTAAAATTATTATACTATAGAGGCTCGCAAAAGGTTTCAAACTAAGCAGTATAATCTCATAGTTAAGAGCTTTAACTTCTTGTTGAGGAAGAATAGAAACACAAATGCCATTGCTGTCAGGAATAAACAGTACAACAGACTCAAGGTGAATTTTTATGATTTTTTTTTTTGAACATACTTCTTATGCTAATGGATGTTGATAAAAATACAAGAAATAATATTTGTATTTTCCAGGCACAACTAGGGTATTAGTAGCAAAGTCATAACAAAGGAATGTCCATTAATGCATGGACAAACTAAAAGTGATATGCACAATCCACTGTACCCTGCCAATCAGTGAAAAAAAAAGAAAAAAAAGGAGAATATAGATGTTGATTCTCCTGACTCCATTGAGTTTAAGCCATAGAGCTTAAGCTTCATACAATCAAAAGTATCAACAACCAAGGTTTAGCTGTGAAAAGATATGAGTGCAGGGAAAAGACTCTTTAAGCACCAGATAAAAAGCCAAATTGTTATTGGGCGCACTGAATGATTTAATGATTTAGTCATCATAAATGTATATATTTTACCCTATATGTTCTTGTTTTCTGGCATGGTGGTTGACATTTCTCGGCCAGAAAAGCCATTTCATAGAGAAAACAAACTGACCTGTGTTTCACAAGTTGACATTGGACTGCAGCACAGAATGCTGTAAATAGCTCTCACTCTATCTTGTTGAAAAGATTAAGCAAATCTATGAGCAGAAAATATGTATTCTGGATGGTACGGACTTAATACACTTTGGTACTTCATAGTCCCTGCTGTGAAACTTTAGGACTCCTCAGGATTATCCACTGAACTGTGAAATACATCCACGCTTTTTCAAGCTGATGCAGGATAGTGAAAAACAGCTATTGACTACTGTCAACAGAAGTTATCCATATTCCCTTGACAGAAATAAACCAAATGGCTTTTTTTGAAAAGTTTGCAACTGCAACCAGTGTAAAAAAAAAATACATTAGTCCAAGGCCCAGACATGCAGGCTTCTGTCTGTCTCTTGAGGTGTCCAAAACTAAGAGCATTCTTAAAAAATACCACAACTTTTTAAACTTTTGCTCATCCAGTTGTCAGATGACAGGTATGCACAAACCCACCCGAGTGTTGATAGTTATCCCACAAGTAAGTTGTTTAAAGCTCCTAGAATAAACTGTGAATCATGGGAATCCCTACCAGGCTCTTCAGTGCAGATGTTTCACATTGCATTTGCATTGATTCAGGAGATGTAGTGCAAATACATTTACACAGGCTGCAGTCCACATAAAAGGTAGTCAGCAAAGACAACATCCAGTCCTTTGAACTTAAGAAACTTCCAACATGAAAGCTCTTGCGTCTAATCTCTATTATGTAGCACGGCCTTTCATTCACATTTTACATGAATGTAGTGGCTACGCTTTGATTATCCTAGTGGTGATTTTCTTTCTACTTTGTTTTCTGTCACAGTTGGTAAAGTCATTTAAATAATTCATACATGAAAGATATGAGTGCATCTTCTACCTTCTCTAATCAATGAGGGAAGATCAACTATTCTGTCTCACCCAATAATTCACTTTCAGTTCTGAGTGGAGCAGGTGTAGGAGGGATTCTAGAGTAACCTGCCTGCATTTTCTCACCCTTGTTTGCAGGGCCAGCATTCTTGGTATCCTTTCCTTACATATTAAACAATCCTTGAGGCTTCACTGAGTTTAAAGGAAAATTGGCTGAGATCATGGAAGATAAATTAAATGATGGTAAATAAACAAGCAGACAACACATGAGGCTCCAGAGGTCCCTGAGTCACTAGTGACTGGCAGATGGCAGAGCACACAGGTGAAATTTCATCTGTAATCTTACACTCTTGATTTTGGTCACTCTACTTGTGGTCTGATGCTGGGCAATCGTGTCTGTGCTCTGAGACTTAAGTAACAGCTTGACAAAACTCATGACAAGAACATTTACTGAGCTTCCAATGCTCAGCCCCCATGAGTCGCCTCTGTACTTCAACTCTTTTTTTGGACTTCATGTTTTTCAGGTATCACCTCAAAGGCATTGGTCAAAGGCAATGAGAGCACCATAGGAACCTGAACATTGCACAGTTAAACTGTTCTTTAGAGCATGACTAGAAGCAGTGATAAAGCTTACAGAAGGCTTTTTGTTGGAAAAAGAAAATATGGAGGTGAAGAGGTGGAATGTGAAACTTAACATATAGTATTCTAGTCCCAATAATATGAAACTGTAAAAGCTTTGCATGAATAGATGTTGAAAAATTGATGCTGCCCTTTTTACCTTTCTAGTGTCTGGGTAATTTTGGCTAACAACCTGGAAGATAAGCTGTATCTTATCATCTCCTTTATAATTTGGCTTAGTTGTCTTTTACTTTTTTTTTTTTTTTTTAATCCCTCACAGAAAACAAAGGAAGGATTGGCTTCTTTCCTACATTTTGGATGAAGAAAAAGGTGTTTTTTTCCCAAGGTGATACACTTTGATTTGATAATCTAATGCCAAATTATGAATTGAACTTGATATTTGTTTAATGTTCATTCATGATAAAAGTATGTTTGATGTTAGATACCAAAGCTTTATGTGAAATTTAATTTTTGTCACAATCTCTAAGCACTGTTATACAGGATGCTTACCTTTATGAATAAATTCATGGACTACTATACCTCACTTTTCCATATCTACAAAGGAGGGATAATAACACTTATCTACATGACAAATTAGATAAGCAGCTTAATTTATTAAAGTTTGTAAACTGCTTTGAGATCTTCTAATAAAAGTTGCTGTGCAAGGAGCAAAGTAACAGCAGCAATATCATAAAGGAAACTAAACTTTTAATTTTGCCAAAGTTCCCTGGGTGAAAAGATAACTCTTTAATGAGATTAAGGACGTGTTTGAGATTGGCAAGTTTATAACAAATCCTCAGTGGATACAAACATGTAAAGCTGTTTGGCATAACTTTTTGCAATTGCATTTGTGAAAGTAATTGGATATTACGAGACGGTGAATAGTGGGGAAATGCAGTTGGGAGTTCTAAGTTATGAATTATATGACATATTTTATTGCACATACGTGAGTGTTGCTGCTCTTGTGGCATTTGAATGGGTTATCTTTTAGGTGATTTATTAGTGTATGTACAGTATTTGACTAGCATTAAGTTTATTTATTGATACTCATAACAACCATTCGATCACACGGTAATATGTGGAAATAGCTGCAACATCATGATTTAAATGTGTTTTTCCTACTTGAAATAACCCTGATATGCCAGAACATTTGTAATCAATTTTTAAAGGACATAAAGATTCAAAAGGATACTATTAAACCTAGTAGAAAGATGCCAGGATACTATACCTCTAATGAATTATTAGTTTTCTCTGTATGGATGGGTTTTCATCCAGCTGAGCTGGATGAAAAGGACCAGAGGTAGAGGTAGATCTCATTTGAAAGGAACCCTCATTATTTGAGATAACCTGTCTTTTGATTGAATAATTCTGTACTATCCAGTAGAACAAGAGCCTTAAAATAACAAGACTGCATTCACTCATGTTTTGACAGTTTACTTTTTGTTTTTAATTTCCTGTTATAAGAGCCAGAAAATGAAGGGAACAATTTCAATTACCAATGAAAAAAAAAATGCACGTCTTATTCCAAATCTAGGGAGCTAATGAAGTCCTGATTTTTCAGAACTTTTAGATATTTGTAATCAATATCTACTTGAAATTAAGCATTACATATTTTCAAGCAAGGTTACAGTCTAGAATAGTCTTCTAAAGAAAGATAGAAATGAGATCCACAACATCAAGAAAGACCCGAACTATATGATTCATATGTCTTATAAATATTATAATTATGTCTTAAATATGAAAACTCCCTTGCCTTCCTTGGCCAAATGCAATTTCAGTTTAGAAAAATAAAAATAGCACAAATACAGCAGGATCCTAATGCTCCTTCTTACTATTAGTGGCAGTCCTGTAATTAATAGTCATGCTACTGCTGCTGTTTTAGTAGAAAAACAATTCATTTCTTAGGAATAGTTTCCCAACTCAGAAATCTACTCTTGTCCTCAGAAGCAGCCAGCATCTTCAGGGTCAGATGAATTGTGACCAGAGTGGATTTAACGCCGGCTCTGTCTGACACAGCTTTGAGCAGCAGTAGCTTTTGCTCCTGTTCAAAGGGTCAGATGCCCCAGCTGCCTGGTTCAGATGCTTCTCCCAAAGCTAAGTGTTGGGGGTGAGGGTGAGGTGGCTGCTTGTCTCACTTCTTCATCAATCTTTGCTTTGCCAGAGCTGTAGAAGGACTTTTTGCCCTGTTAGTCTAGACACCAGAAGCCTGAATATTGTCTTACACCCTGCTAGTGTAAAATGACCTCAAAATGCTCTTAAATTACAATAAGCCACATTTATATCCAGTTTAAGGCTCTTTTTAAGGCTATCTGATAGAATACTGCCAAATATAAATCAGGGTCCGTTTAGTATACCATGTGCGGTGGAAATCAGAAAGTTTAGAATCCAGTGTTCTTTCCTTCCTTGCAGGATGCTAACACTAATTTGTGCACTAATCACTAGTATGTGGTATTGTTTGCTCCCCATTATCAGAATCTTTCCATGTTTGTAGGTTTAAAAAATTCCATATTTTCTGAGTAATGCTGTTTTTACTGAAAAGTAGCATCTGTTTTAATAAAAGAACACATTTACATTAAAGGAGGAAACCCATTGGGATTAGGGAAGGAAATTTCTCTGTTTCCCTCCACAGTTTGCTATCATCTATACGGCTGTGCTAGTCATTTACAAGATATGCAGCCTGAGTTATAAGCTCATGTTTTATGGTATAACTTGGAGGCAGACTACATTTTGCTCTTTAGTCTTTGCTATTAACAGGCTTGTTAATCTAGCTGGATAATTGAACAGAGAAGCTTAAATCTACATGACCCTAGAAAAGTGGCTCTTTTTCCATGGTTTATGAGACACACATGAAAACTTAATGCTGTCTCATGACACCAGCTTCTTGTAAGTGCATCTAAAAATGGATTTCTCCTATCTAGGAGCTCTACCTGGATTCTTAGAGCTCATCGCTAGGCTTCGATTCTTCCATGTGATTCTGCAACCCATTGTCCTTGCACCCAGTTCCTCACATATTTAACCTCCTTCCTTCACAGGGATTAACATAAGGTTCTTCATACAAGCAGTGGTCTGTCTTTTCTTGACTTGGCATCACAAGATTGTAGAGATGGTATAATATGCTAAAAAAGTAGCAAAAAAATCCCAATGTGTTTAAAAGGGGAATGTTTTTTTTTAGAAAATTACACTGTATTGTGACAAAAAAAGAAGAAAAAAACCCCAACAAACAACAAAAACAGACCACATTCTTATTTTGTGCCTTTTTAGATGTCATTTTCCTATATCTTATATTCCATTGCTTTTATTCTTTTAGGTCACTGTTGGAAATGGGAAAAGCTTTCCTATTCTCTCTTTCTGTTTTATACATGGTGACAATGCCCTACTGCAACACAGAACAGCATCTCTTTTATGGTGCAGTATCAGTACAATTTCTCCTGGTTTTCACCTCTTATTAAGATAACTAGTATCCCTTTATTTCTCTTTTTTTTTTTTTTTGTCTCAGTTGTTCTGATGCTTGCTTCCAATTTCAAAAAAAAAATCATCAAAAATCATTTAATCACATAAATTTTAGAACCTCTCGAAAATGGTTGCAATGTTTTAAAATCAGTTATTAAAAACTACCTCCAAAATGTGATACATCTTTTTTAACTTTTATAAAGTTGTATTATTCCTCCCCAAACTTTGGCAAAACCTTTGGTCATCATTCAGAAGATCCCCTGTACCTGTTTGATTGTCTGCTATTTTTTCAGTCTCAATATCAGATTGTCTTTTTCCCCTTTTAAGATAGTTTTAAAGCTCCTTACTTTGAAAGTTTTTCCTAATGTCTAACCTTGCCTTTAGTGCAATTTGAGCCCGTTTATCTCCAACGGATATTGGAAACATTTTCTTACTTTCCTCTTTCTAGTACTTTTACACATTAAAGTCTGTTTACACTTAGCCTTTTCTACTCTAGTCTTCTAATCTGTTCTCTTTCAGTTTCTTGTCATGCCTTGCCATTGAATTTTGATTACACAGACTCCCAAAGACCTGTGGAAATTTCAGGTCAGCTGTCTGGATAATCAATATGTCACTGGTACCTTCTACTTCAAAAGGGTGAAGGAGACAAAAGAACAGTAGCAGTTGACTTCTGTGTCTCCAAGTCATAGATTTCGCAGTTCCTCAAAATTTTCTTTCTGAAATCAAAGGCTTCGTCTGTATTTCGCTATGTGAATCTCACTCTTATTATGCTAAATTCTTCCTGCTTGCAAGCTGTCCTGTTATTCTCCCTTTCACAATCAGTTCAGCTGTCACAGCTAGCAGATATAGACAGATTTTCTTTCTGTTTATATCATCCATATTCTACATCTGAACAATTTTTTTTTATAATTTAGCCATTTCTTTGATAATCTGCACTACCTTGACTTTTTTAATTCAAAAGAGATACGAAGGGAGTTAACCACAATGAGTTCAGTGGGTTTAGGAACTCAGACAGAAAGCCAAATAATTCTTAATTTGCTCTCATAACTACTGGTGCTTTCCTATCTGTCATTTGGTTTTCTTTTCTATTCTTTGTCTCTTTCTAATTCAAATAACTTACCCAAGTAACTTATCCACTCTTAAAATAAAATAAATAAAATAAAATAAATAAAAAATAAAGCTATCAGGTTAATTTGTGTCATAAGCTTTTAGTACCTGATTTGAATATTTTGGGCAAGTGAAGAAATATTACTGCTTGAGAAAAATAGATAAGAATATTATTTGTTTACTTGCTGGTCACATAGGACCATGTACTAAATGATTTTATGAATATTTGGAGAACTGATGAAAGAAGCTATTATAGACTGTAAAGCAAGCTTTTATTTCAGAAGGTCTAGGAAAGCTTGATTTCTACAGATATAAGTCTGATTTTCCACTGATTTTCAACTTATATAGTCATTTAGAAGTGTCGAAAATGTCAAAAAGAAAAAAAAGTGCAAAGCAAATAGCACGTGATAGAGAAATAGGTCATATCTCACGTAAAGAACCCAACAAAGAATCCTCAAGGATGCTTTGGTACTTCCTTGACTTCAGCAAGGCTTTTGACACAGTCTCCTATAACATCCTCATAGGAACGCTCTGGAAGTGTGGGTTGGATGAGTGGACAGTGAGGTAGATTGAGAACTAGCTGGATGGCAGAGCTCAGAAGGTGATGATAAATGGGGCTGAGTCCTGTTGGAGTGTCCCACAGGGGTCAGTAGTGGGCCCAGTACTGTTCAACTTGTTCATCAAGTTGATGATGACTTGGACGAGGGGACAGAGTGCACCCTCATCAAGTTTGCTGCCGATACCTAACAGGATGGAGTGGCCGATGCTCCTGAGGGCTGTGCTGCCATTCAGAGGGACCTAGACATGTTGGAGAGTTGGGCAGAAAGGAACCTTATGAGGTTCAACAACGACAAGTGCAGGGTCCTGCACCTGAAGAGGAATAACCCCAGGCACCAGCACAGATTAGGGATCGACCTGCTAGAAAGCAGCTCCATGGAGAGGGATTTGGGAGTCCTGGTAGACAAGTTAACTATGATCCAGCAATGTGCCCTCGTGGCCAAGAAGGCCAAAGAGATGCCAGTCTGCATGAGGAGGAGCGTTTCCAGCAGGTCAAGGGAGGGGATCCTGTCCCTCTACTCAGCTCTGCTGAGGCCACACCTGGAGTACTGTGGGCAGTTCTGGGCTCCCCAGTACAAGAAGGACATTAAGCTTCTAGAGAGGGTCCAGTGCAGAGCAATGAAGATGGTTAAGGGACTGGAGCATCTATCGTATGAGGAAAGACTAGGTGAGCTGGGCCTGTTCACCCTAGAGAAGAGAAGATCAAGAGGAGATCTGATCAACATGTACAAGTACCTGAGGGGTGAATGTAGGGAGGATGGGGCCAAAGTCTTCTTCGTGGTGGCCAGTGACAAGACAAGGGATAATGGGTGAAAGTTGAAACACAGGAAGTTCCATCTCCATGTGAGGAAGAACTTCTTTCCTGTGAGGGTGACAGAGCCCTGGAACAGGCTGCCTAGACAGGTTGTGGAGTCTCCTTCTCTGGAAATCTTCCAAACCCGCCTGGAATACCACCCAGTGCCACGTGCTCTAGGTGTTCCCACTTGAGCAGGGGGGTTGGACTAGATGACCTCTAGAGGTCCCTTCCAACCTCAACCATTCTGTGTGATTCTATGATCCTTCTATAGAGAATATATCCAGGTTTCTCTTCTTCTGGAACTACGAGAAGAACAAATAAGGTCCTTACTATAAGTAGAGTGACCTAATGTCACTTTCTTTGGTATTCATGCCCTTTTCTTCAGATGGTGAGGAACATCTAAGCTTAATCCCACTTCTACTGCTGCATTTAGAATGGCTTTGGTCTGAAAACGTAATATATTCCTCCAATGTTGGAGATATAACATAAAATTGATATTGATAACGACAAAGACTGCTTAGATACTGCTTACATAGCACCTAGAACACTGGTAGTATTTTTTAATGTCCACATGGTGTTTTATACAGCAATGTAGCTGGTTGCTAGCCTATAACTTGGATGTGTGTATGTGACTTTACAGAAGTCAGTATAGTCCAAAAGAATCTGAAATGCTTTGTTTCACTCCTTCTTTACATCATTTTCTGCTAGAATGCATCTGCTACTTTTAATGGAAGCATCTCTATCTCTTGTAAGCATTATCCAGGTGGGAACCCCTGCCAGGAAGCGAGCAGTCAATTCAGACAATTCAGACAATTTTATCCTAACCAAATAAAGAAACTATAGAACAACAAGGACTAGCTTACTTCACTAATGCTGAAAAATTTAGTTACCCAGTTAACAATGCACACTTCAGCCCTAAACAGATGACAGATAATTTATTCAGAAAAGCATATCCTCCTTTTTTTGCTCATATATTATTGCTAATGAGGTCTTGTTTTCCTTGCACCTGTATATTCTACGGTCATGTTAGAGGAACTCATTTGTTAAGAAGTACAGTGAATGCTTGGTCTTCCAGTTTTATTCTTCTCCATTTGATCAGAGTTGGTCACGTAATATTTTATCTGTTCTTCAAACTATGTTAATGACCAGAAAGAACGTATACACAAACCACCACCATCTCTCACCCTCTAGCCATGCACCATTCTGAAGAGCCTTGAACAGGTCTTGATTCTGAAAGTAGATGCATGGGAGTTGACCTAACTACTGATTTCAGGGCTGATTTCAAGAAAGAACAAAGCACATTTATTGGGCTTTATTTTTTTACCTATCAAATGGTGTTGCTTCTGACTTTTCTTAAGTTCTTTGATAAACATACACTCTCTCTTACTCTAGCACTATATTCTCCCTCTCAATGCCACTCCAGAAATGTGCTGCATTTCTCCTCCATCTGAGGTTAAGATCATGCACTACACGAACAAAAGCACCTTTCAAAAACACTAATGAGAGTGTATAGTAGCAGAGCAGTAAATCTACATTATGTATCGAGGCTGGGATCTGACCTTACAGGAGTATAAGAAAAGGCTTATCTTATCCCCAGAGTGCCATGGTCACAGCTGGAAATGAAGGCTTGAAAAATAAACTTTATGATAGCTACTAATATTACAAATTGTAGCACTATGGAATAAATCACAGGAGCCATGAAACACAACATACGGTACCCTGTTTTCAGCCAAATGATTTATTCATGAATGTTCATAATTCAAATGAATTAGCCATGAATATTCATGGAGACTCATTTGTAACTAGATATTGTAAGAATTTCTAGGCTAATTACAACAGAATCTCTTTGCTAGCATTTGCATAGCGGCAGTGGGAACATTTTGGAAGTTGGAATTCCTTGCTGGAGTCCCAGCTGCAACTGCTTCATGTGATTGAATGCATACAAAGGTCAACAAAGCAAATATATAGGAATACTTGGATGTAGTCTGCTGGCATCTACCCAGCCAATTTGTAGAATACGCATCATTAAACCATGCATATTACATAACTTACTGTGATTAAAATACTAGACATTCATGCAGAGCAAGCCTTAAGCACAAGTCAAGTGGCTTTTGGGCTACGTTCCAATAGGCACAAGAGGTCAATTTCTGTTCACAGTTACATTAGTGCAAATTCACTGATTCCAATAAGTTACTTTGGTGTGAATAGGAGCAAAGTCTGGCCCTGTCTGCAGGCTCATAACTCACAAACTGGCAATTTTCTTTTCCAGTAACAGCAGTGAGAAACAAATTATACCACAATTTCTTATCTTTTTCCAGTGACATAGGCTAAGGTTAAAATGTCATAAATCTGGCATTTCATTTTTTCTTTTTTTCTCAGAAGTATCAGCAGGAAAGGATGCCTTTTGCTCTCTGTTCCTCTCACACTTTAAAAAAGAGGCATCCCGTATGGAATTCTCTGCAAATGCGTATAGAAAGATCTGGAAGGAAGCTGTAGCTTTGACATTGATGACAAGAAAAAAAGGAAGTATGAAACAAACATAACAGCTGGGCCTTTGTTCAGTTGGGGAATGACAAGCAGGTAAAATCCATGGGGAGTTCTTCAACTAGTATATTTAAAGACGGCATGAGAGCATTCTGATAATTTGGTGTCCAGAATATGTTAATGTTAATAGATCACATAATTTTTCACATAAATGTCTATGTTAATAGATCACATAATTTTTTTCACTAAATGTTATATCAATACCAGAATTTCTGAAATCCTAACTTAATTTAAAGATACAGAAGTGAAGAAACATCTGTCTTAAGGCTGCTATCTACAAGTCAAACAACTATATCTGACCTAAGGCATAAGCACTGCTAAGGTGCAATGCACATAACTTGTATCGAAACAGGGAAGATGAAACATGAATATAAAGAGTTTCTAGTTGACAAGAAAGATCAGATATAGTGTCAGTGAAGTTTAATCTCACCCCCACTATGATAGAAAATCCTGGATTTTCCTCAGCAAGTTACTCAAATATTCATTTCACTGTTAAAATGTGCATCTGAGTTTTGATGTAAATTTGTCTGGCTTCATCTTTCTCACAGAGCAATCTGAAAGCTTTTCAATTTGACAAAAAAAAATATATAAGAAGAGGAAATAATTTCTGTATGAAACTTTTCTGCTTTGTTAATAAATGTCCTTCCCTAGCCATTACCTCCTGGTATGACTTTGTTCACTCTGTCCACATGTGGTTATTATAGATTGTGATTATGTCACCTTGTAACCTTTCCTAGGATACACTCTGTTGATGGAGCCTTTTAAGTTTTTTACTGAACAGATTTTTTTTTTCAGAACATATATTATTCCCACAGTTTTCTTTTGAACCTTCAAAAATTTCCAGCATTGTTAGTGAAACATGAACACTGAAAATGGACACTAATATTCCCACTAGTGCTGCAACCAAAGTTAAGTACTATTTTGCTCCATAAAATTTGCCTTTTAACTATAGCACTATGACCAGTGCATAGATTCATTAGACTGTTTTTTCTGACAGCCTCTATCCTTTTCAAGATTTTTGCTTTCTATGAAATACTCTGTAGGACCAATCTAAAGTATTTGTTTCCTAGATATATGATGCTGGATTTGTCTCATTTAAGATTAAAGGGGACTGCTGAGAAATACAATTTTATACAGCTGCTTTATATATTTTTTTTATATAATTAAATGCTATTTATTCATCTTGCATCTTTTAGTTATCTTTTAACTTCATCAAGTATGATACTATATTTTGCTTGTGGCTCAAGGATAAAATACATTGAATATAAGTACTCAGGTAAACACTCTATTGGCATGTGGCTTGAACTATCCCCAGCTGAATGACAATTTTCCTTAAAATATTTGCTGGGTTGCTAACGAGTAATTTGTGTGCAAATTTGTGTTCACATCAAGACAACAAGATCAGAGAGTGCCATTGAAATATGTCCAGGTCAGGTCAAATAAATAACTTAAGTTCATTCTCTAGCATATAGCTTGTTATTATGTGGTTATTTATGGGAAACAAGAAGTATCAGAATAACAAGAAGCAATCAAGTACCAAAAGATCCCCATTCCTTGCTTTCTTGGAGTTTAGAATGTATAAAATGGAAGTGAGCTTTGGTTAGGGAGGGTGAACCAAAGGCACAGAAAAAAAGTGAAAAAAAAAAAAAAAAGAACAGAAGATAAAGGAAGTACAATCAACGGAAGCACAGCAGGAGAGACTTTGAGTGGCTTGGATGAGAAAAAGGGTGCTCTTATTCCAAGCTTGTAGAACAGCAGCTTTGCTCTGCGCTTGATTTATATTGTACCCCTTCTATGGAATCAATTGCCTGGATGCTGGCAAGAGCTCTGTACTGCTCCATTAAGTGTAAGACCCACTGTGGTACAGGCTACTGATTAGCATGGACAGGAACAGACATTAATGCCTGAAAATTCATTGCAGCCATGTTTTTAAAAGCTGTCAAGTCATAACTTAGCAAAAAGCCCAATTAGTGCCCAAATACCTTGTCTATTTTCTCTAACTGTGGCATTACCATCATTAAAATATATTAAAACTAATGTATAATTCCTAGAGTGTAAAATGATATTACAAAATAAATATTGTAAATGAACTGTTCTCTATCCTCTGTATGTAACACACGACACGGAAATACACTATTGTATGGATGATAAATGAAAACCAGCTTGAATTTGTGAAATGATCATTACATATATATTGTGAATGAATAATGAAATAACATTTTTCCACCCACATGCATATGATCTATTTCTGATGAGTTGAAATTAGTCATTTTAATTATTCTTTTTATTTTTTCCCCTAACAGATCATTCTTGATATTTAGATGCATTTAGGTAGAACCATTTATGTGTCCTTTTTGTATTGTAAGAAACAAAAAGGCAGCTAGGATTTTTTTTTTCTTTTGCTTATTGGAAGAAAAATTCTATATAGGCATTAATGTCTTGGATCTACTGAAAACATGATTCAATACACTTTTAAGTGAAGACATGTAAAACATAATGTAATCGCACCTATGCATACAAATAGTTGTGGACTTCAGTCTTTTTTTTCTTACTTTCTAACAATTTATTCACTTGAATTTTCTTTTGTATTTAATGGTTTTATTGTGTACAGGTTGTTTCTTTAGCTAGAGTGAACTTTTGTAGACAGCAGGAAGGACACAGATTTAGAAAGATTCATATTTCAGAATTCTTTATTTACCATTTTTGCTTGCACAAAGGGTTATTTGCACAATTCATGCCAGTGTCTGAACTCATGATCTCAGATTTGGTGTCAGGCTATCTGGAGAGTGATACTTGTTCTGCTAGTTTGTTCTCCATCGCCATGGCCATGTGCCGCATGTTGTTAAAAGGACACCACCGAGCAGCAAGCAAGGAGACTGCCTCCTTGCTTGGTCCTGTCTATAGAGCTTTGGATCTGATTTTCCTTTAGGGAAGGAAAATCTTTGATGAAATTTTTGATGCAACTATATGCAACCCGGAAGGCTGCTGGATCAGAGTATGACTGAAACTGCTCTGCAGGGAAGCAACAGAGATGTAGAGATGGCTTCAGATCTTTTGTCTAGAACTTTCTCATACGGGAGAACTTCGTTTCCTAATTTTCTTTCTTTTCTTTTTATTTCTCTTCTTTTTTTTTTTTTTTCTTTTTCCAATATAAGGCAACAGTAGAAATTCAAGTCATTGCAAGCCGTTTTGCTGTTTTTTTTTTTAAAGAAACAGTGTGTTCAGATCCCCTTCAAAACTCTGGATGTGATGAGTGCCTTCACTGGCACATTCATGATACTCTTAACACCATGAAGGCATAGCCCATGAATGCTATTGGCCCATTCAGAGATTGCTGTGAATATCTCTCATCTAGTGTCGTTGTGGGAAAAACGGGAAAGAAATGTTTTTAATATGCAATATTAGACTCTAGGCAAAAATTACTTCTGATGGTGAAGACAGTGAAGCACAAAAGGAGGTTGCCTTTCCATTAGAATGGACTAATAATTACAGGCAGTTAGTGAAAATTGAGACATTCGCTTTCAACGCAGTTAGTAAAGAATTAAATAATACACTCCAACAGCTTCTGCTAAAATACAACAGAGATTAGGATGAGACAACTGCAAGTCAAATCAGAGCTGGTCCCTCTGCTGGTCCTTGAGGTTGTTCTTGAGCACACTGATCATTCCCCCGGTAGAGTCCATCTCAGAATCAATGAATATGTTCACCCCAAATCAGAAATATATTATTTATATTAAATAATTACTCTCCCATAAAATTCAGGCATTTCATATGAATGGCAGCACACAGAAGGTTTCGTAGTGTGTCTATAAGAAATGACTACTTGGTTAGTGACATCACCATAAATAGCTTATTTTATCAACAACATCCTCTTCTCAGGTTGTTGCTGTTAGACGTTATCAAGGATTTGCATGACAGATCTTTCTCTTCTTCCTCCTCAGGTATCTATTAGAATATTCCACTGCAAAAATACTTAGATTTAATATGAAAGCTTGCAGATAGTGATTAAGGTGATACTGCAGATGCCACTTTTATTTGTCCTGAGCTATAACTTCCCAGATGAGTAGATTTATACATACTCCCTCTGGTTATCAGCAGGACAGAATAAAAGCAGAATAAGGTGCTACTTGCAGTGGAAAACCAGGCCTTTCATGTTGCTCTCCCTTTGCTTATTTTAGTTTTGACACTGCTAAAGACATTTACTCTGCAACATTTAATTCAGAAATTCAAAACTGAAGCTGTTGCAAGATGTTTTATTGTATTTCTCATTTCATTAATCTTTCTCTATCATCTATTTACTGGATATGAATTGTAAGAAGCACAGTGCCACATTTGCGTCGTTCAGAAAAGCCGTTTGCATGTGCAGGCAGCATATGGCAAATGTATAAATGGTTATGAATAAATCATGAATCATCACAATTATTAATAACTGATAAAGTCCCGAAAAAAGCCCTTAGCCGAGGAATCTGAAGGAAGAGAGAGTGCAAAATGCCTTGGAGAAATGTGCCTTCACTTAAGTGAGCACTCCCACAGTCTTGAACACTGGCTTTGGCAGGAGACTGTGTGGAGCCAGCTATCAAAATGGTTTTAGCAACGATGACTTTAACAGAGCGTATGTTCTCCTGGAATCTAATGATAAAGGAGGTGGCGAGAGGAAGACAGGGGATAGATTGCTCAGGGGATTTGTAATGGGAACATCAAGATAACACTTGCCAATTTAATTGTGCTTTTCATCATATGATCTCAGAGTGCTTTTCTCATAGATTCATCGCTTTTATGGCCAGAAGGGACCATTAGATCATCCAGTCTGACCTCCTGTTTAATGCAAAATTTCATCCAGTTATCCCTGCACAGAATCCAATAACTTGAATGCTTTGGAAACTCCACGAGTCTATTCCTGTAACTGTTATTCATGTTGAGAAGCACTCACTTCAGACACAAGTCCAGATTTAAATGGGGTAAGTTTTGTGCATAAATATTGCAAAACATAAAGGCTTATAGAACTAAATCCAGAAAGATTTAGGACTCAAATGAACCTGCAAGATATAACCTTGGGCAAAGATTTTATTGTGGGAAGGCCTGCTGAGATGAATCTTTTTCTTTCCTCTGATATTTCTCCCTTCGCACACTTTCAACTTTTCCTCTAGGCATATACAGAAGCATCACACTTCTAAAATAAAGAGGGCTTCTCTTTTGCATTTGATGGGGCAAACTGTTTTGCTTCTCAAATCTCTTGTGGGTTTTGGAGTCTGGCAAACCTGTTCAGTTAGGAGGAAGGGTAAGTACTGCAGTGACATCTTAGGAGGAAAGAGTCTCAGTGTAGGACTGGCAAAAAGAGACAGGGTATCTTCTCCCTTTCCATCTTGTCCAGTTCTTGTACATCTACACCAGCCTGCAAGGCATGAAACTACATTGCTGCTTAAACTAACAAATACTGTACCCCACCTGGTGCTTCCTTGCTTCTGTCTCTGCTTCCCAGAGATTACATGGACATAAAGCTGAAATAACACAGCTTTATACATTTTGGAGAACTAATCCCTAGCTGGTTGGTTGGGAGCATGATGGAGCAAGTGCATATCTGCCTATACCTACTCAGCAAGTGACATGCGATTCTGTCACCTCTGTATTTCTTCTGGGGATCCACACAATTTTGACTGGAAATTTGTACATCTAATGAGATGCATGAAGTGGCTTAATCCAGACTTTCTGTGGTTGAAACAACAGTATTCATTCAATGCTGTAGGAATAGTGGAAGTAAATGGCAAAAATTGTCTTCTGAATGCTCATGTATCATGGCATGAGAATATATATAAACTTTCTCTCTTCCTTTTTCTCTTTCTTTCTCTCTGACCAGATGCATTGCAATCCATCACCAGCAATCAATATTGACATTATTTGAATTATTTTCTGTACTACACCATTTCAGCTCACAGAAGGATTTCTAATATAGTATCACTAACTTTTGTTGACCCAGGCAGCCTTGAATTTTGAGGGATATTCCAATCCCCTTCTGAAAGAACCTCAATAACAACCAAAAGAGAGCAGAGTATAACTAGGCTCTCAGCACTACCAGCCTATCCTACTTTTATAAAGAAAGCAAAAAAACAGTTCCGTAATTATCAGAGTACATTTTAAATATAAGCACATGGCCACATGCATTTCAAACTCTCAGTAATCAGTAACAATTGAGTTATTCATCATCATATGATCTTCAAAAAAGTGAATATGATTTTTGCATTGTTACAGATGGAACAAATGGCAAATACTTTGAGATTTGTTCTGATAAATATTGTCATAATAATATAATCATTTTCTAAATTTTTTGAAATGATACATCGTCACATTTTCTGAAAGATTGAGAACAGTGCTTCTTGAGGCAACTCCATTGTTTTTTTTTTGTCTTCTAACTCACATAAGATGTTGTACATGACATTTCTATGCAGTATTTAAGAATGTGCATGCCATAATCTCAAGAGATGAAAAACCTGCCTTGTAACTGGGTCCATTGCCACTGAGAACTTGACCTGTAGTAACTACAAACATGATCTTTTTTCATTAACCGGGAAACTGTTATCGCATGAATTAGGAATACACACTAGAAACAACAAAAAATATAACAGAATAGTGTTTGAATTCCAGCTGGCAGGTGACTTTTAGTAGTTTTACTCACATGTCAATACTGCAGCAAATGCTGTTTAATATCATCATTAATTAACCAGGGTAGCAGGACAGAATCTGCCCTCATCATGTTCAAGGATAAAACCATGGCAGGGCAGGGAGAGTAGCTGATGTGGTAAAAGACAGAACTCTGATCTTGGCAGGTTGGATAAATGGGCTGACAGAAATACCCTAGGGCTCAGTAGAGGCAGACTCCTGCACTAGGGTTGGAATAACTCCAAGCAACAGGACAGGTCAGGTAGGAACTGGCTAGAAATTAGGCCTGCAGAAGAGGATCTGGAGTTGGTGCTGGTGGGCAAGCGAACAGTGCACCCCGACAGCAAAGAAAGTCAACCTCACACAGAGGTGCACTAGCAAGCACAGCCAGAAGATTGAGGGAAGTGATTATTATTTGGTATTCAGCATTGGAGAGATTACCCTGAGGAGTACTCTGCTTAGTTTGGGCCTCACCACCACAAAAAGACACTTTCAGGCTGGAGTGAATCTAGTGGGTGGCAAAAAAAAAGGTTAAGGTGAGCATGTGATCCATGAGGAGACAGTGAGAAAAATGAGTTTGTTCAGGCTGAAAAAGAGAAGGCCAATGAGATCCTGGCCTGCATCATGAGGATTGTTGCCAGCAGGTCGAGGGAAGGGATCCTGTCCCTCTACTCAGCTCTGCTGAGGCCACACCTGGAGTATTGGGTGCAGTTCTGGGCTCCCCAGGACAAGAGGGACATGGAGCTTCTCGAGAGGGTCCAGCAGAGAGCCACAAAGATGATTAAGAGACTGGAGCATCTATCATATGGGGAAAAACTTAATGAGCTGGGCCTGTTTAGCCTGGAGAAGATTCAGAGGGGATCTTATCAATATATACAAATACATGAGGGGAGAATGTAAAGAAGATGGGGTCAAACTCTTTTCGGTGGTGGCCAGTGATAGAACAAAGGGGTTATGGGTACAAATTAAAACACAGGAAGTTCCACCTCCATATGAGGAAGAACTTCTTTCCTGTGAGGGTGACAGAGCCCTGGAACAGGCTGCCCAGAGAGGTTGTGGAGTCTCCTTCTCTGGAGATCTTCCAAACCTGCCTGGATGCCACCCTGTGCCATGTGCTCTGGGTGCCCCTGCTTGAGCAGGGGGCTTGGATTAGATGGTCTCTAGAGGTCTCTTCCAAACTCAACCATTCTGTGAATCTGTGATTTTATTGCTAGCTACAACTGCCTAAGAAGTGACTATACAGATGATGGGGCCAGACTCTTTCCAGAGATGCAAGGGAAGAAAAGAGCCAACAGACAATCTGAAGGAAGTTAAAGGCACTGTTTGCCTAGAATGGCTGTGGGATCTTCATCCTTCGAAATATTCAAACCTCAGCAGAACATAGCCCTGAGCAATCTTATTTAACTCTAAAGTTACTCCTATTCTGAGCAGGGGGTTAGAAAAGATGACTTTCTGAGGTTCTTTCCAATGTAAATTTTTCTGTGAATCAATAATATTTCCTACAAGAAAAAAAAAGGTATGAGAGAAATATACTGAGCACTTTGAGGCTAATAATGGTGGCTGTATGAGTACCTCAGATGAATATTCTAAAAGATTAATTGTCAGAGTGAAATTTAATTGTATTCAAGATTGCAAACATTTTTTCCACTATTAATGAATCTGATATTAATGTTTGATTTAATGTGTTCTTTAAAAAATGTTCACTAGTGTTAAGAGAGTTGCTTTGAAGAATGAAGACATATATAAATGAAGCTTTCCTTAATATGCAGTCAAATCCTGATCTTGTTAAATAAAGGGAAAAAAATACTATTATGTGTTTACTGGTTTCAAGGAATTTCCATGTGCCAGTTGTGACATAGAATCTGAACACAGCCCATGAACACTTGCTGTGATCTTTTTCATATACTTAATAGGACAAATAGCATGAAGATGATTACAGAGCATGAAAAATTCCATACAGACTTCAATAGACCATCCCATGTCTTATTTTATGAACATATAAAGGGGCAGACAGCCCTTGGGTAATGAACTTATTCTTCCACTGAGTCAAGGTGGGAATCCAAATGGTATTTCAGTACATACTCATATCCATCTCTCACAGTTTTCTCACCATATAAAGTGTATAGGACATTGCAGCAATACCACTTCCACACAGGAATGGGGGAAAAGAGTCTTTTGTTTGCAGTGCTGCTTTGATTTCTGTATTATTATTATTAATAATAATATAAATAATAATGATAATCTTTTCCTTTTGTTAATAACCAGGAGATGGCTCTATTTCTCATCACATTTTATATCAGTACTCCTTAGTACATACGTTTTTGGTCAAATGTAGTTAAATTATGACAGTCTATCAGATGAGCGGCAATAACTATTTACATACATGCTCTTAGCACAATGCTGTTGTGAAACAAAATGGACTGGCTTTTAATTTTGCACATCTAAAAAGTGTACTAAACATTTTCATATTGTCACTACCACAGTGTCTATTGACATGCAGTAAGTTCTGTAGTATCTCAAAAATGTTCTGCTAAATCCCATATCCTGTCTATACAATAATAAAACTGATCTGTAAGTCCTGTTTTGCTTGGCAGCTGTTCTGAAAGACTTCAGGAGTTCTGATTTTATGTATGTCCTAATTTAGAGACTAAAGTGGAAAATTGGGTCTAAATATCCCAAGTAATTTGTCACTGCACTAAATTGCAAATGACATATTGCTTTGATTTCTAATAGCAACGCTCAGGTAATTCGATATGGGGAAAGGACACAATAATAGGAGAAAAGCTCAGTAAAACTTCTCTTTGTGTTATATTCAAGGTATGGATGTTAAATATTTAAATGAATTAGCCACAAATATGCAGTGTAAAAATTTTGCTTTGCTGAATCCACCAAAATTTTAATCAGCATTTCAACCTTTCAACTGAACATATGGTCGCAAACATTTAGGACGCTACCCGTGCTTTGGTTTAACACGGAGAAGGTAAATTTTCCTGCTCCCTCCGGTCTTATGCAACCCCACATCCAAACATATGTTCTTACTATGAGGTAGTTTGTTTCCCACATAATTTCCCTGCCTTTGAGAGAGTAACACCTCTCTTATCTCAGTGAGATTTTTCATTAAAATAAGCTATATAATGCCTTGAACATTGCAATTAACCAAAGATTACAAAACACTTTATAAATTAGAATTTAAATTCCCAACAAACAAGGATGCTTAAAAATCATTATACCCTTTTTTTGAGGCATGAATTGAAGTAAACTAGAGCTCACTCAAGCTCCTACTTGAAAAAAAAAAAAAAAAAGAAAAAAAGAAAAAAAAACTTAAATGATTCCCTGATGAGGAGATAGACATCTGAGACCACTCCCCAGGAATGGCTCACTCTCTTTACTGTATGCTATACACTGTTCCTAGATGTCTCAGAGGAAGTTTTATCTATTGCTATTGTAAAAGAATACTTACACTAGGCAGCAGTGATAGGCAGCCCGGATCTTATACCAGTGCCCTTTCTCCAGCTGTTGTACCTGAGCCATGAGTGGCACAGCTGAGCAAATATGAATCCAGCAAACACTGTGGTAGGTGTCATGTGTGCCTTTGACCTCCTTTGGAGGAAAGTGCCCCTCTCCTGGGCTCTGTGCCGAAGAGCTGTGATCTAACCCACAAATTCTGCATGACTGTAGGGGCTGGAGAATCCAGCTGTAAAAAATAAATCTTTTGTATCTCTTCCTAGAGTACTTGACAACCAGACTGATTTGTCTCATACATATTTATTAATTTTAAGAGGTTTTTGGAAGTCATTTGACATTTCATTTAACATACTTGTATTATTAGCCTTGAATGCTTATTTGCAGCACTAAAACCCACTGCTAATTGTTACAGGGGCATAATAAAGATTATGCCAAATTCAGTCTGCAAATGAAGTCAGACTATGTGTGAACGTACTAGGGAGTTTGTGAGAAACATAAGTAAATGTATAAGCCTATAATATATGTATTCACACATGCATACTTTTGTCTGTCTTGTAGTCTTCAATTATACTACATTAAATTAATTTCTGGGACTCTGCTTGTCATAAAAACAGCCAGAGAATTTGCATGAGGCTGTATCAACAGACTTTAACTTCTGGGAGAGGATTCATTTCACTGACATTCAGATATCTACAGAATTGATATACCCATATAACCTAGTTATTTATTTACAGTCTCTTTATAATCACTGAAGACAAAATAAGAATCTTCAGAAAAAAAAAAAAAAAAAAGAGAGATCTTGTAGTAGATATTTGCATTATTTTGATGAATCTCACACTAAATCTGTCCACCCTTTGGACAAGTCATCTTTAAGAAAGTCTACACAACTAGCTTAGAAGAAGATATCTTTTCTGTAGGTAAGTCTTTTCCTGGACTTTAATATAACTCTAGTTTCTGATCCTGTGGAGAAATTCATAAAGATGGAGTTTTTTTTCAGGATCAGAGCCATATTTGCAAGAGTAATAGGCTTCAAAAGTAGAACAAGTCAAAGAATAGTTGATAACATTTTTTCTTATAAAATTATAATTCTTCAAACTAGAAACTTTTCAAAGCAATGTGCCTATTTCTGTGAAAATTCCCTATGAAGGGTTAGTCAAAACAAGAGAAAGTGAGTTAAATAAAAATAAAAATAGATAGATAAGTAAAGGGAAAAGGAAGAGTGAAGTGAGTATTAAATAAATAAATAGAGCAAGTAAATAATGTCAACATTCCAGGTAGTAAAATGTCTGGATCTGAATTCTGAACAGAACACAGAAATGATTGTTTCTTTGTGTCTTTGTAATGTCATTCTAAGGGACTGTAAAATGGCTGAGCCTCCTAATGTTGACAGTGATAATAATAATAATAATTTGTCATTCAAATGTAGAATGTTTTCCCTTAAAACCTCCCTCTCTTTTTAGGCTAAATTCTTTGAAGATTTTTTAAGCAAGGCATTTATTTTTTGATTATTCTACTTTTAAACAAAAAACAAATGAAATATAAGAAATAGAAACATTCAGAATTTTCTACAAGAAGAATGAAAAAGCATGCATATTTGGAAAGTCATCCTCTAACTTTATTATCCCTTCAGCTACTTTCCCTGACACATTTAAAAAAAAAAATGAACAAACAAAAAAAAACCCAATTTTTTGTTAATGTCACCATCCTGTCTTTTTGCAGATAGCTAGTGCTATCCCAAATAGATGCATGTGCTTGAAAGATTAGCCCTGTTTTTATATGCATAATGTATCATTGCACAGCTCCAAGCGTAGTTAATTTTTATTTAAAATGAAGAAGCATAATGAAGACTCTGTGCTGAAAATGTCGTAAGGAACTGCTTGTGTATATTACCCACTCTCAATTTCTATGATTTATGTGATGGAAATCGAAAGCATGCTGTGAAAAGTGAAGCCCAAGACTTGAAACAAATATAAAACTGAATACTACAAAGGACTTTGGCATCTCTGTTACTCTGAAAATGATTTTTTTTTCTGTTATGAAGGTGAAAGCAAAACAGTTTTCCTTAAGTTTATGCTTTGATTTATTATAACATCCTTACTTAGATTTCTTTGATCTGATATTGAGATTACAATGGAAATTTAGTAATATTAACAGTACCAAGTAACCTTAGCACACAAATTATTTTTAAAGTGTTTTTTTTTTTTTTAATAGATCTTTATTATGGAGTGTATCTATACTCAGAATACTCCCCTGCACATGATTAAGTTCCAAAAAGCCATGTACTTAAAAGGGGCATATAATTAAAGCTAAGTGTTATTCTTGGCCATTAGGAAATGCTCTTCTTATCAGAGCTGCAGAATGCTGTCTGAAGTATTAAGTGAGTCTGTTGGGAGTATTGCTAATGTATTAACATGTCTGGTTACGTTTATGCTAACCAATAGTATATGTGATATATCATTTTTAATTTGTACATTCCTAAGGGATTAAGGCTTTTTGCTCTATCGTACATCGAGCTGTGAACCAAAGACACTTAATTCTGGAGAGCTCGTATTAGCTGCACTCTACAAAAGTACAGGCTTGATTGTGAAAAGGGTTTTATGACCTTTTTTGTCATTACTGTAGCAATGAACTCAAGTACGTTGTTTTTTAAATAAAAATAAACCTTATGAAGAAAAAATGAAGAAAATCAAATACCATCACCAACCTGTGGCCGCCAGTCTCGTCTTTGAATTTTCATGGCAAGTTTAACCTCCATGGTAGGTTTAAATCATGTGACCAATGAGGAACCCGTGCTCAGAAGGGCAATTTCATTAATCCAAATCTTCAGTTCTGGGAAGGAACTTGGCAACAGAAACTTCTGAGACCAACTGCCAGCCTGCTTTGGCAGCCTGCTACATGCACAGTGGAGTGACATGATCCCCAGGGAGTTTTGTAATCTTCTCCCTTGAGAAGAGCTCCAAGGTCTACTTTACTTGGCAATCCGAAGTTTAAAAGAAATGTGCTTTGTGGTGAACAAGCATATGAAGACATAGTAAAGATATATCTTGTAGTATCAGAGAGATTGACCATGCAGATCACAGTTATTTTCCTGCATCTGAACATTGGCATTATTCTGCAAACACAACACAAGAAATATAAATGTTAATGGAGTCTGTGTAGTGAAAACATAGACACAGAGGAAGGCATTACCTTCTTCCTTTCCAACAAGGAAGGAGAAAAAAATCTCATAAGTATTTAATAAGGAAGGTCAACCTCTGGAACAAAGGGTAAATTCCCCACAGGGGGAGTTGGATCTCACAGTATTAGGATCCCAAAGTCTTTTGTCTTTCTAGAGAAGAGGCTTTAGCAAACACTAGATTTTAGACTCATCATGGTAAATGAAGTAAATGAAAAACCAAGTCTTGTAGTGGACAGAAAATCAGATTAGTTGAACTTTTCTGTGCTCAGAAATCTTGGAAATATGTCCAGTGTGGACCGTCTACCAGATGCATTGAAATAGGCAAGCTTCCCATGGAAGATCAATGGCATTTAAGATAATAGGATGATGCATAGAAGTTGAGTAAAATTTGCTTTGGAAAATAAACATCTGACTTTTCTGTGTGTTTGAAGATATGTAGCAAGATTGTTTCAGTGATTTCAGTGTATGATTGTTTCAGTGTAAGGACTGAATTATCATTATGAAATCATTATGAAATCATTATTATTTAATATTAGAGACAATATAATCTTAGCTGGTATAAAACAGCACAGCCCCACTGAGATCAATGGAGCTACACTGATTTATCACTGATCACTGAGGATCTCATCCTGTTTTTTCACATTAATAAACTTAGAAAAGCTGTTTCTTCACAAATAGGAAAGCTAATTGGCTGACCTTTCAGCCTCACCCCTTTTTATAGCTGTCTTAGGGGATCTGCAGGAGAAGCAGGTTTAGCTGAACCTCTGTACTGTTCAGGTTTCTCAGACCATGACTGTATTATGCAATGAAGCATGATGCAGGAGTAATGGAGATAGCTTAGTTAGTTACTGAGGCTTTTGCATTTCATATCACAGCAACGTATTAAGTGCACTTACCATCTGAGGTCTGGAAGGACAGCCACATCATGATGGAGCTGATAATTCCTGCTAAAAGACTGTTTGGAGACTAATGTTTCACATGAAGCCAGGCTGGAATATCTCAGAGTTACTTTTTCCTATTTCTTAGGTCAGTGTAACTGGAGACAGTTCAGGAACTGCACTTCAGCTCCCAGTATGCAAATGGATCCTGGGAGTGCAAGGGGAACCACATGTAATGTGGGAACTACAAACCTTAGACTTGGCTCTTCTTTTTATTATGCTTTTCATTCCAAGACCAGACTAAATAGATTTTAAGCGGCTATGTATTTTTCCATTTAGAAATTTCAACTGATTTTTTTGGCCAACTTCTTACAGCAATTCTACTTAGAGCTACTTAGAACACACATTGGAGAACACAGATTTTAAAGCAATGAAGTGCCCTGTCTACATTTTATCTTTCCATTCATCTGTCTTGTAGTTAGTCTCATCTAATCTTATATTTCACTAGAAGTTGAATGAGGTAAATTTTCCTCTTAAATTACTGGAGTAGAACTAAATCAATCTGCGTTCTCTTAGTCCAGATCCTCTTGCTGTGTCCTTGGGTCTTTCAATCTGGTTGCCTTTTGTTCATGCTACCTTGAGAGTGGGCTAGAGACATTAAGACTCTTATCTCTAGCATTGTCTCTTAATGACCCTTAAGTGTGAGCTGTTAGGCACCAATTAGAAAGGCTTCCTCCCTCTTTCTCTAAGTGGGTAAGCTCTATTAACTTGACAAATCCTCAGGGTGAAATATCTATTGGGTACAGATTAAAGTTGTTTAGGAATCTTTTCTTGCCAGAAGAAGCTGATTCAGCAAGACCAAAAAGCCTATTAGGAAAATACGGGTTTGATAAACACCCAGCGAAATTCAGCCAGAGCTTATGAAAACCTGTTTGCTTTCCTGCTAGCGTACTTGGTTGGGAAAACTGGCTTCCTATGCATTGATATGGGAAACAGGTTTTGTATTCTCAGTATTCCCCTGATATGGCTGTAAAAATCTGGATTTTTTATTTTTTATTTTTTTAATGGTCGGGGGAGTTCTAAAGCATGTATTGCAAAGCTCTGTGATTTCAGGGTTCTTTCCACATGCCTACCCATGTATCCTATGTGTCCATATATCAGCTAGCCAGTTATGTCCTGCCCTTTCAAATTCCAACTCTTGTCCAACACCTGGGACCTAAAAAGATACAAAGAGCCACAGAAAACCTGACCTGATTTTTTTTTCAGTTCAGCGTCATTTATTTTTGATAATTTACTGCTTTGTAGGTTTTCTTAAATCTATTTTTCCTAAAAACTACTTTGAAATGATTTTGTCGTCTTCTCTTTCACAACAAAGCACTTCAGTTTCTCTCATCTCTCCAAATTTTGGAGGTTTCTGTAATTGGGAAATTTGACTTCAGTCCTCATCCTGCTAATAGCAGGATATTCAGAACCGGTCTCACTGATTATCAAAAGACACTCCTACTTTTATTGCACATCTCAGACAAAAGATTATCAAAAATCATTCTGTAGCACTATTGTAGAATATTATCTGCTTTGTCCCCATGGTACTATGGTAGAGGAAAACTTTGATTTCGTCATGAAAGTTGGATAAGTCTGCATCGAGGATGGATCTTTTTATGCAAATAGGATTCCTCACTGCTTCTATTACTACTTTCTACTAGCAAACAGTACCGGCAAATTCACTTTCAATGTGTTGGGGATTTGATTTCTATTGATGACAAATGCTATTACAGAGTAAGGGATTATAGGAATTGATTTAGAACAAAGAATATGAGAAGGATTATATATGCAAATGGAGGAAGGAAAGCAAAGAGAGTATTTTAGAATTCAAGGAATAGTGTAATAAAAAGCATAAATAACAATGTATATTCAATAAATGGGTAACATTCCAGATAATGAGAATTATACTATATGATGGATATAACCCCAAAGTGATTATATGATTATAGTCAAGGCTGCAATGTTAAAAAAAAGGAAAAAAAAAAGGAAGGTGGTTTTGGTTTTGGCACATTTTGAACAATTTTGAAAAACAGCAGTGGAGGAACACTAGGTGTTCATCTATAGGACTTTTATGTGGCTTCCAGGCCATATCTTCTACTGACATAGAACTGAATACTGAATACATTTATTTCAGTGAAGCATAGATTTATACCAGAGTAGAGGCTTTGTCTTTCTTTGCTGTATATCTCTGATTGTTCAGCTTCTCCATCATAACAAAGCTGCAGAAAATCACTGGATTTCATTGTACTAAATTTACCCAAACACACACTTGTGGTTTTGGATAGCTTCAGAATGAGATCTGGGTCATCTAATGTAGAAGGCCAATTTAGAATTTTCTTTATCCAGTGTTTTAGGTACATAGTTCCTGCAGCTGAGTTATCTTTAATGAGAAGATGCATGTTTGTTCCTGTACATAACTCATGGAAATAAGTTATCTTTAATGAGAAGATGCATGTTTGTTCCTGTACATAACTCATGGAAATAGGAGTGCGAGGAAGTGAACATATTAATGGAGGAGGGATTATTATTATTAGTTATTATCATTATTAACCTGAAAAAGCTTTTGAGCTTCATGGGGGGTCTTTTGAGCTTTTTTTTTTTTTTTTTTTTTTTAACAATCTCATTGTAAAATCCTTGGTTTCCAGGCTGATTTGAAGTACTGTTGCAGGAATAGGAATGAGGGAAAAAAACTTACCTGGAATTTGTTTCTGCTAGAAATTGGACTGCTGCTATGACGATCGAAGAGGTAGGCATTTTTTCATTGCTGGATTGTTACTCCTATCTTTTTATAGATTTTAAATAATTCATTTTCTGAAAAATTGTAAAACCCTTCTGTTCTGTGTCATTGTTACTAAACTCTGTTTCTGGACTCTCAAATTGTCTCCTCATACACATCTGAAAATCATCTTTTCCAGCCAGCGTGCTGCCAGACAACAGCAGTAAGGAGTAGCAGTAACAAAGTGACGCAATATGAAAAAAAAAAAAATAACAGTAAGAAAGTGAAGCAAGATGAAGAGAAAAAAAAAAAGAGCTAGGAAAATAAATAAAAAAAAAAGTTAAGAAGGGCCTTGGAAATAAAGATTTCTTCCTCTTGCAATTGAACTCAACCAGCAAGTGAGTACTGCTATGCAGCTTAAAGTTAAATCCCTAAGTTTGTCCTACACACACCCACACCACATGAGTTTTCTTCTGATTTCCTGCTTTATCCTTCCTTCTTCCTTCCTTCTTGCTGCCATAGAAAGAAAGAAAAATAAAAGGAGATGCCATCTTTTTCATGCATATGGTGACACTCAGCCTTCCCATGTGCAACACTTCACCCTGAAGCATATGGCACTCACTGATTCACTCTGGGGATACAGAAAGCCAATATAAAAGCTTAGAAGAAAAACTAAGAGCTCTAGCCAGACTTTCATCTTATTGTTTGCTTAAAATCATTCAGCCAACTGTGGGGCCACTCACAATAGTCTAGTCCAAACCACCCTGCATCAGCTTCTGTACAAAACCACCAATGAATCACTGCTAGTGTCTATACAGGCTAGTTTAGCAGCAAGATGAAATCCATGATGCAACTGGAAATACAGAAATTCTGAATGTAGTCAAGATTCATTCCTCCCATTGAAATCTTGTGAGAAGATATTTCCATTTGTGGCTTTGCACAAAATATGTGCAGGTAATAGAATATACCTTCAGGGAAACATACACCTCACTAAAAAAATTAAAAGCGAATAAATAAATGAAAGAAAGAAGCTGGGATAAGGCCAAAACAGGAAGTAGAAAGTGCAACTCTGTAGTACTTGCTCTTTGGGGTTGTTTTAAATACTTGTCTTTAGTTTTCTGAATGTAAATAGGCTAGTTCCAAGGTTTAGCAAACATGAAGATTTCCATGGACTGCTCTTGCATATAGGTCTCCCCCTATATCCTGTGTTCGGAGGAAGTTCATAAATATTCTAAACATTTTAAATAAATAGCTATAAATAATTAAATGACTGAAAATGTTATCCATTGGTAACAATTTTGAAGCATTCAATAGTTATTAAAGATGCTCTTTTTCATCTGAATCTTTGTCAGGTGACACCTATATTGAGAGGAAGATATATTTTAAAATAGTATTGGCATTGTTCCCCCAAATCCACTAGCATTTTCCTATAGGAATATGTGTGTGTGCTTTGGGGTTTTTGTTTGTTTGTTTGTTTTTTCTCCCCTACCTGCTGATGTTGTGTATGTTATGTTATATGAAGAGTTTTTCAGTTCTTTCAATGAGTGTAGTCATACATCTTCCTTACGGATGTGCAAGATCAGGTAATAAAAATCAATTCAAATGTTTCCACAGTAATCAAACAGCCATTGGCTGAATTTTTACCTGACAGCAGTAAAGTATAATGTATAACAGAGTATAGAACGAACTGTTGCATTTTGTAAGATGATCACTGCAGGTCTTCTCTGAAGCTAAGTCCTTTCACAGATAATTACCTAGTTTATCTACTAATGGTTATTCCAGATACAAAACTGTATTTGCTCAGAACTTGGAATTTTCACAAGAACACACAAGTGCTGGCAATTTCAGAAGGAAATTTTGTTTCTTTCACTATATTTAGAAAACATTAAGCAAAATATTTGACAAATTTTATGTAATAGAATTACTTCCATTGATGTTGATCTTTCACAATATTTGGAGGGAGAAGTAATAAAGATAAAGTCTGTGAAAGAGGCCAAGTGGAAAACATTTATTTTTATTTTTCCTAATTAAACAAGCTTTGTAAGTAAACAGTCCTAAACTTTATCATGGCCTCTCCTTATTCAAGATGAATACACTTATAAGAACTGTCATAATAATCTTATTTAATACTCTCTCTGGGCCTGTTGCATAAAACTTTAATGAATAATTTGTCAACACTAGACATAAATCTCTCTGCTGATGCATATCTTAATCTTTTTCATAATTTGCAGGTCAAAGTCTGTTATGCGTAATGTAAAAAAAAAATGTATCTGACCAATATTAAAGATACCAAGTTCAGACAGGTTTATTGCACACAGATACATCTATTCACACTAGATATTTCTCATTATTAGCAAGGATATATATATTTGCAATAGTAGATTCAAATTGCACCTTTTCTTTCATTATACAGCTGCATTATAAGATTTCCTAGGCTCCATTTAATTTATTACAGCTTCTTGTTATGCAAAGAAAGTATCTACTTAAAAAAAAATCTACATATCAGATTGTATAGGGACTTCATACTGGGAGAGAGATTATTAAAATATGATTTATGTTTCTGAATTTAAAGTAAATCAGCTGACTGTGAAATAGTTGCTAAAAGAAGCTAATTTCTCTTGCTTGTTTTTAGCATTTTACAATTTAAATGGAAGGTAAGTTTTTCTGCATTTTGTGACTTTGCAGGGGCATTTCGCAAGTTTCTTTTTGATCTCTGTGTTGCAGTAATAATGTTGTTTATTTCTTGTTCAATGTTCCTTTTTAATCTTTTTTTTCCCCCTCTTTCTTTTAAATAGACTGAAATTAACAGTGTTCTCTGTATTTTAGGTTATTTTACTGATGTTTTTATACCAATTAATTTTTCTCTGAAAAGTTTTCAATTAAACCCCTGGTGATAGGAGGTAGAATTCTTCAACACTAATCTGGAAACTCCACCTCCCAATCACTGGGGGGTTAATTGAAGGCTTTTCTGTGAAAAAAAAAAAAATGATTGGTGTATAACTGATCAGCAAAATATTATGAGACCATAAGGACCATAAAGATTGCTGTTAACCTTGGATTATCTAAATAGAAGAATATTGCCTTCTTTAAAGAGAGAGATAGAGGAAAAAAAAAGATGTAAAATAAACATATGACATGGGTCTGCAGTTTGAAGGGAAAAAAAAGCTCAAGACAACTTCTTATTTGCCTTTTACTATAACACCTTCTTGAAATAGCCCACTAATTTCAGCACAATACAGATTATTTATGTCTAAGAACCAAACTTTGTGATGAAATGAAACATGACATTTTCAAAGAGCAGGAGTGCTGGTTGCTCCAGATTTGAGGCACTGCTAAAGGACTATTTGACCCTTCTGGGCGCTACCGGGCCCTCTTGCATTCCCTATCTCCTTTCAAGGACGACTATATCGCTTAGAGTACTCATCCATCGAACAGGCCATCTCTGTACCTCCAGAGAGATGCACTACACAGCATGGATGTGGGTGCCTATATTTATGCAACAGAGAGGAAGACCAGACTTACCTGAGTTTTGTTTCTTCAAACAGACACAATAATGAAGCATTTTTTAAAGGACTAAAAAGTGAAGCAACTACAAGCCAATGGGCAATGCCACTGTTCTGCTGCTCTGAAGAAACATTTTAATAACTTTCATGGGATAGTATGTAAGGTATAACAAAATCATGCTGGGAAAGATGCAGATTTTGCACCGAATAAAATAGGTTCCTTCAAAGCCCAGAGCTGGAGCGCCAGCATTATTGAAATACACTCCCTTAATGGTAAAAAAATCTTTTTCCCCCAAATCAATAGACTCCTCATAAATCAAATTCTGGTGTGAATGAGTTTCATAGATCACATTATAATCTCTGGTCTGCTACTTTAGCTTAATGCATTGATCAGCTAACAGAATATAGATTCAAAAAGAAGAAATAATTACTCAACTATAGTTCTCCATTGATCTTCCTGTAGTTTGATAGCTAACCAGAGGCAGATTTACTTATTCTGATCTGCCAGGCACAGTCTCTGCTAAGACTTTTATATTTATTTCAGTGATTTCTGAAGAAGCATGGGATGGGAGGGGGCCTTGTTTTTGCAGAGTTTACTTTTTTTTTTTTTTTTTTTGGTGTTAAATATATAAACAGGCTAGGACTCTCCAGCGGTGGCTGAATGAATTAACAGTGGGTTAGATATATTTTATTTCTTGCTCGCCCTGTGACCCTCGTGATTTCTATTCCCGCCTGCACTGTGGGCCCTCTTAACGGGAACCATGGAAATACACTCACTCATAATACTGCAAAGCCAGTTGTCTAAAAAGTACATATTCATCATGCAAATTCAAAACCTTGCAGGATGAGGACTTTATCTACTGTTCAAATACAGAGTACTCTTGATACCATAACTGCTGACTACAAGCCTCCCAAAGGCCGTATTCAGTGTTTCAGCACTCCTTGGGCATTTCCTAATGCCACATGCTTCCCACGGTTACACATGGTGGGTACTGTTAATCTCAGTGGAGACAGCAAACAGCCTCCAGTCCCCATAGAGAGAGATTTATGTTAGACTGATGGAGCTGAGCACTTAAGTGAGACAGTGCTGGTTATCAGTTTGTCCAGCAATTTTCTTGTCGCTTGAATGGGCAAAATCAATCTTTTGCATATAACAGTTCTGTTAACGCATATTGCCAATAATTTTTGTTGCATATGACTACTTAATTATCAAATCGCTTTGAGGAGAACATCATACATACATTGTATAATTCATTTTATGAAACCAGGCAGATTTGGTGCTAAAATTGAGGAGGCTTAAAGACACTAGATAGCTGTGAAACATGGAGTTTAACAAAGATATGGAAAGCTACCACTATACCAGCACCTGTTTTGTTGTTTGAGACATGAAAACACTATACAGTGCTTTCTGCTTCACCTCTATGAACACACATATGTGTCTTTTGAATGTTCTTTTCCATTTAGAAACACCCTGGAATATGACAACCTGATTACATCACATCCGTTCAATAAAGCACTGGCATTTATTTAATCTGAGAAGTCTAAGGAAGTAATTGATAATTCACTAAATATATTCAGTCTTGTTAGCTAGGATATTATACTACAAAATATGTAAGAGGAAATCACAATTTATAAGTATCCAAAAATCAGTAGAAGTAATCATATTTCTTAAAATGCTTTAAATCTTATCAAGGATATACAGTTTATTAAAGGGACTTCTCAAAGCAATTCCTCATACATATACACAACAATGTGTATTCAATAAATATTTAGCCGTCTGTCTTCCATTAGCATTCAATAAGAACAGGGCATCAAACCCTCTTTTTTTCTCCTTAAAAATCCCAGTCTCTGATACTTCAAAGAAAGAAGGAAAAATTATTTAAAGACATTTGTCAAAAATGATCATTAGCTTGCATGATAAAAGAATTTCACATCCTGGCTTTGAAGACATGTATCATAACATCTGAAAAGTTGAATAAAATATACTGGCATTTCAGATATATATTGAAGGGAATGTAATAGATCTGATTCTTTTATTTACTTTATTGCTTTGTCCACTCATGTTAAATTTATAGTTCAAGCTAAAAGCATCATAAATAAAATTATTTTTAATCAGATTGACTCATGAGTTTTTATTCTTTGATATCCTGATAGATTTCAGAAACATGGTTACCATCATTGTCTTTTTGCAGCTTTTGGAAAGGAGAAAGGGATTTACTAAACTGATTTATTATGAACAGATTAATTCCAGGTTAATTTGACAAACATAAAAAGTGTGTTTCAAATTCAGCAAAATACTTGTATCTAGCTTTGGTATAAAACACATGTTCTGCTCATCCTGGCTCAACCACAGCTGCCTCTCCCCAGGCCTCTTTCATACATACTCAGTGTATATTGTTGAAGTCCAAGATTTTACTCGGATAGCTGAAGATCTACACATGAAAGTATAGTACTGCATGAAATCAAACATGAGGCTAACAGTGAAGTGACACATTTTACATGGTCTTAATTTAAATCGCTCATCCTGTAGCAGTTATTGCAACTCCAATATTTAGATTTTGATTTTCAGGCTACATTTATATGAAATCATAAACTAATAGAATAATTTATATTGAAAGGGATGTCTAGAGGTCATCTGGTCCAACTTTCTGCTCAAATCAGGGCAAACATCAAAGTTAAATTCAAATCCAAAATTAGATCAGGTTGCTCTGGACCTGTTTAGCTAATTTCTGAATGTATCCAGGGACAGAGACTTTGCAGCTTCCTTGGGCAACCAGTCGCCATTTTTGACTACCTTCACAGTGAAACAAAATCTTTGTAATATGTCAGGATTTTTATTGGAGAAAATCATAATTTCTATCCTAAACAGTGTGGATGCATTATGGAAATGCATCCCCAGTGCAATTCCTAGAAACATCTCATTTTTTCCTATTTGTAACTTCCCATCAGGGAGTTAAACAAAATTAATATCTCCTTTACTAGGGGATAATAGTGTGGTAATATAATAATGTGTATTTTCATAATTCCTCCCCCTCTTCTTCTACGCCCAACTTTTTATGTAACTAACTGAATCATTGTAAAAGCATTTTTTTCTGTATGAATTCTCAAAAAAGTTTCCATGAATCCTAGTGTATTGTTTGAAATAGCTATAATGTAATAGTTAGATATAATTTCTCAAATTAAAGTGCCTTAAGAGTCTGTGAGCAGAAAGCTTCCTTCTGCAAACCATTGAAGATATTTCTAAAATAAAGTTACTGTTTGATTTATAAAAAAAAAAAAACTTGAATGTAATTCTTCTCTCATGCAAAAATAGCATATTTTAAAATAAACTTGAAAGTGTCAGCTCATTGTTGTGTTACTTCCAATAAAAATTATAATTTCCAAAATGCAAACAGCAAGTGACTGTTAATGTGAGAGTAGTGACTACAATTAGATATTCTCAAATGTAAATTTCTTATTAATATTTTAGATGAATATCTCTAGTTATGTTTTTTAAAAAGGTTGTATTTGAAATTCAAATCAAAGATAAGTTAGCTGCCTTCTCTGAAAATTTCTAATAAACAATAGTGAATTTATTTTGTTATTGTCAAACAGAATTAGGCAAACACAGACTATAGCGTTGTTTTGCATTTTCAAAGGTAAATGGAAAGTAACATATAGTGATGTGTTTATTATTTTCTGGGAAATCAAAATTATTCCTCTAAATAAAAACATCTTGATTTCACCTTATTTTTCAGGTTGTCGTTTTCTATTACTGATGTTGTAACAAAGATATAATCTAACACCATCGACTATTTTGCAGAAAGCCTTTATTAAATGCTACTGCAAAATAACAGCTATTTTCTTTGTCTGAAAATAGAACAAATCATACTTAATCCAAGCAATCTTTCAGCAAATCCATTTAAACAAAAATCTACCATCACTGAGCTACTCCTACTGAAGCCACCCACAGGAGTAGAAGGAGAAAATATAAGAATGGACATTTTCAGAATGGTAACTAAGTACACAGCAGAAGTGAAATTAATAGGAAAAAGAGACAGAGAGAGAGAGAGAGATGGAAAGAGAAATTTGCTATTGTTAACCACTGTCAGCTATCTTAGTTCAGATTCAAATCTAGGACACAACTAATATGGATAATAACTGCAGTCATATTTCTCACTTGTCTTAATTATGCATCGTAAGAACTAAAGGTAATGAGCAGTCAGACAGACTTTTAGGTTCAGCTAAGTCAGGTCTGAGCCTGTAGAAAAATATCAACACTTTTTTTCATAGATCTTTTTTTTTTCTATTTCTCCCATCAAAACACAGCCCTTAATGAATGACTTTAGGGACCTTTCTTTTCCAGTTTTTCACAGTAGGAGAACTTTCTGGCATACTTTCCTTGTGGACTTGAAAGTTGCCCAAACACACAGGGGTGCATGAGGTTGCACTTTCACAGTCTCTAATTAAGTAATAAAAGAGGACGCTCACAAAACTAAATAAATAAAAGGGAAATTAGGTACTCATGACAACAGGATGTTCCCAACTCTTCGGCTCTCTAATTCTTTAACATATTTTCAGAGCTGGAGACAGATGCCACTTCTACTGTGAACCTCATTTCACTCTTTAGATGAAGGAAGAATGGCCAGATGGTTCCAAGTAGTTATTCGTATTAGGATCAGTCTTGGTTTTGTACCATATATTTCCTTCATCAGGTTATTCATTCATGTAAGTATGTCTTAGCAATGACCTTGACTTATCTGGTTCCTCACACAAACCTCAGATGAAATTTAAATTGCACACAATACTGGGGTACTCTTCTTGCTCCTCTCAGAATTCAAGGCAGACCATCTTTGAGATCTCAAGTCTGGAAACAATCCGACATACGTGAGCAATTAACCAAAATACTCACTTTGCATTTACTGCAAGGAATGCACATGTGCATACCCAAAACATAAACTGAGAAATAACTGATGAGAGAAATATGATATGATTTCTCAAGGCAAGAAAAAAAAGGTCTGTGCTGATTTTCATGAAGTTATGAATGAATTTGTGTTAAACTCTGTGAAAAGTCAGAGGTGAAAGTTCTATCCAGGGCTGAATAAGGACATTTCCGGGCAAAATGACTCTATGGACATGCCCAAAGATCCAATTTAAGAAGGCATAGGCAGCTGGTTTCTTCACTTAGACAACTCAGTTAAGCAACTAAAGTAGGGCCTGGATTTATCCTACCTATCTGGTAGAAATGCTACTTGAGTGAAAGATTCAGTAGTTCTAAAGGGTTCAGTACAAAATCCTATTAAATTACATATTAAAACCATAGCAACAGCAGAAAGCTACTCTGTATTTCTCTGGCAGGGAAAAGTTGAAGCTAACTGCTTATCAAGAGAACTATTAATTTGACTGGAAATACACGTCTATACTGTAAACTTCCCTAGGTGAGATAGCTGTCAAAATTCCCACTATACTGAAAGGTGAGCAAGTGGTACTTTCAAGGTGTTTTTCATCTTGTCTTACAATTGTTGTCTAGATGGGTCAAGTATATTGCCACGTAAAATTATCTTTTCACTATAAGATAGAGTCTAAGGTGGCAAACTCAGATGCAGAGGTTTTGTGAGATGAATCCTATGCTGTGTGGCAAACAGGATGATGTAGCAGTTTGATATTTGGCTATTGAATGACAACTGACATAACTGTGTTTAGAAAATGTAATCTATATACAAAGTGTGTCTTCTCATCTTTTCTGTATACTTCCTTGTAATTACACTGTAGAATAAGGGACAGTGCTGGGGATAGAGATTTTTATTTCCATAATAATTTATTACCATGGGATATCACTGAGGCCAAGAACACAGTGGGATCAAAAGAAAAAAAAAAAAAAAAGAATAAGCAGCTATATGGATAACAAGAACATCCGCAATTATATTAGATTAAACAAAAATTCATAAGGGATATAAACCTTCATGCTTCAGAGCATAAGCTAATCACTAACTGATGGGAATTAAGAAACTTCTGTTACGTAGAGGTTAATCCCTAATTGCTCACTACAGTATTTCTTACAACATCATCTGAAGCAAATAGCACTGGCACTGGATGCTAGACAAAACAGACAATTAGTGTGATGTTATATTGTAAGGTCTATTTTGCTTTCTTGTGGCTGTGCTGTAAAAATGCATATCCATGTCTAGACTAGTTTCCTAAAGAAATGAAGCTTGCATGATCACACTATCTTCTATCTGCTATTCCTGCCTAATAACTTTTGAATCCATTAGCCAGTTTCAACAACATTTGTCAGAGGAGCTGAGCCCTGGCGGATAGCAAAACACTTACACGTTCAGGAATATCAAGAAGTAGGCTAAGGAGAAGAAACCAAATTAGCACCCTCACTGCTTGGAAATCTCATGTTCAGCATTTATGTGTTCAGTTTTCCCATGGTAGTCAACCATCAGGTGCAACCTGTCTGCCAGCCATGCACATGGTCTTCTTCAATGCCAGGAGCTAGAGGAAAAAAGATGAGAAGACAGTGAGGGAGAAAGAGTTGGAGGTGAGAGATGTAAACGAAAGCTGAAGGAAGGGCAGAAGGACATCTGGGTAAAGGGGATGGTAAGATTCTGCTGTAGGCATCCAAGTAGACATAGAACAGGAATGCACAGAAAATGTGAATCCAGAAATCCAGAAAATATATTTTTTTCCCTCACTGAACAACTTGTTTGAATGTTTAAGTAGAATATATATATATATATATGCCTAAATCTTAGGTATAAAAGTCAAAGATTACTTAGGGTGGTTCTGAATGAGTTAGTACACCCTCACATCTCATCCCCTACCATACTCCCCATACTCTTTTTTTTTTCATCATAAAAGGGCAATCTGTAACAATGCTGTTACTTCTATACATGAATAAAACATTCTGTCTTGCTTTTTTTTGCTCTTCAAAAAATAAATATGCTGTGGATCCATCTTCTATTTCTGTTCACTCTATTGCAGGCAAAAAAAAAAAAAAAGCTGGTTTTAGCTGGTTTTATTTTATTTTATTCTCAATATTTGTATAATTAAACATGGTCAGATTCCTGCAGACAGAAAGGAACATGAAAAAGCCCGTGACCTGATTTAAAATATCTTGAGGGCTGTTCTACCTTATACCATAAAAGACTCTCTGCTCTGTCGTTCATCCTGTGTATGGCCATCCCACAGGGTTGACATGGCATTTGTGGGAATCAACTGTGCTGACTTCCAAAAGTAGAGAATTTCCCTCTGCTGGGAGCGCTCTCCACTTGCAGATAAAATGCCTTCCCTGTACCCAGAGCAGTGCAAAATGATTAGAGCTGAACTGAGACCTTACCTGACACTCATTATTACGGTATGTCTACACTGTAAGATGTGTGATTGCAGCATGTATCAGCATATTCACACTGCCTTTAATTTGGCCAGTGAAAATACTATGGCATGTAGCATCAATCAGCATGAGTTTTCAAGTCTGTTGGAGATGTTGCATACTTATATGCTATGTATATACATGTGCATGTATGCATATAAACAAACAAATAAATAAATGGAAAAGTGTATAAATACATACATAGTGTATGCTGATAGCAGGAAATGAATCGTATCGGGGCCTAGGCAACGCATTCAGTTGTTCATTTTGTTAAATTATTCGTATGGTTCTTAGCACAGTTTTGGCCTGAGGCTTAGCATTCTTTCAACAATTTCTGAGCCTCATAGAGGAGTTAAAATAGGTCAAGAACTGTAGCTAATAGTCAGTTTGTGTGTGCCGACACACACCGATTTTAAAGGCTAACATAGTAGGGACATAACTAGGCTTCATCCTTGGTTTTAGGACAACAAAATCTCCAACCTTCATTCACTGGTGTAGAAGTAGTCATCAACTGAACAGAGATTATTTGCCAGAAGAGAGAAGGAAAAAAAAGTAGTTTGAGAATGAAACAGGATATTCAGATATATCTCTTGTGGTAAAGGGAGTTCAGTACTATCCGCTCAAGAGCACTGAAGAGGTCCTTACCTCTCCCTGAGTAACTAGATAAGCAGTCTTCAGACAGGAGAAACATTACTCAACCCATCTGTCAATAACAGATGTAAAAGAAAATGACAAATTGAGTTTTAATAGAAACGCTTGTGTTAGGGAGAACAAATAGCCAAGAATGTATGTGCAGTTTGCAGTTTTCAAGCCATATGAGTTCCTTCCTGACATGGTAATTAATATAATATCGCAATTTGATTTATATTCTTTCTATTTTTCCAGCATAAACTGTGTATCTACACTGCCTGGTATTGCACATTATAAAGAACACCTGAAAGATATGTATACATAACTTCATAGCATTAAATACCAAAAAGAAATGGAAACATTAGATTTTCATAAACAAAAACATTATTAAAGAGCATTCCTAAATGCAAAATAGGGCAACTAGGACTTACACTTTCAACAGAACTTTTTCTGGGTTCAATTTCTCTTCTTCCACTGAAGGAATTTGTAAATCTTTCTTAAGACTAGCAAAAGTCTGGATTATCAAAAGACAAAATAAGATTTTATAACTCTGACACTGTCACCTCAGACTATTGGAAACATTTCAGAATATGAGACAACCACTAAATGAAAGTGTTTTGGACTGGCTAGGTTGTAATATAATTGTCCGTAAGAGGATTGCTCATTCCCTTTATCTGAAGTGCTTGATATTGGCTTTCTGTCAGAAATATAATATTGGACTACCTGGACAATATTTGCTCTTGTATTATAATTCCCTTCACTCTGTATTATCCTTCAAAGTTCAGAGTCCAGACACACATACGTTTCCTGTGAAAAATGTGAAAACAGACTTAAAATGTCTACTATTGTTTTCTAATAATAGACCTGAATGGTGCTATTATTTTTGGTGTTTCCAGTATTTCTGGTCATTCTGCAGGTTTGGGTGAATTTTTGAGGAGTAGTTGCACTAAAGATTACTCAGAGTGCTCACAGGAAGCATGATGAAGGAATTTAATTGCCCTAATTCCAAGCTCATGGATATCATGACTATAGAAATTATTTTGGTGTAACACCATATATTTCTACCAATATTTATTTCTATTTTCTTTCACATCCATACTACTTTGACTTAGCTAAAGATTAAGGAAAAAATAAATATTTTAACTCATCCTAAGTACACTGGAAACTATTGGGTTTTGGTGCAAAGAAACATTTGGATGAATTCCAAATTCATTGGAATGTTCATTGAAAGTTCATTGAAAATATTCAGAACTACAATGCTTATTCATTGAAAGTTCATTGAAAATATTCATTGAAAATATTCAGAACTACAATGCTTATATTTGCATATCTAAATTCAGTTGATAGGCTCAGCTTATCCTCCAATATTGCTTAAAAGTGACTACTGTATACTATAGTTACTATTGTGACTGTATATATTTTTCTATTACATTCATTTTATAGAATATTAAAGGAAAACAAACATGAAGGGAGTAAAAATGCTACTGAGAAAAAGGAGAATTCAGTTATTTTCCATGAGTACATATGTACAAAAATTTGGGAAGTATTCAATCAATACTGGGCCCCATTACTACATCAGTAAATCAAATCTTTAATTAGCACCCTTTAAAGTTAATCACTTCTTCTTAGCCTATTTATACTTACAAATTTCTTGGTTAAATGTGGCCAGTGGTCTATATGGACCATTTGCCACTCAGGAGCAAAGAAGATCCACTACAGCCTTATTCTCAATAAAAACAGCCAAAAACTTACATGGATATTTTCAATATATCTGGGAACCACAATAAAGGATACAGTGTGTTCCTGCTTTCATCCTGATGCTAAAATGCAAAATCCTGGCCCTCGTCCCTTTCTCTTCCTTCTGTGGGAATAGGCATTACAGTATGGAAAGGTTTGATGTCTCTAAGTTAATGAGAAGAAAATGAAAATGATTTGAAAATAGGAAAGGAATATTACTGAGAGGGCATACCTGATTTTTGTGGAAACAGGTGACCACTGGAACGAGCAACAGTCTAATAAAATCTTTGTGTTATTTCAGTATTTACATTCTATAAAACTGGAGTGGTGAAGTGAAAAAAAAAAAGCTGTGTGAACATTTTAAAACTGGGAACTATAAAGCTAAGAATTTCTACAGAACTTGCAAGGGAAAAAATATATATGTATAGATATATAATGATAGGTGGAGAATTAATGGACAGGTTGTCATATTTCTCCATAGAATATGAAGGAATTCTAAGAAACTTTCTCTAGTTTTGATAAACTTACAATTTTACTGGAAGTGGGAGATTATGTTTCAGAAAACCCCATTTTTCTCTCCCAAGGCCTCCTTTGTGCCTTCGCTGGTGCCCTGGGGATGAACAAAAAAGCATCTCCTTTCCCTTCAGCAGCAACTAGTGCTTTTGAATACAGCCTATGCAGTGAAAATGGCCTTTTGCCTTCTCTAACTTTCTGCAGTTCATCAACTGGCTGCCGCAACATAATGTGTCCCCCTGCAAAGACAGGTGCTGCAGAGTTTGGGACTATAAAGGTGGAACCTCCAGACAGTTGTTCACATGGACTTGCTAAAGACCAAGGCTTTCATGTTACCTGGCGTCCCAAGGGGCTCAATTTAACAACAGCAATCATCAAGCCAGTTTATTGCTACCTTCTCTCTGGAAGTGACAAAAAGCACTTTCCTCTTTTCTTCTATGAAACTCTTTAGCTTCGGAGTATTTGCTTTAACAAGCTCAGCTCAACATGGAATTAGCTATAAATGTGTTTCTTTATTCCTCTCTGCTTCTGCCTCCCCCTTTATCCCCCTCAATCAAAAACTAGCCAGGATTAACCACTGTCTATCAAAAATATAAAATAAAATAGGATAAAAGAGATATAGTAATTATTTTGCTCTTAAGGTTTTCCTTTGAGAAAAGAAAAAAAGGAAAACAATTAAAATATTTTTTCAGCCCTATTCTTCCATTTCCCCTAAAAACTTTATTATGTTTTTCATGTAACATTTGCCTTATATCTGTTTGCTCATCTGCTCTTCTGTGCAGAATTCTACCTATATAAATACACAAGTATCTCAGCCTTATGGGCCCCTGAGATTAGGCTTTGAAAAGCTAAAATAGTTTCTGCCATAATTAAGAAATTGAAATAAAACTAAACCAGGTCCCACTTCAGTAAGGACACAGCAGGTGGGCCAGAATACTAGCCAGCTTTATCATTTTCTTGAGAGTGTGATAAATCCTCTAATCTTTTAGGCCAATGGGACTATTCATGCCTATTTCGGTTGAAACAGTCTCTCATCTAATTGCTTTTAGCATCACCAAAGCTAGCTAAGCTTTCACTCAGGCATTATATCAAGTATCACCTTGTAGAATTGTCCTTATAACTGCCCCCAGACCCTTATTTTTTAACTGTCAGGAATCCTAGGGTATTGAAATTCAGTGGAGTAGCATACACACACTATATACCTATGACTGGAAGCAGGAGCTGCTTTATTTTCCTAGCAAAACCAGTTCGGTAGCACAAAAGTAGCACACTCCCAGGCGTAAGGATAAGAGACCTTCCTCCAGGCTACGGATTATAGCTCATGTATTTGGGTTACATTAGCATTTCACATTATAGAGGCTTGATTCAGCTGCAAATTCCACTAGGGTGACAGAGGATGAAGGGTCTGAAGCAACAAAAAGTTTACAGCTCCTTCCTCACCAAGCCTGGCCTGGGGTGAGGAACCTTGGCTGCAGGGACCAAAGGAGCACAGCCCATAAATATATTTAAATCTGTGCCTTCAGAATGAATCCCAGGTCTTTTTGAATCCTCATATCCCAAAAGCAATATGAGTCCTTTATCTCAAGGGTAGGAAAAAGTGTTATCAAACAAGCAGGGCTCACTGCCCTTATTCCTGAGCCCCTGAAATGGGGGGATTACATTCTTCAGGTGCGCTGTCCTTTTGTTTCCATCTGTTCTCCTCTTACTTTAACACACCCTGCATATTTTGGGCTGCAGATGATGCCACATCTCTGTTTTCCTCCTGTGCTTTTCCATTCCTTTCCCACAATGGTGGCAGTGCCGCAGACAGTGGAGTTAATGTCTGTGCTCATCACCTTGCGCGTGCTGCACCCTGCTAGGACGCGTGGGCAAAATGAGACTCCTGCTTCCCCTCTTCCCCTCCCCACCTCCCACTTACAACATCTGCACCTGGGTTTGTCTTGGCAGCATCACACCACCCTCTCCAGCAGGTACTGTGAGATGCTGATTATAGCATGTAGGATTGCCGCTTTTCCTGTTCGTTCTGCAGCGGGGGGAAATGCTATTTGTAAATGAACACAAGAAGTGGTAATTAGCTCTTATATAAACCTAGATTCAGCATTTGAAAACATAATAGCAATCTTTGTATCTATTTCCCCGTTATCAAGATTTCAGACTGCTGAGATGCCTGTGGAGGGTGTATGTTTGCCAAGTGGGTAGCTCAGAGTCCGCCCTGGGTCGCAAGGTGCCGGGAGACCCAGGAGCTCTGGGGAATGCGAGAGCCAGGGGTCTGTCCTGGGATGCTCCAAGTCAGGATTCCTTGCCCTGGGGCAGGAGGTTTTAGCAAGAGTGCCCTGAAGCCAAAGACCCTGAAAACTGGTTCTAGCCACAAAGCTGATAAGTAACATCAAATTCAATGAGCAGCTGCAGTGTGTGAAGAACTTCGGATTCATCAGATATTTGAAAAAAAAAAAAAAAAAGACTTGGATTTACATACAAATTAAAGCAGAAATAAATAGATGAAATGACATTTTTGAAGACTTTTTTTTGTGTGTGTGTGTGTGCGCCTGTGTGTTCCTGGATCTGTTTAATCTATTTGAATATTGGTCACATCTACGTTTCTGATTCCTGGAGTAAACACATTTGCTTTTTTTCATCCTTTACTTACAGTTCATTTTTTCTTGATTCTTTATTACCTTTGTTGATCTCTTCTAGATTCCTCAGAATGTACCAACCTACCTGTTGAGCAAATACTAGAACCTTGTACTGAACCTAAGGTCTCCGAGTTCTAGAAAAACAAATAACCAAAGTCCTGCATGCAGCTCTGATATTAGTATGCTCCAGGATTATACTTGTTTTTCATGGAGCATTATCTGTTTAACTCTTGACAGCTCACTAAAACTCCTCCATTTTCTATTTGCTGCTGCCTTTATTTTCCTTTTTTTTTTTTTTTTGTATATTGTCATTTTCTCTTCATAAGTATGCTACAGTTATCTTTCACAAACTTAATTTTATTGACTTTGGACATCTTGTTCTGTCTTCCAAGTGATATAATCCCTCCCAGGCTGGAGTTATTCACATATTTCCCGTGTTCATATTTTGTCATTCAAATGTCCTTAATAAAAATATTAAATAACTCATGGCCCAGAACTGACATATATAAGAACAGTTTGAAATAGCCTTCTAGTTTGGCAGAAACCTCATGATGACTCTCTCTATGTTGTTTTCTTCAACCAATTCTGCATCAAGCGCATTTAAGCTAGGCTATATTTCCCAAATTTACTTGCAAGAATGACACGTGCATCTACGTCACAAGGTACAAACCTTATACAAATCATATTTTCAAATATATCTAGTGCTTCTCTCATATTCAGTGACCAGTTTATTGGTCAAGAATGAAATTAGACTGGCTTGGCATGTTTCATCAAACCTTGATTCATCTATATTGGCATTGCCTTAGCACCTTATTATCTACCAGCTGCACAAACAAAAAAACAAACAAATTATTAATTTTATTTTGATATGTTTTGGAGTATCAAAATGAGGTCAAATGCTGTATGAGTCTTTGGCATCTCCTTTCTCCCCTCCTACATTTATGTGTTGTATTGGTAGTTTTCTTCCTTTCCTCCGAATCATCTTACCTTCTTCACAGATATGTGTAAAAAATTGCCAGTTCTTTTGCTATTCTTTAGCCTCTCTGTTCTCCATTTGTCTTATTTGCATTTTCTCTGGGAAATTTGAGTCATCAAGTTTATTTCCACACAAGGTTATGTAAAAGAAAAGAAAGAAAAAAATCTCTGAAAATTTCAACCTTTCCTGAATTGTGTACCGCATATTACTTTCTGCACATTTTTAAAAAAATCTTTCTCCCTAGTATATTTTAAGAATTTATTGGAAAATACAGCCAAGCATTATAAATTAACTAGAACAAGAATTGGCACAGGAATTGTTACGATGACCATGCTCTCTGTCAGAGCCAAGTAGTCAGATGATTTTTGGGGCCAGTTCAGGAGTTAGTACAGGTCAGGGACCATTCCCAAAAGGCAGTGCAGATGGGACCATGTCATTCTGGAGGCTAAGAGTGTTTAATAGAATGAATGTGTCTAGACTGTGCCAATTGGCCTCTATGTCAGGGAATGATCCCTGGCACTGTTTGTTTATTAGTATAGATCTAACCTTTATCTCCTGATACTTTCCTATCCATCAGATATTAAATTGGTTCAAGTCCCTCATTCTCAGCAAACTTTATATTTATCTGTCACTGTTATGTGGATAAAAAATCCCTGTCAATGCATTCTCCTGATTTGATGTTCCATAGGAGTTATGTGCATCTTTTATCTTCATCCAGAGATATTTAATAATGCTAAATCTCATCTTTTTTATGTGTGTGTTCATATACTATGAATTTTTACTTAATATATAAGACAACATATTTCCCTTGTTTTTTTTTTTTTTCCTTTCGTTTCCTTCCAGGACAAGCAATTTTCTTATGAATCAGTCTAGATTTTCCTTAAAGACAGGACAGTAAGAAGTCCAGTAGTCCTTGGTGATTTGATGAGCCAGATATAACATGTTACAATGATGGTTGACTTTATTTTTTAAAGGTTTTTTTTTTTTTTTCAAAGAGAAAGAGAAATGGAAGTCTGACAAAATCATTCAATTCTTGAATTTAATATTTGATCCTACTTTCTTTTCACAAAATGGCAGAAAGAAGAAGTCAGCGTTTTCATTCTGTTTTTCATTGTATATAAGGGTTTCATAATTAGAATTTAGAATAAAATTTGGGATTTTTTCAGGCATTTTATGTTAAGCATTCTAGTGTTTTGCTGGTTTGGGAGACCCTCTTCCGAATGCCATGAGGATGGGTACAGGTGCAACACTCAGGCAGAGTAGATTGAAGCCTAGATCAGTAACATTTCTCCTGCTTGAAAAGGAAATGATGTATCGTGAATACATGTTCTGGAACCCCCAAGTAGTAAAAGTTCATATATTGTTCAGATTGGAACAGAGGAAAAAATATAAAGAAAGTTATAAAAGAAAAACAACAAAGTTGCTTTTGTTCTTTGTTCTTTCTTCTTTTTTTTTCCCCCTATATCCATACATACACTGGAATGTATATGCTAGAAGGAGAGAAGAAAACCCCAGGCCCTTAGTAGCTGCTGAGATTTGAAACAGTTTTCACAATATCATAGATAATTACAATTATCCTTCTCCTAGGGATATTGGAGCTGCCAATTTTCTGTAATTGAAAATAAATAAATAATTCTGAACAGAGGTTGACTACTCAACCCAATTTAGTACAGAGCTTTAGCTGTCAGCACTAAATTTGTAAATAGTGATAAGACTTTAAAATATTTCTTCTCTTTTCCCTCTTTTTACTTTCTTCTTTTTTTTTTTTTTTTTTTTTCTGTTTTGGTTGGTTGTTGTTTTAGTACAGTCAGGCAGAGTTTCAGGATTGTTACAGATTGATTTAGTCCAGTGGGAAAAAATATAGAGGTAGTTATCAACTCTGTTTGGATTAGGAATATAAAGAGAATGCCTGTTTAGTAATCATGAGAAATAGCAAGTGCCTGTGGGTGGCACTGTAGGTATTTGGTCATTAATTATGAACAGAATCAAGACAGTGATTGCTCTGCTCCTGGCACATCTGTACAGGGGAGTTTCTTCAACTTCAAATCAAAACTGTAATATGACTGTGACGCTCGAAGGAAATAAAAGTCTGTCTTGTCCTGAAAAGTTTTTTCCCCAGTTCTGCTAGCTAACAAATTTATCACTGCTTCTAATCAATTGTCCAATGTGATATTAGCAATTGAATCTTTCCTTGATGGTGATCCAACAAGAAACAAGTGCTGGCAGTGTGATATCACTGATCTTTCCTTGATGCTTTATTATTATTATTTTCTGAAGAGTAGAGATTATCTTTCTGATCAGAGTTACAATAAGTAAAGACAATAAAAACCCTTCTGGACCTCTGCTTGTGACTTGCAGTCAAAGACGGTGTTAGTTTAATTTTGAGGTGGACTTTTTTGGAGGGCAGCTTTACAGAGTTTGAATAAAAAGGAGTTCTAATTTTAGGCAGACTTTAAATATTTTCATTCTAGTAACTACTATAATTAGAAATTTCAGTGTATTATCACCCATTTTGGATCTGAAGTTCCCTCGGCTAAAGAAAGCAGATTACTGCCTGTACATCAATGCAGAGATGTAGTTTAAAAAGTGTGCCTGACATACAGGCAACTGATACTGAAAATACTAGGCAATTAGGTTACAACTCAGCACTTCCCTGGTTCAGATGGCTAGCTGCTGGAGGATTGGAGATTATCTGATTCTTTATTTTCAGGATCTTTTCTGAGGTAGTTTAGGCAAACTTTATTGTGCTTTTTACTTATGATTCATGGCATACGCATATGTAACAGGAGTATGCATTGATCCAGGTAGCAATCTAATAGGCAACTTACTGCATACTGAATATCAGCCTTTCTGTTTTCGTTGCTTAGATTTCATGGTTAGATTCTTACAGTTTATGCCCCATCATACATTCAGCAAATTAACTGCAGCAATACCACATCCAAAGAAAAGAACACAACACCAGCATCTCAGCAATCTTTCTCAGTATCTCTAGAAACACGAGAACTCAACAGCTAAGCTGGAAATTTGTATTATCTTAGGCTATAGAGTAACATGACATCATACTTGTGCCAGTAGCAGAACAAGAACCAATATTTTAACTTCAAGGAAGCATTCAGAGGTGGGTTCAAAGTATATTTTCTATTGTCCTTTTATACCTACAGATATTCTGAACATGGATGAAAGAGAAGCTGAAAACTACAGTTTTCTAACATAGTTTTCACTAAGAAATACATTGTATTCCTGATATCACATAAAACTCAATTTTTTCATGCGGGGGTAGAATCATGAATAAAAGTGTGACAGTTCTGTTCTGTGGACCTGTGGGCTATATCTGTACCAGCAAACAAAATAGCACCCAGAAACATTTCTGGGCTTTCCAGGGCAATCATCTATTCTTATACTGGTGCAGTCCTAGAATGGTGTCTGTCAGGCTTTTCATTTGTGCCAATTATCAGTTTCCAAAACAATCCTTGGGAACCGCAAATTTCTAGGCACCATTCCCAACAGGCAGTTTGTATGCACCACCCTGTTTTCAGTGGCTAAGATAGATGCAGGCTCCTCCCTGCCAGTTGGCTTCGATGCCCAGGAATGTTCCCAGGATCATTTAATTTGTTAGTGCAGAGGTAGCCGTAGCGAGATCCAGTCACAGAAATTTGCCTGAGATATTTGTTCAGGTAAGTTAAAGAACAGTCATCCATCCTTCTGCTGCTTCTTCCTGTCACTCCACTCCTCCTAACTCCTTTGGCTGATGTAGGAGAGCATGCCTTTTAAAGGATATTTTGAATATATTAAATCAGTGCAAGTTTCAATAGTTGCATATCCATTTTTAGATTAAGTATTCTAGTTCTGACATAAAGGATATGCAGGCTGCCTATGAATTTCCCAGGGAAAAGAAAATCTAAACGTATCCACAATACCGTGGTAAAGAATAGTAGCAGATCATACTGCCATGCTTTACCAGAGTTTGGCAGAATGAGGCTTTCTCTGATGACCTTTCCAGTCTGAATGCATTCCTACCTGTCTCTCTCCAGTAGTGCTATCCTCTACGGAGGATTTTTGCAGGATGCAATAATGGAGGGAATAGGGGAAATGAAGGAAAATAGGGGAATGAAGAAAACAGGGGAAAAAAGCTAGCATCACCTTAACTCTCACACTGTAGATGAGGGAGTCTGCCAGTACTGTCCTTCAGGACATACCTGCTGCTCTGTATAATGGAGGCATCATGTCTGGGTGTAAAGTGCTGCAGGATAACCTAAAATACTGTGATATCCGTAGAAGAAAAGACATCTTTTCAGATTGCAACTATACTTATTACCAATTGCAGTTGACTCAAAATTAAAATTGGATTCTAAACTTTCTCCCAAGAAGAAGGAATAAATATGTGGTTTATATAAGTTTGGTCTTTAAAGAAAATAGAAAATGTGTGCATCATCTGAAGAGATTAGACTATGGATTTCAATTGTGTCTGTGAAGTAACGTATGATGATGGCCTATGCTGCAGGAGTTCTGCTGATACACTATGTTTACTGGCGGTGATAGTAATAAATACAAGCACTGCATATATCTTCATCCTTGTCTTCTCTCTTACATATGCATGTATATCAGCTATAACTTTTCTTCTGTCAGAGATGTTTGTGTCCATTAATCCTAGTCCTACTTTTAAATTAACTCATTAGATATACATTGAAAAAAAAATGTACTTATTAATTTGGATACCTTGTTAAATTAAGTAGTAAAATACCTTCCTTTGCCAAGATCAACACAGCATTTTGAATATAATGTAGCACAGTATATATCTGAGGATGAGGGATAGATTATTTGCAGACACTTAGTGAAATGTGGTGGTGTGATGGTGATATGTGCTCTCCGGCATCTGGAAGAACTCACTCCAGTGTGCTGGCTTCTTACATTATTCTGGATATACCTTGGAATGATTGTACTGCTAATGCTATTTAAAAGGGTCAATATTTATCATGCTGTGCAGTGTTCCCAGTGTCTTAAGTACTTGTATGGCCCATACTGCCACAGGATATGGGCCTTTTTTCAAGCTTTGCTGCAATTATCCTCAGAACACCCAGTGAGATAAAGGAGTGTTTTTACCCCATTTCCACACACCAAGAGTGAAGACACAGAGAAACCATGGCTCAGATTCTCAACAGCAGAATAGCAGCATGGCACTTTTATACAGGGGTACTCCTTTCACTCTTCCATCTACTGCATTCCTCACTAGTGGCCTAGATCATATCTTATTACCAACATAACATCTTCAAGCTCCTCCATCTTCTGGTCACTCAGTGAATGAACGTTAACTCTACTAGCAGTTATGGAGCAGTGGCCAGTAAAATTGGGGCATATTTTTTAACATACTCCTTGTAAATGGCCCATAAAATATCACTCATACACGATGGCCGTATGAATATTTTTCTGACCAATGTTTTTCCTTTCTTAAAAAATATATATGTAAAAAAATAGATTATGAAAGAGTAAGAGGAATAATTCTCACTCACATTTCATCTGGACACCCAGATGGGACTTCAGCCAAGGCATACATTAAGACCTGGCACATAGAAGTACTTCCAAGATATACAGTTTATTCTCCAACAATCTCATCAGGCTGGTTTCCCAGTCATTCACATATTAAAGTAACCAGAGACAAGAAGACCTATGATTATTTATTAATTTTATGAGAAAGTTGGAAGTCTACTGGAAAGTGAATGTCACTGTATCTTCAAAAGCTAGCAAAAAGTGTTCAAATGGTTGTGTCATATACTAGATAGCCATTGAAGCCAAATGAATGTGCAAAATGATTTTTGGGGTAGGATAAAACATTTTATATAAATTTAAAAAATTAATAATTAAAAAGGACTCCTCTTCCCTATGGGGCTGTATCTCATGGCATCCTTCCAATCTTCCAAGCAGAGATCTGAACAAGGCAAATTCTGCTTTGCTGAAATTCCAGCTTGTGATCCTGTTTTTTTGCCCTGATTTCTTTTTTTTATAGGATCCTGAATGATCCTCCTTCTTCTGGCCACTGCAGTCAAGGCTACCATTGGCTTTCACCTCTCTAACACATTCGTCCTTGCTTGAAAGTATGAGGTCCAGCAGAGCACTCCTCATCCAGTTCTCAATCATCTGTATTTGGAAGTTGTCATCAATGCACTTCAGAAGCTTCCTGAACTGTGTCTTGCTGTGCTGTAGCCTGTAGCTCCATTCGATATCAGGCCGGTTAAAGGCCTCCAAGAGGAGTAAGGCCTCTGTATGCCCTCACTTGGTTATACTTGTTAGCAGCAGGTACCCTCAGAGAGGTCCCAAGAATCTCCCAGCAATGTCTAACAAAATCCCCATAAAATTCAGAAAGTCTGAAAGCAAAGGCTAGAAACTGCTGCATAAACTGCTGTGTCTGTTGACTGTCTCTTTATCTTTCTTAATAATAACAAATTTCTTTGTCTTTAGAATACATGTTGATGTCATCAACTCATTTTAAGGATGAGTTTATGAGTTTAAGAATGATCAAGTCATCCTATTAATCAGCAAACATCTCAGGAAACAACAAGTAAGCATAACTCTACTTATCTGGAATTAGTACAATATGTTTGAAAAGTAAGATAATTTAACTCAATGCAAAAGGCAGCAACCTGGACAGCTACAGACTCGTTAATTGCAATGCTGCAGAAGTTAGAACACATTTTAAGGGAAGGAATAATTAAAGATGAGGAAGTAAAGGGAAAATAGGATAAAGTGTGACATGGATTCACCAAAGATAGATCACATTAGCCTTAGCAGATATTTCTCTTTGATGAGTTAATTGATTTTCTAGATAAAGGAAAGGCAATAGGTTTAATCTAACTGGACTTCAGCAAATCATTTGATATGTTGCCATATGGGAAATCATTCATTAAACTGCAGAAGATGTAGATTAGTATAAGAATTAGATGCTGGATGAAGAGCAAATGAATAGAACAACATAAGAAAGCAGAGAAAAAGTATTATTGACTTTAACAGGCTGAGGATATCTTAAAAGTTGAGCCAAGCATCATTCCTGAAGTTTTTCAAGAATGAAAGCTGAAGAAATTGGATATATATTCATTTCTGTTCTCAACACAAGACTACTGTTAATGAAAAATATTATAAGCCCCTGTAAGTAAAAGAAAAAAATGAGTTGAACATAAAGACTCTCTATGAAAAAATAAGAAATCATTCCTGTACATTTGTATAAAATTACTGATAATGCATTTAGAGCTTTAACAGCAAGCATTTATTCCATAAGGCAAATCCATCAATTAGAGAACAATGACAAAATAAAACACCTTAGAGTTCTACTCAGTTACAAAAAAAAAAAAAAAAAAGCATGAGGCAACCAATTATTGTCATACAATGTATCAGAATGAGTATTTCTAGGAAAGAAAAGAAAATATTTATGTCAGAGTCTGAACACAGAATATCTTTAAAATGCAGTTTTAGTGACTTATCCTGAAGAAAGAGGAAGTGAAAACGGAACAGGAGCAGAGAAGGGCTCCTGAATAAATCAAAGATATCAATATTCCATGTAGGTTTTATCATGCAGCAAAAGAAAGAGGAATTACAAATATTCTCTCTGAAGAAAGGAAGGATTGTGAAGACAAAAAAGATAATGTCTATCTGCAAAATAATGCAAGAGTGGGATTAGATTATGAAATAATGATATCATGTGATGCCCTTGGCACCAAGGGACTGTAGCCAATGACTCAGGATATCCTCTCCGATCCAGTGTTCTTAGATCCCAAAATAGAATTGCTCCTCTTCTTAATAGTTTAGTAAGATGTGTGAATGATAGAAAACAATATAACAATATAACAATATATCCAGAAACATAAACAGATTTTCTGATACATAAGCATAAATTTATTTCCAACCTTCAATGGCAATTTGAAGTCAGAAACCTGAAAGGCATAATCATCAGTAATACTAAGCTGATATTAGTAATTAATATTCTAGTATCAATAGTCTTGCTGTCCTGTACAAGAGAGAAAAGGAAAGTTCGTTTTCTTACAACCTTTTTCTTTTTTTTAATATGAAAAGGTATGACTCTGTTTTAAATCCAAGCTGTGGATGTAGACTGGTGCAATTATTCCTTTTTTTTTTTTTTTTTTTTTTTCATAAAAGAGGAAAGCTGTAAATTGCCATCTTCAAGAAAGAGCAAAGAATTTTTTGTGGAATAACCAAACAGTCAACATCCCTGCTTCCTGGCAAAATCAGTGAGATGATAGGCCTCCTGGAATGCATTTCTGAGCAAAAGACAAAGAAGAGGGTGGCTTGGGCTTACCAAGGGTAAGTAATACCTGACCACCATGAGTATCTTTTATAATAAAATAAATGACTGGATTTGTGGATGAGGGAAGAGAACTGAATGTTGTTTGTCCTGAATTTAGCAAGGCTTTCAATGTTGTCTCTCAAAATATTCATATACAGTATTTAAATTAGGAGATTATGGTCTAATGAGTGGACAACCAAATGGATAAATAAATAGTAGATGGGTTTAAAGGCTTAATTGATCTCACTCTAGCTTGTGGCCTGAACCACAAGAGTACCACAAGAGGGATCTATCCTGGGTCTCATGGTGTCTGACATCTTTATCAATGACCTGGAGGTGTACTTGCTCATTAGGTTTACAGACGATACCACACTGGGGGACCATTTAATATGCTTGTGGTCTGGGCTGCCATTCAGAAGGACTTGAACAGCATTAAGAAATAGACAACAGACCTGATGAAATTCAACAGAGAGTAGTACAAAGGCCTATAAATGAGAAGCAATAACATCCTGAAGGAATAACACCCTGCAACCATACAACCTGAATTGCAGCTCAGGAGAAAAGGTCCTGGGCATCCTGGTGGACAGGGAGCTTCATGAGCCAGCAGTGCACGCTGGTAGTAACAACAGTCACAGCATCCTGGTGTGTACGAACAGGACACAGCCAGGAGATGGAAAGAGGTGGTTATTTTCCTCTACTCTACATCCAAATTTTTTTTGGGCCCCACTGTTCAAGCAAAATTTCATAAACTGGAACAAGTTCAGGTGGGGACAAAGCCAAGAGGAGAGTTGCATCAGCACTCAGATTGTCCTGTTAGATGAGGCTGAGGGAGTTGGGTTTGGTTGGCATGGAGAAGGGAGGGCTTCAGGGGCACCTAATAGCAGCAGTGCTTATGAGGAGATCAAGCACTGGAGAAGGTTGTTCACATAGACTGTGTATTCTCCATCCTTGGATGTTTTTAAAGCCTAATTGGTTAAAGCCCTCAACAACTTGTTTTAACCCATGGCTGACTCTGCTTTGATCAATAGGTTAGCTAGAGGCTCCCCAAGATCCTCTCCAGTATGGATGATCCCATGAATCCCATGATTGTATATAATTGCACACCCAGGAACTGTATGATTTACCAGTGAAACATTTCATGCACCACACAGCAGAGTAGTTATATGAACAGAATTAAATGTACAGCAGGCTTCAGTGACAGATTTTCACTAAGAAACAACAAACAAAGAAACTCTGTGGGAATAATTATTTGTATCAGTGCAAGTTCTAGGATTTCTGCCCCATATTCCAACATGATGCAATTGTTCAGCCTGTTAAATAGAAATTTTAGCACATTGAATGGCTAATCATAAATTCAGAGGTCCAATTTAATCTTGTTCTGCATGTTCAAAGTGAGAGGAAATGCAAACCTCATATAAAACACCATCAATTCAAAAGAAACATTTTGCACAAAGTCTGAATGGGTGTAAATCACTTCCTACTTTATAGTCAAAAATAAATAAAATCAGGGCCAATGAAATGAGCCCATGGCTTTATACTTAAACAACAACAATTTTTAAAAATAGAATTCTGAAAAAATAAAAAATAAAAAGCTTCAGCAACTACTCAGTGGAGTGGTGGGTTTCCCCAAACATTTTTCAAACCAACCAGATTTATTTTGTTCCATTTTTTCATTAAACAGATTGCTTCAGACTGTGAGCTGCCTTGCCAACTTCTAGCCTGAAGTGAATTTTAATGGCTGAGTCATAAACCCCTTCAAAAATGGGATATGTAATGGAAATGCTGAGGGACCCTTAACTAGAGTAAGTGCTGTGTTATGCTGCAATAATAGTAAACAATAATAGTAATATTAATAAAAATAGCACAGTTTTATGTGAAGCCATAAAAGGCCATTTATACGATCACTGTACAAATATTTAAGATTCCAAAATACTGCATTTTTTCACAATTATGGTCATGTTACTGGCTTTATAGACTCTCTTTAGAAGCCTTTAGGTTTCAATGTGTTGTACGCTTTCAGCTCTTAAGACAGTTCCATTAGGGCAACCAATGTCAGGCCGATGTCACAGAGACTACCAAGTAGCTAAAGGGATTTTTTCACTGAAACTTTTTTAATGTCTCCACCCTATATATTTTTAACATACACCTCCTAATGAGCGAAATGAAAAGTTCAAAGTTTCAGGATGCCTGAAAAATCCCCAACTACAAATCAATGGTGGCAAACTATTTAATAAATTATGAACCTAAAAAATAATCAGTTAAGATTCATTACCAAAAAGGTAATTTCTTATAAAACAGCTTCCACATCCCCAGGCCATAAAAATTACTCCTGGCTTCCCACGGTGTGGAAGTTTCAATTAGAATTTCATGTTGAAATGTACGTTAGCACCTTCTTATATATATTTTGGTAATGTCTATTTAAGTCTAGCTGTCACAACTTGGAAAAGATATTTTTTTCTTTTCCAATAAGCTAGCTGGAAAAAAAAAAGATAGGGAGGATATTGAATAGTTCATAAATATATAATGTTTCACATTTGTTATATTCTGCAATCAGAGGCAGCAGCTTTAAACTTGCATATCAATGCATAATTCCACAAACTTAAAAAATTGATCTGCCAATGTCTCCCCTCTAGCAAGCTCTTAATTAAATGAACTTCACTCACCTTACTGCTAAACTCTTAAGTTCATTTTATACTAAGACTTGATGTGTTTTTGGTTAAGTTTTTTTTTTCTTCCTAACCATAAAAATTGTTTAGCAAACAAACATTTAATAATAAATACAAGATTACCAATTGTAGATCAATGCAAATTATGTATTCACAATAAAAAACTAGGAAATAATCAGGTTCTTTTATATTCCTGCCAGACAAAACAAAGAGTGGAGCCACTTCTCAGTTGCACTAAACTGAAGTTGAGCTTTTAATTTGTAGGAAACCGTGCTGATTTACACCAACTAGAGATCTACTTTAAATACTTTTTCTCCCCATCTTCTTATATAAGAATGGAATTTGAATATATAAAAATGGAATTTGTAGTAAGAAAAATTTTTCATGAATGGAAAACTGTAGATAACAGTTCTGTTTAACAACAGTTAGCAACAAGTTAGTAGCTCAGAAAAGTTCAGCAAGGGAGATCTTTGTAGTATCAGTAGGAATCTGAAAGACTGTGGATTCCTCACTGTAAGTCTGTGAAGAATATATGACAATTGCAAATTACAAAATAACCATTTGACCTGAGCTAAACCAAAAGGAGGGACAAATCTATGACTCCAGAGAGTCAGGATATAGAATTTAATAATGAAAGAAATTTAGCCGCTATATAACTTTGGACTTCAGAAATGCACTGGGAGGGGGCACATTACAGCGCAGGAATATGAGGAAGAAATGGCAAAGCCAAGTCTCCTAGACTGCTTCCAGCTCCCTTGGTGCTATTGCACATATGTCACTGCCATTACCCTACAATCTCTGGGCTTCAAAAACATATAGCAGGACTTGGAAGAGAGTGAGAGATGTAATGAGCATTGCCAGTGTGCAGACGGGGAGCTCCACTCTATGCCTGCACCCAGGACTCTGCGTATCAGGCCACTGCCAGAAGATATCCAATAAGCCCCTATCACTGGAAAATCCTTCTGGCTTCACTGTCCCATTAGGAGGGGTATAAAATGCAGAAAACCTGGAAAATCCTGTTTTTGTATTGTGTGAACTGGAATCTGTTGCCAAGAGGAGAGCAGGAATCCCAGGTTACTTCAAGCTTCCATGTTCCGTCACTGCTCTCAGTGCCACTCACCTGCTCTCATCAGTCTAACATATACAAAGAACTCAAGGATACAGGAAGAATATGAGATTTTCCTTCCATAGTGACATTTTGAGACCTTGTATAAGAAACTCTTACAATTAGAGCTGAAAGACAACGTCAGCAATTGTATTTCCATCTCTGCTGTATGTTATACTAATGTGCAAAGTTGCACCAGAGTCCAAAGAATATTTATGTTTCTAAGCATCTCGCACGCTTGAAAATTGAAGCAGCAAAAGCTAATGCACCTGCCACTAGCTTTCAATGCCCACAGAAAATACTGCTCCGTTTCCCCTTCCCCTCCCCAAAAGCCATTGCTTCTAAACCATTAGCAAACTGCTAAGGAATTATAACTGCAGCACCAGACATTACATGACAGCTGTTTGAACAGAAATACTAATTGCTTTCATATTTAATTAGCTATTGTTTAAATTAAAAATACCAACAAAACAATCACAGCAGGCTCATTATAACAGGAGGTTTATTGGTCCAGGCACTTGCTCAAAGAGCAGCAGGTATCGGATTCATGCACTACCACTCTTTAGTCCTGAGAAAGTGCCAGCATATTCCTCAGTCAACAGCTGCTGGATCATCCCACTGGCCTGATATTCTTCCTTAATGGCTCTTTCCCTCATGAAAGGCCATGAATTGAGAAACGTCATCAAAGACAAGGAGGAATAATCTCACCTACATTTAGATGCCAATAATGCAGATTAGCAGAATCCATCTACCAGCAGTGGGGAGCTGCAGGTCCACTAGGTTACTAAAGCCAGGGTGCTTTGTGGCCATAGTGTATGGTCCATACTGCCCAGGGCTTGTCCACTCTAGAGGAAACAGTCTGTTTCAATTTAGTCCAAGGATGTTGTCATTATTTCTGAGCGATACTTTTACAGTTCAAAGTGACCGAAGTGACATGACATCTGTGTCACAGGGAATGGTGCTTTTCTATCACGAGGCTTAACATGTGTGTTGTGCACTCTGAAAGCTGGTTTGAGGGTGTGATCCTCATGCTGCGAGGCTCAGGGAGCTGCATCCTATGCAATCTCCTGCTGCCTATGTATAATGTGTCTGAGGCTTGCTATCCCAAGAGGGACTTTGGGTTTCATCCTGGAAGACAACAAGCTTGAGTGAAATCATATTTAAATAGTTTGGATAAGAAAAAGACCATGATCTGACAGCAGAGTTATTTGTTTATGCAGATAAAAAAAGGTTTGAATACAAAGGCCTTTCTTCTCTATTCACTTTAAAATGAATCTAGATGGACTGAGATGAGCGCAGATTTCTGTGCTATGGAAATCCAGCATTAGGTGAAGTGAATCTTAAGCATTGTGCTATATGAGAAAACTAACCTTAGCAGCTGTCACTCTCTGACAAATTCAGTCTTTCCCCTGCTCCGTTTGTGCTAGCTGGGAGTACTGCAAGTCCCACTCTAGGAAATGAGAAATGCACAGCAGAGAAAATTGCAGTACTAGACACACAACATATGGTCCCAGTATCAGGTCACTCTGAAAGGTCCAGGGTTGTTTCCCTGAATGTGGACACTCTGGAATATCTTTGCTTGAGTTATCACAGATGGTGCTTGTGGTATTTTTCAGCTGGATGTGGTGCTACACAAGGACTCTGATCTCAATCTTCTTCCCAGTGACATTTATAGAAGTTATCATTAATATTTTTCATATTGCTTAGCCTGCTGTAAAACCATTCACTTATGCAGATTCACAAAGATACTGGGAAGTATATTGTAGGTGAAACTATTTACTTAAATAAATATTTGTGTACATTTTCATGTGAGATTCCCTTTCTGCTGATATTCTTGTAAAGAAAATTGTCTCACCCAAATATACATGAAAATCAAATATTTAACTGTTACAAACACTGCCAAGGACAATTTTGTTTAAAATGTGTGCAAATATTCATGACAAATGTTTTGTGATATTCACTCAGCTCTGAATAATTAACAATGCTTAAATTGCAACACATGTAACAAAACCTATTAGTTCTAATAAGTCAGTACAGTGGAATTAATCAGGTTTTCATTTAAGCAAATGTATTACAAACTAAGTTGTTTCATAAGCTGTCAAATGCATAGAAGCAAAAAAAAGTGTGCACTTGTTTTAACTATCAAATACCAGGATGGTATTTGATGTACTGGGTTTGGTTCAGATTCTCACTGGGAACCTATATCACCTTAAAGGAGGGCTTGGAAAGGGACTTTGTGGTGGGATTCCTCACATCTAACCTTAGCTGCCTAAATATTAAGGGTGTAAACAAGTTGCCTCAAGCTCCCTGTAAAATCAATGGAGATTGCAGAAACACTCATTCTTCCCTAAGACAGGTGTGTATGACAGGTGGAATGAATTGCATTCTGGAGGTTCCTGTCACTCTCCATTAACTGTAAGAGGAGCCTTAGCAGCTCATTTAGACTAGACACCTACAAGACAGATAGAATTAGGTGATATGAATCTCTTCCATTACAGCTCCCAAACAACAAACTTGCATTAGGTGAAATGAACTCACCTCTACTTGGCATTTCCAAGAGAATGCAAGGGAATTGCATGTCCTGCTGAAAAGGATTTTCATTACAAATCCCCGACTTGGTTATTATGTGCCATATTTCTTTGACTGTAAAAATATGACAACCCCCTTGCCACGATCATGATCTTAGTATAAAGGTCAAAATAAATAATGATGTATTTATTCAAATCAGACTTTTGGACTGAAATGCATGCAGAAGTATTGGAAAGTTTTTTTCCTTCAAAAACATAAGTTTCCTTCCCTGCAGATTGCAAAGAAAAGTATGGAAATGCATCCCAAGTGTTTCTCAATGAAACTTCTCAAAAAAAGTATAAAAGTTAAAGAAAAGGAATCTGAAAATTATTAAATTTTGCCTATTGTTATGATTTTAAGACAGCCTCATGACTTTTGGGGACCTGACCCATGATGTTTTAGAGCTTAAAGGTGGAATTGCTATGATAATAATATACCCCACTTTCTCACTGGAGTTAGTAAGGATGCATTCATTTTTCTGACACAAAATACATGTGCATTATATTACTTATTTGGAAAGTATAATAGGCATAATCAAGGAAGTGCTGTGGCGCTGATGCATGTCTTCATGTTGAATGTATATACGCTAAATTGACCCACTGGTACTGTTTCACGTGGGCACAAATGATGCCATTGGGAAACTGAGGGACCTCAAGCATGACTTCAGAGCCCTAGAGATGGCCATCAAAGGTATGGGAGCCCAGGTAGTGTTCTCCTCTATCCTACCAACAAGGGGAATGGATCCAAGGAGGAAAAGGCGGATATGGCAGATTAACAACTGGCTGTGCTGCTAGGCTTGGGGGTTTTGGCTTCTTTGACCATGGGATTCTGTTTTGTGACCACCAGATAGTAGGGAATGATGGGAACCATCTCAGCAAGAGATTACTAGAGGTCCCCACCAGTACAGGCTGGGGAGCAACCTTCTGGAGGGCCTGGGCGTCATGGTGGACGACAAGTTGACCATGAGGCAGCAGTGTGCCCTCGTGGCCAAGAAGGCCAATGGGATCCTGGGGTGCATTAAGAAGAGCGTCTCCAGCAGGTTGAGGGAGGTGATCCTGCCCCTCTACTCAGCCCTGGTGAGGCCACATCTGGAGTATTGTGTCCAGTTCTGGGCTCCACAGTACAAGAGGGATGTGGAGCTGCTGGAGAGAGTCCAGCGCAGGGCTACAAGGATGATCAGGGGCCTGGAACACCTGCCCTATGAGGAAAGACTGAGAGAGCGGGACATGTTCAGCCTGGAGAAGAGAAGGCTGAGAGGGGAAATGAGCAGTGTCTATAAGTACCTCAAGGAAGGCAGTGAGGAGGATGGTGCTGGCCTCTTTTTAGTGGTGGCCACCGACAGAACTACAGCAAATGGCCACCAACTGAAGCATCAAAAGTTCCACAGGAACTTAAGGAAAAATTTCTTGACAGTGAGGGTGACAGAGCACTGGAACAGGCTGCCCAGAGAGGTTGTGGAGTCTCCTTCTCTGGAGATCTTCCAAACCCGCTTGGATGCAGTCCTGTGCCACGTGCTCTAGGTGACCCTGCGTGTGCAGGGGAGTTGGACTACATGATCTCTAGAGGTCCCTTCCAACCTTAAGCATTCTATGATTCTAAATGTTCACACAATAAATGAGGAGAGTACATAAAGGAAAACAAATGAGAAACTTTTTTCCCCTATACTGAACTATCATTAACCTGAGAATGTTTCATTTGGTAAAGCAAACATTAACAAAAGTACGCTTTTCTCCATTCAGCCCACAAACATCACACTAGTTGAAAAATACATTAGTCGGCAAGGGAACCTGATGCTGGAGAAAACTAATGGGGAATCAAACTCGCTTGCTGGTGAGGAAAAGTTTGTCCATATGAGTTTTGAATTACAGTCTAGGTCAGCAAGACATAGGACGACACTCATATTGATAGGTACTGTCTTGTGAAAGGCTCTGATGGGCTGTAGTTAGATTTTGTTCAACTGCAGAAAGCTGCATGCTGTAAGCCTGATCCTGGCAACTCTAGTCTGATTGTGCCTCTACCTAGGCATTCCACATCCTGAACATCTGGCATAATTAGCAGTCTCCTTCTTGGTATGCCAGAAGCATATGCAGCTGCATTGTGTCTGTCTTTTCAGCACACACAGGGCAGTCAAAGCACAAGCTGCAGCCTCTTCCTGACGTAATTGCTGAAACAGCCATAGTACAAGCTAACGTAATCATGGACGTATGTGGATTCCAATATGGCTAATTCAATTATTTATTCATTATAAGCACAACGCCACTTTTTGTTTTGTTGTTTCTTTCTTTCTTTCTTTTTTTTTTTTTAATCGCATGCCAGAAGTGTTGAGATATCTTACTAATGAGGATGGTCCGCGCAGTTAGATGGATGATTCAGAGAGCTATAGCTTTCAATTTTTTTTCTGCCTAATTTGAGTATTTTGCTAAAATTTAAAATCTATTTTAAGTTTGGGGTTTTTAAAATTAATTTAAAAATTTACCATCAGCAAAATTTCAGCTCAATGTACTGTTAACTAATTTGTTTTTCATTAGGTTCTTTATTAACAAAGAATCCCCCTGACTATTACACTTCTCTGACTTTTTGATAATTTCCCTTGCAACAAGTCACATAATGCTTGAATACTTTTCACTGAAATATTTGTCAAGCCAAAATAGCTGATGGGGCCTGTAATTAACTTCCAAATAATGTCAAAGCAATAGGATATTGAGAGTACTAGGAGTCAAAAACTGATTTATGCCCTGTTCCAGAGACCTGTGGCACTATTCACAGCCACAGGTTGCTAGTCTTTGAGCTGGGGCTCATTTGCCTTTCCTTCCCATTCTTCTTCACTTTTACTAACAGCCTGCACATTTTCAGTTCAGTACATTTTACATTTTACAGTGGTTTTGTGACTACACCCCAGGATACTTAACACATTCAAATGACCACAAGCTATTCTGTCCTGATGGGCAAGATGAAGCACAGCGATGCCTCCTCAAACTTACTTCCTTTCCAATTACAAAAATAAATTAGCTGAAACTAACAACATAAACCTGAGAAATGGATATTGCAAAGAAGAGAACATTTTCAAGCTGGGCTGAGAGTGATAATAATCTAGCCCATAATTAAGAGTAGAAATATGCTTGAGTATTAAAAGAGTCTTTGCTTCATTTGCAGTTGATAGGAACAGAGTGAACTCATTATAACATCAGTGTAAGGTTTCTCATACAAAAACCATAAAAACATATTACAAATATAAGCTAATTAGCCATATAACACACCTGGATGGCAAAAAATTCTTGCCATAATCTATTTTATAGAGAGATGAGTCACCACTTGCTCAAAGGTAACAAAGTAGTTGTAGCATCAGGAATAGAAATCAGAATTTCCACTTTTCATTGAAAGTATAAGGATGCACTGTTATCTCAAACATGCTGTATGAAAGCAGAGAGGTCCTCAATAACTTGGTAACAAAAGGAGCTGTTAATGTTTTTTCTGCAGCAGCAACCCCATGGTGGACCATGCTGATCACATTGCCCTCACAAAAGGGCTAGAATTCCAGGAAAAAAAAAAAAAAAAAAAAGAAAGAAAGAAATTCACACTGGGCCATTTGCACTAATGCTCCTGAGTTCACTTTGTGCATGTACATGGAGAGAACTGGGCAGAAAATGCAAAGTACAGCTGGGTCTGGAGCGGTGAATTCTCATTAATAGAACTCACCAACCGCCTCTGAGAACCTTCTGAACTGGAAGGCCTTGTTTCCTCAGAAGTTCACTGTTAATGGACTTCACAGAAAGAGATCTATTTAACCACTACATATAAACACAAGCAGACTTTTTCTTTTTAGCTATTTTAGGATCTTTTCCTAGCTTTCATAACTGCTTCTTTGGAGCAATTAGACCCAGGAAATGGTATTAAATATAAAATGAAAGCCTGTGGCAAAGATTCAAAAGCAAACTGGAACTTGACAATATTTAAGGTGTTTTTTTTTTTTTTTGTCTGCTTTTAACATTTTCTGCCTGACATAGCAGATTATGTTCATTTTAAAGCTGAAATTTTGAAAATGAAAATGTAAAGTTTCCCCTTTTCAAACCATGGATGACATTTTCAAGAGCTCTCTACATTTCCCACTATATTTTTTAAAGTTGTTATGAAAAATCAAATCATCAATATAATGTTCAGAGAAAAAAGAGACAAAAATTGAGAGAGCCAATATTTTATCACACTTCTGATCAGTTCTGGACTGCTAACATATACTTCCCAAACCTGTCAAAATGTCCAGCTGGTAATATTTGTAATTAAGACCAGGCTATAGTGGGTTCATAAACTTAATTGCTTTTCTCCACTACACCTCATGAATATGAGAAAATACTCTGAATCAGTCTGAAAATTCTACTCTTCACAAAGAATTGTAGCTTGTAATAATATGATTTCTCAGGTAATTTTCCCATCTGTTATAATGATCCATTATAAATAGTTAAAGATGATCATAATCTGTTCCAGTCAAGAGTCCTTCTGCTGTGCATTGTAGGTGGTACAATGAGATTCATACATTCACCATAACCAGTCCATCTTTATACATACTTACTTACCTGCTCTCTGTTTTCTACCTATCTAATTAAAAGTAGCTACCTACTCAATTAAGTTTTTAGTAGAAAACTGACATTCGTGCAAACTGGAAATAAATGATAAATGGATACATTTTCTCTTACCTTCAGTAAGCAATAATCAAACTTCCAGTGGAAGCAGTATATATTTCTAGACTGATTAATCTACCGAGAATTTTAAAATCCTGTAAACACCTTTAACATATCGCTAGAAAAAAAATAGCACGCTAATAGAGCCTGAAGCTTTTAGGTACTACTCAGCCTGATATTATCCATATAATAGGTTATATAATAGGTTAATAACATGACTGCTAATCACTGCTTGGGTTAATGTAAGTCACAAAAGGCAGTGAATTTGCAGACCATAAAATAAACATTTGCAAAGCCTAATCTCTGCCTAGATCTAGAGCGTGTAAATAATCCTTTATCCTCATAATCACTGGAGTTCACCAAAGGGTACCAAGGGAAATGAAATGGGAATGGGAAAGAAACTAATCTACTGGTGTGACTCTGATTTGAGAACAGGAAGCTGAAGTAGACCTGTACCATAGTTCTGAGCAGGGCTCTGGAGATACACCTAGCACATCTAGGAATACTTTCTAAAAGTTAACAACCTAGAAATCTCTTTAGCATTAAATTACCCTGTGTTTTTTGTTAGAGTAAACACTATTTTTCAGAAACTATATATCTTCCATTCATGTCATCACCAGTGATTTCTTCCAACTTCTGTTTTCTCTTTTTCAAATTCATTGTTTCCAATTCTTCACGGTTCCAGCTTCTCTATTTCCTACTTCTCTCTGCTGCTTCATTTGCTGTTTTTCTGAAGTCTCAGAAAGTTCAGAAAACTTTTACTAGGACAAATCCAAGAAGATGTTGGTCCCTCAGTACTGGCTATTATCTTTCAACCTTAAATGACACAGACAACGAATGCAGAGCACTCAAGCTCAGAAATGTTGAGCACTGTATTGAATCATTGCAACATCAGTTCATTTTACAGTGACAAGCATCCTTAAGATAAGGGTTTAAAACTTCCTTAAAGCTAAACAATACACGTACCTGTTTCAATGAAACAGAAGCTTATTCCTAAGTCTTTTATAATCCTTCTCATTTCTCATGATCTCTTCTTCCTTCATCTTTCAATCTCTTTCAACAGCCTTATATATGAGAGCACAATAAAGACGCTCTGATGTCCCTGTTGATAAACAAAAAAGCACAGTGAAAGCAAAGTGCATATGTGTATAGTTTATTCCTAGCACTAAGTTATCTGAGCATTTGGGAAAAATGTAATTATGATACTAGTGATCCAATACCAGCTATATAGTCGAAATGTTTATGCTTGGATTTTAACATGTGCAATAATATCTCTAGAAATTAGTCTTAGCATGAGGCAGATTATTTTAATTTAGCTGAAAAGTTTGATGTAGCCAAACATAAAGAACTATTAGAAAACTGAAGACTTTCTAAAAGTTTGTCATGCCTTGTCTAATTAGACTGCAAAACCTTTATCCATGCAATGTGGTGCACGTGGTAGTTCATCATTAGGATGAACAGAACAATAAGAAATATTCCATGTATGAAAGACTATCAAAGACAATCCTTATCCTTCATTTTTCTAATTAATGTACAACTCCTCTCTTTTGTCTTAGTTAAATATAGAGGCCATTTCTACCAGTATTGCTCCTACAGAATACCACTGTATCATGCAAGAAGTCAGAAAACATTCACTATATTTAAAAGGTTTTCTAGGCAGTCATCGTAATGATGCCCAAAGGCAAAATTAAAAATAAGATTATGGCATTCCAACCTAACAGTTTTGCAATTCATTCAATGGTTTAGTAACCCAAAAGGAAGAGCCTAGTGTAATTTAACTTTTTGTTGCCCTTGAACGGTCAAGTCTCTTGCAGACCTGCCAGATCTCTGGAGATCTCTTGGATTCCCTATAGCAAAACGTATGTAACACCAGATGTCTATGTTGGTAACTGAATCACAGTGCATGTTTCTAAGCTTTCACATAATGGTGTCTCACATAGGTCCCTTGTGATATCCCTGCTTCGATGCCTCTGATTCTATAGGCCAGGTGTGCTGGCACTAAGTGCCTGTGTGTACAGCTGAAGTGTGACCTAGATGTTTAGGGTGAGCTGAAACACTGCTTGATGCAATTGAGGGTGCCTGAATCGCTGTGAGCTTGGGCCAAGGCTATGCCCTGCAAAGGTGCAGATGCAGCTACGCTGTTTGGGAGGAAGAGGCTTTGTGGACACTGATTATTCCCGACAGTTGGCCTCAAAGCCAGAAAACAGTTCCAGAACTTCTGCTTTGCTAGTGTAGGTATACAACAGAAAACTATTGTTATCAGTCTTGTGGCTTTACAGTGCATCTGTTGCACAAATGAAGTTGAAATTTGTTCACATGCACAAAGACATATTAACTGGGTCCATAACTGATGTCATACATCAACTCAAATTTACTTCTAGGGAAAAATAAAATATCCAAAGTGCAGATAAGGAAAAGGGAGAGGTGAAGAGAAGCAATGGGGTCCACAGCTGAGCATCCTCTCCTGGGCTCCCGTCCAGTGGAGTGTCCCCACTCACATAATACTTTTCCCAGAGCATCAAAATATTTTTCACCAGGGCCAACTCAAACCACGATGCTGGAGTACACTTTGATCAGTGGCAGGGGCTGCTAAACTTTGTGCTTGTACACTCTTGAGTCCCTTAATGTAACCCAAAAGCTAAAACCAAAGGGTAAGAAAAAGGAGATAAAACAGGGACGATTCTCATGCTGGAGGCAAATGATTCCTGTAATGGCTATATCAGTGTGTGCTGCTGCAGGGTTGTGAGATTGTCAGCATAAGAAAGACAGCATGAAAACCAGGGAAAAATATTGTCACTGAAACTTCCACAACAGCTCAAGTGAAAGGGTCCAGAGCTGCAACTTCTGAGCAGGCTGCAGAGCTGCAGATGGAAAGCTCAGGCACCTACTGCACCCTGCAACACCTCCCTCGGCGTGTTCATTGGTGAGGCACTTCCAGCTTAAACTAAAGCATCTCTGATTTCAGCATGCCACACTCTTCCCTCTTTATTTTAGAAACATTCATCAGTGTCATTTTAAGAACATTTATGGCACTGTTAAGAAAGTCATGCAGTTGCAACACCCTATCAGTAAAACGACTTACAAAGGCAGATAAGTGTGTAGCATTGCTTCCATTAATCAAAGTACATTAAGGAACCAGGCAAGTATTTGCTCATGCTTACACCACTATAAACCTAAACTAAGTAAATCCGTTCCAATCAAATTACTCTTGATCGGTCTTACTGTAAATGCATCAGTATTGTCTATGAGCCAGCTTTTTAATTGGAAATATTAGGGATACTAAAACTGCACTGACATTTTTCACATCAATTGCATTTTCTCAAAGAGATTTAAAACTGAAAAATACTCTATAATTTGGATTAAAATAAAAAAGGCATTAAAATGGTATCATTTGTTAATCTATAATCTTCATTGCTGTAAGTGCTTCTGGATCTTGAGCAGTGAAGTTAGAGTATAAAGAAAGATTGTTTCAGAGGCTAAAGAACTGGTAGATCATAAAAAAGCATTAATAATATAGAAATAATTAATAATATAGGAAAGCATCAATTTTCTTAATTCTGCATTTGGAAAAAGGATAAGACTGAAGTCAGCAAGAGCTTTTTTGACTGATTTTACTGGCCTCTGTGCAGGCCCATACACAGCATCACAAATACAGACTCTCTTCCAGCACTGAAATCTTTACTGCTGAGCTTCTTTCTGCAAGAACACCTCATAATAATAATCATGTCCATTCTAGCATAGCAGGAGAGTTCGAATGACGAAATAGTACAGTATTATATACCTACATTCCATTTCTTTCATACAGAAAGTAGTAAGAATTTTACAGTTGCTACCATTTGTGAATGTCTCTTCCTTCTCCTTCTTCTTTGCAGCCACACATTTTCTGAATTTTTTAACAGCAGATTTTTTTTTCTGTGCTTCCAGACTATTATAAGACTGGCACAAAATAACAGGCACGACGGCTTATGGCTTATGACACAAGGGGTTTAATGCAACATGGCTGATGGCCTAAATACCAGCCCTGAATGCGCTGGGGAGAAGGTAGACAGACTTTCAGGAGGAAGATCCTAGCTCTAATAACGACAAGATCATTAAAAAAATGATTAAAAAATGGTTAAAAAAAAAAAAAAAAAAAACAGGTAAAGGCATAAAATGACCGTTATGCACAGATAGGAGTGAGAAATCATCTTTAAAATGCTCAACCCTGCAACGGGTCAAGCTCAGCACTGGAAAAGTCATTCCAAGTGGAGTTTGGACAGTCTTTTGCCACTATGGAAGATCAAATAGTATAAAATAATTCCAATTCAGTAATTCTCTCTCAGTAAAGAAAATATTAGGAGACATTAACAAAGGATCTGTCTTTGTGTCTATTCCATTGCTAATATAATCTACAGCTTTGATTGCAGGAGCCTAGAGAATGGCTCTCTGTAGGAATGACTAATAGAACAAAGGTCTTGCTAGAAAGAGAAGCTAGAATTTCAGCAAAGGTATTTTTGTGAAAGGACTTTGTGGCAAAAATAGAAAGAGATTAAATGGTCATGGAGGTCAACAAGGTATAGAAAAAAAAGGCCCTGTGAAATATTGAGAATATATGAGTGATGATTGCGAACAAAATAGCAGGTTTTATGTCAGAACAGTTAAAAACATTTACTTGTTAGGCAGAAAGAAATGATATTTTAATTACTTCGATACCTTCTGCCCCTTTCAGCAGAACTGCTGGACAGACCTGCTGCACTGCTGGCATGCTCAGGGAGCTGTAAAAAGACTCAAAGAGCCACAAGACTGCTGCAAAGAAAGTAGCTGAATCTAGCCAAAGAAAACCATGCTCTTAACAAAGTTAACTAAGTAAACAATTCTAATTTTCATTCAAAATGTATTTTGCATTATTTCATATCCCCAAACCTACACTGAAAAGATCCTGAAAAGGATCCCATGGGTCCCAAGTTATATTTGGGTTCACCATTAGTATTGGATTACTTCATGTGAATTGAAAACAAGCTTTTAATCAAACTGTGGCTTGCTAGCAACAAGTCAAAAGATAAAATGTGATGCAAAGAACTGAGCAATTAAGAACATTGAACATTTCAAACTTGTTCATTTCTGCTTTGGGGAGAAACTTTCATTTACACATTCAGTTTGTCAAAAAATTCATACAAGGTCACTGTGAAACAAAAAACATAACTTTCTTAATTGAAAAGTGCTGGCAATGTCCAAATACTTTTGTAGCCTCTGGTGTACATTGGGCCTGCCTTTGGGAAGTTGCTACTGGCTAAATACGTCTCTCCCATCTTCTCAACACCTCCTGACAGAGGGTACCTTGTGTATCAATGAGATCCGGTGAGACACCTTCCCTTGGTGTCAAACCCTTTACCTAACCACTCACTCCCAGTTCTTCTGCCAGAACCTACCCTGCCTATATTAAAGTTGCTCTTGAGAGTGTCAGATAAATCCAGAAGAATTGTGACCTGACAAGATTTTCATTTTCGGGGTCTGTTATATTTTCTTCAGTTACAGAAATTATGGAAACCAAGAACCAGCTGTTCTTGTCATTGTCAGAGGAATGAAAAAAAAAAGATTTTTTAAAAAGTAAAACACAGTAAATTGTCCTATGTTAATAAAGCTTTGATAATGACAGAGTTGATGATAAATAGAGGTTGCTTTTTTTAAAAAAAAAAGAAAAAAAAAAGAAGAAAAAATAAAAGAAAGCCAAAGCACCACAATGTTGTGGTAGACTAGAAAAAACAATTCTATCATAATTCTAGAAAACTTCTGGACTTAACATTCATTATATGAATTATATGAACCATGCAAATAAGTTATAACACTTGTTAGTTAGGGGGATGTCCTTATTGGAACACAAATTGCATTTACTTTAAGTCATGGTAGTTAGAATTAGCACGTTCCCTTCATTTTCAGGGGGCAAATCAAGTAGGGAAGAGAATTCCTAATCTGTCTGAAAAAGAAGTGGATAAACTACAGGAACCACTGATTTATTGCAGCTTTGCTTGAGGTCACTAGCTTTGACCACTAAAACTATCTGCTTATGCAAATGCTCCTCTTCTTTCCCTTAAAGGGGAAAGGGGCTACTTATTTCATTTATACAGATTTAATCATCTGATTCTTTGGCATCTAAATGGGCAAGAGATATATGATCCTACCACATCACCATCTGTACTGAATAAACAGACAAACCCTAAAAGGAAGATGTGCTTTTTCATGGGGCAGTTTACCCCACTGGAAAGCCAAGAAAATCTGAAACAAAACAAAACAAAACAAACAAAAAAGTACTTTATTTATATTTATGCCAAAAGAATTACATTGGTGTGCCACTAACTCTGTGTAGGTTAGTTTTGAAAGGCTTAAAAGCTGCCAGGGGCAAATTCTACTTTCTAAAAAGTGACCATTGCAAAGACATCTCAGTTCTCATAGAAATAATAATGAAAATAATAAATTGTAGCCTCTCATATTCATCCAGGGACAGGTAACCTTTCCTGTATCTATGGTAAAGGTAACGGCTATTGACTACCTCCACAATATTCCCTAACATTTGCAAAGAGACCGCACTGGAAAGCAAGTTAGAACAGACAAGAAAAACTCCTGCATGTCTGTAATAACCATGAGATTTTAGGATTGAGTGAGGCTCAGAAGAGAAATACTAATCTGTGAAGCACCCTTTAGATTAGTGCTTGGGTGGTGGATACTGATTTTTCTGTATTAAATAAAAGGATGGTTTCACAGCTTTAAGACTATGTAAATAGAATGAATCCTGCTCAGATGGCAGGAATTCATTTGCTCTCTCAGATGTAGCCAGCAGTATCCAGCCAGGGGTAATATGTTATGCTTAATTAATTAAAGGGACACTGTTAACATAAAAATCATACTTCATTTTGGAAATGTTTTTCATACTTCATTTTTGAAATGTTTTAACCACTATTATCAGAAGTAATACATTATACTGCCAGGTACTAGAAGACATCAGGGAATCTGCTGCCTTTGCTTTCATACCTGTAGCTAACTGGGGCTTTTTGTACCAAACCTGATCAAACACTATCTGTTGATACTCTATTTTTACAGAAAAAAAATAAAAGGATGATTTATCTGATTTAAATTTTGTAACAAATCTTTTCAAGGACGGTGGATGTTTTTGGAAAAGTAAACGTCTAATTGCATGTTATGGGAATTTTCTCTGGAAAAGAAAAAATGTGCAACATTTTCAGCTTGCTGTTTAGTGGCAGAGACAGCATTCTGGGCACCTTTTGTACAGCCACTCAGTCTGTCATTATCCTCCCCCAGTGACTTTGTCTTTCACACAGCAACAGAGAAAACGAAATATGGTTTAAAGATGGGAAAATATGAATGCAAAAGTACAAGACTGGCAAGATATCTCAAGGTAAATGCATCGGCAGAAACTACATTTAACTTCCTTTAAATTGACTAGATTTCAAGTTGAACGTTTCCCATTAGTGCTTGAAATTAATGTGTCATTCAGTTTTCAAATGACAAAACACCATGCAGCTAAGACAAAAAAAAAAAAAAAAAGATGCAAGAAGGAAGCAGTACAAAAAGAACAAAGAATAAAAGCCACCACTCCACAGTGACTTCTGAGACAGTAAATCAGGCTGCCAACTGTCAGGCTGTGCAACCCTTGTTCCAGAGATGCAAGGAGAGAGCTGGTGCTTCAGCTTGACATTTATGTCAAGAGCAAAGGAAGTCAAGTCCAAATCTACCCATGAGGTTGTACACTCAAACTGGAAATATTTCTCTTGTTAGGGTGTTAGTGGAGTTTGCAGCATGGGAATTAACATACAGAGAAACAGTTTCTCCAGTAAAGAGAAGAACTTCCGTGAAAACTTCCTCCATAATCAATACTCTATTCTGCTAAAAGCTGTCTTAAGTGCCCTGAGTATGCAAATGTTAACCATATGCATTTCTTTGCTTTTCTTTTGTCCTTGTTTATTGAGAGATTAACTGAAAAAAAAGTCCTAGAGCTGTGATTTAAGGCTGCAAATTTTAATTACCTTTCTATACTTATTTAAAACTACATTCTCACAGCTTCTATTTTAATTTTCCCATAACTCCACAGATTCTAGCAATAAAAACTTGCAAAATCCCCTTCGACAAAATATTTAAAGACTAAGGAAGAGAAAAAAGAGTACAAAAAAGAAACTTTTCATGTAATGTTTAGAATAGAACAACTGGCTCAACTTATTCATAAAAATGACAATACAGTGGCATATATCAGACTATCTCTACTCTGGTAGAGAAACAATGAAATCTTATGCACTATCACTTGGTAGATGTTTGGGCAAAACTAGGGAATTAATTTGAGGATCGTAAGTGAAGATCATAATTCTCTGCCCACCTTTCTTGTTGTAAGCCAGAAGAATCTTCCCTTAAATCAGTGAAATTCCACCATTTAAAAACAGGGAGAAAAGTAAGAGCTCCAGAGGCAAACATATAGAAGACTAAATCCTACCCTCTTTAACAGTACAGGTTTTCAGAGTACACTCTTGTACTCAGGATATGACCCATGGGAATTGGCCAAACTAATGATAGCAGGAACACATTTGAGGAGGGAAAAAAATAAGCTTCTTGCGTTTCTTCCTGTTCAATTTTATGCCTTCACAAATCTTTTAATCCAACTAGAATGATTTCTGTGGATAATCCCTCTTCTAAAGCATTTGCATTTTGAAACATTACCTAAATAGTGATGGCATCTGACAAAGGCCTACTGGCTGGGGTCTCATTTGGCAAGGAACTGCCAAATATTAGCTCAGAAAGAGCTCTCCGCTACTTCTCTCCAGAGCTTGTCCGGTCTTGTAATGGGAAAACTAAACAGCAATAAATAAAGTGGTACATAAGGGTGCCTGAATTGTCCTCAGCTCATTTTCCCCCCTTAAATCACAAAACATCCCTCAAAGACAGCTTAATAGAGTTGTCTCTGAACAGGAGAGGGATGTGCAGGTCAGGATGTGAGCTGATATGCCCAATATCGTTCAGAGCAGCAGGCAAGCCAGAAATGAGCCCCATGAGTAAAACTTTAGTCCCACAGCTTTCATTTATGACCAGAAATCATCTCCAAATCTCCCCAACTCCAGACCAATGTCTCATCCAGGGCAATAAAAGGTACTTTCAGTGAAGCTATGAGAAAATAGCAACTTGTGCTTTATGGGTGTTTGTATTGCATGAAAGCTGGTCATATAACAGAAAAATGGAAAAGAGAAATGATTACAGAGGGAAAGGGTGATTTACGAGCAGACACCTGTTTAGGTAGATTAAGAGAGAACTAGAAAGGAGACTTTGAAAAGTAGTATTAAAACTTTTAATATGAAGATCAGCCAAGGAGGGCAGTATACCAAAGAAACTTCTGCCAGAAAACTAATAGAAATATAAATCCTCCCAATGGCAAAAGTAGCTTTGATTCAACGGAATATGCCAAAAAATAACCACAAAAAAGTAGTTTATGCTAATACCCCTAGACATTAAGGATCACCTTATCTCTTTCCTCATCTCTTGATCCTCCCTTTCACTGTCCTTGTACTTCCCTTTCTTTGCCCTAGCCTCCTCCCAAATAAAGAGGCCACTCCTAATTACCACATTTTTTTCCACCATTTTGTTACAGCCATACCCAAATTTGGTATTTCTAATTTTTTTTTTTTTCTGGTAATCACAGCTTTATACATTATCAATGATATTGTCACCTATGTGCTTTCAAAGTTTTATCTTGTAAAGTTTTGTTCAAAAACAAGATGTTCAAAGGTCCGCTTTTACTTTCTGTAGGATTTGTCTGTTTCTTACCTAACTTCCCCTTGACTATGTATGAACTCCATCTATCCCTCATGGGCCTATCTGTAACTTTTGTCATCTTCTTGCACAGTTATATCTCCACATCCAGCAATTCCTCATGTCATATCCAGTAGTTTCTCACATCCTGTTATGTTAACTTAACCTCTGGCCAGGGCCTATTCAGCAGCCAAGTCATTTGCCTGCAGCTCTAGCAGATGCCTGAAACAAAGTGTTAAGGGCTGTGGAGTCTGCCCAGCTCCTCTTAAATAGCCCTCCTACCAAGAGCTCTTGCATAGCCCTTGGTTTCATCCCTGTGAGCTGATATAAGGGAAAAGCAGTGCAGATGACATATGCTAGACCTTGTCATAAATTCTTGATGCTGTTTTCTACAGTTTGTTTAATCTCCTTAAGCCCTAGCTCACCTCTAGGTTAGGAATAAATAATACTTCATTTTTAATGCCCAATGATATATTGAATCTTCATTCATTCTTTCTTAGAAAATCCTTGTCACTCTTCAGCAAAGGGCGGTCACATATATTTAAAGTGAAATGAAAGTGAAATATAAAGTCATTCTGCTATTCTACCATTCATTTCAGGTACTGGACTTTCTGTGTAGTGCTGCAAGAGCTCACCACTACAGCTTGGTCTCATATGTCAGTTAATTATTACATTTTGTTTTTTTATTTATTATTTTCAAAACTTAAATCTGCGTATTTGTGAATATATGGTAACAAATTCTGAAAAAAGTTAAACTGTGTTTGGCTACGTTATAGTACAGTATGTGCTGCATAGACTCACTTTCTCACATTGTTTATGTTTCTTTAACAACTCACAGGACTCCAGGTTTTGCAAGTGGTTTTCCAATCACAGTGACCCAAATTAATGAAATCTCACTTGTATTATTTCTAATTGACAGCATAACTGTTGCTTTCTGCTATTAGTTTTACAATTGATTTAACATCCAACGGCGAAAAAAAAAATCAGTGTCTTCTCCTTTTGACTACATAGCTTAACATATTTATGTTTGGTTTTATCATAAAATCTTCTAACTTTAGAGATTAACTTCAGCAATTTGTTGGACTTGTAGTGCTGTTCAGGGGAGATGTCTAGCCTCCGTAATCACCCTCATATCTATCAACTCTCTGAAGGGTAGATAGGAAAGTGCCTTTTAAAGTACTATCTTTGCTAAAAGCAATATTTGTTTCGGATGAGATGTGTCATATATCCCGTGTGCAGCTCTGCCTGTCTGATATGTCTTGTCACATTACTTCTTCTATCATGTGTCACATTATGTAAGGTCACGCCACTTTAGCTAACAATAAGACCCAAAGCGCTGGAACTGCCCTGAACTGCTCGCCAGAGACTCCCTCTTTACACTTTACCCTTTGTCTTGCAAGGAGGAGAAAATCAAAACCTGCAGCCCTGAACTAACAAGTCACCTGAAGAAAAGGAAGTAAATTAACAACTTCTCTAAGGACAATCATCAATAGATCTTTTGAAAGTGGATTTAGAGGCCATTACTGCATTCCTTATGTAGCCTCACCTCCATTACGAGCAAATGAAAGTCTACCCAGAGTAGAGGATGAAATAGTGTCTTCTATAAAGAGTTTGCAATTGCAACTCTTATTCCTGCCTCTATCCAGGGTATCAAGCATTACTAGAGTGCAGCATTCCAGATGATAGATAATGACCTTCTTTTACCTCTTATCATGACAATGCAGGAAAGAACTGCTTCTCTATTCCTGATACAACTAATCATCATGCAGCACTATTAAACTATTTGTTAGTTGAGTCACATTAATTCCCAGCAGGATATTTGGTGCCTTTCCTATGTAATTCTCTGAAATTTGGACTGTGCCACAATATCTCTAATAAAAAACCTCCAAACCTGCTTTGTGATCTGTGATTGAAAATACTTGAAATGGTAATTGTGGGACTTTCACCAGTCTTGTATACAAAGAAATACAGTAACCGAATTACCAGTTAGAGAATATTCCTAAACTACAGATGCCTAGCCACTAGTCCTTTCACAGAAAATTCAGACATAAATCGTACTGCAGTTGTAAGATAAATTACTGGTTGTGAAAAGCTTTTGAGAGGAACTTCGATTCTGGACAGTAAGAGTTGATGGATCCTGTAAACTTCTTTATCTCCTGTCAGTTTGAATGTGCAGTTGCAAGGATATTGCAGTAAAGGGTTGCTGAGTGGAACTGTTATAGAAATCCACAATTAGCAGGGAATAGCAGGTTGTTTTCCTGGGAAGATGAGAAAAGAAAGAACTACTGAGAAATCTCTTTGGTTTTATGGCTATTAGGGATATGGTGTCTTCACACTAGATTCTTATCTTCACACCAGATTATGTTCCACCTAATTTATCGGGAGTGTTCTAGAGCTGCTGAGTGGTGAGAATGAGCTAACCCAGGCATTTTCTCAGCTGCTCCCTAAAACAAGGCTCCTTGGATCTAAACACAGGAAGTTCCATCTCCATATGAGGAAGAACTTCTTTACTGTGAGGGTGGCAGGCTGCCTAGAGAGGCTGTGGAGTCTCCTTCTCTGGAGATCTTCAAAATATGCCTGGATGCCACCCTGTGCCATGTGCTCTATGTGTTACTGTCTGAGCAGGGGGGTTGGACTAGATGATCTCTAGAGGTTCTTTGCAATCTTAACCATTCTGTATGATTCTGTGTGTGATAGTTATTTTTATGTGGCCGATCCTATGAAGTCTCCTATGAAACCTATGAATGATCTGCTGCGAAGATGGACCAAAAGGAAAGAAAGATACCCATAGAGAGAATATGCAGTGGAGAGAATAAGTGAAGTCGTGAGGAAGATGACATGTGGCAGACACCACACAAAAGACACACTGTCCTGATTCAGTGCAGCAATGGATTAACCAGTGAAATAAGCCAGTAGAGAAATCTGATTTCAGTAACTCTAACAGCTGAGCTTTCTGGATTTGGAAATCTGAGTATGAACCTATTGACTTCTTAATAAAAAATAAGAACCTAATAAAGAATGAGAATAAATGTTCAGCTTTAGTCATGAGTGACATTGCTACTGATATCATGTCCTATATTAATCACTGCAACATAAGAAGAGTTAACAACTATGTAATAAGAAGAGGTAAGAATTAAATAGCAGAAGGAATGGAAAAGCTGATAAAAACATGACAGATTACAGATGGTATATAGTTTGCCAAATGGAAGGACATAGGAAATTCCCCCCAATATTGACCTTTAGGAAGGGTAAGAGTGGAAATAAGTTAGACTTTCACATTACCCACAGTCAATTATTTTACATATTACATATTATGTCTTTTTAGGCTATAATAAAATATGCTTTTAATTTTCTATTGAGGTTGTTTTTTCAGCAATTTCTTTCGAGAAAAGGAAAAAGAGGATACAAAAAACAACAGAACCTGTGAGATTGTTGTTGGCAGGCTTTTTGAGATTTACATTTGAATAAGTCCGAAATAAGTGAAGAGAGATAAGTTAACTTTGTGCCTGGAAGTTCTGCAGAGCTCTTATAGGCATCTGCCATTGAGTTAATATATAGAAAAGCTTTGAAGACCTGGCAGTCATATAGTGACTGCACTGTCCATAATTCGTAGCCTCAGCAGATGACATCACTTTAGTTATACCAGCACAGTCAGAACTACAGATGGATACAGGAGCTATAGAAACCAGCCATTAAATTCTAGTGCAGGACAGAAGCTGATAAATAAGATTTGGTATGAGAAATTCTCCACTGGACAACGGAGGATGAAGAAAACTTACCTGCAATATCTACTAGTTTTCACAGATCATTGAAAAACTGTGAATCATGACAGCATGTTTCCTTGTTATCCTAATGAGAAGAAGATTGTAGAAAGCATAACTGTAAGTAAATTTGCTGAACTGCTTATCTCTAGAAAAGACTGACAGGCTTTGTGGGGTAGGAATATATTATTCAGAAAAAAAAAAAGTGTTGTGCATAATTCCATCAGGACTTTTCAAGAAATACTGATAGGTGTTTCCATTTGAATTAAATTACAGTGAACTTTACCGTACAGGGAGGGAGGAAGGAACAGACTGAAGCTTCTCCTAAGTTTGTGCTGGCTGTCAGGTTTGTTCATGTTTGTCTTCTCAATTTGGCCAGTTCCTGTGTTTGAACGTGCCTCTTTCCCCTCTATTCTGTCATGAGGATATGGAAAACAGGCAAAATAAAACCTAGAGACTGTGACTGTATCAAAAAGTAAAAGAGAAAGAAGAAAGGGAGGTTAAACCTTGATGCTCAGTGAAAAAAAAAGAGAGAGACTGCTGCTGTATAATTTATCTGGACGTTCACCTGCCAGTATAAAAAAAAAGAAAAAAAAAAAAATCCCTAGCAGGGCTTATAGATTTTAGTCAATGATTATTTACTGCCAAATACATAAGCAGAACTCAATTTTTCTCTCTCACGTGAGCAACCCACAAATCTGAGTATCTACACTGATATTCTAAGTAATTCATATACCTAGTCCTCTGCTCACATTCCCTATATGTTTTTTTCATTTATTTTCCTATTTAAAACACAAGATTTTCAAAAAGAAAACTGTCTTCCATCACTTCACATCACATTTCCATCACATTTGGTCAGACTGGGCTCAGGAGGTTGCGTGAAATGCAGTAAAACATAGTCAATAACATCAACGGTGGCTAAAGAATTACCATTTTATAGACATAGAAGACAGTAAACACAATGTCCTAAATATGAGAAGTTCCTTTTCCAAACTACAAAACTGCAGATCTATAGCTGCCTAATGTTAGTCTGAATCCTGAAGACTATCAAAAGCAAAAGAAAATACTTGGGAATGCATAATGTAAAACAACACACATTTTTCTTAACTAGAATACTAAAAAAGTCTTAACTAAATGTATCACTTCAAAAAATCAGTCTGTAAAGTAAAAAAAAAATCACTGAAAATACTGCAAAGGAGTTTGCCAACTGTAACTCCCTTCACACTAAAAAAAAAAAATCAAAAAAAAAATCTAAATTCAATATTGAAAATAATGCTTTATGATCATGCACTAACTGGGTTTTAATTAAATATTTATTTAATGATATTATTATGGGAAACATTAAAAAGTAGCTTAATCCTTGCCACTGGTTATTTTCTTAATAAAATTGTTGTGGAAGGCTTTAATCTTCTTAAAATAGCACATGTTATAAAGCAGACCCATCCCATTTCAGCTACCAAGTGATATACACAGAATGTTTAAAACAAAGACCTGGTCTGACAGTTCTCAGCTTATTATTCTCTCTGCATATTTTTCAAGAAATAAGATTAAAAATCCTAGTTTGTTCACAAAGAAAAATATTTGTATGTGTGCGCATGCACGTGTTTGTATATATAGTGTACATCTACATACAGAGGTATACGTTCTCCATGGGTCTATGAATATCACTAAGACAGCTCAAAGTGCAGCATGTCTTTCCTCCCCTTGAAGCTAAGATACTAATCCTGTAAATATTCCATTGACTTCACTAGGAGTAGGGTTGTGCTCTTGCTTGCTTATATTGAACACTTAAAGTGGCTGTGACTTTTCTATTGCTATGATGCTTGTTTTTTTTTTTTTTTTTTTTTTTTTTTTTTTTTTTTTTTTTTCCCCGTTAATATTACTGGGCTAATTCTGCATTCAAAAACGTGTGTCTTAAAAATTATGAACATTTTATATACTCCTCTGAAATTTTTAAAAAAATCCTCCTTCGTGTTTCCTTGCAGCAAATACAGCTCCAATCCATTTTCACTTTCATTACTACAAATCAGAAGTCTTCTGATATTCATGAATTCAGGGTTTTAGGAACCTGTTCAAACTCCTATTCACTTCAAAAGAAATACTCCACTTACTGAAGTCATTCAGCCTATTCTGTATGTTTGAGGGTATATAAGATAGAGGCCTGGAACAGATCATCTTTATTTTTTGCATCAGTCAGACTCCAAAGGACAAATCTTCTTTCTCTTAGACACTCTTGTAAGAGGCCTTCCAATTTTTGCCTACAATTCCAACTTCCAATTTTTGAGAGTCTACTCAATCTACTCCTCTTACGACCTCCTAATCCTGCTTAAACTGGATTTTGCTTATCCAAATCATAAGTTTCAACAGTAAGTGACACCTTTTATTTTTCAGTGTGAGCTATAGGGGATACGGAGATCCATACGTGTTGTAGAGTGTGGTGAAGGTACAGATAGAAAAGATACAATAAAGCCACATAGTATAAAGGTTTCAAATATCAGTGATACCTCAATAGTACTTCATAGTCCCCACCAATGATTCTAACTGTATCATCAGCATATTTTGGATATTTTGCATATTTTGCACTCCTTTTATGCTGCCTCCACAGCAGATACAAGTTGTCAGTTAAGCTAGCTGGAAACTTCAGTCAGAAGAATTTTCTGTTGGAACATGCCATTCTTGCAAAATTGCATTCCTTTTAATTTCATTTTGTGAACAAATATTCAAATTTTCCATTGGGAAAAGTCAAACTGACAAGTCTCCAGGTTCCTCACCTAGAACTCTTTTTGTCATCTTCACTTTCTGCAGGCAGAAAGCACATTTGACATGTGTCCTCTAGGCAGACTGTCAGAGGCTGTGTGTGAAAGCCCTCTGCCTTCTCCATGGCTGGACTGTTTTTCTTCAGTGGGAGCAGGCAGAGTATGGACACAGAAATCCTGAGCATCCCTGCTTCAGCTGGTCTCTTGGAAAGCTGTTGTCAATCCACTGGCATTTCAGGCAGAAAGCAATACTGGGGAGATCCAGTCAGGCAAGCATGTAACAAGCTGAAATTCTTTCTCAATTCAGTTGGAAGGGAGTGCTTTTCCTAGGAAATACTTGCTATGAATATTTCCTTCTTTTATTATTATTTTCCTTTTGCTTCTCTTTTAATTCAGGGCAAATGTTATAACTTAACATTACATTACATTATACTATATATATTGCATTACACTATATATTTTAAATAATTTTGAATATACATGTATTCTCTATATGTGCAATATTGCATATAGCAATATGATAGCAATTTTGCATTTTTTTGTAAGCAGTGTTATTTTGGTTCCATCTTACAGTCCTTATTATGTCCTTCATGTTTGAGAACAGAAAGCAGCTTTTTTCTTTAAATTTGTTATAAAATTTGACATAAATGAAATACAACAGAATGTACTTTAAGCTATTAGAAAACAAAGGAAATCTCTACAGTTAAGAACACTAACAGAATGAAAAACAGAACCAGTTATCCACTAGCTGTATAAAAGGACTTACAATTGCCAGCACCAGCGGTAAGGACATGTCCAATTTACATATTAATTTACATAGTTGCAAATAATCATAGTATTTACCAGCACACAAACCTATGTATAGACTAACAGATCTTCTGCTTTTCCCCCTCTACAAACAGTTTCTTCAATTCTTTCAGTAAAAGCTGGCCAATTTTCCACTTCTGTCCTGAGATGATCAATACTCCCTAAGTGAGTCATCTTTTGAAGTACTTCAGGACACTTTTAGCTCCTTCTTTGATCTTTCTGTGTCTCCTTTTAAATGTAATGGATTTTACCCTAGTGAGACTTTATCCCACTAGTTCCATTTTTATTATCCTTTGGCTGACTTTTGAGAAGATAAAAGCAAGTTAAAAGAATATCTTTTCTTAGCAAGAAAAATTAATTGTGCAGCCCCATTTTGGGGAACGTCTTGAAATCCCAGATAAATTTCCATAAACAATGCTCTTTGTAACAATCCATTTTGTCTTTCTTCTTGAGCAACACATGAGGCCAGATCAAATGAGCAGACATGCGGGATCTGGCCATGCCATTTGCTGAGGTTTCTTCCATCTTTGGCTCTGCTCAGTAGTCCTGTGAGGACTTACCAGTCTTTGTATTTTCACTGTGGTATTCTTACAGTTCTAGGCACTGTGCAAAACCAGAGTTAATTTTGTCTAAGCAGACAGTTGTTCTATTGCTGGTTTCTCTCCGCTTTTTTATAGCTAGAATACATGCAAGTACTTAAAAGACAATATCTACAGGAAAAACTATAACAGCAGAAAACCTGGGGAAAAACAAGGTAGGATAGTTGCTTCAGATTCGGGAAGAAGGATATCATTTTGCTACTTCACAAATCTGGGAAGGCAGCCTTTCCAAACAATCAACTTGGAGGTAGTTGAATGTTTGCTTTGCTTTTCACTGTACGTCCAAATAAGTTTGCTATCAACAGGAAGAGTCTCAAGACTAGAAAGGAAAATTGACTTTCCAGCATAAATTTTAATCTACAGTAAATGTGGGAGTCAACATAGATGCTGAAATAGAAGGCAATTTTCAGAAGAACATCTGTTCCTCAATCTAATCCACTATCTGATTAAAAAAAAAAAAAAAAAGTGGGGATGAGACAAATCATTGAACTGGATTAGTGATGTTAGAGAAAGAAATAGGAGAGGAGACTGAGACCCAAAAAGCCTATTTACCATTCTGCTATTTTTTGTGCTGTTGGAACTTAAAAATATTGATAAGTTACAGAAAGGTATCTGAACGGATTGATGAAATAGTAATAAAGTTAACTCAACACCATGGGCCATATTCACAGCATGTACCTATGGAAGATGTAAACCATACTTCACTCCTCACATCTGACTATGGATTTTTAAACACTTATTGAAGAATATCAGTTCAGTTTTCAGTTCTTCTGGGGGCTTTTTGGAAATGTCATCAGATAAAGACTGCTCAGATGATAGATAGAATGTTGTTACAACACATAGCATAAAAGTCCTGGTCTTGCCATGCAGGGCCACCTTCAGAGTCCAGAGCTACATCTGGCTCATGGAGCGGTAGATTATGGTTCCATGGAAGCCATGTGAAAAACTGATCTCAAAACCTGTATTATCTTAATGTGAGCAGTATGCACATTTGCTCTGTGTGTGTAATCCTCCACAAGCTATGGGTTGAAATTGATTTGAGGCAAGTGTCATAGGTAGACTGAGTTACACAGAATTAACTGTTGAACATGAGCTATAACTGAGACATGACTGAATTTAAGGCCAAAATCACAACATGTATAGCAGTGATTTGCAACTAAGATCTTTCTGTGAATGTAGTTCTCTGCAGAGAGACAATGTCTTCTGTTCTGGAACCTCTTCACTATTATGAAAGGGAGGTCATCTGTGAAAAATAGGATGGAAAATAGCTGACATGCAGCAAGACAGACTGGAGAAGTGGATGCACTTCAAAATAAAGATATCAAATATAGATTTCTGAAGGATTATGTGCACAAGTGAGGGATGTCTCTAAGTTGCTATATATTCAGAGACATAGTCAATACAGGAATTGTTTTTTTAAGGGGGAGATTCAGCTGACAAGCTACTAGGGGTGCAGTTCAGCTGACTGCCCACAGTCACAAACAGTGTTTTGGAAGAACCAATATATCCAAAACACTTGCCTAAAATTGGTAGATGCAATCCAGAGCCTATAGGAGATCCATGGTGTTAGCAGTGGCAGCTTTGGGCCAAACAGACACCCAAGTCAATTGACATTAGATATATCTGTTTAGGCAAATGAAACATATCTGATATGTCAAATTTGCAGTAAACTGAATAATCACCAGGTCCTCTGAGATCATATCTATTAAGAGTGGGATTCAATAGCTGAAACATAGGGCCCGGTTTTTGTTTTAGGCACTGTGAGGTATTTTACCTGGCTTCAGCTACTTCTGTAGAGGATATTCAGTCTCACAGAAGTCATGCCATATCTACCAGACCAGTGATGACATCTTCAATACTCAAGGGCATCTCAAATGACAGCAAATGTAACTTTGGGCAACTTACTCCTACCGGCTTGTCAACCGAATCACTCATTAGACAACATTGCCTTGCTCTCCATTGACCATTATATGAGCTAAGAATGTCCATACCTGCATTTAACTCTCTTAATTGAGCCTGTCCAAAAAAATGTGGACTTCATTCCTCAGGACTAAAATTCCTCAGTTGTGGAATTTTAGATGAAAAAAAAAAAAGGCTTTGGGGTTGAGAAATTATATGTCACTATCTGAAAAAAAAACGCATCATGCAGTCAACCTCTGTACTTACCATGGATAAGTCATCCTGCTAACAGTCTGCACCACTGTTTTCATGTGATCTTTGTTTTCTGCCTTGTGTCAGAAAAGGTCTTTTGCAGGAATTAGAAGAGGCTCATATCTACTCAGCACAGAATCACAGAATCGCAGAATCACTGGTTAAGGTTGGAAGGGACCTCTAGAGATGATCTAGTCCAACGCCCCTGCTCCAGCAGGGACACCCAGAGCACGTGGCACAGGGTGGCATCCAGGCAGGTTTGGAAGATCTCCAGAGAAGGAGACTCCACTATCTCTCTGGGCAGCCTGTTCCAGGGCTCTGTCACCCTCACAGGAAAGAAGTTCTTCCTCATATGGAGATGGAACTTCCTGTGTTTCAACTTGCACCCATTATCCCTTGTCCTGTCACTAGCCACCACCAAGAAGACTTTGGCCCCATCCTCCCTACATTCACCCTTCAGGTACTTGTACATGTTGATCAGATCTCCTCTTGATCTTCTCTTCTCTAGGGTGAACAGGCCCAGTTCCCCCAGTCTTTCCTCATATGATAGATGCTGCAGTCCCTTAATCTTCTTAGTGATTCTATGCTGGACCCTCTCTAGAAGCTCAATGTCCCTCTTGTACTGGGGAGCCCAGAACTGCACCCAATACTCCAGGTGCGGCCTCACCAAAGCTGAGCAGAGGGGCAGGATCCCCTCCCTCCACCTGCTGGCAACGCTCCTCCTGATGCAGCCGGGATCCCATTGGCCTTCTTGGCCACGAGGGCACACTGCTGCCTCATGGCTAACTTGTTGTCAACCACAACTCCCAAATCCCTTTCCATGGAACTGCTTTCCAGCAGGTCAACCCCTAATCTGTACTGGTGCCTGCTGGGGTTATTCCTCTTCATGTGCAGGACCCTGCACTTGTCCTGTTGAACCTCAGGAGGTTCTTCTCTGTCCAATTCTCCATCCTGTCTAGGTTCCCCTGACCTTGGGAGTGTCAGCCCCTCCACCCAGTTTATTATCATCCGCAAACTTGCTGAAGGTGCACTCTGTGCCCTCGTCCAAGTCATTGATGAACAAGTTGAACAGATCTGGACCCACTACTGATCCCTGGGGGGACCAGTGGCCACAGGCCTCCAACTAGACTCGGCCTCATTTATCACAATCCTCTGAGCTCTGCCATCCAGCCAGTTCTCAATCCACCTCACTGTCCCCTTGTCCAGTTCACACTTCCTGAGCTTCCCTATGAGGATGTTATGGCAGAGGCTGGTGAAAGCCTTGCTGAACACATCAGGAAAAAAGTCATTATTCCTAACAGATGAGGGCTAGCAAGAAATTGCTGGCTTCTTCATGCATCTGACTCCACACTGGCTCTCCCATCCTTATAGGATTTTATCACAGGTCTTCAGGATCAGAATGGTAGCAGATAGAGCTTCACTTTGTTAAAAAGCAAAAGGAGTGTAAAGAAATCATCTTATTGCTCTCCCTTGCAAGTCCAAAAAGGCCACCTCTGCACCTGCTGCAACACGAACTTCCTCTTACTCCTTTGGTAAAACAGCAACAGCAAGGCTAGAGTTCTCTAGATCCATCTCAGTGATTTAGCAGCTCCTCCTGGTACACCTTTGCCATCCCTCTGCCACAAAGATGCGTTTAGTCACTAGAGGTACACTATTTCAGATGCAGGAGTTCATTTTGGATCTTTCTCTCTGACTCTTCAGGCTCCAAAGGAACAGACCCTGCCACTGAGGGAAGATATTTATCTTATAGTCTGTAGGATTCTGTCTGCTGCAAAGTGCAGTTCTGTCCATGTTCTGTTTCGCTACTAAAAATGATGTGACAGGCAAACAGAGTTGTGGGAAAGAAATCTTCACTGTGCATTCAAAGTGATCTCACTTCCACAGTGACAGGTTCTGAACCAGCTATCACTAGTCTGGAAAGAGACGTTGAAGTTACAGCAGGTAGCTCTGTGAAACTATTAACTCAACATTTAACGGATGTCAAAAGCAGGCAGAATTAAGAATTATTTGGGAAGCAATAAAAAAGAAAATAGAAAATCTCATTATGATGCTGTTCAAATCCCTGACATGTCTTTAATACAGTTCCCCCATCTCAAAAAGAATACAGCAGACGAACTGACAAAAAGATACAGAGATGAACAACAAGGAGCACAAAAAGTACCCAAAAAAATAAACAGAATAATATTCCTCATCTTGGGAAAGACACTGAGGGAAGAATATTAGAGATGTCTATAAAACAGGAGCTGTACAGAATGGGTAAAGTGAATAAAATCTCCCTCTTCTGACCCTCAAATAAAACCAGCATGAGATTAAAAAAAAAAAAAAAAAAAAGAGGCTTTCACATATATGATATTACATCTTTTTTTGGCATTGTAGATGCCCACATTTTATTTGGATGAAGAAGTAATGAGACAAATTAATGAAACAGAAATTGTCAGAATTCTTTTAAAAACAAAGACATCAACTTTTGTTAAGGAAGTCCTGGAGACATAAGCTACTTCAGGGAAAGGAAGCTACCAAGAAATTGTCACTTCATATTGCGACATAGCTAGGCGTGTAAGAAGAGCACATGTTCTTACATGTCTACCTATGAACCTGCTGTTGGTCAGTATTGGAGTCAGCTCTGTATAGATTTTTCCCTGACCCAATAATTTTTTTCTAATATTCATGCAATTAGTGCTAGTCTCTGTGGAAGGGATTTAGGCCAGCTATGGTGGATGTTATTGTAATGCTTAAGATGTACATACAAGACCCTGCCATGATTCAGGACACTTGGGTTAGGCACTGAGTCCTCCTACACCATCAGTGGAGGGAGAGTGAGAACACACTAGGGTTAGGCAAGATTTCTTCACACTTTGCTTCTATTTTTTTGATTGAAATAAAATTTGCTTATGTTAATAACAATATTTGAGAAAAAGAATAAACTTTCCAAAGAAAAATGCAAGAATAAAAAATATATTCCCTTGTAAAGTGGAAAGAAAAAAAAAGAGCAGAGTAGAGACTAGGAACCATAATCTCAGATATTATTAGGACCATTATTGTATCAAGTGGCAGGATGGTATTAAATTCATTTCAGGTACGTTTTAATCTGATATTGATGATTAATTAAGAGTCAGATAATTTCATGCCTGATAATTTGCTGCAACATCCTGAGTCAGTTTCCAGTAATAAAGGATAAAAATATGCCAGAATTCACTGTACAACAACATTAGGGCTGTAATATGCTTTTTCAAGATAGCCAAGATAGACTTGGAACTACCTCCCATGTTAAATTAAAATGCTTTTCTTTTGTTGTTGCTCATCATTAAATGTGTTGAATACTATGTTCTTACCTGGGGGACTGTGGGAAGCTTGTAATATTTATAAAGGGAAGAGCCACTCATCTCAGGGCCATTTCTGTTGTATGTATTATTTATTTCCTGAACTATCCCCTCCCATGCTCACTATCTTTGAGAACTATGATTAATAAAACATTCCATGCTGAACAGTGTGGGTTATATTTCCAAATATATATATTCAGGCCATTTCTATGCAAATGTCACAGGAGAGATTCTTCATCACCAAAAATGTACATGTTCTTTATTCGATCCATTCATTTTATATTTATTTTTTAGATTAATTATTCTATTTCCCTGTATGACCATTTTTCAGTGGAGCACCCCAAAGGGATTTTGTAACCAGTGCAGATAGGCTTAGTTTTTAACACATTTCAGAAATGGCTCTGGAACAGAATTTAAGTGTGCAATTTAGAAAAAAACATTTATTCACTTTTTTTTTTATTAAACCATATTTAATTTATTATTAATATACAGGAAAAAAAAAGATGAGAGCTTGTCATAAACTCTTTAGAGTACTTTGTAGTTGTGTAAGAATAAGGTATACTTCGGCTTAATCTAACTTTAGTCAACATTCCAGTATTCCAGTACTGCATCTGCAAACAGCAAAAATCTTTTTTTATGGCAACTCTCCCCTTGATATCTGTTCACTAATGGGAGTATGGCTAGATGTTTTTAACCTCAACTTCTGATATATATAAGGCATTTGTCTTGATTAGAGAACTAAAAAAAAATCAGTATTACGGGAGAGGTCAAACTATATAACCTGAAAGTCTCTTTTGTTTTAGATCTCTTATATCAGGGCACCTTGTCCTTAGAAAGTGGAACTTACTACTGATTTTCAGATAACATGTAAATATTATACTGAGGATATGTTGAAAAAAAGGTCCCTCATTAAATTTACTTTCAGTTTGTATCACAAAAATAGCTAACGGCCCAGATCAAAGACCAAGCGCCTCTGTGATGGCACTGCACCTGCTAATACGCAGTCACTAACCAACAAGGCAAGAAGCAGGTAGAAGAAGATACTGATGGAAAAAGAAATAAAAGGAAGAAGTTTCTTTCTTTGCCTCAGTGAGGCCAGTTATTCATAATAACTTATATATAATAAGTTATTATATATATATTTTATATATATATATATATAAAATATTACCCGAGGTACATTACAATACTCTTAAGTTAAGCAAAGTCTAGCATGCATCGTCCTAGCGTACTTCCGCATGCAAGTATATTCAGTTAGCTGCTCAGATTAGTTAAAACAAGGTGATTTTCAATCTTGATTTTTAAATGAAAACTTCGGTCTTGAGTCAATCCTCAATTAATGCAAAAATCATAACTGGGAACAGGCTGAGAGAGAGCGACTGTACCGGGACTCCAATCTGGAGCATGATTCCTGGTGAAGCAGGATGTTGATACAGACCCTGCTTTGCCACTTGCTTGGCTGAAGTGTACAGGTTTTTGTTCAGCTGATTAAAGGAAGGGCTAAGAACTACAGCACACGTGAAACACATTTCACTAGGTTGGAAACTGTGTCCTTCTGGAAATACAGACTGTACGAGAGGCCTCCAGCCACTCACCTCAAATCACTACTGACTTTCGAGAAGCTTGTTCCTTGTCTCTGTATAACTGTTAAATCTTCAGAGTCCTAAAAGCTAATCACAGATTATGGAATCAGTACAGAAAGGGCATTGTTTGACAAGTAGACAAGTGCAGGTTAACATCCTAACAGGAATCAATTTTGGTCTGAAAGTCATGAGCAGAAATAGTGAGATCCTCAACTCCTTAGAAAGAGCTATCTCAGTCTGCTTCTCTTACTGCAGACTGTACTATACAACTTACTCTTTTTACTCACTGTAATAGACATTCCCAGGGGAAAAATAGCTGTTGCTCATGGACCATTGTGTGTGTGTATGTTGAAGAATGTGCATGTGAAGAATGTTGAGCATAATGTACTGAGAATAAAGTACATTTCTATTTACAAGGCCATTACTACCTACAGTTCATGTTTCTTCTTTATTAATCTAACAATGTAACCCTTCCAGAAGTCAAAATATGGTAAAAAGATTGGTGAGAAGTTTTAGGTTATTTATTTTTTTAAATGTTCCTGCAGTACCACCTTTTTCGAGTCTAGTTTGAAAGGTCAAGAACAGTTTTAAAAGTCAGGAAAAAAAAAAAGATAATAGCTCTAGTAAACTTTCTTCGTGGTAGTTTTTTTCTTCCAGTTGTTCAGGTTTTTTTATTTATTTTTTTCCTATGGTCAAGAATTTATAAAGATTTGAGGCGTGGAGATTAGATTTTGGATGCTTAACCTTATTTGTGAAAGGGATCTAATTTTAAGAACATACTTTTGCCAGACTTTTCACCCCAAAGCATAAGTCATTTTTGACTTATTGACCAAGTGACTGGTCAATTCTCCTTCCACAAAGTGTCAGGTAGAAACTACCATGTAAGAAGAAAAAAATAGACTTCTGCAGTTCCATGCTTTGAACTCTAACACTTGTCTAGCAGATCATTTACTATTCAGACTTTTATAGAAGACAGTCTTTCAGTTATAATATAATATTTTGCCCGATCGTTTGTAACATTCATTTCTAGAATTCAGAATAGCATGATACACCTAATATTCTTGATTTGTAGTCAACTCTGTTATAAAATTCAGAGTGTCTGCTTATGCCAGATACTCATTAAGGAGGAGTTTATGGCTTAGCATTGCAATTACTCTCTCTAGGGAAGCTTGCTTGGCCCATCCTTGGCAAAATCTCCTTGTTAGGAATCCCCATAGGTAGGGATGTGAGTGCTGCTCTGCCTGTAACTGGAACACCCAAAACTACCTGGATGGCATTTGGTAATGCTAAAAAGGAAGATGGTAACGACAGAGAGGAAGAAGGCCCTTACTTGGCTTAGTTGCAAAGAGGCTTTTGAAAAGAAGGGTTAAGCTTGACAAAACCTGGGGTGCTTTAAGAAGAGTGTCTCCAGCAGGTCAGGAGAGGTGATCCTGCCCCTCAGCCCTGGTGAGGCCACATCTGGAGCCTGTGTCCAGTTCTGTGCCCCCCAGTACAAAAGGGATGTGGAGCTACTGGAGAGAGTCCAGGGGCCCCAAACATCTGCCCTATGAGGAGAGGCTGAGGGAGCTGGGCCTGTTCAGCCTGAAGAAGAGAAGGCTGAGAGGGCATCTAATCAGTGTCTATAAGTATCGCAAGGAAGGGAGTGAAGAGGATGGGGCCAGCATCTTTTCAGTGGTGGCCACCAACAGAGCTAGAAGTAATGGTCACAAACTGAAACACCAAAAGTTCCACAGGAACTTAAGGAAAAATTTCTTAACATTGAGGGTGGCAGAGCACTGGAACAGGTTGCCAAGAGAGGTTGTAGAGTCTCCTTCTCTGCAGATCTTTCAAACCCACTTGGATGCAGTCCTGTGCCACGTGCTCTAGGTGACCCTGCGTGTGCAGGGGGGTTGGACTAGATGACCTCTAGAGGTCCCTTCCAATCTTAACGATTCTATGATTCTTGAAAAGCATTAAACGTATGAAAACTAACATGAGGAGGGACAGTGATAGGAAGAGACAGAAGGAGAGATGTACAGGAGAGACATTAGACAACACCACTATTTAAATATGTTAAATGATCACAAGCACATTTAAAAACTTTAGGACTAAAAAAAAAAATAAAGAAAAACAACTAACAATGTCACGGTGCTATTTGAACTGAAAAGTCATTCTAAGCTTTCTCCTCTTGGGAACTGATCCCTATCACTTTCTATCAGATTGCTGCTATGATAAGACTACACAAGTTATAGCCTAAGAATAGCAGACTCTGAACATTTACATACTTTATCAAGAGTGCTGATCACAATGACACACTCTTTAACCAAACAATAAAAGAGAAGAGGCAAAAGGCCTTATATTTCCTGATTCCTTTTGCATAATGTCGTTCTTGCTTTAAATCATTTGTCCATAAAAATATCTCTGTGATACAGAATGCTAGAAGATGATAATGAACAACCACAAACTACTGACTAAATGACAAATTGTGTGCACTCAGCAAACCAAGTTGTTTTTATTTTTTTAGCCAATTATTTCGATATATTGCAAGAAAGGACATCAGATATGTGGCCATACAGCAGTGACTGTTTTCATTAAGTATGCAAATGGATTATGATCACATGTCGTAAAACCCATATCATCTTCAGGACAAATAGGAACATGTTATTGCAAGGGACTTCATAGATTAATGAGTTCAGTTTTTGGTGTTATAGCCAATTATGTTACATATCCCATTTCATAAACTAATCAAACTTTAAAATTAATTAAGCTTTTTGCCCCACTTATATTGGACACATTTCCAGACTCTTTGTTCTCAGAAACCTTATTCTAATTTTCAGCATAAATTGTATTCAGTTATAGTTATTTCCATTTATGTTTGCACCAGGTAGCCTTTGCCCTCTTGGATGTTTACCACTGCTGATGCATTTACAGAAAGCTAGCGTAATCCCTGTTTAGCCTACATTTTTGAATAATCCAAACCATTTCGGTCTCTTCCCAGTCACTCTTGCCTACCCTTCTGCACTTAATCCAGTCTGAGTCACTCATTCTAGAACAGGAGCTCTCCAGATTCTTGGTACTCCATTATTGCTGTGGAATACAGGGATTATCTCACTTGAGACATCCAAGGATGGTATTTGCTTTTTTTTCTTGGCTGCATCATACTGGTGAATGTCTATGTTTAGTCAGTCCTACAAGTTCTATCCCTCTGTTATTTTCAGCTGATGAAAACCCAGTTTACAGCTAAATTGTTGTTATTACTTCAGCTGTGCATGGTTTTGCATCATGTACTTCTGAATTTCATCTCTTCCTTGTCCTCAGGGTCATCTCTCTCCTCTTTTTTTCTGCACAATAGAAAAATATTCCTCTGTATTAATGATGACTCCAAAACTTGCACTGTCAGTAAATTTTATCAGCATCTTCTCTATTTTTTTTTTTTTTTGCCGAAGGAACTAATGAAATCCTTAAATACCACTGATAGCTTGTTTCAGCTCAATATTTCCCCTGTTTATTAGAATCCAAATATCCACCCTCAATTATCTTCACCTTCCAGCTTAACTCACTATTTTACACTTGGCACTATGTCAACTTTGCTGAAATTCATACATACTAGAACTACCATCTTTTCATTTGTCTATCAACTCTCGTTCTGTAGAAAGTTTGGCATGATCTATTTTTTGCTAACCTAGAGTTGCATATTGCTCTGTATTCCATGTACCTAATTTTCTGTATTTTTTTAAAAAAGAATTCTAAATCCTTTATATAATGAATATCCGACTAACAAGCTGGTAGTCCCTTCACCTCCTCAACTTCTTAAAAAAATAGATACTAATTTGCTTTTCTCAAATAATACCTTGGATTTATCTTGCTACGTCTATTTAAAATACTTGCTCCCAGGTCCATAATTTTGTGTCCCAGTCCCTTCAGAAATGTGGGTTAGGAATTATCCAATGTCCCCATACTTGTACTTCACTTTATTTCTTCCCTCATTGTCTTACCTTTTTCCTTTTGTTCAAAAAAGAGACGATTAGGTAAGGTGCTGAACCCAGTCACTCCATGGGACCAGGCTACATCTCCATGTTCCTGAGTCCAGCCCATAACAAGGCTAAGGATGTATTCCCAGTAGGCATTCACGCTGAAGCACATATGCAACACTCTGTACATTTATAGCTAACCAGGTGCACAGACCAACACAGACAGACACAGCACTCACACAAGCAGCACCAACAGCCTTATCCTCTTTGCCTCTCCAGCTGATCAGGACAAATATAAATATATACATGAGCATTTGTATGTGGGTAAATATATTTACATATCGTATACATACAATATACATATTGTATACATACATATTAAATATAGGAATCCTTCCAGGAGCTGCTTTGAACACTCAATCCACCCAGAAACTGGTTCTGGATCCTTTTTCCTCCAGGTGCCTCTCCCCAGGAGGTATACATGCAGCTCAGATGCACATCCACAAACTGATCTCAGTCAATGCCCAGACCCATGGTCCCTCTCACAGTGGGCTGGGACTTTTCAGGCCCCAGGAGCCATCTCCCCTGTCGTCTTGCCCTTAGACACACACACACTCACATTTGGCTCCCAGGTCACATCACCTACTTATCAGCAAATCCGTCTTGATGTTCACTAGCAGTTGCAAACTCACTCTCAGGCCCTCAAACACTCCAGTTGCTGGAACCCAAACACATGCTCCCATTGCAGTCACTGGTGCTTAATTTCACTTACTCTGTTTTATCCATCTCCTGGCACCACAGACATCTGGGTCTCTATGACCTATAGCCCCAGTCTAGGTTCTGGCACTCAGAACTGCACACACACACACACACACACACACACATCACAGAGAATACATCCATCACCCAGGAAAAAAAGGTAGGAAGGAATTTAATAAGAAGAAAGGACAGACTTTTAAAAAATATTTTTAAATTCTGAGTGAAATCAGCTTGGCAGCATTTATCTGTTTGTATGTTCTGCAAACAGAACATTATAAAGAGTTCTCATTTCACATTATAACCAATTCCAAAAAAGAAAAAAAAAAAGATCATAAAAGGATCATTTAGTTAAGAAAAGAGGGCTAATAGCAGAGGCTATTAGGTGAAGATATTTCTTTATTTTCATATCTAGGAATAATCAAACTTTCCATTATTAGTAGTGCTTGGTTTCCAGTCTATATGTGGAATTTGGAGTCTCCCATAATAATGCAATCCATACAAAACCTTTGTGCACACCTAAATTAATTGTGATACTGAACTACTGCTAAGAGGCAAGATATATGAACTCAGGAATTCACTCCTGTATAACTTTAACACCATATGTAGCCCAGGTCTGGTCAGCTAAGAGTGTGCGAAGGTGAGTCTTTGTCCATTTTCAGATGTTCATGAAGTTATACTTTTTCATTCATCAGCATCATTGCAGTTTTTATTTCTATCCATGTCTCACCTCAGAGACCAGTGGTTTTCCAGGCATATCTTCATCATTCACTTTGAAGTGTTCAGAGCTTCCCATTCAAGGAACCTCTTAGATCCTGTCACAGCACTCATAGCTGAATCCTGGTCAGCTGTACGATGGAAGCTTAAAGTTGCATGGTGTGAACATTCCACTTTAAAATCAACTGGAAATTGAATGTAATCTTCACTAATCCATACCTATTGTGGAGAAGTGTGCCATCAGAGGAAATGTAAACATAAAGAATTAAGTCTCTATATAAGTACCATGCAGCAAAGTCCCAAATTCCTCAGGAGGAGATCTTATAAGACAAATTTAGCATAGCCATTGGCATCCTTCACCTTTATATATTTATATTGCTCTGAAGCAGATGACAGGTCACTTTGCTGGCTAACAAAATAGCACATAAGTACCTTTGTGCTCCTACAAGATTCTGAGTGAAATTAACTTCATAAAAGCTTTTCATATTCACTCTTCAGCACAATCAAGAAATAATACCCTCATGCCATCTCTCCTACTCTGTGCTGGAGGCCTCTAGAAAACAGGAAAAAAATAAAAAATAAAAAGAGGGAGAGAATCATTATTAGGTATTCAGATTATACCACCCTACCTACAAAAGAGACTGATTAATCATTGGCTTTGTACAATGTCCATTTGAATTTGATGAGATAGAAAGCACTGATTATGAAAAGAAAATGTAGGAAAAGTGTTGGAGTCAGCAAATAGGCACAACAGCAACTACCTGTGAGTTAGATACGAAAACCTCCCTCAGAGCTTTTACTGGAAGTTATCCATAATGAAATTTCTACCTTTCTCTGATACACATGAAAGTGGGAGTTTCATGCTTCAATATGGCAGTTTGTAAGCTTCTACTTTTATGCAAATGTAAAGTTAATGCACTTTAAATAAATCTAAGTGGAAGCAGCAGTACTTCCCTGAATGATTGTTCCTATTTAAAAATAAGAAACTTTTTTTTTTTTTCTGTGAACTTGTCTTCGTGATTGTTTCATACAAATATTTATTTAATCAAGTTTCTTGAGTAGAACTTCATCAGAAATGCTAACATTTTTACAAAAAATGTCATGAAAATAATGAACTATTGACTATTTTTCTGGAAATTGAATTATGAAATCTTTATGCCTCAATTCAGACTACAGAAACAAATACTGTGGCCTCTGTGGACAGGCACAGTAACTAGAATTTTGCATACTCACAAAGAACTGCTCAAAAATTATCAGACCCACAAGAAAACTTTTGAGAAATTGTTACTGAGTTAAAAATGTTAATATGTTAAAAAAACATTCTGGTTGTACCTAATACTGAATGCTAGAGACTTCAGATATACGGATTTAGAACTATAAATTCATGGAAATTCATATATACATGTATATGTGTGTGTATATGTATTTATATCTTGATGTCTTGATATCTCAAGATCTTAATATATTTATATATGTGTGCCCCCACACACACATATACAAATTATTTCTTCTCTTTTCAATGCATAGTTGTCTTATCCATGTCTGTCTTGTTTAGATGCTCTCTCTTTATGATGACATCTGCCTGTATTTCACCTCTCATACAGTGGAAATATTTCTGCATTGCTTTTCATACTAACAGGCCAACTGTTACATTGCACCTAACTGCTGGATGTTGACTGACAGGACACATTCTATTGTGACAGGGACTTATGCAATTTTGCAACATTCTGGCTGAACTGCGACGTTACAGGAGCACAGCCTGCGTGGTTGTGTGATGTGGGTTTTGCCACAGAAAGAGAAGGGCCTCTCATGTGCCTTATACACTGCTTCCTGAAAGATGTGTACCATCTTTGCAGAAATATTCTTCACTCAGTAGTGCTCACAGTCAGTCAAAGAGTCAAGAGTACAGCTAGTATGAAGATCTTATACGTAAAGCTCACATGTACGTATACGTACATATACATAAAGCTCACAGAGACTAAAGCATCAAAAGTTCCACAGGAACTTAAGGAAAAAATTCTTAACAGTGAGGGTGACAGAGCACTGGCACAGGCTGCCCAGAGAGGTTGTGGAGTCTCCTTCTCTGGAGATCTTCAAAACCCGCTTGGACGCAGTCCTGTGCCACGTGCTCTAGGTGACCCTGTGTGTGCGGGGGGTTGGACTAGATGATCTCTAGAGGTCCCTTCCAACCTTAATGATTCTGTGACTCTATGATTCTATGTGAAGACAGTAGTGTGGCAGGGCAAGAAAAGTGGGGACTATCCTAGGCATTGCAGGCCTCGTATCAAATGATTTGCAAGTATTTTTCTGACTTACACAAAATATCCCAAGAACCTGATATATAAAGTTTCAGTATAAAAGTTGTCAAACAATCCTGTTTCTTTCCCTCTCTGCCTTCTCTTACACCATTTTTCAAGATCCACTGATGTGAAATATATATTTTTTCATATATATATGTAAATATATATCTCTATGTATCTATCTATCTATCTATCTATATATTTTGAACCTGCTATGCTCCCTTTCTGGGAAGGTGAAATGTCACCCATTCCACCTCAGTGCAATCTTCCCTCCATGGGGAGGGATTTCTGAAGTTCCTTTAAAGATTTTGCAGAAAATGCACTCTCAAGGAGGTATTTTAAATTCCCATGGCTGAGCCTGGCCAATGTAGCTCACCTCTTTCCCCACGTACAAATCACGTTGTTTGGGCCATTGGTATTGAGAATTAAGGTTTTTCTGCTAAGATGTTGTACTTACCTAATTGGTATGAAGTAGGAGCAGCTCAGGGACATCTCTAAATCTATGGACAACTTTCTGGCTCCTGCCAAAGCTACGATGACCTTAATCCCTTGATTAGTCCCAACCAAGCCTATGCTGGTCCCTTTTCAGTAGGAATTAAAGTATTCCAGTAGGCTGAAAAAGTAAGCACTACTCCCTTATGTTGTCCTGATGACTGAACTTTTATTTACTTTCACACCATTTTCTCTAGGCTTCAGGATCAGGAGCTGTGATAGAGCAGTATTACTTACCCATAACGAACAAAGGTGTCAAGACTAGGTCCTGCATCATCTGAGTCTGTCTATGATCTTACATTTTAATTTATTGCATTTGAGTTTCTCTTGCTATGCACATCTTATGAGGTTAGTTTGCATAGAAAAAAAAAACTGTTTTTAAACAGAAAAACAAATATTTTCCAGAAAGACAACTGAATGCTGAAAATGCAGTGAAAAACATCACATCTAAAGCTCATTTTATGTGATCTATTGTTCACAGAGAGCAGGCATACATCATTTGGTTTTATTTTTACCCTAGAATTTAATGCCCTTTGTGCAAAATGTAGAAGTTAATTGGTAGCTAACTCACTTTGATGGTATGTTTGCTGTGCTTGAGGGACATATTTTCCCAAATTGCCACATTTTAAATAGATTTTACCTTGCAGGGCTTACTTTTAGCTTATCATTACAACTTGAAAAAATTCACTACCTTTGCTCCATACAGATAAGTGCTCCCAACACACTTAATGAGATATCATGTAGATATATGCAAAGGAAAAAGGAGTACGGAAAAAAAAAAAAAAAGGCTACTGTGAAGGATGTCACAATTAATTGTTCACAGGTTGGACAGACACATATTTTTTCAAGAAGCATTATAGGTTGCTTTCAGAAAAAGTTGAAGGAGTAACGCTGTGTGAGTCATTCATTTCTGTCACAGGAGAGTCAAAAATGTCAAAATACTACATGAATGACAGCTTCTTAGTCTCCTGTTTTGCTGGTCATTTGGTAGGAAGCAGCTGGTGATTCAAAATTTCAAGCTTAATCAGTAAAGAAGATGACTTAGTATTTTGACTTGACCCCACAAACCCAGACCAAAGTGAATGTGACCTTATTCAAGTGAATAAGGAGGAATCTTTCAGTGGAGAGATAGAGGGAAGAAATGAACTGCAATCCTGCTCAGGATGCAGCTCATCTTGCTCAGGGTGCACTGTTATAAGCTAATTGGTCAGTTGCTCCTTCTAAGGTTCATCAATATAACAAATGCATATAACTGTAACCCCCCCCCCCAAAAAAAAAACACTTGGAATTGTCAGCGAATTTTAATCCACACTGGCATCTATTTTGATCTCATCAAAAACTTGTGGTAAGATAACAGACAAGATCTTCAATCCTTCTTGTGACTTTCTACAGAGAAGATGCAGCAGAGCAATCAGATGAATGCTTAGTAGTGCAATGAAAGTTTCACCACTGAAAACTTCATTTGTGAAGAAAGACTGGAGCAATGGAAAGAAATCCTGTAATCTTCATGGTTTTTTAGTTGTATGAAAATTGGATGAAACATGACACAGAATACTCAGAAATGAATGGCTAGATGCTAAGATTCTTCATCAGAGCTTACTGAAGATGAAAGAAACTCAAGATACAAACTTTGGTAAGAAAAAGTGAATATTCTTCCAGCAAATATGGGTATACAGACCCAGGTGTCAGATGAGGATATACTTCTAATTCATAATTTACAAAAATTTCACAATTTCTCACCTTTTGCAAAAGGAAATTACAAGTTTTGTGTTAAGTGGCTTGTTTGGTTAGTTGTTTTTTACACAGAAATGACAAATCCTGAATTCTTTTGTGGCCTTCTTTTTTAGCTGAGGTCAATCACACCTTGTTTTATTAAAATCTGAAAAGTAAATGGAAACATCATAAGGCAGTTCCTTATGAAATCATCACTCCTCTATAAGAATTTAGTCTCTGAGCTCAAATTTTACTTAACTCATATTCATATGAGTCATATTTCTGTTCTTCAGTGGTGATGGCAATCACAAAACAGATTAGCATAAAGTCAACTTTTTGTAATACAATATTCTCCTTCAGTTTCATTTAAAATTGGGGCAAACTCTTTCACAAAAAAGAAATGCTTGACATATGCAAAGCATCAAGATATATTAGAGTTGTTGGCCTGGAGTGTTGTGCACGTGCAAGTGGAAAGTGGGAGTTAAGCATGCCAAACATCTGAAGCATAGAACTAGGCAAGTAGGTAAGAGACAAGGCTATAATTCATTGTGGCTTTATGCCATGTTCTTTTGCCTCTCTCTGTAAGAAGGAAATCCTCCAGGGATATTTAAACTCTGAAAATAAAGTATTTTAAGTCCAAAAAGATTATAATAATGTGAAAGTGTTGGCTTGAAATGACAAAAGCCCTAAGCTTTTAAAACTTTGCAATGTTTAAAGTTTAAAAAATTTGCATGAAACTGCCATTAGTTTACCATAACCATTATTACTGCTAACAGCAGTTCAATCATATGTCTTAAATCTGGGATTTCGACAGCTCAGGCAATTTATCATTTCAAATAAGTAATGTGAGCAACTTGTTAAGTAATCCTGAAGAGTAGTCATCCCTCATCTTGTTGGAGGAGAATTCTCCACTGGTCTCCATGTAGTTTCCCATCAGATGGCAAACGTGCCTCCCATATGATTCCCCCTCGCCCCACCAGCATGCCCTGAGTGTGTTTCTGAGCCAGTACATCCCTTGATGTGAAAAGTTACTTAATGATGTTACATAAATATGACTTAGCAGACTGGTGTGACTGCCTAGTTTTAGATTCCCTCAGGGCTCAAGCAGAAGTCCAGCAGATGCGTCTACTGGCAGAAAATCAGCCAAGCTAATGAGAAAAGACTTCAACTTCCATATGCTGGTATCAGCCCAGATTTAATGTGCTCCTCTGAGTGCTTCCCTTCATCAAAACTTCTGTAATGCTCTGGCAGGTTTTTGCAGCCCCTGACATAGAAGATGCTCACAGAAAGGCTAGTGGTCTGATCTCACTTTCTGCCTGTGCTCTGTTCTTGCTCCCTTCCCGTTGGCACTGATGAGCTTAAATAGAAACTATATTCTGTATTTCCCATCGCCATTTACAGTTGTTTGTGACCAATATCAGTGAATACACTGAAATGTATGTTTATTTCTAGAAACTCTGGCTGTTTTTAATGGAAACTCTGCAGTTGTTTTAGAAGTGGAATTAATTGCAAGTCTTTATCCAATACATGTCATGATATACAGATTTGGATATTTATGATTACATTATAGATCTACACCCCTCCCCAGAGATCTTGGATTTTGTGACGAGTACTGGCAGAAAGATTTCTGAGGAGTCCTCTTGTTTACATTTTTTGTGTCAGAAGTGGCTCAAGTCTCCAAGGGCAGCAGGGCAGCAGGTCTCCGTGCACATCTATAGGATGCAGATATGAAGAGAAATCTGTTTCACAGCCAAGACCACAAGACTAGATTGCTCCCAAATTTGTCTTCTAGCTGGCTTATAGTTGTATAAATATCTCTGGGATTTCAACCTAGAAATTCCCTCAAAATAGGGGAAAATTCTGAGGGAAAAATAATTTACTTACATTTAAAATGTTTTTATTACAAATTATTTCAGAAATTATTCTTTTCCTTTCTTTACATCTTTATTTCCCCTGATTTTATTTTGCACTTGAATAAGAATATAGGAACTGCAAGACTAGCTCACACTATCACATTAGCCCCCCCCCTTTTTTTTTTTTTTTAGTATTACTAGAGAAGTTGGAAGCTGGCAAAACACAAACAAATAATGTCTCCCAAAAACGTATTTGAGAAAAGTTCAATTTTCAACATTCTCCTCAAGCTATTCACAAAATTTGAGTTTGCTAGATGCAAGAAAGGTCTTTATGCTTCAGACCCACAAGGGCAAGATACAAGGTGCTTTCTGAAAGAATAGGACTGGCAGAGGTCTTACCTTAGAAAGGCTGGTAGTAGAGCTGCCACATACAGTCTGAGCAGCTGGCACAACAAATCCAAGATCCCTGTGGCATTAAACCTTTCCTTGGATAACTTGCTCCAATTATATTTCACCCAGGAGGAAACTGGGACTTGGCAAGGGGTAGATGATATGACCAAGGTACACGAGAGACAGAAATAGGAATGAACTAGTCATCTAATCCCAAAGCAGGACACCTGTTGGAGTTCAAGATATTGTCAGGAGGCAGGCTAGGTCAGAAAAAGATGCTACCAGAATACCTGCCTGTTACCTTTTCCAGGATGGTGTGTGTAAGCTACAGGCTGCACACCACTCAGTTTAAAGGAAGTGTAGTCTGCATCACTGTCTTCTCTTGCAGACAAGCTCCCACAGCTAAGCAGCCAATTGCGATGGGAAGGGGTGTCCTCGTTCTCGGTTGTCTCAGCTAAGATAGCTTCAGCTTCATGTTTAGGGACCTCATGGTCCCACTCACAAATTATGAGTGCATTTCTTCATTAGCTAATACGTGCTGGGATATGGGCATCCTGTCTTTAAACAGGAGGAATAACCAGAGACTGACCAACAGTTGATAGTGCAGCTGAGTCCACACGTTTCTACTGTAGCAACAAACAAATGTAATAACTCCGTCTAACCAGAGAGGTCAAACAAGTCTACATCCGTTTTCACAATAAAACAAAAGAGCTTTTATTCTTGCAAAAACATGACTTGTATTTGTTGTTGTACAGTGGTGCATTTAATTTTAAGAACATTGTTGATAAAACAGAGAAAAAATGTGCTTTCTTTTCATCTACAAACATTATATCCTGAACCAGATTATTTTACTTTATTCCAGTCACTCAAAGATTACTTTTATATAGAACACATCTATTTGGGACAGACTATAAATTGCTTAGAGAAAAACAATGAAAGTGATTACTTCACAGCATGCATTCCTAGAAATGCTGTGTTGCTTATCTGGCTATCTAGTCTACCAGTCTATAGTCTTAAACATGTGGTAGGGACTCAATTGTATTTTTTCTTAAGATATTCTTTGTTTGCTATATATTGCTAGTGAGAAACTTTTGTTTTTATACAGATATTTCAGTAAACACAGAAAGCTGTTTCATCTTCAAGGGATGTTTTTTCAAACTGTCAACATTTAACAAAGAGCTTAATAAAGAGGATCCCAAGGTTCCTATAAATACCCTGCTGTCTAATAATGAAAACAGAATTGTTACCTCTTTAAAAATCACTTACTGATACAGAACATTTTTTTAGTATCTCCAGAAATTCTCATTTGATTTTTTTGCCATAAAGAAACTGAGGTGGTGACAAAAAAAAAAAAGTCTCTTTTTGTTAATACCACAAACAGACCCATGGTAGAGCAGATTTGTAGATCTATCAGACTGCTTAGTTACTCACTTTATTGTTCAATCCCATTTATTTTAGGCACTCTGTTGTGTATACCTTTTTTTACTAAGTCCAATATGCCTGTGTTTCTTTATTATATATTTTAATCTCCATATGTTTTTAATCATCAATAAAGAAGAAAAAAAAATCTCTTTTAGCACATATTACATATGTATATTTAAATGATGATGTCACTTCTAATCCCATTTCTACAAAGAAATGATAAGCTCACTGTTTTGAGTATTATAAGGGAAATTGCAATTCTTTGTTGATATGAAACTCACATTAATGTTAGTTAGATTTAAGCATATATATCTGTAAAGAGACTTCATCTCTCATAGCAAGGAGGAATCATTTTCTCTGAGGGATGGCAGGGGAAGGGAAGAGGAGAGGATACCTTCCCTTGCATTCACTCTCAAACATATGATAAGATGCATTTTGTTTTCCTGCTATAGCTTAAAAATATACTGGTGTGGCCAGTATCCTGCATAGTGTGTAAAGATACTGATGTATCTTTCTGAAAGACAAAAAGATACTATAATTCAAGAGCATTGAACTGTCGTTTAGGCAGCGGGACACAGGGATGCCCATACCCCAGCGGAACCCATAAACTCTGTTGAAGTGATCTTAGTACTTCCAAGAAAGTACTGTCCAAAAAGTACTGTGTGGTCCGAGCACTACTGATGCACTGAGCTCAACGGGACTGGTGATGAGTAACAATCTTTTTGTAATAATCAGTAAATGAGACATCTGTGTTTGAGGTCTGATTCAGCCTGAGTAAGTCGTACCTCTAGATTGTATTTCCTGGGAGGATATTCCAACCTGAAGTAAAGATCTGAGAGATCGAGGAGAAATGAGAGGGAACCTCCAATACAGGCACTGACAAAACCATCTGTCTCTGAGGGGCTGATTTCTACCTCCAAATGCAGTTTATCTAATCACAGTCACTGGGAAAAAAAGAACAGACCTTCAAAATAAAATACCACCAAAGTAAAACATCATAGAAATTGATGGCAGATATTCTTGAGGAAGGGCTAAGAAAAAAAATAGAAAAGACAAAAAATAAGAATTCATATGACTTTTTAGTCTAAGATTATAGTTTCCTGTGTAGGTAGAAAAGGTTTACCTTATTGTGAATGTTATTTAACTACACCTGTTACAGAAAAAAGAGTATGTTGACATTTTGAAAGTGTTATGAAACCTCTCTTTATAAAATTAGTGAAAAAAACACTGTCTCTGCTTTCTCAATATCATACAGAAAATTTGATTTTTCTCAACACGATATTGAACTACAAAATCAATTTTGAGCCACTGGTATAGATATATTTAAGTATTATATTTAGCATAATTAAGTGCAAAACATGAACTTGCAGTAAATATTTAGGTTATGCATTACCTCATTCTCCACTTTTGGCTCCCTGAGTCACAGACGTTGCTGAATGATTACACATTTGTCTTATACCATTATATAGTTAGTTCATTAAAGTGTATGGTTATATAAAAGTACCATACCTACTCCAAAGAATGACTCATAACAATTACTTGGAGATATGACTCTTTATCAAATGTACAGAAATAGAATATGAGTTAGGAATCCCTCTTGTGTAGCAAAATTATTCACGTACTGAATTGCTAATCTAGAGACAAACTGGATTTCCTTGTTGCTTACTGCTCATCAAAAGAACCGTATAGCCTGTGTGCACTGCAGGATCAGGCTGCTTTCAGCTGCATGACCTTGTAGAGTATATATTCCTAATTCTTTTCTGTTGTATGTTGCAACTATATGTTGCAATCAAAATATGTGGACACAGTAAAAGATTGCTGTAGATATACAGATGGACGGACAGATAGATGGATGGATGGAAATGCTTATTTTAAAAATTTAACAAAGATGTTGGTTTAAAACCTGATGGCATCTCAAATGTAATAATAATGTATCCTAGACAGATAAGGCAATTAGCTATTACAAGGCAACCATAAAATGAAGTAATGTTCATTAAAATGCAAGCAATTCTTACTCAAGTGGCTTAAAAACTAAAGACAATAACATATACAGATATTTGGGTTGTTATTGTTTCCCCATGGATTTCCCATGAATCACATGAAGCAAGGAACATACTTGTCCTTCATCTGGGGAAAATGAATAGTAAATGAATGGCAAATTAAGCAGTAACAAATATTAATTCCACATCAATTTAAGGTCTTAACCTAGCTATTACAGAAAAGGAAGGACAGTATTTGAATCATAGAATCATAGAATCATAGAATGCTTAGGGTTGGAAGGGACCTCTAGAGATCATCTAGTCCAACCCCCCTGCATACGCAGGGACACCTAGAGCACGTGGCACAGGATTGCATCCAAGCAGGTTTTGAAGATCTCCAGAGAAGGAGACTCCACAACCTCTCTGGGCAGCCTGTTCCAGTGCTCTGTCACCCTCACTGTCAAGAATTTTTTCCTTAAGTTCCTATGGAATTTTTGGTGTTTCAGTTTCCGGCCATTTCCTCTAGTCCTATCAGTGGCCACCACTGAAAAGAGACCATCCCCGTCCTCTGCACTCGCTCCCTTGAGGTATTTATATACACTGATTAGATCCCCTCTCAGCCTTCTCTTCTCCAGGCTGAACAGGCCCAGCTCCCTCAGCCTCTCCTCACAGGGCAGATGTTCCAGGCCCCTGATCATCCTTGTGGCCCTGCGCTGGACTCTCTCCAGAAGCTCCACATCCCTCTGGTACTGTGGAGCCCAGAACTGGACACAATACTCCAGATGCGGCCTCACCAGGGCTGAGTAGAGGGGCAGGATCACCTCCCTCGACCTGCTGGAGACTCTCTTCTTAATGCAGACCAGGATCCCATTGGCCTTCTTGGCCACGAGGGCACACTGCTTCCTCATGGTCAACTTGTCGTCCACCATGACACCCAGGTCTTTCTCCGCAGAGCTGCTCTCCAGAAGGTCAGTCCCCAGCCTGTACTGGTGTCTGGGGTTATTCCTCCCCAGGTGCAGAACCTTGCACTTGGCCTTGTTGAATTGCATGAGGTTTTTCACCGCCCAGTTGTCCAGTCTGTCCAGGTCCCTCTGGATGGCAGCGCAGCCCTCTGGGGTACCAGCTACTCCTCCCAGTTTCGTGTCATCAGCAAACTTGCTGAGGGAGCACTCTGTGCCTTCATCCAGGTCATTGATGAATAAATTGAACAGGACTGGACCAAGGACTGACCCCTGGGGGACACCGCTAGCTACAGGCCTCCAACTAGACTCTGCACCACTGATCACCACTCTCTGGGCCCTGCCATCCAGCCAGTTCCTAATCCACCTCACTGGAAAGGCATTTCAGAACACCCTGATCTGAAACAAAACTCTAATATACACAACAGACACCTTTATGTTCTGTACAATAAACTATTTCTATGGAGATAATATGTCTACCCTAGATTTCATTTGTCTAGCCCTGTTCTGGTGAAAGAAGTTTTATAGAGATTTTTATTACTTTTCTATTCTCTAATAAAATATATTTTACAGCACTTTGAGCAAATTTTTATTCTGTATCAAGTATCCTGGTATAGTAAAGTTTGTTTCTGCATTTTCCTATGGGTAAGTTGAAGAAAGCTGGAAACTAATCACATATAGGTATACAGGTATATCCATACCTGTTTCTAGTGAAGAAACAGCTAGTTCTGCCACCTAAAGTAAACCTAAATTTAATTTTATATTTTAATGATGCTGCACACAAGCTAGTACACCTGCTAGAACAGAGATGCCCTAAGTTATGGCAGTGCCAAAGTAGATATTGGTTTCAGATATTTGCAGTTCTTTGTTGTGTTCTCAAGCAACTAATGCATGCTTTTGCTTTGGCTGGAGCTCATACACTGGTTAGATACAACCCTTTACACTGATTTTACTTTCATCCTTTTGCTTTAGATAAAACTCAGGCTTTGAACACCATAGGGTGTTTAGATGAATGCAGACTTGAGTTTATTAAACTATATGTGGCTGTAATTTTATCAAAGCATAAGAAAGGGAACTGTCAAATTATTGAGCTCACCATTACATAATTAAAGAATTTTATTTAGAATTACACTTAAATGGTAATTTTTGGATAGATGTTTAAAGTAGTGTATTTATACTTTTACATGAAGAAGGCTATTTTAAGAGAAGTACTGAGAACATGCTCAGACCATAGTTTATTTGGGGATTATTTTTATTTTGATGCATTCAGGTTTTTTCCACCACCCAATGAGAATCATTTTAGGAAAATGCCTTTATAGTTGCTTCCTAGTCCTCACGAATCCCATGTTATATGTAAGAAGAGCCTTTAAAAAAGGATAAATATTGAACTACAAGTTATCTAGTGTCCAGTGGGAACCTATAGAAAAGAGGAAAGTAATGTTTTATATGAAGGCTTATTTAATGGCAATTTTTGCTTCTTTTTTATTTACTGTATATATTGATGCCTTGATGCCTTAGAGGGCAGGACTAGTTGGCAAAAGTGGAGCTTTTTTTTTTTTTTTTTCCACCTAGCAATGTATAGGGCGTTAAGTAATATGCCGTCTTATGTCACCTTTATTACCAAAATAACTTACTATAGAATTTATCATGATAATACACAATGACTCTCTGATAGCTGGACATTCTAAATGACAGATGGACGTAAGTAAATAGGGAATCTTAGGGATAAGGATGTAAGCAAACAGAAAAAAAAAATACAACCTTTGGTCCAGAAGTTATTAAGGCATATAATGACAGAAACATGAAAATATAAAGTATATCTCTGTATTAGTTTCGCTATGTTACTTTGAATATCTATTGCTAGATCCTCTCAAAGCAATATCGAACAGAAGGATCAGTAGCATAACCTGATACGGTGGCTCTTATGTCCACATGCTAAGCCCACATTGACATAAGCATATGAGCTACTGGAAGACAAGGACTGGATTTCCTAGGATATGGGAAACTCAGGTTCAGTTCACTACTGTTCTGCCTCATCAAAGGCAGCTTCACACTTTTTTTCCCTAATTTCTATTCTTCTTCCATGTCAGCTTCCCTATCAAACCCCAGCTTTTGCAAGTGAGCAAAGCATTTGCAAGTAATTATTTCCTATTAATGCCATAACTTCGAAAGCATATCTAGATTCTCTCTCCTCCCTTCTTTTACATATTCTTTCTCTCTCTGTCTGAGATTCCACCCGTTTTAAATTTAAATTTACACAGACAATTTTAACAGAATGTCCTTTCCCTGCAAACAAGACTATGATATATTCTCACAAGACTATGATATATTCGCATTTCAGTATTCTTTAGACAATTAGCTTTCTCTAATGTGCTTCCTTTGTCATCCTTCATTCTGACAAAACCAAGTTCCCAGGAACCACCAAGAGGTCCTTCTGTTAGAAAATGTTAGTAGTTATAATGCCATGTTACTTGAGTGTCCTGTCACATACCTGTTGTTTCCTGGCTCCTCATCTCAACCATCAGATGATGAACAAGACACAAATATTGGATTAACGTGTTTAAATTTTGAGTCCTTTCGTATGGGAGAAGAATCATCAAACAGATTGACTGGCAAAAATACTAGAAATCACAACCTTATGGAGCAATTATGATAAAGGAGGAAAAATAGCATGGCAAGTAAATTATTCTTTGTTCACAGATCTTTAGGATTTTTGCTTTTAAACTAAAATTGGCAGAACCTGGGAACAGAGTAGGTGTCACATATGCAAAGTCCTAAGAGATAACTGATTGCTGAGCACGCATGGAAATGTACTCCATTGTCTATTATTGAATCAGTTAAATACACTAATGATTTAAGTGAGTGATTTTATGGTTTTATAAATGCACAGTTCTTTGTCATAAAGACAGCTTTACTTTTTCTTAACAGTTGAACTAGTCTTACTGTTTGATTTAATTACTTGCATAGGTTTTGTACCACTACATTTACATCTCCACTGTAGCTCTGTAGTAAATACCAGGAACCAAGTACTAGTAGATTCAGTTTATAATGACAAGGTTCACAAATTCCTAAATCATTATTTCATCTTTATTTGAAGCAAAAATAAATGTCTCAAATAATTAAAGAAAAAAATCAATTTAGAAAAATTTTCCTTTCCTTAAAATCCTGATGATTGTAAGCTCTCTATACTTTCTTTTCTGAATTTCTAGTGTGCTTCAGCAGATACCTTATGTCTTCTCAGATTCCTAAATTCCTTTATTGATTTTTGTGGTCTTTGCATTGTCAGTACTATAACATGCTGTTTTCATTATTTCCCTAACTCTCCAGTTGGGTTATTGCATTCATGCATCACTTTGAAATTTACAACCTATTTAATAGCATTTTTATTTTTTATGATTTTGTTACTCCTACCTTTTAAAAGTATCTTAGGGAATACGCTTTGGTTTTCTTCAGAATAAAAACAACCGAGAAAGCTACCTAGCAAAATTATTACTTTTATTTTGACCAGAGAGAGCAATGAAACAAAAATTATTTTAGATAGATGCAAGTTACAATATCATAATAGTAATAACAATCTAAAGCCATCATTATGATCTGCCTGTTTCACATACTTCTGTTCACAAATGCAGAAATGCAGCTATCTGCAATTCTCTTTGCTACACATCAGAAGAGCAGACATATTGTACTAAAGTATACACTTTGCAATTGTATATGTAAAAGGAGAAAAAGAGGAGGAGGAAGAAACTTGTCGTTGCATGGCAGCAGTAGGCTTTTAAATGACAACTACAAGCATTTTGTGCTGCAGTAGCAGTCAATGTCACTACAATATTTTATACTAACTGAGAATTTAGGTCTTCCAAATACTGCATGAGAAGATACTTTTTAAAGCAATTAAGGACATGTTTTCATTTCATAATGGAAGGAAACAAATCTTTGCAAATAACTCTTTGCGGCTGGAGGATTCTTGGCTAGATAATTAGACTAAAATGCAAGGCATCTAATGCAAGGTCATGCTTAACTGGACTAAGAGAATCATCACTCTGCAAGGACTTCAATATGAAACTGCAAATAGCCCAGAAAAGTGACCCAGATATGAGGCTACTGAGTAGGATGTAGTATGTTTTTCCTCTCTCTTTCTGATGGAGCTGTCAAGATTTGATGAAACACATCAGAAACGCTCAGGTTTGACTAAATATCATTTCATCAAAAAATCGTGACCTCTTTAGCACTGAGCTTTTCACTTACATGTCTTTATTTAAAACCAGGGGCAGCTGTACATTGACCACATAGTGGCTTTCTCAGCTCATTTAGCTCTCAGGAGAAGTATTTCAGACCACTGGATTTAGGAAATGATCAATGCCTATTCCTTCTAGGCTGCATTTGCTCTAGGTCAGCCTCAAGGCATATGAGCAGGACAAATTAAAGTATGGACTGACTTATTGCTATAACACCTGGTCAGAGGATAAGGTGATCCTGTTGATTAACAGCTCCATCAGTCCAGCATTTTACAGCATCAGGAAGTATATCTTTAAGAAGACAGATTTCTGCAGGGATTTTTCTTTTTATAGAGGGAAATGTCTATTAAGAGCATGAAATTTGACATTGATTCAGAAATTCAGTATTGTCTCAATCTCAACATTGTTTGGCAGAAAATAGGGAAAGATCATTTATCAAGTTCTGGAGTGGTTTAACTGTCATATTACTGCATAATGAACCTAGATGCAAGGGTATATGTGCTAATATTTAATCACCCTGAAATGCAATTATATATGGATGAGGCCAAATTTTTATAACACAAAGCAACTGAAAATCTGCTCTAATGGGGCAGATGGAGATGTTTGTTAAGCCTGAGAGTCCTGAGTATGGTGCATTAGATTCAACATATCTAAACCATCGACACCTGGTAAACAAGTTTAAAGATGCTGGAGTTGGACTGAAAGGTAGTGCTGCAGCAATTACTTGGGTATTAGTGTAGCACCTTCAACCCTCAAAGCCAAGACAACATTATTACTGTCAACATGACTGAGGAGGTACGCGATAAGGCAGAAATCCACCTCTGGCTTCATACATGGAGTAAAAAGCTCGCTCTAGGTTAACAGCGTCAAAAATCAGCTCTATGCCTGTCTCCCAAAAGCTGTCTGTTTTCCAAACACAGTCTATTCAGTTGAGAAAAAGCCATGTGATGGAGGCTATTGCTTTGTAGTATTGTCTAAGAAAACAACCATTCAAGTGATTCAGTATTTTACAGTAAAAGGAACATTCTCATTTATAAAACACCCCCGTCAGGACACTGTAGGTGCCACATGGATTAAGTATAACAAGAACAAACAACAACAATTAAAACATCATTAAATATTCAGAAGTCCCCAAACCAGCGCAACAATCCAAACAGAGCAGCACTGTCATAGAAGTCTAAGTCTACAAACACAACATTAAAAGTTAGTGTGAATCTGCTGTGTATGTATATCTTGCAGTTGCTGACATTTCATAGTAAGCTGATTATAAAGCAAACAAAAATCTGAAATTGCTGTGTACTAGTCTGACCACAGAGTGCTGCCCAGAGGCTGTGAGCAAACTGAATAAACATTATTTATTTAAACCTTTCCTTAAGCACGGGGCTGTAGTGCTAGAGACATAAGGGTGCATTGGTGCTCACAGTGACAATACCTCAAATTTGGAGCCTGTTTCTAATTTCATCATGAAGGTTGAAGTAACCGTCAGGTCAGAATTAACAGAGAATTTTCTTCTCATATCCATGGCATCCATTAAGATGTTGTCTTCTACAGTGCGTAACATGTTTCTCTTCCTAGGATTCTCAGGAAATGTTATTTAACAGATTCCTTAGCTTTACAGGAACCTGGAGATGAGCAATGCCCTTGAAATCTCCCTCTTTTATTTTGACTGAACTTTAAGTCGGGCCACCAGAGTATGGAGGTAGCTGAGAAACCATATGCAATCTTCATTATGTCTACAGTGAATCCTTCAACTGATCCTTATATTTGATCCCATGGGGAAATTGTGACATTATAAATCATAATGAAATTAAGCAACTCGGTTTCATATGGTTGGCAAAGTACTAAAAAGTCTTTTCTGGTATTAAAGAAAAAAATAGGTCCATAAACTCAAGATATATCAAAAATTTCATTTAAATGGTGCTGATCTCTGAGTTCCATTTTGTGCAATAATTCTATACCTTTTCTTTTATTTTTTGTCTACATTTTATTAGTTTGCTTAGAGCTTAATGGACTGTCATAAATCACGTTGGATAATTGTCAATCATTGCCAGGAACACTGAAAACTAAAGTAAATAATATACAAATCTTCATTCATTTTTTTTTCTCCTCAGGGTACTACAAATGACTTTAGGCCTTGGTGTGAATTACATAGGAGGTGCCTAAAGGGTAGAAGGAAAATCCTCCAAAATACTCTCAGATGTACTGTTCACCATAAAAACCAGAAACATTTCTGTTTCATTTTAATACAAGATTACTTCCTGTGACCTTGCATTCAGAATACCCCATGGCCTTCTGTAAACCTGGAATACACCACCCAAGGAGACATTAGGTTAACAGGTAAAATGGACTTATTACTCCATAAAATAGTTGATTTATCACTTGTTTGTTCCACGTCAATATAATTAAAGCTGAAAGGTGATGATAGCTTTTGAACATCTGTCTTTAGCTTTCGTATTCTTCACAGTCTGTTGATTGGGTTATGTTTTGTATTATTTCAGTGTCCACAACTGTCAAGAGAAATGGGAGAGTGCTTGCATGAAGTGGTGAGCCGAAGTCAGAAGCAGCACTTCATTTGTTTTTTTACATTAACAGGGTATGACAGCTCCAGCTCTGAACAAATTGTTTTCCATTGTTTGATGGGTCTCAGCTGCTCCAGACTGGAAGGTGACCAGATTTTCTTTTAGTTGAAAAGGACTGTTAGAATAGCGTGGTAGGCTTTTTACTTTTTCATAACTTATTAGCAAAGTCCTTCAATCCATTTAAGATTCTAAAGCCTGGAATCTCATGAGAAATGAGACCAGCGGAAAAACTACCCACACAAAGAAAGGGCAATGATCTAAAGACTTAGGCACTACAGCAGCACTTTTTCTTTAAAAATTAAATATTTTTATCTTACAGGATTGCCATTCATAAAGATCCCACTTTTCTTGCCTTTTACATAACTGATGTTGAAATATTCATCAATAACTAATGAATTGTTTTTAATAAGGGGTCACATACTGGACAGGATAAGAGGTCAGTCATTAGGGGGCATTTCTATTAGGATACTACTCTACAAATGATATGACTTTTGTTAGATAAAAATAAGACTACTTTTTTTAAAAAAACCTATGCACAAAAGTCCATTTCCAAATGAACAGGTCTACATAAATTTCCTCCCTATATGGCTCTTTATTTGTGTGGGTCAATAGTCATTAGCTAGAATATGGATGAAAATAAGAAAAGACTGTTACCTTATGATAGGCTTTATCTTTAACATATACTGTATTTTAATTGGTTTTCCCCAGGAAATTTGTATCAGTGCTTCTTAATAAGTAATGGGAAACTTATTGAGTTTAGGAACAATACTGTTTACTGCTAGCCCTAATAACTTCATTTCTATGGCTACCAGCCAAATTTATTTATTGAAAATTATATTGCTGTAGCAGCTTTAAAACTCACCTCAAGGTAAAGTTATGTTAAAATATAATTAACCATTTTATTGCAGTTCACAATTGTTTTTCCTTGCAGGGAGAAAATGTTTTGGTTTCCTCAATAATTATAGAAGAGCGACCTACTCTGCCCAGTTCTGAAGTACACGGATTTTCAATCAAATTGGAAGCACTGTAGCTACTGCTATAATCTAATTTTTCACTCCTTACCATTTGAAACATTCAGCAACATCAGGAAATATTCCTGGAAGACGAGAAAAATCAAATACTCAGCTGTACCTATGAGAATATTTGTCATCCTTGCCATATTTTTCTTTCTCCGAGCAAGCCTTTTAAATTGATATTCTGGAAGGAGAAAAGGATAGTAGTTCATCTTTTCTTTCTTTTTTTTCTTTTCTTTTCTTTTTTCCTTTTTTTTTTCTTTTTTCTTTTTATTAATTTTCTGTATATCTGTTCTTTATGAAACAGGTCATACACACACTAAAGATGGAAAATACCTTTAACTGGTCCATTTCCCAGTCATGTCATTTTTTGACGTTGATACAGGATTTCAGTTTGCCCTGTTAGACAACTGAGTACACTTTTAACTCAGAGTTTATCAGCACTGATGTGTTAGCACTCTCCTCTGAAATGTGTATAGTCTTGTCTCCGAAGAGAACCCCAAACTCTAGGAAGAATTCAAGACAGCTTCTACCCTATTTCCCCTACAGTTGCTCCCTGAAACTGTCCATATCACACCCACGTTGCTGGTAAATACTCAGGAAAAGCAGCTTTTGGGAAGACAAAAGAGCAAAAATCAGCTGCAACCAAACAACCATAAAGCATCAAAGAAACAAAAGGAAGACTTAAAAAATAAAAAAGAAAGAAAACAGCGTTTCTAATTTAACATATAAATATAGCTATATATATATTTACAATAATTACAGAAGCCAGTGGCTGTAAGCGGTCTGAACTTTGGAATAATTAACTTCTTTATGTGCTTCATCTGGAAAAAGTGATGTTTTGCTGTCAGCCCTGATATCCAAGTTTTTTTTTTTTTTTTTTTTTTTTTTAAAAAAAAGCAAATCATTTAGAATACAAACCTCTGCATCATAGTCCTTATGGGACTATGATGTGTCTGTGCATCTCAGCAAGGAAGCTGCTTGTTAGTCTTAGTACATATTTAAAACTGTCTTACTGACTGCATTATTTTTTTGATTTAAAACAATCTTCCATCACAGAACACCCAAAGACCAAAAAAAAGGTAAAGGTGCTATGGCCCCTCCGTATATGTCTGAATTTCTGGAATTTTAGAGGACCCACAGAAAAGGATTACAGTCAGAAGCACTGAGGCTCCATTTCAAAATTCCCATTTCTCTCCAGAGCTGAGAAAATAACAACAACAAAAAAAGGGAAAGCAGAGAAAACAAAACAAAACAGAAAACAGAGCAAAAACTCCCACAACAACAAAACCACACTTATTCTGAGTATTGGTATGCAAATGAATATCAAAGTGTCCCACTTTGCTTCTAAGAGTCTCATATTCCAAACAACAAAAAAGCATGGCTTTTAAAACATCGCAGAACATCTATAAAAAATGTAATTATATATTTGGAAAGGGAGGAAAGGGACTGATGTGTGGAATGGTAAACAGCATACACTTAAAGCCAACACTATAGATTTCAAATAACCGATCTTGTAGGAAATAATGAGCTATCTGCTAAGAAAGGAAAAAAACAGAGGAACTGGTAATAAACAAACTCCGTCTCCCGTGTGTGACCTAGTACAGTACAATACACTTTAATTTTATTACTTGTCACTCACACTGAAAACAAATTTGCAATTTTCTGCAAATATAATGGGAATGTTCCCAGAATGTATAAGTGCAGAGGAGAATGGGATATTTCTGTCAAATGAAACACTGCAGCATTCGCCTCCAAAAAGAAAGCAGAATCACTTGATATTTTTGCTCAGGAGAAATGTATGATTCACACATTTATAGATTATAAATCCAGAAGGGATTGTGGTGATCATCCGCTCTTTTTTGATACATGCCAGACCAAGGGACTGCTCACAGTTAATTCCTGCTCACATTATGTCATATGTAAAAAGCTGTTATAAAATAGGGTATTGGTTGATTGCTGTCTGTATCCACTGAGAAGAGAACAATAAATAATCAGTTTACATTGTAACTAAGACAGAGGACAAATGTTAAGAAAATCCTTTTTACTGTAAACACGGTTAAGCACTGTAACTGGTAAGCCAGTGATCCTTTTGAATCTGTCATCAGAGTTTTTTTAAGAACAGATATACATAAAGACATATAGAGGACCTTGTCCTCTACATTGCCAGAGTTGGAAGGAGAGGATGAAAAGACTAGTTGTCTTCTTCCATCTCTGCATTTCAATGGAAAAGAAGTCTTTGCTCATCAGTAGCTACGAAGTGTTTTATAATAAGAGTGAATTTGGAGTATTTGGTAAGAAGGATATAGTTCTTACCACCTTCTTAATTTCACAGGCTGATGTAAAATGGCAATTCCACAGTACAACAATACAGCATCTAGATATATTTTTGTCCAATGATGTATACAGCATCTATCATTCCATGGGATTGGTGGGAAGTCTTCTGGATAAGTGTAATTTTACAAATTCTCTTTTTCCTGTATTCTTTCCTATGCATGCACCTGTTATAGGTCAGCATAAAACAGCTACATTTGTCAAATAACAACAGACAAACAATCTTTGCAAAAGCACAGAAACTGCCACAAGAAATAATGATTAGCCTATGATTAGCATAGCCATTACTGTAAATAATGGCATTATTAGAAATGACTATATGCTGCAGAGAAACATCTGAGTAGCAGGTACTGAGCAACTATAAAGAAATTTGTGTGTAATAACTGTCTCTCTTTCATGCTATTCCAACACTATTGTTCAAAGGAAAAGTGGTTTTCATTGGATTTTATTTAGACAATTGCATATTATTTGTCAGAAATTTGATGTACTATGCAGATATTTTCTTAATTCTCTGTTAATAGCCTGTTTTGGTTTTAATTCTACTGATGTCATATCACTACGGATTATCATAGGTATTCTATGAAAAGGTTTTTGCCATTCAATTTCAGTACATGCCCCTGTGCTTTGGAGGACACGGGAAGAGTAAACAGATGCACTCAATTCAATTTCTCTGTGTCTTCTATCACACTGTAAGCATCTAATGTGTCCCTTACTCATCTCTTTCTTAAATGAAAACAAATCAATCAATTCACTTTTTTCTTTTTTTTTTTTTCGACAAGAAGCCCACCCAAGATTTTGTCACTTTCATATGAAATATCTTCAGTTAAAACACAGAGTTTTGTGATAATGTGACCAGAACTAGTGTGACAGATAAGGATAAGCTTTGAAACCTTCTCAAATATATTAATTAAAAAAATACTATAGCATGTTTTAAAAAAGTATCTACTGTTGAGTAAGCACTGCAATGTGTCAATTTTATCAACATAGCCATCTACCCAAGCTTGATTCACTGCATTTGAAGTCTGTGACAACTTTAATTCTGTCTTACAAGAGGGTATCTGAGCCCAAAGATGTCCTCTCCTGACCATACAAATAAGCTCTACATTGAATTAGTCTCAGCAAGAGCTCTTAGGGATAGATGTACTAGAGGAGTTGGGATCAGAATGGCAATGAGTTGTCTTGTAGCACCTTGCCATTACCAGAATTTACAGTCCCAAATTAAGTGTATAAATTCCTCTGCAATGAGTGGGGAGCTTTAGGCACCTATCTCCACTTGCATTTACAGCCATTAATCTTCTCCTGGCACATAAACTAATAATCCCTTCTCTGAGAAGCAGCACAGGGGAAGGACATACAAGCTCTTACTTGCAAAACTTATAGACATCCTCTGTTAGGTTGTGTGAGTTGAGCTCAATTTAGGTCATTCTTGCACAGCGTTAGAAAATTAACTTCCAAACTTTATTTAGTGCATAGCTCATTACTTGTACAGCATCATTATCAACTTGAGTGGGGGAGATTAAATAAATGCAGCCTTCCCCAGTGAACAGTTAGGTTATGCTCCTGGGAGATGGACTTCTTGAGTCCAAGCCCAGGCAAGCTGAGGAAGGAATTGAAGGCAGGTTTACCACAGTTCAGATGAGCATCTTAACTGCTCAGAAAACACAGCTACCCCATATTGAATTATAAGGGAAATTAAATATATTTTCCTACCTGAAGTTCCATAAACAAAATAGGCAGAGGTGCTCCAGGGTTGTGATAGCAGTTTGACTTTAAGTGGTTAACAGGTGCAAGCAACTCAACACTATCAGTGCTTAAAAGTAGAGAGCTACTTCTCTGCCTCTGGCAAGGACTTTTTAGGTATTATGAGCAACAGCAGAAACTGCAGTATGTACTTCAATATCTTATTGTGAGGACTGCCACTAAGAATTTATAAGACCCTACCGTAGGGTCTACTGACCCTACACAATATCCAGGACAGGTGTTTAGGTGACTGCAACCTCTCTGGAAAAGGGCCTTTCTGGTGATTGGATCAAACATGGAACAGCAGGTGGCTATGGAGATTTCTGGCACCTTCTGTCACCTCGCTGTTACCATGGGGAGAAGGTGGCCATGTAGCTGTTGCAGGCACAGGTCTGCTGGTGCAGGTCGTCTTGAGGTCCAAGTGCATATGAGGCAGCGTCAGGGGGCGCTTGGGCTGCTGTGTGAATGCACTGGGGAGGAGGGAGGGCCTGGTGAAGCATTTCTCAACAAGTCTCTTCTCAGTTTTGCAGTATCTGTGGGACGCACAAGAGCAGGGCAAGTTCATCTTTCCAAATGACGAACAGTCCTCAGGTAGGTGGCCATCATGAGATCAAACTCTTCTTGGTGGTGGCCAGTGATAGGACAGGGGTAATGGGTATAAACTAAAATACAGGAAGTTCCATCTCCATGTGAGGAAGAAGAACTTTCCTGTGAGGGTGACAGAGCCCTGGCACAGGCTGCCCAGAGAGGTTGTGGAGTCTCCTTCTCTGGAGATCTTCCAAACTCGCATGGATGCCACCCTGTGCCACGTGCTCTGGGTGTCCCTGCTGGAGCAGGGGGTAGGACTAGATGATCTCTAGAGGTCCCTTCCAACCGCAACCATTCTGTGGTTCTGTGGGATTCTGTCACAGAAAATTATACTCAATACTGGGATATAATCTTGACTCAAGTTCTTGCCTCCTCTTCAGTTTAAGAAATTTACCCTGCTTAAGCTCATGAACATCAACATAATTTCCCAGATTCTCTTCTTCTTACTCCCTCTTTCTGCAGCCTTGTATTCTCTTTAAAATCCATAAATAGAGACAAATTCAGAAAGGGAGACGATTAATTGCAGACAGCTTTCTGAAAGGATCGCTCTTAGCTTATGATGGAGAACAGCTGTGGTGCACACTCTAATGCATGCCATGGATGGGGAAACATGGTTCCAGCTGGCTGAGGACAGCCATAAGGTCACTCATCAGCACTTCTGAAGTGGCATGTGACAGACCCAAAATTGTCAAGAGTTCTGAGTGGATCTTCTTGTACCTTTTCCTTAAATAAGCACTCCACAAACCTACAACAGGGTAATTTTTTGAAACAGTGAAAACTCAGAACTACTTGGCAAAATATACTTTAAGCTGTTTCCTCTATACTGATTGTGCTTTTTCAGGGTGGGTCTTTCCCTCCAGTTTTCCTCTCTGGTTTTTGTTGCTTTTCTAGGTTGCAGCAAATTCCACAAAATCTCCAGTGGAACTAGAAAATATCTACTTTTGTAAGTGCCTATGGGCTTGCATGTCCCATTGCAAGTCTTCTTCTCAGAATCTTCTTAGTCTTTAGTCTTGCTGTCCCATTGTTGTTTTTTGTGCCTCTTCATGGCCACAGAAAACATGCTCTGGGCCTGATGGTCTCAGCTCTATTCAACAGAGCGCAGCTTGTATACAGGGAATATCTTTCCCTTTCCTCCCTGCTAGTTATGGTGGCTTTCATCAGCAGTTTGGTCATCTTCTTTTCATTGAGGGTTCTGAGATGCAAGAGGCCATTCTGAGGAGGTGGAGAAGCTCAACGTTTAGTTTCCAGCCCTGTGGCCAGGTCTGGAATGACTCTGCAACCAGCACACAGGGACAGCAGTTCCCACTCCTCACTGGAGCTGTCTTTCCAGAGCAAATGGTAAACTTAGCCCATGGGAGATGAAATGTGTCCTGTAAGGAATGAGATGTGGCCTTAGTCTTGCCTCCTTGCCTCCTTGCTTTCCTGCAGTATATAAAGGACTTCAAAAAAACTTATTAGTTAATACAACTCATTGGTTAAGGACAACAAATGACTGCACTCTACCTGCTCTGTATTGCTCAGACACCATTCTTTCTCCATAGCCCAGTGCCAAATGGATAAGGTAGACAAGTAGCCTTCCTTCCTGTCAATAATTCCATCCTTCTAGCAAAATACTGCATACAATGAGTGTGAACAAGTGAACAAATCAGATATTACCTTAAGTGCAGGGTAGTTAGTAGCTTAAGACACAAGAACGACTCCTGACCTTAAAGACTGTGGTGCAGCATCATCTTTTATTTGAGGCAATGGGAATCAAGGCTTAAGTGATATATTCCTCGACATAATTGGTTAAATCATTCACCTCTGTCCTTTAGTTTATTCACTCATAAAACAAACATAGTATTAAACACTTAACCAGTACAAATATTGTGTGCATTTAATTATTAGTTACTTACAGTTATTATATTTTGAAAGATTTTGAGATTCTGGGATACCGGGCATTAAAGAAATGAAACCATTATTACTGTGTTTTATTTTTATAAAGCAGCTTATGTCTAACTGTGATCCCTACTCCATAGACTGAGATTCAAAATTAATGCAAGATTAATCAAGCATCTTGGCATCATTCTGTCTTATTTTTGTCACTGCAAATAAAAGCAAGAATTCTTAAGAATGAAGGGAATGAGAAGACACAGTCACCAGTGGGGACAACAAATTAAATTGCAATAGATTAAGAAAGACTGTTTTTAAAAGGCAATCATTGCAATCATTGAAACATTGATTCATTCCCAGAACATAAATTATCTTAAAAAAAATATGGTAAGTTCTTGCTGTGATGACCAATCATGCATATCATTAGCAAGTATGGCAAGGCTCTCAAGTCAAGATTAGATTGATGACTTTTCAATTATTGATGCAAATGAATCAGCCACTATAGCAACTTGCAGGAATGTATTAAAGAGCAAAAGTCAAATCACTGGCTCTGTACACACACTGTCGCATTAAATAAACTCATACTTCATTTGTGCAGTGGGTGAAGAAAGCTAATTAAATTGCATGCAATTTCAACTGCAGCTACTGGCATTGTTAATCAGTAAACAAAGTTGAAAACTTCAAAAAGGCGGGCAGGCTTCAGAGTCCAGTACACTTGTAAAAACGGATCTAAAACCAAAATAACATCAGTGAAAATAACACTGAAACAAAACTTCAAAAAATATTAAACCATTCCATAAATTAGCATGCATTTCCTGACCCAAGGAATGGATCCGTTGTTGCTTCTTATTAAACTCCTTTACTAAACAACTATTTAGTCATGGAGCTATACTTCCTTGAACATTCCGGAGAAAATGCAGATAAGCACATGGAACTGGAAACTAAAATTTAACAATTTCTATTCACATAAGCTTCATCAAATCTGTTAAACAATTTGCACTTTGGATGAATTAACTCTTCAGGCTTCCTTACAGTTCTAGATTCTTCTTTGCCTCTCGGTTCAAACAATGCAGCTGAGTTTTCAGATGGAAATCTTGCCATACACAAAAAAAATGCCCTATGTAATTTTTACAGGAGTTCCTTCCATACAGTAATAGGTATTTGCAGCCTAATATCCACAAGTGCCAATAAAGATAAGAAATTTAAATAGGTATATCATCACAGCCTTTTCTCACACCTCCAAACAATAAATACCTTTTTTTTTTTTTTTTTTTTTTTTTTTTTTAATTGGGAAATCCATCTACTGTCTCCAGGCAAGTTCTAACATTTTTTATTTGTTATTGTATATAGAAAAAGCTACTTAAAAAATCCTGACAAATGAAAAATATTAAAAAAGAACACATTTTAGTACAATTTCCTCTTCTGGTTCATCTTATCTCTCTCTTCATTAAAATATAACTTTACTGTATTGACTGTGTTGGTGTAATGACACCAAGATGCTACACAAACATATTTTTGTATAGTTAAATGAATAAAATAATGCATTTCTGATAGTTCCATATACATTTTCATTTATCCCATGAAAATGTTACTGAAATTGCCTAGATCTCCTGAAACATTGCATTTTTATTATATTACTCTTTTGGGTAGATGAAAACAACTATTTCAGTTTTCACTTTCATAAATTCTAAGGATCTTAAAGCTTAGTTATTTTCCTCATTTGTTTAAAAAAGCATGCCAAGATATTTCTATACCCATTTGTGACACCAAATAGGATTGCTCTGTACAAATTGGCTTGGGTCTGGAGACCATTTTTCCTTCTTTCTTGTTATGTGGAGAAGCAAACTGTCAGAAAAGGCCAAAAACTTACTGAATGTTTTTAAAAACTTGTTTTCATCTGAACAAAATTTTCATGGAATTTTCTTCACTTAACTGACTATAATGCAAACCTTTTCTGCAGTCACATCTGTCTTACAGTAATTTCATTTCAGAGACTGTTCATCTTTTTTTTTTTTTTTTTTTTTCCTGAAATGAGCTCTGACTTTTCAATAGTTTCTGATGAACTTCTATGACTTAGATAAATTGATTCCTGGGTCTTTCAAATAAGGAGAAGCTGCAATGAAAGGTTGAAAATGATTTTTTTTTTTACTTTTTTCTCTTCCTGTCTTTAAAATAAAGTCATTTATTTTTCTTAATTTAGTCTAGCCATATTCTTTTCAAACATATAACTAGCTAGAAATCTTGATTTGAGTTGTGGCCATCTTTTTCAGGGTCTTCACTTAGTCTTCCCATGGTCTCTCAGGACAACTTTTTTTTTTCCCGTTTTTTTTCCTTGTGATATATGTCGTGCTTATGTATGCCTAGAGATCAATTTTCCTTCCCGTTCTGTTTGTCATTTCTCCAATCTATTGAATAGTACATTAAGAAATTTTATTGGCAGGGCAGAAAGACCTAAATTCTGGAAAGCTTCATGATTCAGTGAAGTACTTAATTGCAGGCATGACTCCCAGTGGAACTCCGTAAGTTTGAATATTCCCCCTAACAGAGGCCAAAGTAGATAATAAGCAGTGAAAAGGGCAGGGCAGGGGGGGAGTTAAAAAGTATAGCTAACCTACTAAAATAAATGGAAATTCAACAACATGTAAGGCCCAGTTAGTAACAGAGTTGGTAATTACAGCAATTCAGAGGGAAAAATAGAACATTTCATACTGTCATGGAGAACAATTATGAATATCAGCTGTTTTGTTTTTAAAGAAATACACCTAAGAAACAACACAAAAGCAGTACTTTTAGAAAGCAATTGTACTTCAGATGTTGCCTTTTCAGTGGAGAGTAATCATATCATTTCAAGTTGTTATTATTTTGTTTATTTTTCCCTTGTTTCTGTCACCTGTTTCCTAGTAATTATGCAAGTGGAGGCCCAATAAATAAATCCAACTGTAATTTCTTAAGCCACACAAATGGGTCAACAATTATGGTTAAGCTGTCAGCATTAATGAACAGTTTTGTTTGGAATAGGTTTAGTTTCCACAAAGTGTAAAAAGCTTTTTTATGGATAGGAAAAAATATCCTTAAACAATATATAATAAATAATTATGTCGCTTCTCATGCTAAAATGTAAAACTTATTTATATAACATCAGTGTGTATATATATATATACACACACACACATATATATATGTATCTTAGCATCTCCACTGCCTAAATAATTTTGAAATCAGATGGAAAAGTTACTTCTAGATATTTTTAAACTCAGTGGATTTAATTCCTTTATTTAAGCAAAAATAAATAAATAAATAAATAAATAATTGAAAATATCTTCCATGTCATACAGACATCAACATTTTTATTGTACGGTGGCCTTGAATGTAAACATGCTGAAAAGGAATTCCTAAGTCTAGTTTAGTTAATGATTATCTTTAGAATTCCAGCTTCAATCTTAAATATAATCCAAACTGGTTGGGTTTGGAACTTGGGTTCATTTCAGTTTGGAATTTGAAATTTTCCTAGTCATTTATGCTAAGTAGAAGGAATATTGAAGGATAGGTAGAAGAGGAATCTATCACAATAAAATATGCTGCTTTGTGAGTATACGTGTATCAAGGCATCAGATTGCTGAAGTCAGAGTTCTCCAAGAGGATTTGAATGATCACAGAGCATTAGTGAAAAAGTGTGTGATGCCCAAAACTTTTCTGCATTTTAGCACAAACTGGTATTCACCTGAGATCTCATACCAGGTAGAATGATTTGCATTATTTATTCATTATCCTTCTGTTTTAAAAGTTTCAGTAATCTAATCAGGGACTAAAACTATAACTTTGTGATCTGGGAGTATGACTGCACACTACATAAATAACAAAAAGCCAACAGTCAAAGCAAATATTTCATGAATAATGTTGAGATACAAAATAAAAGTAGTTCTAAACCATCTGGCCAATAAATAGGTGGATTTATATACCTCTGCAATAGTGGGTAATGTAGCAGCTTTTTCTTTCTCTGTTTTTCACTTAAATATGGGGAGGAGGAGACTTTGAACCCCCCAAGAATGCTGGGGGTTCTTTAGTCTCCAGGCAAGCTTGGTTTTACTCCTTTTCATTTTGTGCATTTCTTTTCAGCTGCAAAATGCTATGATCCCCTAAATTTGGAACAAGACCACTAAAATAGGCATAAAAAATATCGTTGGTAGAGCCTTCACCCTACTGCCTCTCTCTTATATCTGGATTTTAACTTTTGGGTCAAGGCCTGTCACACCATGTGTGTCTAAAGATCCATCTGAAATAGTAACTTGAAGAAAGAGAGCAATGACAATTAAAAATAATGAAATCTGTAACATTAGGTACTACCAGGTAGACAACCTCCTTCTAAATTCAGCACTTTTATCATCTGAACTTCAAGTGGGCTGTGTGACTGCCTTATTTTTTTTTATTATGGTATTGTTCAAATGTTACTGCTCGTTTGCCTTGACAGTCACCTCACTAATGTCAACTGCCATAAAATCATCTGAAAAAAACATCTCTGGGGAATGCTCTTTCTTTTAGTCTGAAAACCTCTCAATAAGTTCACCCCATGTAAGAGTTTTCATTCCTTATTTAAATTGCTTCCATACATTTCCAAGATACACACAACTAGAGCTTTGTTAGCCCTTTAATAAGAATAATCAAACAATTAAAAATAGTAACTTGCTCTGACGGCAATCTTAAATACTGTTGCCAGTGCCAGAGCAAATCATATCCCCAAATGCGTGCAGCTTACCTCTGCATGAAATTCAGTAAAGAATCTAAGCACAGCTTTGTTTCGTTAGGAAAGACAAGGATCATGGAAATAACATCTGGAAACTGATGGCCTTATATGTGCAGTAAAGTGCACGGTACCAGAAGATCTGGATCTAGTCCCTGACTCTCCTGCCAATCTTTGACAAGCCATTTAATCTTTTTGGCCAAGATTCAAGAAATTATCTGGGCTTTTAACTTCTATTTAGACCCCTAAATTCTTATTGATTTCCTATTCACTGTTCTAAAACAAGCAGAAGCAAAGGTATTTGCACAGCAGAGCTGAATCAAAAGTTGATCTTGGCTTATATAGCTATACATTTTTTTCTAAATCTCTCAGCAAACAAAACCTTTTTGTCTTATTTCTAATGGGGTCATGGGAGAAGCGTATCTTACAGGGTGTTCTGACTGAATTGAAAATAATGCCTCAATGAATAATTTTGGGAAAAGATATTTCTTTAAAAAATATATTGTAGTACATTAAAAGATAATAAATATATAAGCTGTAATTATTATGAATAATATTTCATCCAACTATATTTATTATTTTATATTTCTACGTCTTTATGGCAGTTTTCTCAGGTAACTTTTGCATGGGTCTGTAAGAGTGTGTCTCTCTCGTGAGTCAAATAACCTAAATCTGTTATCATCTTCGATCAAATTTGGGAAAGATCCAGTTCAGCCCAGCATAGAGCTGAAGTCTGTAAATTCTGTGAGATACAGATTATTCCAAATACATTTGGTTCCAATGTAGGTTGTTACTACAGTTTTTTTTTTTTTTTTTTTTTTGTGGAAATAAAGTGTTTACTAGTGACTAATGAAGGAGAGAAGAAGGAATATAAGAATCACCACTTTAACAAATAAACTATCTATTAAGAGGACAAGTCTATAGGACAAGTGACAAACAATCCTAACTAGTATTTTGTTTTCAAGCCAAATCATAAGAGTTATACTTGAGGAATAGGGAGATAATCCAAGTAATATATTAGTATAGCAAAGGTCATGGAAAAGATTTTTATCTCTGTGATCTAGAAGTTCCCAGGAGAACCTTTTGGTTCATATTACAAAAGCAGAAGCCACCCATACAGAAATACAAGGTTTCTCGGTTTGGAGAAAGGGACTATTTGGGACAAAGGGAATGCTACCTGATAACTTCTGTTTTACCATAGCACTCTGTCATGAAATAGGAGAGAATTTCATCCAAAACTCATGGAGACAGCTCTCTCAAAAAGACTGAAGATCAGTGTCATGTGTGTCTTACATGTCCATGGCTAACTCAGGAAGACTTTCCTTGTCTTTCAATTAACTCTGGGAGAAACATTTACACAAACAGTTGATCCACTCAGCTGGAATGCAGTCAGTTGTTTCACTCAATTGACCTGGCTGTTTATATAAAACAAAGGTCACCCTCCAGTCCATGACCCTTTTATGCTGAGATAAATTCATCTCGCTTTGCAACAGTCATTGTCTATCATATCTTACCTGCTTAGGCTTCACTAGGAACATCACCTTGCCTCCCTCCTCCCAGCTTTCTTCTGTTTTAGTAGTTTATTGGTTGTTCACAACATTCTGAACAGATAAATGTATTGAAATAAACATATGCATACATATAAATGCATATATATCTTTCATCACATACCCCAGGTAAAGAGTTTGTGGACCCTACTGGTAATTTAGTGCATTTTTTTCCCAGGTATTGATCACTCATTCTCCCCATAAATATTGTGTCATAAGGCTACCTCTCTAATTCCAAATAAATATCCTTATGCCTGTGGAGTTACTGTAAATTGTTTTCAAATGCTTAAGAGTATGCTCTCATTGATTTTATGAGGGCAAATTCTGTCACCTTTTATTCTAGTTGAGTAATTTCTTATATAGTAAATCTTTTCTTGAATCACCACCTGATTTTATTACTATTTATTTGTCTTAAAGTAGTAGATTGCCAACAATTTCTCTTGCTATCCATTATATAAAGGCATAGTAAAAGTCACAGATCACACAGAAAACTGAAGGAAGAAAGAGGGATTAGGTAGATGAAGGATAAAGTCTGTAAAAAGAACTTGCTTGGTGCAATGCTTCTCCAGAGTGAGGTGGTTACAATTAAGTTTGTGAAGTTTGTGAAGTTTAATGAGCAGCACCAGGAAAATATTCTGCACATGCACATTTTTCTATAGGTAAAACATAGATTATGAAATTAAGTGTTTTGGGATAAAACAAGCCTTGATAATCTAAAAAATGCCTATCTTTATGATTTTTTCGTACGGTGATTTGCTCTGAAAATACAAGGACATGGAAAGGACAGTGAAATGCACTGATTTAAGTGATATAAGCAGAATTATTCTCCTCAGACCATTGGCATATAGCACCTTGCACATGCCATGAGCACTCTTAAGTGAATCAGCGATGAAAAGAGCCCAGCATCACACCTTTCTTAAGTATAACTTATGATATCAGTGTGAAGAATGTTCATACGCTGTTTCACACGAAATGCCACCTTCTTTCTTCTACTAGGAGAGGAACAATATTTAATTTTAATTAATTATTGTAAAAAATAGATGTAAAAAAACTCACAAATTCTCACAAAATGAAAAGAAAACTAGGGCTTGTGTGTGAGTTTGAGTTTTGAAGAAAGGAATGAATCCACAAGTAGAAGGAACCAGTAGCCTTAGGCAATGACAGTAGCTGAAGCTACAGTTCTTTCTCCGTACATACAAGGAAATACACATTGCTTTAGATGCAGTACAGTAATAGCCCAGCCTGGACATACTCTAGTTAGCTGAAATTCCTGATTCAGGTCACAGATATTCTGTGTCACCATCTGGAAGCCAGCATCCCCTTCCACTGAGTATAGAGGGAACCTAGGGCAATTGTACACCTCTTGATCATTTCTGAAGCATTGGATACAGATAACAACATGAATCCAGGTTTACATATATATTATATATATACAAGTGTGTATTATATATATATATATATATATATATATAGACAGAACATACTACAAATCATGACTGTATGACCTATGAGAGAGAGAATAAATAGATACTCTATCACTAAGCTTATCTCCGTGACTTCTTTAAAAATGGACTTGAAATTCCAGGAGGTACAGGCAATCCCAGAAATAACTATCTGTATATATGCAACTACGAGCCTGCTTTAAAAAGCCTCTAGATGATTGTGATTCTGCTGAAGGTCATATATGAAGCCATCTAGTACTGTCTTGGTGCTTCTAAACTTGAAACTGCATTCCATGGCCAAACCCAGACAAAATTCCCATTGCGGTAATTCTTCTGCCTACCTACAGTTACAGAGCTAATCCTTGTTAATACCTTTAGCAGACACATAAGGGCTGATATGGCTGTCTAAAGTCATGAGTTCAATGCCATCTCAAATGACTTTAAGCATCCTGCTTGATCTCCAGCAGTATCTCCAGAACAGTGTGAGAGGGATTCAAAAGAGCTTTTACAGGCTAGCTGGGATGCCTGAGAGGCATTTGTAATATTTCAGGGAGTTCCAAGTGGAGGTAGCGGTCTAAGGTGAGTTTAGTAAAGGAGGTGGTATGGGACACAGCAGATATCCATAGAGCCTTGAAAGACATAGGAAAGATATTACACCAGTCCAGCCTGCTATTGTCTTCCTCCCTTATTTCCATGGGAATTTGTACTATCACTGCACTCTTCTTTTAGGACTCAAAAGTCATTGTTCTCCTCTTTGAAACACCCATTTTATTCTTATCCCATGTAATGTAATTCCTACACACTTTCATCGCATGTGTGTTCTTTGTGTGTATTCACATAGTAAGCACCTAAGTACCTCTAAAAAACTAATCTCAGGTTTCCTCTTTCAGAAATGGAAACAAATGTGATGCCTTTCCACATACTTTTAAACTTTTTTATATACTCAAATTACAGCATTCTCTAAGTATCAGAGTAACACTGAAAGATCATTAAACCTTGTCAATGTCTTTCAATTTACACAGAAAGAGAAATAGATGCTTGTACAGCTGCATGCACACACACACATGTGCTTATTCAAAGCTATCTATTTCTCTTTCTGTGTTTATATATACTTATCTGCTGTTATATATGTATATATGCAGAGTATAATATATTTTAAAATAAGAAAGATAGTTTACTCTTCCAAGGAAAATAGACTAGTTTTCACCAGCAAAAAAATACCAATACAGTTTAATTGGCTAGACTTATCTGTCTGCATGGGTAGAACAAAGCTGTGCTAAAAAATATGAAGATAATTAAAATTAAAATGAAACAAACAGAAATCCTAGAAAATAAAGAGTTCAAACAAATTGTGCTTTTAACAACAAATGGGAGGAAGATCAATAGTAGTTTCCATAGCTAGTGGATAAGTATTTCCCATAAATCCAGGCACTTAATGGGATGTGTTTACATGTGGTATTAAGTAGCTAGTCCTGTAAATAAAGGACAATTTCTCTCCTTCAGAAACATCAGGGCTATATCCTTGGGCCAGTAACTTTGTATTGGAAGTATAAAACAGTAATCGTGCAGTTAAACACCTTCCAAAGTACATAAGGAAATAGTCTTGCTGAAATTAATTGGACAGAACATTCAGAATGCAGTTGCCTTTTGAAATCTTCATTTGCTGGAGCTTTAGTTGTTCACTTAGTACCGAAAATAATAGTATGTTCACCATAATAATCTAAACAGCAAAAACTTAAAGAGTGTGTAGATACTTGTGCTCTTAGCATGAGCTCAAGTTTCTTTGGTATGACATTTTGTGTGACCTCAGGTAAAAGACCTAGATCCAGACCCCCAAAGTATTTAAGTGATTATTTTTCAAAAAAAATAGGAATCTGGCATTTCATACTTCTTTAATGATCTTTAATGATCTTCATTTTCCCATCTGAAAAAGAGGTGTGGAAAAACTTACCTCCAAGAAGCCTTTAAGAGGATATATGCATTAAAATGCTGCGTCTCTGACCAAGATTAATAAGGGTGTATCTTTATGTTTTGCACTTCTGTGAGAGATTAAATGATTTACTGAAAATACTCACTCCATTGCATGAGATTTTGCCTAACCCCAGTATAAGTCAATGTACTGTGTCTGTGTGTGTTGCCCAAGTATATCTTGCTAAGCGCGGGCTCTTAATAAAATTTTTTAATTATTCATTAAGTAATGTGCACATTGCTTGCACCTATATACTAGAAAATAATGGAGCCAGGATACAAAATCAAGCATTGTCAAACCCTCCGTAATTTGTTAGCTCAGTTCCTGGTAGTTTGGGCTATTTCAGCCAACGCTCTTCTCAGTAATCCCTTACTACATGGTGAGGTGTATGAGAAACAGTTCCCACCTGGTATTTGGAGGAGCACTGTTGGGTCTGGTAGAGAGATTTAGACAAATGAATGCAGATAGCCCAAGGTATGTCACGTAATACATGAACCATGTCTCTGAGACCTTGCAGCAGTTCAACCACACTTGGCAGTGTATGTCCAAACTTGCAAAATGCCTGTCTAGTTCCTTACCTGTTGAATGATAGTGTCTAAATTTGCCTAAGAAAACAAATTTGACCTTTAGATTGAATTAGGCCTACTTACCTTCTTGTTGCAAGATATTCAGCAGTTGATCTGCTTGAGGGTGGGATCTGGGCAGGCTGGATCGATGGGCTGAGACCAACCGTATGAGGTTCAAGAAAGTCAAGTACTAGGTTCTGCACTTGGATTACAACAACCCCATGCAGAGCTACAGGCTTGGGGCAGAGTGGGTGGAGAGCGCTCGTCAGCAGCCAGCTGAACATGAGCCAGCAGTGTGCCCAGGTGGCCAAGAAGGCCAATGGCATCCTGGCTTGTACCAGGAACAGTGTGGTCAGCAGGACTAGGGAAGTGATCATGCCGGGGTACTTGGCACTGGTGAGACCGCACCGCAGATATCGTGTTCAGTTTAAGACCCTTCACTTCAAGGACCTTGAGGTGCTGGAGCATGTCTGAAGAAGGGCAACAAAGCTGGCGAAGGGGCTGGAGCACAGACCTTAGGAGGAATGGCTGAGGGAGCTGGGGTCATTTAGTCTGGAGAAAAGGAGGCTCAGGGGAGACCTTATGGCTCTCTCTACCTGAAAAGAGGTTGTAGCGAGGCGGAGGTTGATCTCTTCTCCAGAAAAACTACAGATAGAAAAAGAGGAAATGGCCTCAAGTTGCATCAGGGGAGGTTCAGACATTAGGAAGAATTTCTGCATGGAAAGAATGTGAAGCATTGGAACAGACTGCCTGAGGAAGTGGTGGAGCCACCATCCGTGGCAGTGTTCAAGAAACGTGTAAATGAGACACTTAGGAACATGGTTTAGAAGTATGGTGTTGAAAGTCTTATGGCTGGACTCAATGATTTTGAAGGTCTTTTCCAACCATAATGATTCTATGATTCTTTATGGTTGATGAACATAAAGGGTTCAGCAGCGAGAGGGTTTCTTCGATCTGTATGTAAAATATCATCCTTTCTTGAATCATAGTTTTAAATATTGCATTTATCTGTTGTTTAAGTCACATCATTTTGCTTTGGATGTAGCCAAAAAAAAAAAAAAGCTTTTAAATTGTTTTTTCCAACTTTTCTTTTTGTCAAGCAGAGTTGATTAAAAAGCATATGTTCATAACTTCTTTTTTTTTTCTTTTTTTTTTCTTTTTTTTTAATCCTAGAAGGTCTAGATGAAGTTATCCTTTTTACGTATGTCTCAGAACATGTGTTTGCTGCATTTTCAGTCATATTTTTATGAATCTTACATACGCTTTCAGCAGGTATGTTTTCAAAATAGTACATTTTTTATATTTTGCCTGTTTTTGCTGCACCTTCACAACGACAAGTTTAACAACTTCTACAACAAGAATTGAGAGTGCCAGAGAAAGACAAGGAAGAGGAAAAAAGGCTTAAGAATTAAAATATAGAGAAGGAAGGACTTACTTTATATAAAGCCCATACCTGGCTTATCATCTGCAATTTACTGAACAATAGAGAATACATGAGAGAGTGTGTTGTGTCACTTTCCATATTATTCTGCCTCTCAGTCTCACTGAACCTAAAAAATACTCTTATTTTTCTCCATATTTTCAGGTGAAATTATCAAGTGTTAGAAATAACATTTTTGGAAAGGAAGAATAATTTAAGCTCAAATGCTGGAAGCCAAGCATCAATTTGTAGCTCTGCCATAAGGATGTCTCCAAAAAAAGTAATTACACAAAGGGTCACAGATACTGGTTTTATAATGAAATTTCGGTCTTTTTTTTTTTTTTTTTTTTTAGTTTCCTAGCACCTGTTTGAAGCTTATAGGAAAATGAGATGTCTAAAAACAGATATGAAAAGTTGCAAATGAGAATTCATAAGTGTATATGCTATTCACATGGTATAGCATGATTGCTGTTTAAGACCTCAGACTTACAACTAAAGTTCCTCAGAGATATTCTGTAGTTGCATTGTTGGGAACTCTTGGGCCAGCACACAATAAAAAACAAAATTTTGGGGGAGATGAAAGCTAATAATTTTTTATACTGTTCAAAGAACATGTGTGACAACACAGGATAAACATACAGTGGGAAAATGCCCAGTCCTTCAATCCCAATGTATCAACAGCTCTTTAATGGCTCATACAATTAAAAGTACCTTAAAGTGCAGTGCAAAGGCTATGAAGAGGTATCCCTTCTTTTTTTTCACTCGAGAAAAAGAATAATAACTGGGCTACTCATTTCTCATTCTACATATCTTCAGAAATTTCTGAAATCTGAATGAGTATTGCATAGGCTGATCTAGATATTTTAACTATTTTATAAGACAACTTTCATCCTAAAAATGTTATATGCAACATCTGTCTCCCATAATTTTAATAGGAAAACATTGTTAAACATGACATTGAAAGATTTTTCAATAAAGACTTTTTTTAAATGACAGTTTTCATAGTTATTTCGTTTCCAACTGAGATTCCTATTAATAAGCAATATGTTTTAATATTAGGTGCCACTTCCCTGTCCCAGCTCTTCTTCTCTTGGTCAGTTCCCTACGTTTTAAAATGCCTTCCTAAACAGAAAGGTCACAAGATGTACAATGTAAATATGAAGAACATTGTTCTTCTGAAATATTTTGATTTATAGAAGTTTAGCTATATAGATAGAAGGAAAATTGGGGAAAGTATGGAGGAAGATAGCTAGGAAGAAGCTGGAGGTTATTCATTGCCTCATATTCATGAGAAAATGAAAATGAGAGTATTCAAGGAGAGATCGGAAAATATTCTGAGTCTGATACTTTTAACATAAAGACATGTTTTAAAACTTTAGTAGCTCAATTTATTTTGAATTAAAAAGAATTGATAAAACCCTAAAATCTTCTATTTTTTATCTTGTCGTGCAAAAGACAAATGCACAACCTTATTTTTTTTTTTTTTGTATTTTCTTTTCAGTCCCTTCAGAAGGGTAACAATAGAAGATGGTACTTATTAAGCTTGACAATACAAGGTTTTTAGGGAAAAAGAAATCTCTTCATCTTTTGGCCTAGACAGACAATTAAAGAAGCGTGTCCTCCCTTTGTCCTTCACTCGAGACTATGTCATCTAAAAGTAAATTCTCCAAATGCTATGCTTTGCATAAATTACATGACTGGTGTTAGGGTAAACTATCCCTGTCAGATGGAATGCGTAATTACTAATTAGTACATTCACACTTGCTTTGATTAGTGCATATGAGCAATAGTGAAATCTAACATCCCAGTAATTCAAAGACGTGCCAAATTATCTACAGAGAATCAAAAGTCTAAACCAAATGAAGAAGGGTTGAAACAATCTGAAGCTTAATACACTAAATTATGATATTTCAATATTAAAAAGAGATAAAGAAAGAAAAGGATTCACAAAGACCCATAACGATGAACAACTTCATTTTTAATCTTCAGAAATTCACTCATGGCCCAGTAATTCTCCTCATTTAATAAATGCTATGAATTTGACTTTGTGAATAAGCTTTCAGCTAAGCAAAGGTCGATCCTCTTCCTTTCAGTGCAAACACAGAACAAGAACAAGCCTGCCTGTCTAGTGTCACATATCCTTGATTTAATCCTCAAAAGCTCTGTGGTGATTTTGGTGTTGCCTTCAGGGTCTTCGAATTTCAGTGGGCAAGTCTGCAAGCATGTGGCACAGGGAGGCCCCGAGCTGCTCTCGGAGTTGGGGGAGAATCATGCGGAGATGTCAGTGTGCTTGTGATCCTGCTTAATTTGGAGCTGAGCCCGGGCACAGCATGGCTCATGAAACTCCCCCCTTGCTCTGCTGTGGAGTGTAAAATGCCTTAAGGAAACTGCAATTTTCCAAGAATTTCAGGAGTTGGTTTTGTTGCACACTACAGGAGCTCAGATTGCTATGGGGCAAACCTGAAGGAAAATAGACTCCAGGTCGTAAAGAAATGGTTTCTGAGAGACCAGGTAGGAAGCTTCCTTTGGAAAAACAACAACAACAACAAAAGAAAAACAAATAAACAAACAACAACAACAACAAAACTACTACAACCACCATCAACAAACAGGCTACCCAAACAGCAGAAGAATGTGATAGTACTGTTTTCTCTCTTGTGAAAGCAGTTTGCATGTGTTGCTTAGTATGCTGCTCCATAATGTCTCTGAGCATCTGTTGTGCAGATCAAGCCTGTAAATCATGATTTCTTTTTTTTTGAAATCTGTCAAAATTGCAGCAAAAATCCTTTAAGAGTGATCTATTTGCATACCTAGAAGGCAAGCTGACAATGTTTTGAGTCAATGCAGAAGGGTAGTAGAAGGCAGAATCTTTAAGAATTAATTTGTTTCATTTCAAAGGTCAAGTGATGCTTGTGCTCTTTCTCAGGGCATGCCAGGCATTCGTTGTGTTATGCGGTAGAGATGGAGGTGCTGGGAGAGTGTGCTTTCCATTCAGGTGTTTACTTTTATCTACATTTTGATGAATAAGTTAAGAAATATGTGTTGAAATTATATTTCCAGCCAATGAAAAATCACTGTTATCAAGAATATGAGAGAACTGAAGCTTTATAAAATGAAGATTGTTATGAATAGTCAATTAATTAGTACTCAGACGGAAGAACAAAAAAATCCATTTTATTTAGAGGATGCTCCCTCTGTCCTCATATACTGTCTGTTAATGAACAGATCTTGCCATTTGTGATGATTTCTTGATTTTTTTTAATCTTATGACAACAAGTATTTCCTTAATGTGATAATCTCTTGTGTTCGAGTTGTGCTTATTAGTGGTGTCTGATGATATAAGGCATTCTATATTATTGTTCTTTGCTTTTGAGATGACAGCACATGTATTTCTAGCATGAATGTTCACAGTTGTGATTCTGGAACTCTCTTCCCTTGTACACTTAATGCCAGTAAAATAGGATCACTTAAAAATTAATGAAGAGTATGTGAAAGAGGATAAATATTATAAAAGTGAGCATAATAAAAAAATAAAATGAGTATTTATGGAATATATTTTCAATCACTCTTGTTTTTAAACAGAAAAATGTTAGGAGACTATTTAATAATCAATAGTATTGATTATTAAATGCTATTGATTATTAAATGCTAATGATCAGTAGCATTGAAAGGTTTGAAGTACTTAAGTATCAAGGGGACTACCAAGCAGACTTGAAGCAGACTGCAAGTATAGCAGATTTATTTTTCTAAGTCTTAGAAATACTCTCCAATATATATTATATTGGAGTCAGGTTTCTCTTGTCAGTGTATGAAAGGTGATGCTTTCTCAGTTAATTTATATTAAATTCCCATTTGCTAAGTGAAATAACTAGCTCTACCACTTGAAACGCTTTTGCAGGCAGGCAGCATCTTAATAAGTACAGTTAATACATACAGTAAAGTTGGTTGGTCATCTTGAGTGATCACAGTCCAATTAAAAGAACTACAGCCAGCCTCTTAAAGAGCCATCTTGGCAGTCTTTTGAACATTCATCACTTCAAGGTAAACATAAACTTATTTGCTAATTGCTTGCTGGAGAAAAAAAATACGCAAACTCATTTTTTTCTTTTTTTTTTGGTAATAACATTTTTTAATAAAAAAAACTTTATTGCATGGCAAATCTAATCTTAAATATATGCAGATAGCAGAATGCACATTATTCACTTCTACCTAAAGGTACTTTCAAAATGCAAGATTTTTCATGTGCATGAATTAACATGTATTTCCTTCTGAAAAATAAAATGGTTTGCTTTAATTGTATTGTGTCTTTAATAAATAATGCAGATGTCTCTAGTCATCATCATCTTTTGCTCCTTGACAGTTGAATAGATCACAGGCAGCCATGTAAGGTTTGGCTTTTTCAGGGCTATCATTTGCATTCTGGCTGGTATTTACCTAACATAAAGCTCATTTCTTCTTGGAGCATAAAAATCCATCAGGAAACAAATGGGCTGCTGTTTACACAGCAAATAGCCAGTGTAGGACTAACTGAGTTTCAATCTTTGGATGACTAATAAGGAATTGACTTTGTTGGTCTGAACTATGTGCAGTCCCTCAATTGCAAATTTCATGAGTAGTAGTGAGCAGATAGTGGAGTAGTCAATATTATGTTTCTAACTGAAACTCTTAATTATTATATGCCATTGAAACACTTGTTCTTCTAAAATCAGTCCCTCCTTTGGCTGGATATTGCATCTGGGTCCCAACAAGAAGAGCAACATTCTGCTAAATTTCTTCTGACTTGATAGCCTGAAACACTTTTCCTGGACATGCCTCATAGAACTTAAAGACAATTTCTCCATTTATCTGTCAGAACTGTCCTGACTACCCAGTTAGCAGATTCTTCTGCAGGACTTTAACTGTGCCATGCTCTCTACTTACAGTTCATTCTTCAGGGCATCTGCTGTTTTTGCAGTAGGACTTTGTTCCTGAAAACACTTTTCTAATTCCTCTAACAAATCCCCAAATGTGCAGTTTTAACAAACTATTAACCATACTTGCAGATACTGAGTTTCCTGCCTCCTTACCACAGTAAACTACTCTTTGGTTAGAATTCTCTAGGGAATCTGGGATATTTCTAAATATATTTCTTTCTCTTTCTGCAAAGATAAAATAGAATATACTTAGTAACACATAAGTAACTCATCTTGAACTCTCTTTGCATTTATCACATGTCTATCTAGCATAATCAGTTGGGGAATTTAATCCTAATCTGAATGCCTACATGAGGACTGTTAACTAGGACTATAAAAGAAACCTACTGATGGTGATTAGCTAAGATAGATATTTATATTCTAGATACTTGTAGTTAGGTCATTGGTATACTATTCCTACTTCTTTCACTTAATCCTTCAGGGGAATCTCTCTCATCCCTTTCTTCTCCTTAGCCTTCAAATTGTTTGTATACAACTCACCTTTTTTAGGTTTCCATATCCTGGATCCCAAGATGTCCCATATTAATGTCCAAATAACATCTTTCCATTAATATCTGCACGTCACAAGCTACTGGGGTTTCAGACTATTACAAAGCTAACATGGCTGTTTGCCCCAAGCTAACAATGGAATTGACACCAACAGCAGACCAAGAAAGTTGATAGTATCAAGCAAAGCTCATTTGCAGTCCACAAATGGACACTATACAAATGCTCTAGGTACTATACACGTGCATGTCCAGGGGGGTGGACTAGATGACCTCTAGAGGTCCCTTCCAACCTTAAGCATTCTATGATTCTATGAAATACTGCATGGTTTTGTCAAAGTACTAAAGCACTTTTAATCAATCCCAAAATGAGACACAAGCATGTCATAGATCATGGTACTGAGGCCGTGTGCTGAAAAGGGAGACATCAGATTTCTCATGTATAAAATCAAAGCAACGTGTGTGTGGAAGAATTGTTTGAAAAGGGGAAACTTAGAGAAAAACTAGGGCCTAACAAATTTGCCTATAGGTCAGTGAAGTAACACTTGTCTGAAGACATCTTTAGGGCTTTGAATCCACAATAGTATTAACTGCAAGTCCCAGAAGATTTTCTCATGTATGAATGCATTTATTACTATATTTCTGAATTGGGAGCCTGGCATACGGTACTGCATACGGTACTGCATACGGTACAGCAAGCAAGAACTCTTTCTCCAGAAATGATGCCAATGGGTAGAAATTATATCAAGAAGTCAAGGGCCTTTCTTCTTGTGCATATTTGCAAGGCTTCAGCCTGGAAAAAAAAAAAAAAAAAGAAAGAAAACATTTCCTTAAATATTCTTCCTTTAGGTCATTCTTGTATGTTGTTTGTTCTAGAGAAGATTTGGGGAGAAAAACATGAAGAAATCAGTGAAATTATGCAATATTCTTTGCAAGAAATTTAGCAACTACCTAAAGAATAAATTAAGAATTGAATACAGAAGATCTGCTTAAGCTGATATCATTATATCCCCTCCATAGTCATCACTGGTTATTAACTGTGAATCAAGCATCATCTTTTTTTAAGAGGAAAATAATGATTTATTTATTTATTTAAGAGAGGAGAGTTGATATAATTTTAGGACGTCAAGTGAGAAGAACAAAGTGAAAACAAATACTGTTTTCTACTTTCAATTCAGAAAAAAAAAATCAACCACACATTTTTCACCTATACTGTAAGTCATACTTCAAACAGTTGGATGTTTGTTCTAATGTCCAGGAAGTGAGATTAACCAGATTCTAAGATCTCAAGGTATTTTTGAAACATTAGAACTCCTACAAAAACCCTAAACAGTATTTAAAGAATATGGATTCTTCATGGAATTTTCCAATCAATTTAGTAGCCTTGTAGTCTTAAATAGATTATATAATATTTTAATTTTATTCTATGTATTCATCTGGTTTCAATAATTTCTCCTCTTTTCCTTCTTCTGATTGTTCAGTGTTCTTCTATGGGCAATCAATATCTGGTACAATTGTTTTCTGCAGTTTTCAAAATCGGCAAAAGTTTTACTTTTCTGTCTTACTTTGGTGTCTAGAGGTCAAAGTAAATTCCCAGAGAATTCTGTCATTATCAACTATGGGCTTAGGTCTGTTATTTTATCTGTTCTTTAACCCCTAGCACATAGTGAGCACCACGTATTTGGGGGATCCTGCTTCCGTATGTAGTTTTGGTCAATCCTTAACAAAATGCACTGTCATGCATGCTGCACATTTCCTTCTGCTCAGCCAGTTCACAGCAAAAGCTTGATTTTGTAATACTGTACTGAGGCTTTTGGATGACTGTTTAAATGAATTGCTCTGCTATTCAAATGAATCTTGATCAGTTCTCTTAAGGTTTTTCAGCCATTTTCCACAAGGAACATGCCTGCTAGCACTTCAAATGCTCTTGATGTTCTATTGGTTTTTCTTTGTGCCTCTCCTCAAAATTTAATCCACTAACTTAGAGCCAGTGTAATTCTTTTTCAGGACATTCAGAAGTGCCAGCATGCCACATAAACATAATATCTTCAATATCCTTCAGTCCTTTTCCTCCTTTTCAAATATTTCTCCTCCTTGTTTTTGATGTTATTCCCTTCAGAAATTGCTTTCAATTGACTTCTTAGCTTTTCTCTTTTCTCTAAAAATCTTGCTTGAGGCCTTCTACTCATATCATTCAGCACAGACATATAAATAGAAAGAGACAGGCAATGATGTGATAGAGACTTCAATCACTTGTAAATACTGGAGGAAAAATTAATGGCTAAAATTCCGTGTTTTCATGATTCTATGTATGTACTACAGATTAATTAACTCCTGTTACAACTCTTTTTCAGTTTGACATAGTATATCACAGAATCACACAACATTTATGGTTGGAAGGAACATCTGGAGATCATGTAGTCCAAATCCTTTCCTCAGAGAAGGGTCAACTAGAGCAGGTTGCTCAAAATTATATTCAAATTTTGAAATCTCCAAAGTCCTACAGCCTATCTTCTCCATTGTTCCTATGTTGGACCACTCTCCCAGAAAACAAACAAACAAAAAGTTTTTTTCTTAAATGAAATTTCCTGTATTTCAGTTTGCACTCACTGCCACATATCCTGTCACTGCTGAGAAGAATCTTTTCCCATTTTCTTTACATTCTCCTGCCTAGAATTTGTACACACTGATAGCATTCCCCCGAGAATTCTCTCCTCCATGCTAGACTGTCTGAGCTCTTTCAACCTCTTCTTATATCAGAGATGCTCCGGTCCTTTCACCACCTTCATGGTGCTTTGATGTGCCATATATCCATGGGGAAGCCAAGCACTGGATCCCACACTCTGGATGTGGCCTCACTAGTGCTGAGTACATGGGATGGATCGCCTCGCTCTACCTGCTGGCAACAGTCTTACTTAGCAGCCCAGAATACCATTGACCAACTTTGCCACAAAGATTCAATGTTGGCTCACATTCAGCTTCTTGTTGACCAGGACTCCCAGGTCTTTCTCTGCAAAGCTGTTTTCCACATGGTTGACCTACAGCAAGTAAAGATACCTCCCCAGAGGCAGGGCTTGCTATTGCCTTTATTAAACTTAATGAGGGAACCATTTCTTTGGTCCCGTTTTCCAAACCTTTTGAAAGTTCCTCTAAATGGTAGCACAAACATCTGGCATGAGACACCTTGCCATCCATCTGGGGCCATTGCTAGTGACAGACCTCCAACTGGATATTGTGCTGCTGACTCTCTAAGGCAACAATTCTGCCAGTTTGCATTCCACCTCACTGTCCACTTACCAAACTATACTTTATCAGGTTGTCCATGAGGTTGCTATGGGAGATAGCATCCCTGGAAAAGTCATGGAACAGCTCATCCTGGCTGGTGTCTCCAAACATTTGGAGGATAAGAAGGTGCCCAGGAGTAGTCAGCATGTATTCCCCATGTCTGTAGAAGACATCCTGTAGAAGACCACAGTGTTGCCCACGTTGATCTTTCCTCCTATCCTAACTCTTAAACTCTCTGCTGGGTCATCGTTCCTCCTTAGGCAGATCTCTATGCAACCCTGCTGCTCTCTCACATAAGAGCAACCTCATCTCCTCACCATTCTTGCTTTTATCCATCTTTGCCATTTCTCCCATCACACCTGTAGGATCCCAGTGAGACTGTAGATCTGGTACACAAACCTCTCCTTATATAATGGTAGAATATTTTGGGCAGGAATATGCAATAGTCTATTGTGCTATAGTTTGTTAAGGGTCCAAATCAGCAAAGATTTTTATTTTTCCTAGATTAATTTTCCAAGATTATTTCGACACACTTCTCCTCTGTAGCAGATGAAGGCGATTTCCATCTGCACACTTGTATACTAGAGACTGTGCTTATTCCTGCACAATTTGTCAGGTTCCTACATACTATTTGTCATGGGCATTCCAAAAGATCCAACACAAAGCAGGTTGATCCTGTTTTTTTTTTTTTCTTCTTCTTCTTCTTTTTATCACTTCACTAAGCTTCTTAGTGACTTGCTAGCAAATGACCCATATTATGTAGCTGCAATAATAACATATGATGCCAGTTTTCTATAATACTGCCTGATTATTACTTTATCAGTAATAATACCTATTATTACTGTTTTTAATATTATTACTGCTGTTTGAAAAACCATCAGCTTGGATTGCTTCTTCTGAGCTTAGGCAGTTAAATTAGATGCCCAAATTATTTTGTTTCTCTTAGGTAGTTCACCTTATGTTATTTCCTTATTGTAGCATTCTGCAATAACTTCTGCCAAGAGGGCAATGCTGTCTGAGGCACTCTGAATTATTCTCTGTGGAGTTTCATGTCTTTCCACTGAAAAAATATACATGTATAGCCTATGGATCTTTACATGAGCAGGGAAAATGGTATGGCTCTGGGATATAGTGTCTAAGAGACAAGCGGTGTGATAAACCTTTGTCTTTGTAGACACGCGATAGTGGTCATATCTAAAACCTATAAAAGTCAAAGTTAACATTTCTGTGTGCCTCTGTCATTTCTGCAAGCAAGCTGCAAAATCCATTACAAACAAATTCCAAACCACAGGGAAAATAGTTCCTTTGCTGGAATGGCATGCTTTAAATCATCACAGGAGAAAGTCCTACAAAGATTTCAAAGCTTCTTCCCCACATTCTTTCTGAGTGCCTCCTTGAAAGAGTCATAGCTCTGATATTTGTAATAGTGATTCTATTTCAGATATTTCAGCTGGCAGCTTATTGTTCCTACTCTTATTCCCTGAGAAGACATAGCCAGGTATTAATCCTGAAGCTTCTTCTTTCGGGATTCGAAGAAGTTAAGCATCTGGCATCACAGAAGCATCTGAAAATTTAACCCAAATTCTTCTGGGCGTCAAAATCAAATATTAGAACCACACCACTGTAAATTGTGTGGGAATTAAGGCATATATCTCCTGGACTGTGGTGTGTTTGATTTTAAGTGAACTAGAAAAGAAACGTTGATTCTAACTGAAACAGACATCATAATCTACTGGCATGCATTCTTCTGAAAATACTGGCTCTTGGCAGGTATAGTGGTTGACTGCCTATTGAATTTGGCCTCAGGATATCCATCTTAGGCAGGGAGTTTGCAATGAAATCAGACATCAAGTCTGCATTCTATAAACTGAGGAGGCAAGACGGGTCACTGTTTAGTTGAGGACAGTGTAATTGCATTCCACAGGACAGCAACAATTCTGGTCACTCTCTTCTTCCCAGGAGGAATCTAGAGGCAAAGCTTCTCTTATTAGCTGCTGTTAGGCTTGGTCAAGTACTTTGCCAGGATCCTCTATTGTCTCATCATGTACTCTCACTTAAATAAAAAGAGATGGGCACAGACCTTGTTTATCCACAAACAGAGAAAATATAAATAGGCAGAAGCCATGTAAAGCCATGTAAAGAATGCTTGATGCTCAGGGCAAGGTAGCAAGTTGGTCTTCCTTTCTCTTTTCTCCCTTTTTCCTTTTTTTTTTTTTTTTTTTTTTTATTATTTTTAGTAGGTCACTGCTTGACTCTGCGTATCCCTCTCTGGAGAGGAGGAGGCAGAAAGGAGAGTTTTTCTTCACCGATTCTCTCTTCAATTCCCATATCTACCAGCTAATAGTGAGGCATCCTGCTATGCCAATGGTCCATCCTCCCATGCAGAGTACCAGGCATATGCTGTTGTGCACTAAAGACAATTTTTCCAGTCCTTTCTGCATGGCACCATTGGACTGGATTTGTGGTAACTCCATCATGAAATTTGTCAGGTTGAAGAACAAAGACAATCCTGAAACATCTTTTTTTTTCCAGCTAGATCACTTCCCCGCAATAGGTTACTGCACAAGCTGTTAAACCAGTAGACGAAAGTATGCAGTGACAAGGAGAGAAAAGTGTAGACTGTTTACTTTCAGAATAAATTTTAACTCAAATACTCAACAAATTACAGTTGCAGGTTATTTCCAGCTTCTTTGCCTGCAGATGGTTCCTTCCTCACCTAGATTATTCCTTAGATATCTTTCCTGTGGTTATTTTTATATTCACTCTACTGCTTATCTTTTCTCCTTTTTAAAGAAAGTTGAGATATACCTCACAGATGCATATATACATGCAAAAGAAAATACCCTAAATACATATATGCATATATATGACGGAAAAGAATGGTTTCCTGCTCTCCGGGAAAAAATTCTTGATTCTTTGTCAGTAAATTTAAATCAAATATTTTCTAACTGTTTGTCACAGAGATGATGAAATTTAAGCCTTTAGAGAAAATGTGTATTTTTGTTTTTTTAATTATCTATGAGAACAAAATTTCCTATTAAATTTGAAGGAGGTTAGTCCCTTCATTTAGCCAAGTCATCAAGCAAGTACAACTACCAGGGAGGTGTATGGAAACAAGGCAGGTGAGAGTGAAGGAAGGAATGATGGTGAGGAACAGCTCAGGGATATTATTATTACTATTGTTATTATTATTATTATTATTAGCCAGCATTGCCTCAATTGCCTCAGCTCAGTAAAGCTCATATCAGCCCAGTCTTATTAATAAAAAAAATCAAGAAATGTCTCAAATGCAATTCACACATAGGCTATATTTGAGGTAAATGCTAGGGTAAGTGCAGGTGTAAATTCCAAATATAGGCATAATATCCTAGTCCTTCGATTTTAATTCACTATGAAATAAACAGAGCAAGATTTTGCTGAGTCTCCTCTGATAATTTTAACTTTGCATCTCACAAAAAAATTAGTTCTTGATACTGTCTTCATTAGATACAAAGGGTAATTTCAACTTCTACTGGCCAGCACATTCATTTGCATGTGCTGAACCCTGCTATATTTTTACCATATACTGTCTGGTCAAGGGAAGTTGAAATAACTTACCAGACAATATGCTACAATTCATACAGTCCACACAAAAATTTTAATGTACATTAGTTAACAAACACCAGATAGTGTCACAATTCATAAGAATCAGTTCACTTTAATGAAAGTATGACTTAGGAGCATTTACATGGTGACTATTTAATACACATTAGAAAAACTTAAGAATATCCTTATGTATACTACAATTATAACAGTGAAAAAGGTAATTATCACAAAGTGTATTTGAAGAGATCGAAAAAGGTAAGAACATATTAAGAATGGGAGAGTGAGAAATTCTTAAGTTGCAATAAAATTTTCACTGCCTTGCGACCTTCTGGTGGCATTTCATGATATCCTATGGTTGTAACCCACTTCATGGGAAACACACAGAATCTAAATTCTACATGTAGTTGCTAGGTTTCAAGTCCTTCCAAACTTAATATTATTTTACTAAGCAGAAGTTTACATTGATTTCTTCTCTTAACAGTGTTATTAAAAATCTTAGGATTATATAGCCAAAAGTCTGAAAGAGCTGTCATGTAATTCACAATTGTTTATGAATTACCTGTACTGTACTCTATATTTTTCTCCAACCACTGCTGTGATAGCTAAGGTCTCCCACTGGTGAGGGTGACACTTACGGATGACACAGTTTTAAGTTAACTGGATTCTATTAACAGATTTCTGTGTAAATCCCTAGGATTGATAATGCAACCTCACATAGAACTTCAATACAAAACCCTCATGTTACTGTATATCACATTAACTGTATATCATATACTCATAAAGTTAAATTGCAAAAAATGCAGTCAGTCAAAATATCCCTCCTTCTGTAACCCTGAGTAGATCCAAGAGCTTTTTGCATAGCACTCAAGCAGTATGTTTGGATTCATTTGTGGCAGACAAGGTATGAGACCTCCTGTAAGTGAATAAACTAACCACTTATTTAAGTGGACATATTAGCAATATTATTCCTAGTTAATTAATTCCTCCTATATATGGTCCGTTTGTTAAATCTCACATTCAAACCTATTGTCAGTTCAAGAAAAGACCACCTTACATACAGATATAGCAGTGTTATGAGATGTGTGTCAGAAGACACTGTAATAAACCAGGGCTTATTCTGTCCCGTCTCTGTGTCTTTTAGGTAACACCTGCATTATGCATTGACCTTTGCTCTTTCATTAACTTCTCAGTATTTTGGCATCTATTACTGCAGCTTGCTGCATTTATTTAATTTAATAAAGGTGAAATCATAGCCCTGGTGATGTCAATGTTAGGCATATACTAGATTCCTGTTAGGCAACAATTTCAACCGGTAAGCAGCTAATTGTTACTATCATATAAAGGTGGTTATCTGTTTGGGAAATTAAAAGTCAAATCTGCCTATTTAACACTGTGTAGCTCCACCTAACCTTAGCATATCCAGTCTGTGAATACAAGCAAAGAGTTTGACACAAACTTTCCTGTTCCTGAAACCAGATGTGTTTGTTTTTAATCACTGCAACTGAATAAACGACATCTAAATTTGGAAGGACATGGAAAAGTGTATAGACATCATAGACATTGACTAGTATTTCTGTGCTTCTATAAGAATGATTTAAATAAGTTATCACTTGTATGTGTTGTTTTCAGGAAATGTAGTCACAAAAGATCTAGGGATAATATTTCTTTGCTGTAGGACATCATTAGTGCTCACTATTTTAGCCATCCCATGCCTAGCAGTTATTACAAGCCACAGAGCGTACTAGAATATTGCGGTAAATAAGCTGCATACAATCAAATTATTCTGACAACCTTTCAACTGCATAACTAGATTGTGGCCTTGTTATCTTCACATTCTATTATAACGAAACTGGGAGCAGCAAAGTGCAAACGTCCGTGAATTCTTAACTACAACATCTGTAGCGAACTGAAACATCGATATACCTTTGCATAACGTGTGCATTAATGCAAGCTGCAGAGAAAGGCACACCTTCGACTAATCATTGCCCTCAGTTGCTTAATAAGCAACTATAGGGCAAATCTCTTCTGAATGCAATTCTGTCAATTACATACAGTGCAGTTGCACAAGGGATAAATATGGCCCATTGTCACAGTGATTGATGATTTCGCTAGATCAGGTCAGAACTGGGTCAGAACAAGAATGTCTTTTTTGATAAATTCTCTTCACTGACTTTTCCTTCTGTGACATCCACTTAAAAAACAAACAAACCTCAAAGACCACTCTTTTTCGCATGATTCATTTCATGAGGAGGAGGAAGTAGTCAAGGAAAAATTAAAGTCAGTAATCATACTTTCTACCTAAGGGAACAATTCACCTATTATAACAATAGGGGGAGTTGTTGATTTCGGCATATACTTTCCACAATCCCATTTGCATTAATGAGAGCTTTATTCAAAGTCCCAGGAGTATCAATGGGAGAATAGATCATTAGGAGCCTGATAACTCTATTTGTTACTGTGCACGAACTTTCTTGAGCACCTGACTTTAAACTGAAGGTAGCTGCAACCTCTTGTGCTGAAAAACAATTATGATTTGGGAGCTAGTATCATTCATACCAATATAAATATTTACTTCTTCTCCAGGAAATCTTGAGAGAATTTTATTCAATGGTCCTATATTTTGCAATGGCAGTATGATCACACAAATTAGAAGAGTTATAACTTTGACTTCTAGCATCCTGTTGTTACCAAATTCACTACCAATTTTAGATTTTTTTGCTGCCACTGGTCATGGACATTTTGTTGCTGCCACTGGTTATGGACAATACCATATATTTACAGTCATTTTATTATACTTGTTTCATTTTTCAGTATCTTTTTTTTTCCTTTCTCTTCCATGAAACCATGCTGATTGTCATTAAGAATATTTCTATTCTGTAGTTATGTGTTGATTGATTCTTATGTCAAACATTTTTTTGCCAAGTATCACTTTCAAGCTAACTAGAAGATAATAACGTAGTTCAGTCTGTTCACCCTTTTCACACTGGGTTAGCATTGCTACTTAACCGGTCCTAGGGAACTTCTTCACGCCACTGGAGCATAAAAGGTCTGCAGATCTCTTTATTAGAACTGGCTCTGTACATTGCAAAGCCAGGAAGAGGCATCTGTCATTGTAGCTAAGTACTGCATGCAGTACCCAAACACTCACAACAGTTTCCTTCTTGGATATATTCCGTTCTGATTAGCTCCTGCTCTCTGAACACATATGCTCAAAGTAAACCAGGTTTCTCAGGGCTTATACTCCTGTTCCCTTCTATCTTCAGGTGCTAAACCTGAGAAGTGGGTGATACACATTGCTGCTTCCCATCACTTTTCTTTAGAGCTGTGAGAGAAGTTGCACAAGGTCATTCTCTAGCATGTTTCTATCAAAATGAGACAAATGAACATAATACCTTCAGTACAAGATATTTGTTAATCTGAGATTTCTTGATCAAAAGATATTAGAGAGAGCTTCAGTAGCTCAGCAAAGGGATACAAGGAATAGCCTTTGATAAAGGAGAGGCAGTGAACAACAGGGAGGAAAGGATAATGTAGTTAAGAATAATTCCTCACTAGGCAGACATACAAAGATCTTAGTTTATATACATGTATATATATGTGTATATATATCTATATATCCATATATATATATACTATATATATCTCTTCACTGACTACCAATAATCAAATAATATAAATTTTATAGGATTTTCCATCCATTGATCCACCCCTCTCAAGGGAATTTGCATCCATTAAGATATATTTATTTCTGTCAGGGGCAGATAAAAAACTGTGGATTTGGGATAAGAAGTAAGGTCAGGAGATAAAAAGGTTCCCATGTCTGATAACTTCCCAGTGTTAAAGAATTCTGACCTTAATAGCAAATCAGGAAAGAGGCATTTATGTGATGATGAGGTTAAATTTGTAAAAAGTCCCCAGTGAAGAAAATTTTAGTGTCTATTAAATGATTCTGAGCACTTTGATTAGCTAATAATGACCTCAACCAATCAGAACACATGAATTTTCAGATTCTGCATTATTAAGGTAAACTATACAGCATTTTGACAAATTAGATATTTAATCTTACTGAAAAGACCTGTATGAATTAAAGATACCTCTCTGTCTCATATCTATGGGTCAGGACTACCAGAGAACAATTCTTTGCCCACAGAACAGTTATGGTACCTTGGCACTCTGAGTCTGAAAAGGCTGATACAGAATTTGCACATTACTTTTTTTTTTTTATCAAATGCTCAAATCACTGCATATTCATTAATCAGCTCAGGGCATGTATACGGCCTTACAGCATGGTATTGAGACAACAAAGTGAGTTAGTGTTAGGTGATCCTGCCCCTCTACTCAGCCCTGGTGAGGCCGCATCTGGAGTATTGTGTCCAGTTCTGGGCTCCACAGTACAAGAGGGATGTGGAGCTGCTGGAGAGAGTCCAGCGCAGGGCTACAAGGATGATCAGGGGCCTGGAACATCTGCCCTATGAGGAGAGGCTGAGGGAGCTGGGCCTGTTCAGCCTGGAGAAGAGAAGGCTGAGAGGGGATCTAATCAGTGTATATAAATACCTCAAGGGAGGGAGTGCAGAGGACGGTCATGGTCTCTTTTCAGTGGTGGCCACTGATAGGACTAGAGGAAATGGCCGGAAACTGAAACATCAAAAATTCCATAGGAACTTAAGGAAAAATTTCTTAACAGTGAGGGTGACAGAGCACTGGAACAGGCTGCCCAGAGAGGTTGTGGAGTCTCCTTCTCTGGAGATCTTCAAAACCCGCTTGGATGCAGTCCTGTGCCACGTGCTCTAGGTGTCCCTGCGTATGCAGGGGGGTTGGACTAGATGATCTCTAGAGGTCCCTTCCAACCCTAAGCATTCTATGATTCTATGATTCTATGATTCTATGATTAGTTTAGGCATAACTTTATGTCAGCACAGGCATAATTTCTTTGAATTGAGCTAATATTGCTATAAAGCTCCCACCTCGACACATGAGGACACCAGCTAAGACCAAGACCAGCAAAGGAGTTTCTTAACCCTTCTGCAGTGATCCCACCTTCACAAGTCTCTAACAGTAAAGTCAGATCTGCTCCTTCTAAAAAGAAAGTTTGGCAGGGAATCATAAAAGCAGTCATGATAAGGATTACAGGATCACAGAATGAATGGTTAAGGTTGGAAGGGACCTCTAGAGATCATCTAGTCCAACCCCCCTGCTCCAGCAGGGACACCTGGAGCACGTGGCACAGAGTGGCATCCAGGCGAGTTTGGAAGATCTCCAGAGAAGGAGACTGCACAACCTCTCTTGGCAACCTGTTCCAGGGCTCTGTCACACTCACAGTAATGTACTTCCTCACGTAGAGATGGAACTTCCTGTGTTTCATCTTGTATTCATTATCCCTTGTCCTATCACTGGCCACCACAGAGAACAGTCGGCCCCATCCTCCCATTCATTCCTCAGATGCTTATACATATTGATCAGATCTCCTCTCCACCTTCTCTTTTCTAGGCTGAACAGGCCCAGTTCTGCCAGTCTTTCCTCATATGATAGATGCTCCAGTCCCTTAATCATCTTTGTTGCTCTACGCTGGACTCTCTTTAGAAGCTCCACGCCCCTCTTGCGCTGGAGAGCCCAGAACTGCACCCAATACTCCAGGTGCGGCCTCACCAGAGCTGAGTAGAGGAGCAGGATCCCCTCCTTCGACCTGCTGGCAACGCTCCTCCTGATGCAGCCAGGATCCCATTGGCCTCCTTGGCCACGATGGCACACACTGCTTCTTCATGGTTAACTTGTTGTCAGCCAGGACTCCCAAATCATTCTCTGCGGAGCTGCTTTCCAGCAGGTCAACCACTAAGCTGTACTGGTGTCTACTGGGGTTATTCCTCCCCAGGTGCAGGACCCTGCACTTGTCTTTGTTGAACCTCAGGAGGTTCCTCTCTGCGCCAACTCTCCATCCTGTCTAGGTTTCTCTGGATGGCAGCACAGCCCTCGGGGGTATTGGCCACTCCTCCCAGTTTGGTATAATCTGCAAACTTGCTGAGGATGCACTCTGTGCCCTCGTCCAAGTCATTGATGAACAAGTTGAGCAGCTCTGGACCCACTACCGACCCTTGAGGGACACTACTGGCTGCAGCCTCCAACTAGACTTGGCCCCATTTATCACAATCCTCTGAGCTCTGCCATTCAGCCAGTTTTCAATCCACCTCATTGTCCACTCATCTAAACCACACTTCCAGAGCTTTCCTATGAGGATTTAATTGGATCCTCATTGTGGATCATCCAGAGTTTGTGCCTCTGTGGTACATCCTAAAGCACAGCAGCTTCATGCTCAGGCTGTACAGGGTGCCCAAACTCCAAGCCAGGCTGGCAGGCACCGTGCCGTCTGCATCTGCCCGCCACACAGACACAGCTAAGCCTCAAATAGCATCCACATTCCTATGCCTACTTCAAAGATGGATTTACTGTTTAAGTGGATAGATCATGAGTATCAGTAATAAATTCAGGAAAGGAAGTGCTTAATTTCCTTTTCAATTTTTGAAAAATCCATAGTTTCTAGTGAAATATCTGGAGGTTAACATGGTATTGCAGTGTTTTTGTGATGCAAATCAAAATGATGAATGTCTATGCTGTGAATTTCCTTTGGGTATTCTGGGACAGTTGAAAATTTTCCATAATATTGTGAAGCTAGGAGGGGTGTTGTGAAGCTAGGAGGGGTGTTGTGAAGCTAGGAGGGGTGTATATCTTTTTGTATTTTTAAGTGACAAAATAAATCCTTCATTAAAAAAAAAAAAGCTTATTTTTCCCATTTTTGACAGTGATATGTAAAAAGAGCTTCAACTAATGAGGGTATGCTCTTTCAATTTTATCCCAGGAGAGATGCAAGGATATTTAGGTCACTTGCTAGGGTATTAGAAAAAAAAAAAAGATTACTGGGGAAAATGTAAAAGACATGATTCATCTCAGGATTCCCAATCCAGGTTTAATTCTGCATTTAAGATAGTTACCCTGAATAGGATTAACTTCCTAACTGTGGGAGTGTGATTAATTTATTAAGTGTATGTCATATGTCTGATATATGTGTCTACAGGTACACTATTTAGACTCCCAGTAAAGTCAATAGAAGACTGAGGTTTAATTCAGCTACTCAAATATAGAAATTCCAGTGCCGACTGACGTGCCCAGTGCCCTCTCACTTGTTCTCCACCTGCCTTTCTCCAACGCGAGAGGATTTCCCACTCATCCTTTGTCACATCTGCCAGCCCTATATGTGTTTAGCATACCCTAGGTCATCTCAGATAGTTTTAGATGCTTCAGCTCATGTAACTGAATTGGACACTCAGAGAACAACTATACTCACCCTAAAGCTGGCTTAAGGCAGGATTCAAAAATGGCGCTGATATTTGTGCAACTGATCCCAGTCTTAACAGTGATAAGTCAAAGAAATCTTTACACTCCGTTGTGTGTACTAACTAGTTGCAGATATAGTCACTACACCACACTGTCACTACCCAAATTTAGGTGGCCTGAACCCCATCCCTGATAGTCTGGAGAGATATATGCAGTTTACAGTACAGTTTAAATCATCCCCAAATCAAACATTTCAAGTAAAACAGACAGTTTTCAGGAAAAATTTATCAACTTCTCATTGACTATCAAGTGTGCAAAGATACTACCTCAAATGTTGGAAACTACAGCACAAATATCTCAAGTTTATCAAGATGGATGCACTCCAAATTCTGTTAAAAATATAAAATAAAATAAGTATTGTTTTGTACTTTAAAAGAAGAGCTATTGACACTCTTTTAACAGGCAGTTCTAAGCTATGAATTGGGAGCCCTCAATGAAGATTAAAAATTTTGGATTTAGAATTTAGTATTTAGAATTAAAAATATAACTTCATTTTCTCCTAAGTCAGTGCAACAAATTTTCTTAAAATAATCTCTTCTGCTTGCTGTTTCTGTTTTGCATGCTATAATGAGATGCTAAAATCTCCCTATGTAAAATGGGAGATGGGTTCTGGAAGGAGAATGATACACATGACCACAAATGCAGACAAACTTCTACCTGCACATATGCATGAAAATTCAACTAAAATTCTCCTATTTTATGTTTTCTTTAGACTACATCACCAGTTAGTTTTACAAAGTGTATTTAGTTACAGATTGTGGGGTATATTCGAGAAAAGCTATTTCTCTGGTGGTCATCTCAGCAGGAAAATATGTAATTTTATGAAAACATAGGGAAGTAATTGTAGCTTAATTGATAGTGCTCTCCTTGAACTGCTACACAGTAGAGATAAATATGATACTTAGCAGTTAAGGGAAAATGGGCATGAAAGTTGTCATTGTGAATGTGTCACAGTAAAAGATGGTAATGCTATTCATTAGTACTGGCATAATCTGTATGTGGAAAATATTTCTATTAAGTGACAAAAGGTCAAGTTTTGATGCAATAGTGGTCAAACAGCACTTGAAAAGAAATATGCAGGGAGTGAAAAAGGGAAACCTTTTCTCTTAGAAGCTCCAAGGTTTCCACCTATGGAAGAAAAATGAAGATGGGCCTAATGAGTGTCACCATCGTTGCCTTTTCTGTCCTCCTTGAAAAATCATGTTCTGTGCTTGGAGCACATGCTGTAGAAATAGAATCGCTTCTTCAGTGTGCAATAAATAGTGATCCTTCCTCTTGCTCTGAATGAGTCATTGCAGGAAAATTCCATAAAGAAGGAATATATTAAATGTTTATCTTTTAAAAAATTTTGGTTTGTGTGCAATTTTTTGTCCATTTAGTTATTTTCAAACCTATTTCTGAATTTCTTTTCTCCTCGTCAGGACAGTCAGTTAAGTGGATACCCACCGAGTTGTTCCAATTAACAGACATCCATTGCATTATTTGTCTTTTTAATTTTTGTACCATGAAGGTCCAGGCATTAGAGTTCAGGCTTTGCTTCTCTATGATGAATAGGAATAGGCATTCACTTCTCAAGCATACTCTGTACTCATTTTTAGTTAGCTTAAACAACTGATGGATAACCAGGCATGTAAGGAGTGTTTTTTGTACTGATTTTTCTTTTCTTATGACTTCTGCTTATCTTTTCCACCTTTGCAGTGGCAATAGTCTTCAGACTTGCTACACAAACTGGAAATCAAGTAGTCCCAAAGTGCCACCTGCTTTCTCTAAACTTAGGACTCAATAAGACTAGTCCACCCAGGACACTAGGCAACTAGTGTGTTGACTGAAAGCCACAGATTTTGCAGAGCAGTGAGCAGCACTTATTCAGCCCATTCACGCTCACCTCCTCTTTCCCATTATCCATTTAGAGACTGTACCACAAACATAATAGGTTGAGAAGGTGAAATTTCAAATTCCACACAGTAGATTATAAAAGACTATTATTATCCATGTCACTAAAAGGGAAAGTGCATCCTTCATGCAGTGGCACTTACACAATATGTTTGTAATTTTCATGACAATGCTGACATCCTGTGTGTTTGCAAGGGAACGTGCCCTCCCTCCTACCACCTAATCTCCTTCATCTGAAAGAGAAATTTATTTTTAGCTCCCTCAGTGGGGCCCAAGGCATTGATTTATGAAAATAAGGTGGAAGAATTCATGAATTTTTTCTGACCTCCATCTCTCATTCCTTAGACATTTCTATTTTAAGAGGTATAAAATGAATTGTCCTAATGTAGCATATTATCACCTTGGTACTCTGTATTTCACATTACTGTAGTGTGCTCACATACATCTACATGCACAAAAAAACATCTGAACATTACTTTGTATTGAGTTGAAAAGCTTTCTCCATTAAATATTATTTTACTTTGATTGTTATACATGTTATTTGAGTTCTTATTCTCCCTACAAATTCTTTTGAAGGACTCGATAACTTCCTAAAGATGAATTTGTAGTAATCTGATACAGAATTATTTGTAATATAATCTACTGAAGATAAAACAATATGTCATTTTGCTCAGTTCTTGATTTTGCAGTTGGAGTTTTGCAGTAAGTCCTGTACTTCATATTCCAGTGACCTCTGTTGCTTGTGCTAATTAATTCTTTGGCAGTTTTAGTTGTTCCTTATATAAACATTTTTGGTAGTATATATAGTTCTTCATCAGCAATACTATTAAGTATTTTAAGGTTCCTATAAAAATAAAATGAGAAATGGGCTTGAACCGATTAGAAATGGCTCAGATTATTAGGCCCAGGAAGTGGCCCAAGGGAAAACAGTGTTCTTCATCCAGATGCATTAGAAATTGTGAGCATCTTTAAAGATAATAAATTCCTATTTTGCTCTTATTTGAAAGAAAAGTATTTTTCATAAATATCTTTTTTGAGGATAGAAGTCATATATTGCCCATGTAATCTTCTTTTTGGGGGCTTTTTTCCCCTTCGCCCCTTTTAATACATTGATCGAATTTTATGTTTATTCTCTTGGGGGAAATTCACTTTTTTGCAAAAAGTCATCAAGAAAGCAACACACCATTTAATTCCTTCTTAAACAGCTGGTTCTGCTTAAAGTAGATACCGTGTGGTATCAGACTTGAGTGGATTCGAGCGTTCTATAGTCTTTGTCATTTACACTTGCTCTATGGTGAATATTCCCCCTGATGCCATGTTGTAGCTAGTATTCATTTTTTGGATAGAATGTGTGAAACTTGAAAACAGGAGGAGAGTTTTACTGTTTTGTTTGCCATAGATATTTCCTGAGTATTTTCTGTTTCAATCCATTATCAATATAGTAGATAAAACTAACCTTTTACAAGGCATTTAGAACAAAGCTTCACCTTTAAGGCAACCAGGGAATGAAAACAATCTGAGTGAACTGGCCAGCAGGTAAAAGCAATGTTGGCTCAAACAAATGCAGAAAGTCAGGTGAAAGGGCCATTAATAATAAAGAGACATCCAGAACAAATGTACTGACTTCACAACTGAGACAACTTGTGTGAATAATAATATTACTGCTGAACTTCGCAGAACAGTGTTGTCCTTGACTCTGCTCTTCTAAACCAAGAGAAAAAAATCTCTAAAACCAAAATACATTTTCACAAAACTTTCTTGCTGTGCTCATACAACATGGTTTCTAAGACATATAAATGTCATAAACAAATGAATCTCAACAGCTATCTAAATTAAAAAAAAAAAAAAAAGCTGGTTTGATAACATAGAGGACACTTTGTCTGAATATTGACTTTAGAGACATTTTTGTTTTATTGATACTAGGTACAAAGGGATTTTGCATCAAAGAAAGACCATATTTATTTAAAATTCAGTACAGTCAACACACTCAGACACCTAACAACAGAGAATCTTTTCCTCTTTTCATCTACCTGGAGGTCCCAGTAAACTTACTCCATTTGTTTATATTCTCTCTGTCTCTACACCTCCCAGACTGTTTTTTTTTTTAGAAATAGAAAACAGTCTCTATAAAATAGTATTAAAAATTTAATGGAAATTATTATTTTAATATGGAGAAATTATTACCAAATCATCAAATCCGTTATTTTAAAATTGATGTGAGTAATTATACATTATATTAGAAATGACTCAAAGCATATCCATTTCATCTCTCTCTCATCTTTCTTTTTACACACACACACAAAAGAACTCAGCAACCCATTAGTTCGAGATGTACAATTAATTCAGTTTATAAATTGGTAGCACATTTTTTATTTGTAATCTTAAATCTGTGGGTTCTGTTCCTTGGTTTCTGTTCAGATCTGCTCCCATCATTATTACTAGGATGAAAAAAAAAAGCAACTGAGTGATTTATGAATAGATCCAGGCACGCAATTTTAAAAAGTAACTGCTAAATAAACTGCTGGAATTGACCTAGACAAAAAAAACATCCACTGTACTCAAGAAAAAGGCACACCACAAGGGACTACAAAATATTGAGCAGTGCAGGCCACTGAGGCAACTATTAGCCTGACAATGCTCCAGGTAAAAGACTACATATTTTAGAGTGTAAGAATTGTATTATAAAGACTCGGTTCTGCCACAGATAGATAGAAAAGATGCAAACCACTGCAGCTGCATAAACCCATTGAAAATATTAGAGCTAAGCCCAAGTTTACCTGTATGTTCTACTTTTTGCCTGCAGAAGCAGAGACTGAATATCCTTCAAAGTCACTTTGGGAATTAATTTTGTCGGTTGGCCTTGACACAAATGTCCTTTTTGGATTACTTTATCGTGTCTATTTCTAAGATACACTATAAACATTCTGTATGCACACATACTCTGACATTTAAAAAAAAAAACTGTTTCATTTAAAGCACATTTGTACCTTAATTTCCCATAAGAAATTAATATAATAAAAACATAACTAATGTTTTTTTCTCTAATCCATAGAGATGAGTTCTTGGACCACTCTGCTGATATCAGATAAGGAGGATCAGTCTACCTCCTTCATGACTAGGTTTCCTCTGAGCCATAGCAGCAACCCAGCACTGAAGTGAACAGTAGTGGTGAGTCCATGGTTATCACAATGCATAACTTGTTCTTGTTCTAAATGGGCAAGAGATATTATGAGCATTTCATACTTTTTCCTGAAGAGATGGTTGAATAAATTATTCTTCTTGGAACCATGCAGTCTCACATAAATTTAAAATATTATGAAAAATATAATAAGAACTTTTTAAATTATGGAGTTTGATCATTTGTAGTGCTAAATCAGATCAAACCACATTTGGCTTACACCATACTCCATTTGTATGGGGACATAGTTTTTGTTTTAACATAACAGAAGAGAGAGAAAACAGTCAATTGTAGCCTGGGTTACAGCTGAACCCTGCGGCCCTCCTCTTTCCAAAAGTCGAGGAAAAAAGAAAACTGCAGAAATCTTTTGAGTCTATACATGCACCATGCACACACAGATCTGAAGTCTTCCCTTATAGCCTTATGCATTTTAAATGAGTTAATGGAGGAACATGGTCAGTCCAGTTCTTCTGGAGGAGGCAAGGTTCCTTCTTGAAATTAATTCATATGTTAAGTCCTCAGGTGATTCAGGCCATCCTTTGAACAAGGGAGATAGCAGACATGAGTGCGCTCAAAAATTTAAGCACTTTAAGTGAAATAGATAGGAGATTAATCCAGGAGAGAATATCTGTGAGATTACCTCTCACACACAGTTGAAATACTGGAAACGTATTCTGGAAGGCACTTCAGGAAGTCATTCAGCCCAATCTTTTGTGCTATGACAGGATTAAAGGTGCTTAGGCAGTCCCCAGGAGGTGTTTATTCAAACTCATTATACAGGAACTTTTGCAGCTTTTTTCTTATTGGGAAGAAGACTCAGATGGCTTTGTACTTCTGGCATTATTATGCTCTGAATAACAGTCTCTGAAGGACAGAAGAGTGCATAAGTTAAAAGATCTAGAAGACCTCAGTATCCTGTTTCTGTCAGGCGGTCAGAAGCTTATGCTTAGGGAAGAGTAAGTATATGAAGATCCTTCCGAAGAAATACTTCCCCAGACTCCAGCAGTTTGCAGCTCTTTAGCTTTCTTTGTGATCAGCTGTTGCAACCCTGGACTTTAACAAAGCTAACTTTGACCTCTTCAAGGAGCTCCTTGGAGGAATCCCCTGGACAAGGGTCCTAGAAGGAAATGGGATGCAGCAGATTTGGCTACTATTCAAACACCACTTCCTCCCAGCTCAGGATCGGTGCATTTCTCTAAGAAAGAAGTCGAGCAAAGTGGGCAGGAGACCTGTGTTGATGGGCAAGGAGCTATTGGGTAAGCTTAATGAGAAAAAGAACACGTACGTAATGTGGAAGAGGGGCCAGGACACATCGGAAGAATATAGGAACATTGTCAGAGAATACAGGGATGCAGCGAGGAAGGCGAAGGCCAAGGCCCATTTGGAATTAGAGTTAGTGAGAGATGTCAGGGGCAACAGGAAGGGCTTCTATAAATAAATCAGGAGCAAGAGGAAGACTAGGGAAAATGTTAGTCTGCTGCTGAATGGGGAGGGTGCCTTGGTGGTAGAGGACGCATAAAAGGCAGAGTTACTAAATGCCTTTTTTGCTTCTGTCTTTACTGCTAAGGCTGGTCCCCATGAACTACAGAGCCCAGACACAAGAGAGAGAACCAGGAGAGAGGAAGACTTTCTGCCAGTCGAGGCAGCCGAGGAGAATTGGGTTAGGGATTATCTAGGCAACCTGGACACCCATAAATCCATGGGCCCAGATGGGATGCACCGAAGAGTGCTGAAGGATCTGGCAGAGGTTATTGCTCAGCCACTCTCCATCATCTTTGAGAAGTCATGGAGGGCGGGGGAGGTGCCAGAGGACTGGAAGAAATCAGTGTCACTCCAGTCTTAAACTACAGGCAGGGCAACCTCACCTCCATCCCTGGGTAGGTGATGGAGCAGCTCATCGTAGAGACCATCTCTAGGTATGTCAAGGAAAAGAAGGTGTTCAGGAGTAGTCAGCATGTCAGTTTAGTTTGTCAATGGTCATAATTCTCTTTTCAGACTATTTTGAAAAAAATCACAGACATCGCTAATTAACAAGCTTAAGGAATAGTCCCTGAGTTTTCATTAACCAGGAGGACAGAAAGAGCCAATATTTATCAAAGATTTTCAGGAAAATAGATGCAGTTCTAAAGAACTGAAATGGTGAGAAATGTACTGAGGTATTCATTATAACTCAAGAAATCAAGAATTTCTTTCTTTGGATGCAGAAAGATCCCACTTGAGTGCATGCAATTCAATAATGAAAAATCTATTCTATCATTGAGAAATGAGGGATTTATTCATGAAAGCTTTCATTGCATTAATGAAAGATGGCCTTGAATTGATTGGAAAATAGATCCACAAACTGCAGACAGCAGCACATGAGAATTGCATTCATATCTATGGAGATTATGAGATAATGTAGATACTTGCAATGTAGGATGAGACCCTTATAAGAAAGAAAAAAAGTAATTGTGGGAATCTAAAGTACTCTAGATATACGATGTCAGTGAGAGAGAGAGAAAGAGAGACAGAGAGAGAGAGAGAAAGAGAGAGGGGGAGAGAGGGGAAGTGAGAGAGAGAGAGAAAGAGTAAGAAAGAGAGAAAGAAAGAGAGAAAGGAAGAAGGCATCATAGCATGTTTAAGGTTGGAAGGGACCTCTAGAGGTCGCCTAGTCCAACCCCAATGCACACACAGGGTCACCAGGAGCACGTGGCACAGGACTGCATCCAAGCGGGTTTGGAAGATCTCCAGAGAAGGAGACTCCACAACCTCTTTTGGCAACCTGTTGCAGTGCTCTGTCACCCTCACTGTTAAAAAAAAATTCCTTAAGTTCCTGTAGAACTTTTGATGCTTCAGTTTGTGGCCATTACCTCTAGTTCTGTTGGTGGCCACCACTGAAAAGAGGCCAGCACCATCCTCCTCATTGCCTCCCTTAAGGGGCTTATAGACACTGATTACACCCTTGTCAGCCTTCTCTTCTCCAGGCTGAACATGTCCCGCTCTCTCAGTCTTTCCTCATAGGGCAGGTGTTCCAGGCCCCTGATCATCCTCGTAGCTCTGCACTGAACTCTCTCCAGCAGCTCCACATCCCTCTTATACTGTGGAGCCCAGAACTGGACACAATACTCCAGATGTGGCCTTACCAGGGCTGAGTAGAGGGGCAGGATCACCTCCCTCGACCCTCTGGAGATGGTCTTCTAATGTACCCCAGGACCTCATTGGGCTTCTTGGCCACGAGGGCACACTGCTGCCTCATGGTCAACTTGTCGTCCACCATGACACCCAGGTCCCTCTCTGCAGAGCTGCTCTCCAGAAGGTCAGTCCCCAGCCTATACTGGTGTCTGGGGTTATTCCTCCCCAGGTTCTTTCAAGAAAGAAAGAAAGAAAGAGAGAAGGAAAGAGGAGAGAAAGAGGGAGAGAAAGAGGGAGAGAAGGAAAGAAAGAAGGAAAGAGAAAGAAAGAGAATTTGTTTGATTACAAATGTATTATTGTATTTCATACTATTAGTCTTTATTTTAATTACATACTGAAAGGAATACATAACTGAAAAATGAAAATAGCTAACATGCACATTTGTGGAACTGAAAAAGTAAATATTTCCAATTAATAATAAAATCTACATAATCCAAAGGTTTTAAAAGCACTAAAAATATTCATAAAAGTCCTTTACAATTGTGTTGGAACTAAATATACATATCTCAACATGCCTTATCCTTATATTACTATTATTGTGGAATTGATTCCATCATTTCTCTGATGCCATCACTTCTATTTATAATACTTTGTTTACTGTTTACATAGCAATATTCTATTTGGGCTGTAGATTTTTTTTCCCAACAATATGGTTGAGACAAAATCCATCACAAAAGAGACAAGAGAAAATGGTCAGTACTTTGTCAGTACTATGTTTCTAGTATACCAAGGGCCAAGCTATGAAATTGGCATAGGCATATATTTCAGCACATTTTAAAAACAATCCTAGGGCCAAGAAGGTTGTAAATAAAAATAATAAAAATAAGACTTTTGATAAATGAATAAACCTTTCTCTCTTAAAAAAAATGCTTTTTCAAAAGTTTTCAAATATGTGTGGAAAATCTATACAGATCTGTTATCATATGCATTTAAAAATATTGTTTCAAATATACTTTTTTCTTGCCTACTATCTACCACAAACATAGACAGTCTTTGGTTATCACCTCTTTTCATCTCTTCAGGATCTGAGAAAGCACAAATAGTCAGCAGGTGCAAAATAACAGATCTATAAACTTAGACAGATAGTGATAATTTTTCCAACTACAGATATGCTCCAGGACCTCTACATGAAAAGTTCTTAAGGGTGTGGTGTTACTGTGTATTGCTATTCAATATTGGTTATTATTTATGTCATTACTTGACAGAAAAATATATGAGAAGCTCTGAACTTATCATTACTAGCACTACTGTGTAAGACTGCAGGAGAGCAGTGTAAATTAGTAGGAGATCAGTCCCCCAAATATTTGCTGGTTAGTAGCATAAAGTATAGGAAATGACATTTTATCCTGAATCCTAAAGAATGCAGTGTATATGACTTATTCTAACAGGTCATATATAAAAACACATAAAAAGAACATCTCACGCTGCATTATTTTAAATTCTTTAAGCAATTTTAATAACAGGATAATCAGAGAATATACTGTTTAAATTTGTTTATTTATTTACAATATGGAGCTGGGGTAGTTGAGAGGTAGAAAGAAGGAGGAGAGCAAGCAAAAGGTTAGAATGTATTGCTAAATCACCTTCATCCTCATCTAATCTCACAGAACTTCTATAGTGTCTTTTTTCATTAAATGAATAAGAGGAAGAATCGTACTTATTAAACAAGCTGCACTTTTGGCAGGATAGCCAACACTAATCATAGCTCTATGTCAACCAGCTGCCTATTAGATCAGCATTCCTAGCCTTGATTTTAGATTTCTCTGAATCTTCGTATTTAATTTGTCAGAAGACTACAGATAAAAGAAAACATAAACTAATGAGATACTGCATGCTATTTGTTTCAAAAACTCATTATGACCGTAGTTCAATTAGTTATTTAAGTATCTGAAGCCAAATGTACTACCTGCACTTTTAAAGCTACCATGCTGTGTTTACCTGAAAATATCTATTTGTTTGAACAAATATCGTCTTGATTAGAAATCAGGAGTTCCAGGTTCCCATTTGTGAAGGTTCTGAGTTATCCCCTGCCTTGCTTACAACTGAGAAACTTGGAAAAGACAGGACAGAAAACTTAAAAAGTTTGTATTCTGACATATGGTGTTCAAATGCATCTAGCTTTGACGTAAACAAAGCTACACTAACTTACATCAACTCCAACTAGAGATCACTGTTGTTTCTGTTTTTCTGGTTCTGTGGGTCATTTCATTTCCTCTTCACTCCGGCCATCACAGATGATTTATTTGTGGCTGTATCTGGAAGTCCTACTTCTTTCCTCCTCCTCCTCCACTGTTCCTATAGCCTATAATTTGTCTCCCTCAACCAAGCACTAAAATGGTGTTATAAGGTTAAAAGTTCTGCTTAATTACTTACAGATTAAAGCATTTAACAAAACTAAATGCTCCTCCAGTCTATGGATCACATTACAACTTAGGTGGTAGCAGTCTGACTGACTGTGTCCCTTGTCATTAGCAAATCTGATGATGACTGTTTGGACAGTACTCAATTGCTATACCTACTGGAAATTAGATAGAAAGAATGATATTCTTTGTCTTCTCTCTGGTATGCTGAAGAATATCCAGGCAATCATGGAAAGCAAAAGATTAAATATATATATATGTATATATACCTGCCGTGATAATATAACACATACCCTAACAATGAGGACTTCTTCAGGAGGGAATCATTTTTCCTACATTTTACTCTGATTTAGGTTAGCAAAATCTGGGTTATAGAAAGTTTTTTTTTTTTTTGAGTCCACTTTTAATATGTTTATCAGTTTAAGATCTGAAAACAATTGTTAGAACTCTTTGCAAATATGTTCTGTATATTTGTACTTCATTAATTTGTATGAAACCCTGTGAAAATTCCTGGTTTGTGTTATCTAGGAGATCAAACAAGACAATTATCAGTCAGTGCTAATTTATAAACCTATGAAGGATTTTGCTAAGAAGAGGGGGGGAAAAAAGCATATTCACAAAGAATCTGTAAAGAAAGAAACAGAAAAAAAAAAGAAGTAACTTAATGTGTGCCTGTGGATCAAGATATGTGTTCTCCCTAAATAGTGGGAAGAGGTTTGCAGAATGTAGTTTTCTTTTCTGTTATAACCAAGAATTTAGTTCTAGCAAAAGAGTGGTACAATACTTAACCATCATTCATTAATCAGCTATGACATTCAATTTAAATTCATATTAATGAGTCCTTTTTAGTGTTCTAAGTCAGCTTTTCTTCACATGATAAAAATCAGACAGCAGAGTCTGATTCAGGGACTATTACTGAAAGATAGTATGTGTAACCTTGCTTCCTTTCTGTATTATGTGTTATTGTTGTCTTTTTCATCCCAGCTAACAGACTGTCCACCAAAAGTTCAACAATATCGTCTGTCACATCAAAGTGCTCTTACATACGACTTGTCTTACCCTGGCAGAAAGAGGTGAGAGATGATTTGAGACAAGCATAGTGGCTAACCACCTCCATGTAGTCATTTTTAAACTCTCCAAGAACAGTGCGTAGATGTTGACTGCACTCTGTGACCTAGATTGATCTCACTAGCTAAATGGGGTCAAGCTTGGTCACTCCTGGGAAGGTAGAAAGGTTTCTCACAGCACAGCTGAAGCTTCTCGTTCCTTCTCCAACCCAAACTGCCTGGAGGCAATCCTTAATGAGATCCTTTATTCTGAAGAAAAATCCTTCCTCTGAGGTAATCATTCTGGACTATATTGTACTTATTGTGTTATTTGCTGCTTGAAAAGGATCAAAAAGTTATCTCCCTCAGCTTTCCTAAAATTTCCTTCAGTACTTCAACTGAATTTGGTTTTATTTGTTTCGAAGGAGGAGGACTGGATGATGTAATGAGCACTGATTCTACCAGGTCGCTGAAGTGGACATAGGAGCTGGGGTGGAAATACCTATCCACTTCTCTCTGCCTCTAGAATGGGAAACAGGTATATTGCCAGAGATGACTTGAGAATGTAAGCCAGATAAAAACCAGGTCTTAATCAAAACCTGGGGAAAAAAAAAGTACATCTTAGAGATTACTTTTTTCCAGAAAGCAAGTAAAAGTACTGTCTGCTGGGGCTGTCTTGGCCAAATTAAGACATCTGGTCACTGTGCTCTATCTCCTTATTTAAACAAGGCAGCAGATTTTTCAAGGGATAAAGAATTATCCATTCCTAAGCACCTTCTGCCTTTCTGCAATTTAAAGGTTATATTTTATAGCACTGCCTTGGCAAACACCCTGAAGTTGCAAGCACATTTTGGATGTCTTGCATGTTGCCAGAAAGTGCTTGGTCTTGTGGCCATGCAGCTAAAAGAGGGCTGACTAACATCTACTGCTAGACACCAAAGCATGCCAGATGATTTTTTTTTTTTTTTTTAACTTTTGACTGCTGCTGTATAGAGAGAACAAACCCATGATCTGCACATATTGTCAGGACATACTGGCGAAACATTATAAAAAATATTAGGGGCAGAAAAGCAATTATAGTCAGAATGCTTAATAAAGAAAGCTCTATAGAAAATAATTGTTCTCAATTATAGGAGAATTATAATAAATATCAGATTGATTTTTCTTACTCTTAAGCTACAAATGAATACTTGGTCTTTGTGAAACACGCTACTTTGCAAATTTGAACTATTTCTGTTTACAGGCAGTCTCAGCAAAGCTGTAGATGCTTCTGAGTGCATGTGAGCACGCACACACACACACACGCAGACACGCACACACACAAATATGTTAATATAGTGGTGATATTCCATGGTATTCCAGCCATTTCAGACATTTTATTTTCCCCATGCTGCAATTACTTTTTCAGAGTGGGATTTATTTTTCTTTCCTTTCCTCACTGTATGTGACAGTATAATTCAAAGTATTTTTCTGAAAGTTACCTCTTCTAAATCTGTTTAGATTTTTCTCAGATAGTTTTAAGAGAAATTTGGTTTAAGAATCAAGTGTCATTCATAAATACCGTGTATGTATTTCCAACTCTTGTAAGCACTAAACAGCTCATCCTGTTCCATATGTTTTCCTTCACAACACCACACCTTTGTAAGAGAAGAAATATTCTTTATTTTACAGTTGAGAGTAGTGAATCAGAAAAATAGTATATGTCTTGCCTAAGGGCAGAAGGGAGCTTGAGGCACAGCAGGACACTGAGGCCAGGGCACACTTCTTCCAGTTTAGGATTCTAACTGATAGACCATATTGCCCTTCTGATTACCTGAAGTAGTACATCCCAGTGAACTGTAGAGAAAAACTAGTCTTTACTTGCACATATTCAGAATTCCCATCAAACTTGTTGAAAGGTTTTCTAATGTTTTTCAATGATGTCTATAAATCAAGATGTCATCTAGACAAATGATGACACATGCATCCACCAAATGGTGAGAAACTGTCATTCATTAATGTCATATAGACAGACGGAACATTTATCAGTCCAGAAGAGTGAGACTGAGAGTCATCTATTCCTACAGCTCATTCCAATGGCACCTGGTTCTACCATTCCTTTGTACACTTTCATTTTTAACTTTTATCCTAGTCTAACAATGCTTTCAGTGCTGCTCTAACTTTGTGAAATATTGTAACCATTTAAAGTCGGAGATTAGAAAAATGTTAAAACATTTAAATATAGCTAATGAGATATTGTACAAAGCAGTGATTATTTCTGCATTATTGCAAGGAGGTGGCAGCTCCATTATAGGGATAGTTTTGTAACTGTCACAGTGGCTTCTCCATCTGTATTACCCTGAATCTCAGGTTTGAATCACAGCAGACTATATATAGTTACATATTTTTCAGTTACATGAAGCATATTCTGATGGAATCTTTAGTGGTACCTTCAAAGCAGACATCCTTATGCTGCATAAACTTTGTAAATCTAGTAAGATTTTTAAAGGAAGGTCCTAATTTTTACCTCACATTCATGCCATGCTTTGGTAACATCCGGCTTAAAAAAACAGAGCAGATGGTCCAGCTATCAAATGTACTGTTTTAAGGAATGGGGACAAACACTCACAGAAGTTGTTCCCTCATTCAGCATGTTGTTAGTCTTGCTGGCCCATAGTCGGATTGCCCAGTAGAGAGACAAAGATTGATTTACAAACCTCCTACGGCATATAAATTCAATAGAGAAACGAGAAACATTTTGCAGACATTTGCAGACATTCTCTGGACTTGTTTATTGTAGCAGAAGAAATGGCACCTAGATGAGGCTGCCATAGCAAGGATTCTGCCTGGCTTGGAAAGTATGGCTACTTGTTTTCATCAACAGACTATAGAGCTGTGGACAGCCAGCTTGTAAAGTGGCATCTGAATCATTTATCTCTGCTACAGTAAGTGGCCTCAATAGAGCTGTCTGCTTCTCCATCAGTGAAGTAAAAATACTTGTGTTAAAGGATAAATAAAATCTATGAAATCATCAGGCTGTGGGAGATGAAATATTAGAGACTACGAGGCAGCTGCCTTTCACCAATACTAAAATAAATAAATAGAGAATCTGACTTTAAGAAGATATTCTAGTATTCATGAACAAATTTCTCTTCCATTTACTGTTGGGAATTAGAGTGCTTTGCACTCTCCACTTCTGAGATCATTGGATCCAAGGTATTTAATTTCTTTTCCTTTGCCTCTTGCTGCGAGATGATTTCCTATAGCTTAAAGTGCTCCACCACATTGCTTTTGTAGGAATCAGTGACATAGACAGAAAGGTAGTGAGCAAAGCTACTGTTTTACTCAATATAGTCTCTGTGCTCCAGCAGAGCTTATTTTCTTGGGTTTGATCCATCTGGACCTGGGGACCTTTCAGAATAAAAGTTTAAGAATAATATTGAAAAGATAAACTTTCAGCAATGCAAATCAATTTTCCAGGTACAAATATCCCTGACATCTTCATTATGGACAAATCATCTTACTTCAATAATTCTCCAGGTTGTTATGGCAGTTTTTGTATTGTTCTGACTGTTGACTACTTTGAAATAACAAGGGAATATTCAGGTTGTAAAATACTACATCCATAAAGATAGATATCTAAAATATTCTATATTGCATAAGGTTTTTCTAATAGTATACCTTGCTTGATTTGCATACTACTCAGACTGCTCTTGATAAAGGTATGTAGGTGTAATAAAAAAGAGGATTATAGCAATATGTCTGCTTCTCCCATACTACGTTGTGAGTGAGTTCTGGTCTTACTGTATGTGAGTTCTGGTCTATCTATCTACTTTATAAATTATAAATGGAATGAGAACTCCTTTTTTCCTTAGTATGTATTTTACCATAAGTGCTGATTAGGGAGAGGCATTTTCTATAATTCTTTTCCTTTTTAGATTGCAATGTAAACAGCTTCTCAGAACCATGGGTTCAGAAAGCAGTGCTTAAAATAGTGTTTTATTGCTGACTTTCACCTCAAGGGCATTGAGAGCTGAAATAGGCAAGACATGCAAAGATGACAGTGAACTAGCCAGAACAGGAATGGTTCAGAAAAGGCCACCAAAGCTCACTTAACTGTTTTTTTCTTCATTTCTTTTTTGTTGTTTTTTCTTTGTTTGTTTTAATATCAAGAGAGATACCCTTTGATGAGAAACTGTTGCAAGAGAGTCTTTTTCCAATGATTCAGACAAGACTAAAGCATATCATAGAGAGGAACAAGAACAAATGAAAGTTTTACTACGTGATATGATGACAAAGGGAAGCACGAATCATGAGCAAAGATACTAATCATCTATTGAAAGCATAAAAATCATTGCAACTTCATGGCAACTCAATGCTTTTGTTGGACAAAAGAAGTAAGTTAAGGAACACTGAGGTGTGTTTCTCAGTTTTTGATTCAGATTTTTTTTTTTTTTTATCACAGCATGGACATATTAAAAATAATCTGGCTTGATTTTGCCAGCTCCTATACCTACAATTAATTTCTAGCAGCAAGATGAGAATGCTACTGCACCCAACGAAGCGGGGAAAAAATAAGGTATAAGCAAAACTTTGGTTTCTCACCGTTTCCATTTCCACCAATAGCTGATCGGCAAGGATAATTCCCTATAACTCTACTAGGAATTTAATGTTGCTTATGCAGCCCATGCCAATTTATTATCACTTCGAGCCAGGGAATAAATTAAGCTTTATGAGGAATAACTGTATGGGGTACTGAAGTGGTTGTTCCTTCTGTTTAGGGCTGCTGCATTTACACTTTTGTTTTCTGGGAGAGAAATAAGTGAATACTCTGTGAAACAAATGCAGAGTAAAAATAAAAATTGCAAGCAATACTGACTGATGGATGTACATATTGTCTGCACACACAAATTAAATCTGATATTCCTTCTTATAAGGGTGCTATGAGCATGTTTTTAAGCCTACCCAACATTTCTTGGAAGAATCGGACATACTGCAGAGGGATTAATTTAGTTAAATGTAAACGCAGATGTCTGCACCTGAACTAGTCACCCTAGGACTCCCTTTATATTCAATAGAGAGAAATTAGAGTTTCTAGTGAGCAATTCATCTCGTACTAAACTACATGTCTAAAATAGATCAAATGAACTGCACACAGAAGTGCCTATTCTTACCACTGACTGTAGCGGAATACTAAGACATTAGCTCTGCTGTGATGTCCACATTGCAGACATCGAGAATGTGACTGATTTTAACATATTTTAGACATTAACCTATAGGTGTCTGTGCTCCAATTACATCAGAAAGAGTTTGGAGATTAATACAACCAATCTAATGGAAGTTTGGAACACTCCCCTAGACTTGGATAACTCTGTGCTGAGGTGGAATTGAGCTAACAATCCTTCGCTTTCCTAGTCATATCCTGGGAGTTGTTCATAGTCAACGAAATAAAACAGCCCATTTGATTGCAGCCTACCTTGGAATGGCTGTGTCTTTGTCAGGACCCCAGATTCCCACCAAGTTTTTATTAGCAGCCTCTACTGGTCCATATCATCCCTTAACTTTGGATTTTTATTTTCTTATAACCCTTCAGCCAGCACAGCAGAGCTACAGATCAGCAAACTCAGTTTTGTGGGCTTGAAACCTGAGTTGTACATCTCTGGGCTAGTGATACAGTATAGCACAAAATAAATACTTGCAGAAATCTGCTAAGCAATTCCGATTGTGTAATGAGATCGTTTCTGTGTTAGAACCGCTATGCAAAGGTAGGAGAAATCCGAATACATATCTCTCCACATGAAATTAATTTCTTCTTCCAAAACTGTGTTGGAAATGCTTAATCTGGTGTCAAAGTAATGTATGAACCAAGAAATTGATTCATTGGAAAAGTTAGATGTTTAATTTCAAAGTTTGAGATGCCAGAAAATAATCAGTTCTTATACAAGTACAGCGGATGTCAGCAAAAAATATTTGCTTCCTTTTGACAGCATTTTAACTTCACTTCAATAGCTGATTTAACTTTAATCTGCTCTTATAAAATGTTTCAGCACTTTCCTGGTTTAAAGTATTGAAGTGTCAGTACTTTGCAATTCATCCAGAATTTGCTCTAACACACAATTAAAACCCCAGCAATTATATGTCTAACATTTTCTGAAGTTCCTTTAAAAATATGAGAGAAATGCATTTACCTGTGCTAGAGGTATGTAAAGATTAATAAGTGTAAAGGAGAAACTATTAGTGACATAATTGACAATAGTAAATCCTCAATTTTTATTGGTAAATGTTTGATGTGTTTTATAAATCAAACCACTTCTAATCAAAATTACTGCTCTACAATTTCTTTCAGAGAACTGAAGAATGTAAAATTTGATTAATTAATCTCTTTTTAATGTATGTGTTATTAGCTGACAATAAATGGGTTGCCAGAAAGAGTTACTATGCTTCTCTCTTTTTTTGCTGATAGTTTTGTTTATACAACATAACTGTATCACATGAGTGCTTTTGTGAAAAGATGAACTAGGTGGCTTCATATATTATTTTTAATAGACCCAACAAATTGCATTTAAAGAAAATACAGTTAAAATAAAACACAGCCTGCTTATTGTCACCCATTTCAACATAGGCAGCCAAGACGATTAAATACTTTACCTGTTTTCAAATATGAGTTGGAAATTTGCTAGACTGATCCTATTTTCATTACAAGATTTCAATAAAAAATTTGGAAAACTTAGAACAAAAAGAAGTTTAATACAGAAATATACCTTCCTTCCTTGCTGTCTTCAGCCAACACTTTCTCCACCCAGGAGGGAAAGAATAGGAAAAGGAGAGAATGGCTAAGGAATTAAAAGAAAAGATTCAATTTTCCTTTCCCCTTTTAACCACCATGATTTCTGATTTTTTGTTGCTCTGGTTGAGGTAAGTTATCTCCTGTTCACCTATAGCCATGTGAAAAAAAATAGGTATCTGATCTAATTCATGGTATAATATCCCTCTAGTGGATTGTTCATGCAATGATAGATAAGATAAATCATTTCATAAAGTGACTATAAAAGGAGTATGGAAACCATCTTACACTAAACAAGAAAATCTTGAATGGTTAAAGTTATGAAAGATGAATGCCACCTTTACAGACATCATTTTCTGTCTTAAATGTAGTTGTGATAAATCTGTGATTTCTTATAAAGATTCAATGTACTTGGAAGAACGAGCTTCTACCTAAAATTTGAAAAAATAATCTTCTAGATAATGAGATGCCCTAAAAATCATTAACTAAAAGCAGTAGAAAAAAAGACATGAAAGTCATTTGAAGATATATTACTTCGTTCTACAATTCCTACAGTTATAGTTGTGTGATGTGTTTTGTCTCTGCCCAGTTACCACTAGACCTCTGTTCATGACTGTTAAAGAACAACTGTTCAGACCTGTGTTTAGATGGCCAACTCACAAAAGAGGTTTTGAATCCCTAAAAGTGATCAAGACCACCCTGAAACTTCACCTTCTGGAGAAAGGTCATTCTTAGAAGGGATATTAAATAGGAAACACTCTTCATCATCATCTAAGTCATAGATGCAGATAAAAATTCTTCAAAAGACAAACCAACTCTATTTTAAAAGAGAATGTAGAAGTATATGGATACTTTAGCTATCCAGAAAAAAAAAAAAAAAAAGTTATTTAATTCAAGAAAGTAATTCTTTACAAAGATACACCAAGAGTTAATAAAATACTCAAGGTTAAAATATATGCTCTATTCGTTTTCCTTTTATTCTGCTATAGGAATTTAGCAATAAGACTGCACTTAAAAATAATTTAAAGAGAATCTAGACATAAATGGATGATGTTTCTCCTCTTTCACTAATGTGTTTTTTTATCTCTTTGTGAGATTACTTATAATCAGCTTTTCACACAGTGCATGTAAGGAAATGGAACTTGTAAATTCATATCATTCACCCAAAAAAGTTTTCAAGGCAATATGTCTTAATAGTATGTATTACCTATGGAGCTTCTGCTCATCTAAACAAAAGAAAGATGCATCTCCTTCAACGATGAAGACTTTGGGTTCTAATGTTGAAGTCATCTACATAGCACAATAATTTTATTACAACTGTGTATCTCTGCTGGGCCGCATCCTGGTTGTCTTCTGCATGTTCGTGACCAGCAGCTATCTGTAACACTTGTTCAACAAGCGATGAACATTAAAGGAGAGATATGCAGACTTTTATGTCCCTGCGACCTCAAAGAAGTTAAATTATATTCATATTTTACTATATTATATTATGTATATATATTCGTATATAATTATATAATACATAAGCAGCAAGGCGCATCGATTAAAATTAGAGCAAGAAAAAAAAAAGCGGGGGGGAAGAAGACCTTGTCTATCTGTCCAGTTAGCATTAGGGAGGAGAGTTCCCTCATTTTAGAAAGTAACATCTTGTCTTGATCTGAAGAATCCTTTCTTTCTTTATGGTCAAGAGGAGAAAGCAATCATACAGGTAAGGGTATTATACCTGCTTGTTTGTCTCTGTATAACAAGTGAATATTACGTAGCTTTTTATTAAAAGAAGGAAGACCTTTAATCAGCAAAATGCTTCTGTGATTTTCAAAGCCTTTCTCATGAAAGCCTTTCTCATCATCTTTTGTATATTAATACAGTATTTTAAAGTTATTTTTCCATACAATGGAAAGATGAAAGAAGCACTGATTTTGTTGGATAAAAAGTCCCTGGAAGATATCTCTTCTCAGCTTTGTTTCCTTCTAGCAGTGAGAGAATATGTGTGTTTCTTTGGAAAAAATATGTCACAGTGAACTAGTCCATAGATTTTTTTTTTTCCCAGCAAGGTGCAGAAGAAAAGGCAAAAATGGTTAGCATTCTAATCCTAACCCCGATTTTGTAAGCTTTCATTTCAGAAGATCTGCATTTGCTAATTAACTGCATACCAGGACACATCAAACTACTATTAACAAAACCTGAAAGTTGAATAGAGATTCATTACCCTCCCCCAGCTATCAAATTTCAATCCCTAAGGAATATTTAACTGGTGACAACCACTTAAACTTTGCCTCCTTCAATCTCATTAGGAAAGCAGTAGCCCGAGGACATTTAAATGGATACCCAAAAACTCTCCGAGGTGCCTCACAATGTGGATAGGAAATTCTTGCTTGAAACGACTGGGAAAGGAGCATTCTAACACCTTAAAAAGAAATATCTGCATCTTTCTCCCTACCAATCAGCAAACTGGAAAGAAAAAAAAAAAGTTCATTCTGAAACATGGCTACGAAGTTCCCAGATTACTCAGTTCATGTTTACTAGGATTTCTCTTGGGATTTATCCATCTGCACAAATGAGATGCTCCAGAACCAACCTTTGCCTCCAAGTTCAGTTCCACATATGAGTTTCATGCTGATATACCTATGTTGTAGTGCTTTTTATTAGTCTAAACTGAACTGGCTGCTGGGAGTCATACCAGGCTAAGTGAAAGGATTAAGTCCTCTTCTAGAAAACACACTGCTCTCTCAGATGCTCTAAGAGGCACAGATGATCTCCCTAGGTAAGATGATAAATTAGTTAAGACGAGCATAATTCATCCAACAAGATCCACCTTGACTCACATAGATATTTGCCTGTTCTGATACTGACAGGAAATGATATATATTTTAAAACAATGACTGCTTCTTTAAACCAGGTAAGTCTCATTTGTATTCCAAGGAAAAAAAGTCCATATAAACCATACAAAGATTTCCTTCCACTATGCAGACAGAAAGCATTTGTACACACTGAGTGAGTGTTGCCTACTGTCATATATTAACTGAATCTCCTGAACTTACAGTATTTCATTCTGTATGCCATTATAACTGTATTACCATACTTTGTTTTAAATTATTTATATATATTAAAGTATTTAAACTACTTTGTTATTTTTCAGGAACTTCTGTCTGGAAATAGTAAAGATAAGAATGAGCTATTACAAGAATATACCTCAGATTTCAAATCTTTTATAAAAAGCTTTTGCAATTTCATTTCAGTTTGCGGCAAACTGGCTCAACTGTTCTGCATGGTGATGATGCTCAGTGATATTGTTTGCTTATGGATAAAGATCATTTCTAGTAACATTTAAGTGATGTCTGGAAACATATATGTGATCATACTGTATGTGATCGTCATGGTTATTTGCAACACTTGGTACTCTAATTCTGGACTGTCTATTAAGACATACATTTGCCCTCCAAATTATAAGATAAATTATGAAAAATGTGCAGAAAGATGGAAAGTACAAGAAAATTATGCTTCAGTATGGACCAAAAAAAAAAAAAAAGGGTCTTAAGCATTCTTAGTTTTTTGATAGTCATCATGGAAAGGGAACTTTAAGAAAGTTTCAGGGAGCATAATGGTGTGAAACTGTCTTTTTTATTTATTTATTTATTTTTACTTTCAGTTCTTCATTTTCACTTTTAGTGTCTTGACAGGTTAGAAAAAGATTTTTCTAGTGCTTTTCATATGCATCAATCCTTAAAGCAGAATGAAGAGAGAATGATTATGGTTTACAGACTGGCCTTTCACTCAAATGTGGATTTTAATCATTATATATCTTGCTTTAGACATATAAGTTAAAAACATTTATTGAAAATCTCTGTGTAGATTTCTTTTAACTCCCTTTCTTTCAGTTTCACATGTGGGAAGACTCCTGGAGGTCCCAGTCAAGTACTGGTATGCGACAATGAAATGCCTTCTTTTCCTCTTGTTTAACTGCATAATTATTAAATTGCATAATTATTAATTTGTTGATTTAGAATTTCTAATTAAGGACATTATCCTGCCAGTATCTGAATCTGGTAAGGGTTTTGTAACTAGACTTTGAGCAATTTAATGGTTCTAGGAATTGTTTAGTAGCAATTATCTTGCTACTAAAACTTGTGAAAACTTGGTCTTCTACACTCAGGGTCAATGCACACCTGGATAAGGATACTTTCATCAGTTGAAGAAGAAAATCATCACATAAAATGTAGCTTTCCTAGAAGAAAAACAAGTGTAATCAGTTAAAATTTTTGTCTGAAAACTGGCAGCTTATCACCTAGGTGATGAACCCTTTATATTTTTGCTTTGTAGTATGAAACATAAAACAATTTCACATGACAGGATGACAAAATACCATCTTTACACCCCACCCCTCCCCACTGAAATCATTAACCTCTCAGAGATTATCAATCAGATATATTTTACATTTGAGATGAACATCAAGCAATCACAAACCTCAGCAGCAAGGCATTAAATAGCTACATGCATTTGGCAGCGGCAGATTGCCACCAAGTCACATACTGTGGAGGATTCTCCCTCGGCAAAGGAAGGAAAAAGACAGCAAAACGACTCTGCGATACAGAACAGCTTGCACCCTGTGAAGGGGCACTTATCACAGAAACAGTGTGATTTTCAAGTCCAATCTGTTAATTGTACTCATGCAACTTTCTGAGAGGCTGGGCTGGCGTGTCGCTTAGATGCACTAAACTGCTGCTGATCTGAGCAGCAACCCCTGTGTTCTCTGTGCTCTCCAGTGGTGATTAGATCAGAGGCATAAACCAGTACAAACGGATATAGTCCTGTGAGGTGCTACACAGCTGGGAAGCGGAGCAAAATACACATACCTATCTTTACAAACTTTGTTTTTTTCATCTTATGTTCTGCTCTTGCCCAGAATATGCTGTGTTATTATTATTATTATTTAACAAGCTGCGCAATCCCAGACAAGACTTTGAAAATCAGCAATAACTACAGTTTAATCTATGGTACATTTAAAGCAGAATACCAGTTAATGATTCTCGGTCATTCCCAGCTCCCTGGCATATCTTTGACAGGCACTAGGCAGACTGAGGAGAAAACCAAATTCTGCTCTGCCGTTAGGTGCAGGCTTTGATAAATCTACTCTGCTTCATGCCCCCGAATGGTTCTTCCTGCTGAAAATGCAGGGGCTGGCTCCAGACCAGCTGCTTTCCATTAGCCAACAGTATATTCTCAACTAGTTCTCTCTGCAAATAAAACATATATCTGACCAGTAATATTGATCATTTCTGGTGGTCAGTGGGCATACCTAAATGGGTCTATGCATTGGCTTGGATGACAGTGATGAGCATTACCATTATGGCCTTCATCTTCCTTTTTTGCTCTTTCAATACTCTTAATTAAAATTAATGGTACCTGCAAGAAAGATAAAGCATATTTGAATAATTTTGGAGGGAAGAAACATGCATTAATTCATCTCTTTATGAAGAACATTATCTGGCAAAGCAGCATCTGTCTCTGAATGAGCCAATATTTATTCAATTTTATGTTCTGATTAATTTAGCAATATTTAGAGCTCCGTGAATTTTTAATTGATGCTGTAAGACCAAAATGTTCACGTGTGTGATAGAGCCATAAGACTCAGCCCGGCTTTCATCTTCAGAAGCTGGTAAAACCGGTATGCAAAAAATTGTGTGAAGCCACTTCTCACAAATATGTGTTAAGAGATTTATCTATAACTCATTTAGGTGTTGGGAGGACAAGTCGACGCTGTGTCATTTGTTGTGGTCAGGGTAGCATGACTTGGACCAACAGAGTGCATTAGCAGTGCTGCTTAAGGTCTTACATACTTCAATGGTTGCATCTTCCACAACCTCAATTAAGCTTACAAGCTAGAATTTATTCCAGTCAGCTCTGGACATCTGAAAAGTTAGAGTCTAGTCTAAGCTCTTCATCAAAATTCTTTCTGCAGTAAAGGAACATGGACCTTAAGAAAAATATTTTAGACAACAATATTCATGTCCTGAAGTCTCCTATTCTTACCCACTGTCTACTGAGGAAGCCTAGCAAAATAGCTTAGATCTTTTGTAAAACTTTCATATAGTAAAAATTGGGAGATATAAAGCCAACTTGTGAATTCCTTTAACTGTAGTCTCCATATAGCTAAAGCTAACTAATTAAAACTAACAAACAAACAAAAAAAAATAACAGCAACAACAAAGCAAAACTAACAAAACTCTCAAAGAGGTTGTCTCTTTATCTGGAAAGATATGACCAAGAAAGCAATTATCATCAGGGTACTAAATGTAACCATTTAGCTGTGTGAAATGAAAGCAACAGTTTCTGTCACTCTGTGCTCACTGTTCCAGAAATTGCTACGCTGAGAGTATTAGACTGTATTAAGCAAAAGCAGTATTACAGCATAGGAATTCAGGAACCTCTTCAACCTTCCTCCTGGAAACAAACTTTGGCTTCAGCTCTTGGAATAAGGATAATATAAGTAGGGAGGTATGAGAAAATGTAGTCCAGGATTAGACAGTGAACATAATGGACGACAACATCTCTGCTGTGAGCTCATGAAGGACTGAGTGTAATGCTGTCCTCATGTGTGACTGAGGCAATGTGGCATAATCCAAAGTGATAAGAAGAATAAAAATATGCAAAGGAATACAAAGAAAACCGAGATTCTTTTCATAAAGTTTGAACATGTCTCTGTGATCTCACTGAAAGCTCATGTCAGTTCTAGTTTAGCAAAATTATAAGGGAGAATGCCAGTGCTGTTCAGAAGTGCAAGCACAATGGAAACTGCACTTGATACTTTCTTGATTTAAAACATGGCTAAATCACAAGCTTCTGAAGATATTCCACCATTGAAAGAGAAATTAAAATCAGACCTAAAGCTTTTCACTAAAAATGATCACTTGTAAAAAATCAGCTACATTTTTCTAAAACTAATCTGTGTATGAACAAGGCAAAATGTGTAACATGCTTAGAAGTGCTCTTCTTTTCAGCAACAGTCACATCACCATGATGAAAGCATAATATATGTGATGTTCACTACAAGCTAGATGAGTGTATATCAGGAAGGTAAAATATTTAATGTAGAAAGCCATTCATAAGTTGATTATGTCCCTTTATTCTAAATGCATTTTGGTCTGGAAATTCTATGAAGAGCAACACCGTGAAAGAAGAGTAATGTAGTTACAGGTGGGTTTAGGGTGATTAAATCTTTGTTCAGTAGGCTGGTTTTGCAGTAGCTACCATTCTACATCTGTTTACTATGTATTATTTTTCCTGAACAAAGCCCATTCATGATGAATGGGACTCTTGCATTATTTATTTCTCTGCAGCTTGCATAATAAGATGATGACACAGCTATAGAAGCAATATTATGCATATTTTTACATGAAAGCTCTGCGTATAAAAACGATGCAGAATTTAGAGCATTGTTGTTGTAAAGGGCATAATTTTGTCTTGTGGCTTGGGATCTCTCTCATTTGCCTCTATTTGAGGATTTACTTACTATTCTTTCCGAAATAGATGAAAACTTTGTTATATAATACAGTTGTATGGATAATTTCATATAGAGTGTTACACCATTCCATTCCATTTTATCAATGACCAATTCTTAATTATTCCTTCAAGGTTCACAGTTAACACGACTCAAGTGCAGCAGAAATAGAAGTTTCAGGAAACTCCATGGTAGGTGAATTCCAGAACAAATTTCTCATATAGCAATGTGGTGCAAAGTCAAAGCAATAAGACTCTGAAATACATGTAGATACTATAAAATTTAATATACACAGAATTCCTATTTATGTTTCCCATAGTCTTGTAATAGTTTTGGATCACTTGTGTGGTTTCCAAATTAAACTTCGTGGTTGAAGAAAGAAAATGATCCTCTTGCTCAGAATTACTGTGGGAAACAGGTATGAGATCCAGTGTTACACTCATTAATACGTATAAAGCTACCAACAGTGTAGGAAAAAAAAAACAAACAAGCAAAAAAGCTAAATTATCCAGACCAGTGAATAAATATAACAATGGTAGGCAACCAGGCAGTCCCCATCCTGCATCTTAAAGTCAACTTTTACAGACCTTCTAGGAGACAGGTTGTTAGTTAGGAATCAGGTGGCCAGTGCAGCAAAGATGCATATTGCTAGTGTCTGAGCAATCCAGTGGAGCCCATCAGTATCTGCCATTGCATCTGAGAACCGTGCTGATGCAAAGGTTGAGTAAGCATCCAGGTCTCCATGAGTGGGAGTGATGTTAAAAGTGGTGTTGGATAATGATGAAAGTGTAGGACAAGCTTCCAGATGACTTATTTTGCTGAAAACAAACAAACAAAAAAGACAGAAAACAAGTTAGGAGTTTGGTACTGACATGGAGACAAGGGAGGCTGAAGCACATAGATGCCTGTGAAAGATCAGCATCAGATGTATGTGTTTTAAATTGTGTGAAATCAAATGATAAGAATGGATTCAAATGAATTTCAAATTCCTATATTTAGACTACAAATTTCAAACGTCTGGCCCGTATTCCAGATATGCTCTGAGTGAACACAGAAGAATACATTTATTTGTTTTATGAGGGCACTCTTCGAAGATAGTTGTGGCCAAAATGCCACTGTGACGTCTTGCAACAGTGAAAAATGATTCATCTTTTTTCTGTTTCCTAGTCAAGCAAGGTATTCATCCGTTATTCCCCCTGAATAGGATGTTCCTTTGTGCTACTAGCACTGCAAGTTCTCTTTATCTTCATTAAATTGTCATGCCAGCTGACAAAGTTTTGTCATTGAACTCCAACAGTAGTGGTATTTACAAGTCCTGCAAAGTTCTCTGATGTAAACAACATTTGTACAGCACCAGAAACACAGCAGGGGATGTCTCAGCTGGCTACTCAAGGATGTCAGTTTGTAGCCAGCCACATATAGCTGCCTCAGTCTTAAATTGACAGAGAAATCAGACATAACTGCACTAGTGACTGGTAATCCAGACCAGTCATTTCATTACCGGTAACGCAGAAGTTGGGTACTTCCTAGCACATTTTATACGCTTTGTGTTACTCTTGTTTAAATCTCCTAGGGTTTAGGTGGCCACGTACAGGAAGGTGGAGTTACCGCTAAGACAATCTCTGGCTGTTCTGGGCAGCTGACAAAGGATTCAGATTCACGATATGTAATCAGACCTGCAATCAAAAGAGCAAGACCAGCAGGCCAGTGTCATGGATAACAGAAATCACCTGCACAGATGTGTATACCATGGATGTATGCTACCACAGATCCCCAAACAGAACTCCCTCATGTTAAAGGATCTTGCCCAGCTCTCCAAGAGCCCCTTAAATTTCCTCTCCCTTGCTCTGTATGGTAGAGAACACTTCAGAGTGAGCTTCAGAGCTTCTCTGATCTCCAAAATCATCTTAGTGAGCTCCTTTTTATACTTGAGGCAATATGATCCTAAACACATGCACACACACACACACACACATATATATTCCAAGAAGTACTTTTAAGACTTTTCGTACAAAAGGCTATTCCATTCTTTGGTTTGAAGATGTCAACTTGTCTTTCAAATACTGAAGAGTAGGTCTGAAAGGTACTTTTTCAGAAATACTAAAGTTTTTTTGCAAAAGCCAATTGGATTTGATTCGTAAAAGTACAACAGACTGCAGAACAACAAATGGGGGGAAAAATCATTTTCAGTGGCACCTTATTCTATCCACTAAGGCCTTCTGTCAATATCGAAAGGTATGGTAATATTCATACAAGGCAAACTGTATTTATTTTGCCAAGAGCTATATTATGACTCCAACATATTTGTTGCTGTCATTTTTTCAACATGCAATAGATCCCCACCAAAACAAATAATGAAATTTGAATAGCTGCAATTTAATCATCCTTCTAGTACCTTGCATTTAAATAATCTTTCCATATGTGCTATAAATTGAATCCCTTTTTCTTTATTTATAAGTTATGTATTTGATAAAATAAGAGATAATAAACTAAAGCAAAATAAATAATCTTTAATCTTAAAATCTGACACAAAAAGAATAGAAAGTTCTGGAAAATCCTCAGTAAAATGCCAATTCATTTGGATTTATTTTCATCTATCATGCTTACATTAGTGATGTGTTTTTGAAGATGGATGGTGAAATAGTGCAGGTGTTACAACATTTGCTATCATTGAGAGGAAGAATTTTGATATTTCCTCTCTGTTGCTTTCCAAATAAAAGAAGAAATTGGACACATTCAAAATTCAAATTAATAACAGATATTCATAGCATAATTGGAATATTCAAAAGTGTTTATAAATTAATAGAAGATATTTCATAGCAAGGAGAATGAGGGGAGAGTCTGGGGTGAAGTGGAAGAGTTAGGAAAAAAAACTTAAGTACAAAATGGAGTGAGGATCTGAAAAAATAAAATACACTGATAGTAGTAGAAATACTAGTCTGACATGTATGCAAAAAACATTTGAAATTCTGAGTTCTAACATATACATTTGCTGAGTGTATTCAGGACATTGCATGTGTTATGTGATAAATAGAAGTGGAATGATTTTCGTACATTGTAAGAAAAGATTCTCTTCCCTGTACTATTGTCATTGTAAATACATGCATAACTGAATAGTCTGAAGTTCAAGATCCCTTCATGAACCCTAAAAAAAAATCCTCATATGACTGTCATCTTGTGATTAAGTCTGTCAACCACTTCCTCCCAAGTCACCCCATCTGCCCCAAATCAACCATTGATCACCAGTTTAGCTCCCTCAATTTAGGGAAAAAATGGAATTATTTTTTTCATTGCCTTCTGGCCAAGCCTCTGGCAATCACATCAACAGTTCCATCTGTTCTTTTTCTAGCTTAATCTCATCCAGATCTCTGATTTCAGGATAGTTTAAAGAGAACATATGCAATATGTATAATCAATGCATTTGCTCCGTTTAGCATACCTATATAGAAAGACAGCTTTTTTTCTTTCTCATACACACACATGTACGCATAAACATATGAAGTCTGTTCATTCTAAACTTTTTTTTTTCCTAAATGTAAAAAATGCCCAAACTTGAGTTTTGTTCAGCATAACTCTAGCTTGACTGAACATTGCTATCGCGATGATTTTGCTTAGGAGCAGAGATGTCAGAACTGTTAAATCACAGGGCCTGACAACACATGCTGTAGATTTTCTGAGCTGAGCTGGAGGCAACAAAGTAAAATGTCTATACATATGTCTTAAAGTTGTCACCTTGCATCAAGTCTCACCATTCTAACATTAAGAAGCAAAGATAGTTGCTCCATCATCGAGCATCGTTGAGGAAATGGAGTTTCCATAAAAAAACTATATTTTAAGCATCTCATAAATGAGGACTCAGAGAAAGAAAAAACAAACAAACAAAAAAATTAAAAATAATTTGGTCTCAAAAAGTATAGGATGTTTCTGGCACCAGATGAGTATCTAGTACTCGCATAAAATAAATGGCTGAGATATCTTGAACTACATTCATTAAACAGGAATCAGTAAGTCTAATTTTCATCCTCTTGAGGAAAAAAAAAACAGTAAGAAATATGACAGATAAAACATGTATGAGCAGAATTTCTTGGCCAAAATGTAGGTTGATGCTGATGATGTCACTATAAGACCAGCTCTGATGCTCAAAGTTACTTCTGAACATGATACAGCTTAAGTCTAGATATTTGGGCTGTTCTTTGAACTCAGCAGCTACCAGTGCTTCATAATACAATATCAATAGGAAGAGAAGTTATTCACACTCAACTGAATCCATACTGGGTTCACACAGCATATACCACAGGATATACCACATAGCATTAATCTGTTAATATCTCTCCTTAGAAGCTGATCAGTGCTGGTTTCTGTGGCAGTTTACATGAAAATGCCAAGGGGAAAAAAAGATAAACAGTTTCTGGCTCAGAAACTGTTGCTATTTTGGATCCTGCTCCAAGTATTCCCACCAGATACTGTGGCTTTAAATCAGTCTTTCAAGAAATAAAAACATGAAAGTTTAGAGGAATTTAATTTTTCTTATGAATTTCATGCTAATGTAGCCACAATGTCTAGTCTTGAGAAATCTGTGTTTGATTTCCAGCTCTTTTTCTGATTCTCTGTGAGAGTCTGCCAAAACACAATCCAAACAAACAAACTGCACAGAAAAAAAAGTCCTTATTCTTCCTGTAGAGCAAAGACAGTTTACACTGACCTATATTTTAAAGTGTTTAAGTGATATAGAGAAGCAAGAGGCCGCGGTCATTTCTTGTTTCTTAAAAATTGCTGTTACATTTTCCCCTTTGCTAATGCCTTTTAGCTTCTCATTCATGTGTAAGACTACACACATGTTCTTACATAATCACAAAACTTCTCTCTCTCTAAAAACCTGCTTGCTTTAAAACCAAAACAGAAAGTAAACAGCTTTGGCCTTCACAGTACCCATTCCACCTCACTTCTATCCAGATTTTCCAAACCCTTCCTCTTGAAGACACTACTTAATAATCTCGAGGATCAGACCCTGCACTGCAGGGATTTGAGTGAAATGAAAGCGTCTGGATATCACTTCAGACAGTGGCCTTGTTATAGTTCAAACAAACAAACAAACAAAAAACCCTAAAAGGACCACATTTAACACACTAAAAAGAATACATTTATTCATGAGGGTTGTGCTTCACTACAATTGATCAGATTTTTTTTCCATCTTTCTACCTCATTTCCTCTGCAGTTGTATTTGCAAGAGCAGTCTAATCTGGAGAGCCAAAAATAAAAAGAAGGCATTTGATTCACATTCACAAAACTAAACTGAAAACATTCCCCTTCCTACCTCTAGGGCACAGATGTATCTTCTGACAGAGGTTTGTAAACAGTACCAGTGCACACAAGTCATGAAATGCCATCAAGTATCCACTGCTCTTTTTCCTGCTTCCCTCCTCACTTTGTTCTTGTCTACAGGCAAAATTCTTTACATGAAAAGCTCAAAAATTATTTTAAGAAAGAAGATGAGAAAAAATAAAGAGAGGGTAGGCAATAGCCATTGCAGTAAAATAAACCCTGTATTAGCTACTGTTATTAGCGTCTGCCAACGTATGGGGGCAATGGGAGCATGTGGACCACTGCCAGCTGCCGTCACCCTACCATAATCAAGCAGTTTTATCAAGTGAGGGTCAGCCTAGCATCCAACAAAATCGAAGAAGAGTGTGTAATATGTTTACAGGTCGCAGCAAGAACACTTCCATTTACCAGGAAATGAGAATAGAGCTATGCTGTGCCTTTGACAAGAAATTGCCATTTCTTTGTAGGAGCTGGACCTTTGCCAACATTTCCTCTAAGTGCATCTTTCTTTCGGGCTGTGGGAAGAATTGTCACTGGTCCAAAACAACATACTTAAAGTGTAATACGACAAGAGCCTCAAGTAGCCCAGTAAGCCAAAACACGTTTTTAGAGGACTGGCTATTCAAATAAACAGGGTTATTTTTGCTAATCAGGAGGCTCACTAATAGTCTAGTTCATTTAAATAATGCCTGGATTTGTACTTTCATCTTCCAAAATTACTGCATTTTTTATTCCAGAATCAAATAGCCTAAACATCTTTTGTTTTTGTTTGTTTTCTTTGTAAACAATTCTGTGGACAGCTCAGCTGGCATGCATATGAGTTAAAGGTTTAGACTAGCAAGAAAGCAAATCTGGAAATCCTGGACTGTGGAATAGTACTGCATGCCGCACCAAGGCATTCATTACAGACTTGGGGCTAGAAAGTACATGAACTAGGGTTCAGATCAAGGCCAAGCCCTGGTGGGAAGGGTAAAGAGATATAGACTATTTTTAAATGGGACTGCTGGCACATGTGATTACAAAAATGTTCACTAGTAGTATAGTACCTTTGTATTCTGACTTATTGTCTTATATAAGGCATGGACCAAGTTACTCTTGATCATCTAGGCGACAAGGGACCTTAGCAGTGTTCTTTCTTTAAAAGAAAAGAATCGGAGAGCTGCAAACATTTCAGACTTCAAGTTCACTTCTTAGTGTTGCCACTCTCAATTGTTCATCATTCAAGTTACTGCTGAAGTGCTGAATATTTCCGTAAACTCTCTTTGACGGAAGCTTTCAACAAGGTATGTTCACAGCTGGCAACATCTCACAGTTCCAGTACGGATCCCAGAAATTGCATGCTTGTAATGAATCTGTATGCAAAAGCACGGAAGCTGTTTTTGAAGAGGTCTGAAAGCTGCAGCCAAAGCTCTTGAAGAGAAAAACAAGGACCACTGAGATTCAAAGAGATCATTTAGATCTACTGGTACCCAGTACAGAAGTTATTTGGGTTTGGTAGGTTCTTCCAGAAAGCAGACTTCAATATACATATGAAAACTTAACTTAGAACAAGTTTTTGAAAACGCTAAGAAAGAGAGAGCCGTCTTGAAGTATTTCCTCTAACAATAAATTGGTACACTCATAGCTTCAAGTTAATGACATTTTCTGTTTGCTTAGGAACTACAAGTTCAGCAGGAGGACAATTCAGACAGACCCTTCTCTTCTGCTAGTGCTCTCAGATGAGTTCTTGTCATGTTTAATATTGTTCTGCTAAAGCTGCACAGTTAATAGCTTATAGGGGCTGGCACTCACCCAGTTTGAAGAGAGATTGTTTTACATTGTTGTGAACACTTATTGAGCATAATGGTGGTGTTTTTTTCTTGATTAGCTGTTTTTGTTGCTGTCTTTTCATTACAGCACTCACGTTGAGCTTGTATTTCATGAAAAAAAGTAATTTGAAAAACTGTATCAAGTTCAGGAGTATCGTATTTCTCTAAATTAACAGTCTTTAAAGTAAGTGTGGAAGAGTCAGTCAGAAAGCATAATGTTCAAAAGCTCTGTGTTTGTGTGTTTGCAAAGAGATGTTTTCTGCTGTACACTGATGCTATTTATGTGTGTTCCTGGATGGTCAAATTTACTCACTGCAAACTCAGAATCGCAGTCTTTCATGCAGAAAAAAAAAAAAAAAAAAAAAAAAAATTTCCATTGTTTTGCTTACCCTTTTTTTAGAGCATGATATTGCAATTCAATTTACAACACTGAGATCTAGCCATGGCTGTATAAATCCAGCCCAGTTGAGCACTGTCCCTTTTGGAACACCAAAAAAAGAACAAGAAAAAAAGAAAAAAAGAAGAAGATGGAAAATTGAGAAAGAATCAGGTACCTTGAACAGATATCCAGCCTGCAAGTTCCTACATAGACTGAAAATAAAAATGAGAAATTTTATGCCAAACTTTTCAAAATATCATCATATTATTTTAGCTACAGCCCATCAAACTCCAGCTCTGATTTGAAAATTTTTCATTTTTTTTACCGTTGCTTCATCAAATGCCTAACCAGTTCTTTAATATCTTTCAAAATTTACTATTCAGGTTAAACACCCTTTAAAGTCATATTCTGGCTACAGATGAGTAAAAATATATATAATTAAACTCACTTATTATGGGAAGAGCATAGGTATTGAAATGAGATTTAAATGTGGAAGTTCCTTCTGATAATTATCCACACTATCTATCCATCTCATATTGATATTATAACAAGGAATAGAATCACTGTGTGGTGTTTAGCTACATGGCTGCATTGCAGAAGATTCAACCTCTGCTGGAGGCCTTAACCTTAAAGCATAGCCTTTCCTGCAGCAGTCTCAGTCTGCCTCTTTCACATTCTCTGCACTGAGGTATATGACTCTTTATTCATCTGCAATGAATTTCATAGCCATTCATCTCTGTATCTTGTGGCTCTCTTTCCCATTATTCCACTTTCTGAGCATTAAGACATTTGCTTCCACCAAGCTTCATCGCTTGTGTTACTCACATAAAAGAAAGGAAGAATCCAGAATGTATGTGTAATATCTTTAGCCATACCACCTTTTAAAAAAAGAAAAACAAACAAACAGAACATTTCCTCCTTTTCAACCATTTTCAAAAATCTGAGGAGCCAGTCTCACATTTATGTCATGGCTCACCACCTTAGACATAAACTTCTAATGTGTCACTCTGTCAGACATTTACTGATATATTACTGATATTGATATATACTATACTGGCCTGCTCTGGCTATAATAGTCCAGCAAATTATGGAGCAGTGAAGCATAGCACCCCTTAGTGATACTGGTTGTCTTTGATTCAGCTCTGCTTTTCCAAATCCCCAATATTAGATCCTTTCAAAAGTCTCTAAAACTTCTTCTAATCTCCTTGCAGCTCTCTGAGGTGCTGATACCTCGTTCTAATATCCTTCACTCCCCTCCTCATTCTCTGGGGTTTGCCTTCTATATTCATAACTGCCGTCAGGTCCTTGCAAGTCAATACAACATCTAGGTCATAGTGAAGATACTTTGCCCTGGTTCTTGCACCATAGTAGCAAAAATGGTAGTTGCTAGCTAGATATTTTGAAAACACCCATTGCTTTCAAAAAAGCTTTCTAGATTCCTCCTCTGACATGTGTGGAAGAATTGCTTGGAAAGGTGAAACAGAATAAAACTAGGGCCTAACAGAAGTTTTGGCATTATAGAAGCTTGCTTGGGGCAATACGCAGTTGCCACTTCCAGGATGGTTGGTAAGCACAGACTCTGCTCCTCCACAGTTCCCTAGGCAGTCCAATCTGCCCTCCTCACAGCTGCAAAGAGAAATAAAGGAGGATGGAGCGGAGCGAAGACACCGCGGCCAAACTCTGTTGCACTCCCTGTGCTGGGCTGCTGCTAAGCCTCACAGTAGCTGCCCAGTGGGAGATATATGATAAGATGTCTGGTGCTGAGCCAGCAAGCGTGGCAAATCACTCCTTTCAGATGAACTTTACTTGAACTTTGCTCATTATAAGCTCATTATAATATCAAAACACACCTCCATCCCAAAAGCTACCTGTCTCTGAGCTACAATCTCGGACTGAGCATGCGCTCTAGATTTTCAATTGACTATACCTTTAAATGAAAGCAATAAACTTTTTCATCAATCAATAGCAAGTATGACTATAGTCACTCAAGCTCCACCTGAATGTAAAGAAAAGTGTAAGAGGTGAACTCAGGAGGAAAAAAAGAGGAGGGAAGAAACCATTGTAACTCTTGGGTCAGTTGATGGGCTGATTCCCCTTTCCTCACCTCAGGTTGGGATGCTGCCTGAGGAGACTCGAGACTGAGAGCCCTCTCCCATCTTCTGGGGTGAGTGATGATTGCACATTTGTACATCAGAGCTAGCTAAAAACCTTATGCTAGTAGAGAATTTCCTGTACTGACATCCAAAACCTGCTTTGTAAATGTTGCATTTGAATAAATCATGCAATTTGTGAACTCGACTACTTGTCTGGGGGTGGTGACCGGACCTGCAGTTGACAGACTGTTCATGAATTCGATACTGCCAGAGTCGAGCTTATAGTTGATCACACTGTTTGGGAACTCGATTTGCTCCTGGGAAAGTGATCTGACCTACGGTCCACAGACTGTTCGTGAATCCGATACCGCTGGACTTGGGCGTATAGCTAACATAGTATTTGATATCTCCTTCCCCTTGCCACTACGGCTTTCAAACTGCAACAACTTGAAAGAAAGAATGTAGGATCATTTATTTTTAAACTCTCATTCCTAATTTCACCCATATTTTTAATACAGAACAAACTCATAGGACATACCACAAAAGGTGAATAACAATATTAAATGCTACACTTTAGTATGTGACTTCAAATATCAATAGATACTCCATCGCTGCAGCAGAACAAAGTTCTCCAGATTATCTTGTTTAAATTACGTAGGCTCTCTCCAAAAACCTTGAAGATCCAGCATTAATATGTGGTCTAAATAAGTAGAATGAATCATTCTCTCAAGGAGACAGGATCACCAAACCTTCTGTTTTTTTTTTTTTTTCATGACTTAGATGAATAGCTGGGTATTTGACTTTTAGCTAGAGAAAATCAGGTGGGATGAATTACAGCTTGAAACTGCTGGGGAGATTTCCTCCTAAAAGTCCACCAAATTCTGTCTCTTCCTACACTGCTAGAAAGGTATCTTTTATATAGTTGCCACTGCAGTCTGTCTGGGTGGGCCACAGACGTGTTTTGGGGAGTTAGCATTGCTTTTTTTTTTTTTTTTTTTTTTTTTTTCTTTGAAAGACAGAGCAAGCTAGTGCCTGGAGCAGGGTAAGCCCATGATGTTGCAGTTAGAAAGGTTAGGAAGGAGATGTTGAATGGGATCCCAACTATACAGCACTATTCTTCTTAGGGCCCTTTTTTCCTAAATTTTAAATTCTTCCTATGACCACATTCCACTTTGCTAACTCTATTCCATTTTTCACTGCCATCATTTCTGTAAAGTGGTAAGTAACAAGCTATCAGAGATCCCTTCCTGAAATTTATGTTGTCAATACATCCCTTGCTCTGCACATTATGTATCATTTGATGTTTTCTAGCTGGTGTTAACTCCCATAAAGCTATCGTGAAATCACTGATGGAGGAGTATTCTGGTCTAGCTTGATCATTGATCTCTTTCCTTGTAGCATTTTTTATGCACTTGCATAACAGTAAAGCACAGAAATGTTAAACATCTTGCCTAAAGATCTATGTGTGTTTCATAGATGACTGAGACACTGGAGATATTTATAAACCTACCTGGCAAGTAAACTCCATTTAAAAAAATACAGGCACAACAACAGCTACTCTTGTAGATTACAGAGAATGTAATTAAGGAGTCTCAGGGGTCCGACAAGTTTCTTGCTGAGAAAAAAAGAACAAATGTCTTGCAAAAGCCTTTTGCCTAGAGTAGCTTGATACATCATGCTATTTTCCTGTGAATTATATGCTGTCATTTAAACATAAGGGCATAAACCTACTGACTTTCTACAAAGCTTTTAAAATTTTAATGCGTATGAAAAACTTCTCCCTTGCTTGATAAATGGTACCAAATTAATGTAAAATAAATCTTGGCATATGCACCATTCTCGGAAAGAAAGGAAGACAGACAAAAAAAAAAAAAAAAAGAAAAAGAACCCATATCTTTGTTTTCCTTGCATCTCCTTAAAATTCTCTGTGATATTTACTAGTTACAGATAGGATATGACAAGATAACTCCCTAAGAAGAAAGGAAACCCAACAAAACATGTTTAGCAAGAAAATCAAAATGTTTCTAGAAGTAATAAATCAATAGATGCTGGGGGTTTCATTATGGTTTTCACATTAAAGGGTTGAAAAAAACAATGGTTGTCTAAGTTACATTTGAATTAAATTAAGTAACGATTTTCAGAAAAGATGCAGCAGTAGCTTGGAATACCAAGAATTAGATTAAAAGAATGAAATAGTGTAATATGAATACCGGTGACCACCTCATCCCTTACATACAACAGAAATTCTAAATACATTTAGTATATATAATAAGACATGCAATCATTTTATGGAGCAAATTTTCTTTTAAGTATTGAAATCTTTCACTTATATTTTATTCCCAATGTATTAATTCTAATATTGAGTATCATGCTTATAAAAATGAAAATCTCAAAACCACATTACTAAAGCAACTACACTATTAGAAATGTAAATCATGTTTACCAAGAGAAAAAGAAACAACACATAAAATTAAGATGAATAGTTGGACACCTCTCTATTTTTTTGTAGATGTCTCGAGAAGTGGCACGTAGAGCTGTCCAAAAGATCTCAAAATCCCATTGAATTAACATCATATCTCACATCTCAAATTGTTCCCACTAAACAGTTTTAACACAACTTTAAAAACCAGTAAAATCACCTCAACATATTTCATCTTAAAGTATAATAGGCTAAATGTTTACAACATGCCTTAGGATTCTCAAAAACAACCAATCAGACAAAAAGCATAAGGAAAGCTACAGAACTGCTTAAATTGTTCAGATAAACAATATTTCAGAAGTGGCAATATTCAAACTATTTATTCATTATTTAGAGTTCATTAAATCGTTTTGAAAAACAAACAAAAGAACTTTCTCTTTTTCTGCATTCTTTAACCAAATCTATTTACAGTGTATTCTGCAATACATATGATTTTGACAAATAAGCATGCTGCTGGTGGAGGAAGACAAAATCTATTATCACATCAGTGCAATAAGTCATAAGGACAAATCCCCTGAAGTCTGCTACTCAGCTGAGCAGTTATGTACACACAAGAAGTGCTCTCCGAGTCAATCCTTAATCATATGCTGAAACAAAACAGTATTTCTCTGTTTTCTGAAACCCGAGACAAACAGCTAGCTATTTAAAATTGCCAGAACTGAAAGATCATGGAATGTGAAAGTACTGTAAAATGGTTCAGAATGTGGAATAAGCAGAGAATGTGAGATTTCTGGAGCTAGTGAATTAAGTTCAGCAATGTAGCTTCTCAGAAACATTTAAAGAGAGAGTCTGGAGGCTAAGTCTTCAAAGTGATACTTGGGAAACTGTAGAAGGATAAAGCCACTCTTCATCTTTTCACAGTTCATTTCAGATACATTTATGTGTATTACTATCAAAATACTTTAAGAAAATGATTTGTCTGTTTTTTTCAAACAGCTTAAACAGCCCCCCATGAAAAAAACTTTTCCACTTCTTTTTTTACCTTCATGGAGCCTTAGCCAGGAAAATTAACTAGTATTACCTCATTCCAAGCACCCTAAATAGGTTTGGGGTTGATCAATCTTGGAATCTTAAAAGCAAGAGCTTTTGGAGATCTTTATTAGCTCCTATTTGCATTCCCATGAGGAACTTAGAAGTTTCACTTATATAGCAAAAAAAAAAAAAAAAGTGAAAAAAAAATTAAATTGTTGTCACGGGGTTAAATAATTCTGAGTGCTTTATTTACTTGACTTACAGAAGTCAAGCAAAGGCACAGTGTTATCCAATTCCTCGCAGTACTTGGGAAGAGCCACAGGAGCAGCCTTGTTGCTCCTATCTATGTAGTGCTGGAGACCTGTCAGGGGAAAGTAGGAACCAGCCTTATTGAACTTTAATGTCAACCTCGTGTTACGTTTGCAGCAGTCTGCATTAGACGGGTGACTGCAAGTTGAGAAGAGAAAGTAAAAAAAAAAAAAAAAAAAGGCTTTCCCCTTTTACAAATGGGTTCAAATGTTCACCCTGTCCTTTCCATGAACCCAGTATTCATGGCAAACTCTTTTAGCCCATATATAATTCATGAAGAAATCCATACAGAATAACACTACAGACAGATGATTGTGTAGCAGATTTTTAGAATTAAGAAAGATTCGAGTTTCCTATGCTCATGTCACTGGAGTTAGAAACATATTCTGCTACAGTCAACCTAAAGTAAGACTCCTGTAACAATATGTCAAAAAGTAAGTACAAGTAAACTAGAACAAATACGTGCATTGCCAAATTATTTTGCATCAGCTAGCCTGCATTTATGTAAACAAAATGCATTTAAAAAAATGACAAACCTTTGCAGTTCTTACTTTTTTGTTATAGCATACCTGGGTTTTGCTGTGGCCCTACTGGAGTATGCAATGATTGGGATTACAGAACAGCAGCAGTTCAAAAATTCATCATAAAAGTTTTTAGAGTATTTCCATTAGCACTTTTGTTCTCCTTTTCTATAAAAAAAAATCTAGAAGAGATTAAAAGCCTATGTTCACAAAAATAATAAGGTTTGGAGAATTTGATCTCCAAAATCACCTAAATTTTCTCCCCATATTTTCTTTGTATTATTTATTTTCACTCTAAACCAACAAACATGTTTCACATTTAATACATAAAACATATGAAGAATAATGCCCTGCTTATACAACATCTAATGTGAAATACAACCAAACTGATCACAGATGTAGCCCCCAGCACTGTTTCATTACCACAACCCTCATCTATTTTTCAGACCATATGATAGTCCTCTTCTCCATACAAAATTGAATTAACTATCTTAATAAAGGCAAAGCAAAGAAGAATTATTATTATTAATAGTGTAGCTCATCATCTGAGGAGGAGGTATTCTCAGTGTAAATAAATTAAAATTTAAAAAATAATGAGATCTGCTAATGGATTTTATCCCTGTCAATTAATAGTATTCTAGAAAAATCTGTAATAAAAGAAAATATCTTCACTTTTATGTTATATAAATATCCCAAAGTATTATAATTATACCCCATAGAAACAAGTTCTGAAATCAAATATAAAACATTTCTGTTAATCACAGAAAAATTACCATTTCGTTTATGCACTGTAAAAATTTTAAGCTACTAATATCTGCACATGCCATTGAAGGAATGACCATTCACCTTGTTAGAAGGTCACAATTATTTTACATGACACAATCTTTTGCCCCCATCCTGAAAACTCCTACCCACAGGCATAATTTTATTGCTTTGATGCTTTACTACCATTGAAATCATATGCATACTCTTTCTCTCTATCTGTCTCTTTCTCCACATCTTATTAGCTATCAAATAATAAATATTACACCATATGTTACCTGATGTCTATAGCTATAATCTTTTCAATAAAAATGAATGTAATTTATTCATTTTATGATGGGTATTATTTTAGAAGGCAATTCTGTGCACAAATTAAGTAGACAAAGTTCATAAACAGAAGTAATGTTCCTTGTTTCCCTGTTGGAAGCTGTGTTTTAGTATTTTGCTTGCAATATCAACTGCAAAGCTCATAATGACACTGAAATTAATAGTTCATAGTCCATTTTATATGCTGATATTTAATTAATGAGTATATAGCTTCAAGTGCACATTATATTTTCTAAATGTATTACTCATATTGCTGAATATCATTTGATAAGCATCCAGAGGAGTCATTTTATGAGAACTATCAGTTAAATAAATAAATCTCCAACTTTGCTGGCTGCTTTGCATGCACTTAAGCTCTCTGCAGTGCCTTCGCAAATGGAACTATGCAAGCAGTAATCACAGGAGCTGGAACCATCTACAGAAGTTTCTCTTGAAAACTGACTTCAGAAAAGTTAGAAAAGATGTTGTGAGTGTAATGGAAAGAAAGCAGTTGTCAGAGCAAGGACAGCAACTATCTGCCTGAGTCTCCAGCTCTAGCAAGCTCACGGTCATTTAATTTCTGAGAATACGTTGAAGTTTATGAAGATGGTAAAATATGGGTTGCGGAAGAAAGTGCCTTCACTTGTATTTATACAAAAATGAAAGCCTTTTAAATTCTCCTTTGAGTTAACCTTCATGAAAGAGGCTTAGCACACATCGTATTTAAGTAGGCTTACCATTGGCTATTTTTGTAAAACTTATATAACTGCCAGTGATGTTCAATGAAGCGACACATGCACATTTTAGAGAAAACAAACCTACTCTTTTTTGTCTTTAGTCAAAAGACAAGAAATGAGTGAAGATTCATGGATTTTAGTCCTAAAAAAAGACATGATAACTATGTATTCTTCCTTTTGGTATGATCCATGGCATTGAATTTCCCTACAATGATCCCTGCATTGTGTGGACGAGCTAAATATCATTTAATTTAATCTGCTAGAGAAATGGGTATAAAAAGAGACTTCACTACTATTACCATAATGACCCTACTAAATAGTGTATTTAAGATTTGGCTGATGATAAAAAAAGGATTGATACGTTCTTTAGAACAACCTTAGTTAGCTTGATTATGATATGCTAAGCAGAATCTTGCTATTTTGATTTTTAAATGGAGATGACTAGATAAGAAGTATGTTTTTACTCATGAAATTGTCTACTAAAATAAACATCTTGCAGAAGATGTATCTATTTTGTCACAAACACTGGGAAACTAGAAACATATCTTTTCTCAAAAAATCTGCTTTTCTCAACAATACATACCTTTCTTTTTATAAAATAAGGAGGACATTGGAAAGTAAGGAGAATTAAAAATCAAACATTAAAGCAACATTAAACACACTACAAATGGGTTACCATACTTTTCATTCTATTCTCTAAAGCTGCTTTGAAAAGGATTAGCAACTCCTCACATCTTACAAGCTGCACAATCAATGGAATCACTTAGAAAAAAAGAAGTATTTCTATACTTGAGCTGCCCAGATTCTACTTTGCTGAGTATACATTATAAATGTACAGACCGATAGCTAAGTAGATAACAGCAGGGGAACTTTGGCCCCCTTGCAGTCAATGGGAGGTTTGTCATGATATCAAAGGCCTCAGAATTTCATCCTCTAACTCTACTTTCCCATCCATCAGAAAAGCACTTTCACCCTATCACCCACTGAACCTAATGACAAAGCAACTAAAAGTTTTGGACAATTCTGAAGTCCACCCTGTAAACTCTCTCTCTCTCTCTTTTTTTTTTTTTTTTTTTTGAGAGGCACTGGCAGCTTTCAAAGTGTGGATTATCAGTCAGTCTTCTGCAGTTGACAAAGCAAATCAGAACAAGTAAAGTTGAATGTGTGAATAAAGTACAAGTTAAAAGAATGTAGTAACAACTAGTAAGATGCCAAGAAAAAAATCTGTATTTAAATTAGACATCTGTGTCCTATTTTTAAATATTCATCATTGTAAGTGATTCAGCATGTTCCCCGCTCCTGTCAGAGTACACATATTTTAAAACCTTTTCAGCTTTAACACCTTCACTACCATATGCATTAACATCAATTACTAGAATATTTTTCTTCCTTAAAACCTATTCATGGCTACAGTTTTCATCACCAGCATAACAGAGTCAGGATATTTCACTAGGCTGGTAGCTGTGGTCAGAATTTCACACTGAAAACAGAAACTGCAAAGAAAACTTGTTTCTCAGAACCTATGTAAGAAAATAAACTGTACTATTAAAATAAAATTTAAAGAAATACATAGTTCAAGCACATGACCAAGCAGAGGATATGGTGTTCTTCCCTTACAGATCACCTGTTCTAATCTGTGTGTTTCTGTGTGATTCATGGGCACCACCTAAAATGGGAGCAAAAACCCTAGAGTGGCTAAAATAGAACGGATTTCTCGACAACGGATAAAACCCAAAAAGCTTGCATGGTACCCCCAACAACCAAGACATGATAGGAGAGGAAATGCTACCTGTTTATTTGAAAGACAATTGGATGGAAGTGTGTTTAGAAATAAATGCACAGATGGAAAAAATCCTGAATGGCATTCATTGTGCTCTTTTATGTGAGCAGTTACCCAAGGTGTTCTTAACAATTCTTTTAGGCCTTGCAATCTGTTAATTGATGTGTTATCTGAAATGAGAGGGGAAAATGAATTTATTTTAAATGAGTTTGATGAATATACCAACCCAAAAGTTAACTCAAAGTTGATAAGTATTGCATGTTGTAAAGAACTGTAGGATCCAAATGCCTGTGAGTTAATTAAAGTTTCTGTCAAAGAATGATGAAATGATTTGGGATTGGGGAGCAACTCCATTCAGTACATCGAAATTTCATGAGAAGTCAATAAAGCAGGGAACTAAATTTGATTAAAGCAAGCAACAAACAAACAAACAAAAAGCCTTTTGATTAGTCTTGGGCCACAGAAAAGGGTAAAAATGCTTCTGGCTGAAAATAAAGTAGTGAGCAAAATAGGAAAGACTTTACTTGCTTTCATGAAGCTACAATAGCAGAAAATATCTGTTGTCAACAAACTGGCTGCAAGCTTGTAAACAAAGAGAACATTTGGATGCACCTGCCAAATGAAGCTGCTTTATGAATGTGTCATGAGTCTAGCAGGGAACGCAGTACATTCAGTTAATAGTACGTGTCATATATGTCACATACTAATAGGCCTGCAACCTTTCTTTTTGCTAAATTAAAAATTTGTCATGGTAGATCTCACCATCTAGGACTGATGAACCTCCACATTGACTCTCACTGGGCAGCAAAGATACCCATAAACATCTACCCATGTATTTAGGTGTGTTTTTTTCTGAGAGACCTGTATAAATCAATAGTTTGGAGGAGAAAGTGAAATGAGAGGATTAAGAGAAAAGACAGTCTTTCTTCGATGAACAGATTTCACTACAAAACTCTCATTAGCACCAAAAGCAAAGAATATGGATTTACTGCTTGCTGATTTTGATAAGGTGATCTCTGTTTTTGCTTTCTTTGCATTTGAGGAAAAATAACTCTGGATGTTTGTATTTCCCCTTCTAGATTCATTTAGCTGTTACAGAAATAGCTTATGTTTATCTCCCTAAAGATTCTAGTAGTTTGCTTAAATCACTGAGGATAGGCAATTAAGGAGGCTAATTGTATTGCTGAAAACAATAATTAGACTTTTTCTTCTTTCTTTGTTTTCTGTTTCTTATTTTGGTCCTTTTATTGTTTCACCAGAGGTGAAAGTCAAAGCAGCAAGGCTGCAATTGGAGTAAAGTGTTTAAATATCTATCCAACAAGACAGATTCTATTCTTTCAGCTTCTTTTCTTGGCTTGAATAGATATCATATGATCAGGGGGGTTGGACTAGATGACCTCTAGAGGTCCCTTCCAACCTTAAGCTTTCTATGATTCTATGATTTTCATCATTAAATTCTCATAATTTCTATAGAAGGAAAAAAAAAAAAACCTATGGTAAGATTCTCTACAATTTGGCAATAAATGTGATTAACTCCAGTCACTGTGTGAAATACTTAAGAAAATGGTGCCAGGAGCAGGACATAAGAAGAAGAAGTGCTCTCTCAGTTATAGATTTAGAACTTCTCATGTATATAACATGACCCACAAATCAGTGATGTGGAGTAAAAACTTCTTTTTTTTCACCATCAGACATAGATTATTGCTTTACATATGAGCCTGTCCTGAGACAACATTCTAAAAATATATTTTTTGTAATTATGTGGTATTTCATGTAGTTTATATGTGCGTTTAAAATATGCTATTTTTCTCTTTAAAGTACCATCCTCCAGGATACAAAGTGAGGTTTGCCTTAAAGTTTAGAAGCAGATAGAAATCACACAGGTGGGTCAGATGAATATCAAACCATTTACTACAGTGGAAGCTTAAGCAAGTCTAAATGTAGACATCTACTTTGAGATGTCTTAATCTGAAACAGAACCCCACAGGGATGCATGTGGGGATTGTCAATTTAGGAAATAATAATTTTCCAGAGAGCTTTCTAGAGAATTAGAAACGTAGCATAATATGGGATCGTATGCTACTATAAGCTATTTTTTTACTGTTTCTGTACTCATAAGACTCTTTCAGAACCACTGTTGTAGAATATATAATACCATATTTGAAAATGCACAGTCTCCATAAATAAACATATAGCCTCAAAAGAACGTATAAGAAATTTGATCAAGAAAAGTTATGCCTCCTTATTTTGATCTTTTTTTTTCTTTATAATATAATATATGTTTTATTTACTTATGATGCTAAAGACTAATACTTCAGTATTTGCTTTCCTTATGTCTCTGCACAGCTGTTGGAAGACTCAAACTCAACCAATTAACTGACAACCAAACAGTATGCTAACTGAGCTTCCTCATTAAAGTTTATAATTTCTTAGGATATAATTTGGCCCAGTGATGAGGGTGACAGAGAGAGCACTGAAACAGGTTGCTAAGAGAGATTATAGAGTCTCCTTCTCTGGAGATCTTCCAAACCCACTTGGATGCAATCCTGTGCCATGTGCTCTAGGTGACCCTGCGTGTGCAGTGGGCTTGGACTAGATCATTTCTAAAGGTCCCTTCCAACCTTAAGCATTCTATGATTCTATGAAAATGGATTAAAAGAGGAATAAGAGATTTCTGTACATTTCATAGTGAGAAAAGACTTCAGTCTCCTATTTAAAAAAAAAAAATTGATGGAGGAGCTTGTCATCAAGAATCACAAGAGCTTGCAATTCAGTATGAGAAGGCTGATACCGAATACAAATCTCAGCTCCTCTGAAAAATCTAAAATTTAATTTCTAGACTCACCTCAATTTTCACTTGTTTATTATATTGTACTTCCCATTTAGCAAGTGTATAGAAATCTCAGAGTGATCTTTCCAGTCATGTAAAAAGACTATAATTTGTACTGATTATAGAGAAAGATTTTATCTAGAATGGTGAAGATGCAAACAGTTGGGAAAATTTACATTCTTTTGCTAACCTGCTACATTTCAAAAAAAAAGCACACATTGTTTTAATATTCATAAGGAAAGGGTGTGTTTCCTGGTGAGCAGGCCTTCAAAGACATTTTGACAAACTGGAAAATTTTATCTTTCATCAAGCTGATTTCATCTTTCCTCCACAGAATTGTGGAAATGCACACATTTAAGTTTGCATGCACTGTAGAGCTACCTAAGAGTAAGCACTCTCAATATTGCTTCCTTACTTGCTTTGCAAACAATTAGTATTTTATATCCAAAATAGGCCAGTTTTTAAATATGTTACTAATGTTGCCTCCACAGCACAGGCACAGTCTCAAGGTCTGTCAGAAAGGCTGGATCCAGGTTCCTACAAGTCCAAAGATGAGGGACTCATGCATGAGAGCTCACCCTCATTAATTCACTCTCAACTCCTCAACTTCCTTCCTGCCTATAACGGCTGCTTCAGCAGCCTTGCATTGCACTTACTTCTCTTTATCTGACAGGCCAGCAACCTTAAGGAGTTTAGTGGATCTCCAGAGTGATATGGGAAGATTACTTACAAGTAGTTACATTTTGAAACTCATTTACAGAACAACTTCCCAATCATATGACCCTGCCATTAAAATTACTCTTTGAAATAGATTTTACTGAGCTCCAATAGGAGCTCTATTGACAGTTAGGCTACAAGGCAAACATCACTGAAACAGCGAGATTACAAATCTCACTGTGGTAGCTGAAAGACTCTGCTTCTCTTTGCTCCCAGTAGAAACATTGATCAAATACACAAAGACTTATTTTAGGCAAGGCTTCAAAATTCAGAAAACATTCTTAGGACACTATATGAAGAGGTCAAACACAGCAGACTCCTTAGCTCACCCATTGAGAACTTGCAATCAAGTTTTCCCTTTTCTTTTTCTTAATGCCAAAGTATCAGTTACACTCAGGGCGTTCACACAGCTCTGAACAACTTAACACAACAGGGCATTTTGTTATTATTTTCTTCCATTATAGATTAAATTCCCTGACGACAAAGCAGTGTAAACTTGTAACATCCATCTTGCACATACTCAGTTTTGTTATGATTGCAATAAATTAGGATGTAAAAACACAGTTAATGCCCACTGATACCCACTGGGTGCTTAGACTTATTCCTGTCCATGCTTAATGCTGTTTTCAAGACCCTTTTACCTCCCCTCTCACTTTCCTTTACTGGGATGACAAAAGAAACTCAGGTGATCATGGCCTAATGCACCACACTCCATCTGTCTTGTATTAATTAAATCAGAAGCTGTGGAGCAGGGGTAGATCAGCATGCTATAGCCTGCAGCCTGAGAAACAAAAGAAGTGACTTGTACAGTATGGAGGGAGACTAATGGGAAAAAAGCATTCCTGCATGTAGCAATCTGTGCTCCCTACAATGTTACTTATCATTCTGTCTAACTTCAATAATATTCTTAGCATGAGATGTCTAAGATTAATGAGGCATTTATTCTCGATAAGAAGCTATCATAAAGAATACATTTTCCATCAACTTTTTTTTTTTTGCTGTTAAATTAATAATTCTAACTTTTGGCAAAAAGGGATTCAACAGTGGCTTATAGCAGATGATGAGAAGCTAGTCTGTCTAGTAGGTTTGCATCTTGGAATGAGTCAGCATTCATTTTTTTGCTGCATATCCAGACAACACTGTTGGCCAAAAAACCTTGAGTCTCAAATTGCCTTCTCAGGCATCTAACGTTTGCCTAGTTGGAGATGGGATACTGGTGTAGGTGACCTACGGTCTGATCTGGAGTTGTTTGCATATTATGTGGACTAATGAGCTCCAAGATTTGATATCTTTCTTTTGCTATGTGGTTGATCTTGAACAGAACTCCGAGTCCTCTTTTGCCTCCTTCCTCCTTGATTTGTGGTGTATCAAAATCAGGATGCATGTTTAAAATAAAGGCAAGTGTACTTATGGACTATTCCCAGTGTGTTTCCTTGGGTTTCAACCCATTCAGCATCTTGTTAGCCACCCAAATTTTTCTTGTTATCTCATGAGCAGGGCTACAAGGGTGATCAGGGGCCTGAAACATCTGCCCTATGAGGAGAAACTGAGAGAGCTGAGCCTGTTCACCCTGAAGAAAAGAAGGCCGAGAGGGATTTGACCAATGTATATAAATACCTTAAAGGAGGTCTTTATGAAAGGAGGGAAGGAGGATGGTGCTGGCCTCTTTTTAGCGGTAGCCAGCGATAGGACTAGAGAAAACAGCCGCAAACTGAAGCAACAAAAGTTCTACAGGAACTTAAGGAAACATTTCTTGACAGTGAGGGTGGCAGAGCACTGGAACAGGTTTTCAAGAGAGGTTGTGGAGTCTCCTTCTCTGGAGATCTTCCAAACCTGCTTGAACGCAGTCCTGTGCCATGTGCTCTAGGTGACCCTGCATGTGCAGGGAGGTTGGACTAGATGATCTCTAGAGGTCCCTTCCAACCTTAATGATTCTATGATTCTACGAGCATTTTCTGAGATGCCGAGACATGCATTGATGAGGGGCTTGCGTAAAGGAAATATCCTCAGCTGACCATTAGGAGGATCAGCAGTCAAAGAGTCAGGCTTGCAAGAGACTGACAGTCCCTGTACCAGTTCTGCAGTCTTTAGCAATATTCAGCCACTCTATTTGTCATCCTGACAAATGTCTGATACAAAAACCTTGATTCTCCCAGCTTCTTGCAATGGATGCCCTGTGGAAATCTCAGAAATCTTGTTGACTTCCCTGCCTGTGCCGCAGTGAGCTTAATCAAGAGCTAAGATTAAGAAAGTACTTACTAAAACAAGCGGCTCGATGAACAGTGGAAGTAATTTCGTCATCTCCTCCCTGCAACACAGTTCCTCCCTGGTCACCTCAGCTATCACCATCCTGCTCCAAACCCTGTTCCGTATTCTTAGCTTCTCAAAGGGCAAAGGGGACTTTCTTATAAGACACCTGTTTCTCTTTTAGAAGCTTGTGACTATCCTCTCTCTCACGTAGTCTGATTGCTTTATAGAATTAAACTAAACAAGGAATGATTGGTTTTACCTCGAGGTTTGCTGGGGCCTGTTGCTTCTTTGTCAGTTTTATAAAAAAATACCTTTGTATCAGGAAGCTTCTCCGCTTTTAGATTTGTAAGCTGGTCTGGTAAAATATATTGGGCTCCCCTGTCAAACGTATTTCTATTTAAAGGGTTGTCTGGTTTTAAGGATGAGATATTTTGTTTTGTGTTTTCGTTTGGACATTCCTGTTATGATAGTTTCTTCATTTTCCTTGAGTACATAAAGAAGCTATCCTCATAGGACATGAAAGATTACAAGTAACAGCAATAAGAAAAGGCAGCAAGAGCCAGACAGTAGAAGCACTCTTTTGTCTGTACTAAAACAGGCAAGTGTTTCCAAGAGTCAGCAGAGAGTAGAGACATATCTGTGGCAGAGAGATATCAAGTATACCAGCAGTCACCTAGTCATTCTGCATGATCTGAAAACACTGATTATCATTCCACTGTAGTATTTGTAAGTAAGTATGTTAGTTTTGTACCATGAACCCTAGCAGCTTGCCTTTTTTAGGAATTATATTTTGAAGGAATTTAGCATCAAGTGCCTATCTCTTATTTATATTTTACTAGGTTAAATAGTATATCCATAGTGAAAAATGTAATACCATTTTTTCCAGTACAGACCACCAGTATCTTATACCACATAAAGACAATGAATTTCTAATTCTAAGTTTAAAATATTGTTTCATTTAACCTAAGGTAAACATCATTATAGCAATTCATTGTATTAATCCTCATCACAAAAAAGTGTCCCTTGGGTCAGCAGATTAACTAAATTGTTGCTATTTGTTGGTCTCTCAATAATTCTCTCAAACTGTCAATTCTATCTATCAGACTCTCTTTCTTCAAACATACCTTTCCTGTATTGTCCCTTATATAAGTTTGATTTAAAATCTGTTTGGAGTCATTTTGCTTGTCAGTTTAAATTATTTAATAAGTCAAAAAGGCTACTTTCATTTATGAGCTCTATAAACATAGCTAACCTACCAATAAAGTGAAATTAAGTATAGCCTCAGAAAGGATGAAAACATACACATATATATTTGCATAACAACTACCATATTTTTTATGTCTACCACATCCTTCATCATGTCAAACATGATTTAAAGAGCTTAAACATTTAGTCATTTTCTCCAAGTTGTATTCTTTGACAGTTTTAGACGCTATCTGCAGCCAAAAAATGTTTCTTTTCAGCTTATTTTTGGAAGCTGGTAGTTTTATTAAGCAAGACGTTTTTGAGTGAAGATCTATTTGAAAGAAACTGTGTAGCTTTCTCTTAATATATATGTGGAAGCATGGGGGATTGAAAGAGAGAACTACTTCACTGGGATCACACAGGTTGTCTGTGGAAGAGAAAAAAATTGCTTTCATACACCTTTATTCCCAGGCTGCAATACATACAGCCATGGCACTCCATCTTTAACTGATGTTTGATAGAGCATCCTGACTGTCAGGTTTCTAAGCAATCTCACAGTGCAATGGGAAATTAACTAATTTCAGGAGGATAAAGGACTAAAGCCCACTGTTTTTCGCTTCTTATTTTGCATTATCATTAACAATTCTGACAGAATCAATAATGTGCATTTTCAATTTGTGGTGTAGATATACCACCAATTACTATTGGTATATCCCTCAGGAAATCTTTCTTTACCAAAAAAAAAAAAAAAAAAAAAAAGCAAGAACAAAGACACTTGCAAAGCTTGAATATCTGAAGCACATTTAAAAGGAGAAATGAGCTATAAGCAATGTCTTTGCTTTCCCCATGGAATTTTCAACTACTTGCATTTGATGGGGCGAAATCAAGTGAGACTGTTTCTGCTATAAAAACAAACATTTACAGATTGACATTTACACAGTTACCAATTTATAAAAAGCTACTCTCACTGTGATTTGTCATGTCTCACTCGTTTTTTTGCCCATCTCTGTAAAATGGACAACTATGCTGAAGGAAACCAAAGACTCATTTCAAGGTAAAAGTACCTTCTATAGAAATAGTAAAATTAAAGTATACAGAAGAAAATATTATGTTTACAGAATTATCTGTAAATTAAATGCATTTTCCTAGAGGCTATAAAAAAGGCTAGAAGTGTTGAAGCAGGAAACTATTTCTGAAAAAATGATAGATTATTAATCTACCAAATTTAACAATGATTTATTCTCCTTCTCTAGTTGCTTCTGTGTTTGATGCATTGGTTTAATGTGGATAAACAATACAGAGCTAAAAGGGCATCACATATTTTCCCACATGGAAATAGAGTAGTGGATGTGGCAAGCATCAGGGAAAATGACAGGTCAGCAGAAAATCACACAAGAAACTTTAGTAGCATTGTAAGACATTTCACTAACAGAGGACAAAACAGAACCGATGCTGTTGCAAACACATGAATATTGGTTGCCTTTTTGATGTAACAGAGAGCAAATAGCCAGATACTATACCTGCTATATTTTGGGGGAAATACAGCATGTACACTCTTGACTTTTCATTTAGGTGCAGTGGTCTGGACTCTAGAACAATTGTTTGAACATATCGATTGGTAGTAAATAAAAAAAGAAAGATGCGATCCATTTTTCTCTCTGTTTTATAGGCTTCTAGTTCTTAACCCATATGGCTCTGTTCTGATTATAGAAAAGATGGGAAGAAGAGAACAGTTTGTAAAACTGGCTCCAAATATGGGAATATGTGACATACAAAGTCCAAATACTTTTGCTTATCACAAAAAGATAACATTTATCCTCCAGCAAACTTAAGCTACATATAACATGATCAGATATCAAAAAAAACAACTGTGTACATTTACAATAGTTGAGTTTACTAGTACTTTGACACTGAATTTCACTGCAGTTTTAATACACATTATTGATATAAAAAATCAAATCAGGACAGTTTTTTTTTTTTTCTTATTGCCTTTATCATAAGTGATAAAGGACTAGAATTCCAATAAAGCTCTAATAAAATAGGATCCAATATATTTGTATTCATATTTTTTGTGAATGAGCTGAAACTTATTTCTTTTTCTGATAGTTATTAATAAATAGACTTTTCGTGCGTGGATCTTGTGAATGAGGCATGGCAGAGTAGGATCAAGCTAAGGAGTGCTTTGAAATTCTAGAAGCAACAGTTTGCAAAGACATTATTAACTTCCTCAGATAATACACAGAAGATTAAAATATTGAATAAGAATAAAATCTAACAAATTGAAAAGCATATTTCAAGTTTGAATGTTGTTTTGCTTTTATTTCTTTTTGTTTAACACCAAGTCTGTCCTGCTGCCACTGTTGCAGCCATCACTCATTCATTTGACCCTTACCATTAGACACTTTTCAATCTTATTAGAGGAAGTTTTCATAACAGAGCAGGAGACAAATGGGATCAAGTGAAGCTGGACTACTTAGAACAGATTTGGAACAACTAACCACTGCAATGGAAAGTAGAAAAGCAAATCACAAAGGTGCCCCTACTAGCTAGTCCCAGCTTTGGATTATTTTCACCAGATAGGGTTCATAATAGCAGCTCAGAAATCAAAGGGATTAAAAAGCTTTTATCAGATACCTGATGTTTTTTAAAAATATATTAATTATAAATATTGTTTTTTTCTTCTTTTTCTGGAGTTTATTGATTTTCCTTACTTTACTTTAGTAAAGTAAAGACTTTATTCTCCCTGGTAGACACTGGAAATAATGCTATTAAAATTGATCTGATATGTTCAAGGCAGACATTAGCCATGATATCCATTTTTTAATGGAAGGTATATACAATACTAACCACATGGATCTTAGTCCATGTCAGTCTCACATTTTGAATGAGATTTGAGAGAGATGATGAAGCACAGAGCAAGATACACCGGAGTTCAATGCTGGCTCTTATGTTAATGGACTGAAGGACTCCAAGTCACAAAAGAATCAATAAGAATGAGGCACCTTAAAAATATATATTCACATCTGTTCTTGAGCCAGAAAGTTTTCTGATTAATAAGAGAAGGGCAGTCAAGTATACGAAAAGGAAAAGACTTTCCTTGCCCTCTATCACCTTCAAAATGAACAACATATATTCCCATAAAATACAGTAATTGGTGCCTTTCCGGATCTTGGGTTTCTCAATTCTCTAGTAGCAGAGAGAAAGTGAGTGCCTGTCTCACAGATATCTTACAAAGCCAGGCAAGCTTTTGGGGCAAAGTAGAAAGGGAGTTTTGCTTCAATGATCTCTACTGTGTCCTTCCATTCAATACTAAATAAGTGTCAGACAATTAGAAATGGAACAGCGGATGCGTAAATGATACTGCCTTCCCAATAAATTGCTAATACCTGGATAGTGCTGCATGACTGGAAGCATACTGTTACAATAACTGCAGTACCAATTTCTATTTCTGAATAATAGAGTATGTGAAGAAGATCAATGTAGCACTGGAGCCATGAAACAAACAATCGTGATTTTTTCTCATGTCTGATTTACTTTTTTTTTCTTCCCAGAATTGAGACATATTTTACCTAAGCTTTGCAAGAGCAATATTTTTTTTCCTCTACTCTTGGCAGAAGTGTGTTCTGTTTTTACAAGCATTGTAGTCTCTGGACAGTATTTAGTTACTGTTAAAGAGCAAAAGAAAGTTCATGCCAGTTCTTGTAGAGTAAAATTCAACCTCATTTGTACCAGACACCTAAAATTCATTTTTCAGGAGTAGCACATAAAATAATTAAGCAGAAATTTTGTTAGTATTGACATACTTTGTTATAACAATTTGTTCAGAAAAAAGGAGCATCCACAAAGCATATATTCATGTTTATTTGCATTATTTATTTCATATAGACCACTTTTTACCATCTGTCACATGGAAAAAGAGAGCTTTCAAAGGAATTTTGGAATATTAATGGAGTTACCTCAGCATCACTATTCAACACAGGTGGCATTTTTAACTTCTAAAACTAATTAAAATGTATATTTTAAAGAAGATCAGTGTTTTACTGAAGAGAATAGCATGCACAGGACATCTCTTCAGGGTTTCAGAGGTCACAGCATGAGACCAATCTGGCACAATCCATCTAAAATAACCCAACATTTTTGAGGAAGTCTTGGAAAGACTATATAAAACTGTGAATGTCATACTTGATACCAAATTTTAAAGTATCTACAACAATATTGTGGATCCCACTACATTTTTTTAAACTGGTAAATGAAGATAAAGAACAAACTTAAGCATATTTTCTTACCTAAAAGTACTGTTGCTGTGAAAATGTAAGATTAGTACAGAGTAGCAGAATCCTATATTTTCCATTCAGCTCCAGTGGTTTTGAAGTTTGGCATCCAACTTTCTGCATTAATGGTGTTTTTTTTTTTTTTTTTTCTTTTCCAGAATAGGTACCAGAATAGGAAAAGGAGAAGGAGCTGCTGAACAAAAGATGAAGAGTCATGCAGGACACTTACTGTATCATTTTTTTTCTGCAGACTGCCTTGGGCACTGCTGCAGTGCTGCCCACCAAGAAAAGAAAGTGGAGCCCTGATATAAATGTAATGTAATGTTCAGTAAATGCCACCTTCTCCTGCATTCACACCTCCTCTTGCCTGCTCAAATGGCAGAGGGTTCAAAATAGGATGGCAGTTCTTGTCCCAGCAGCTCAGCGACAGGTTATTCACACTGCCCTTACAGAGAACCAGTCCTTCCTGGGAGGTGTAAACTGGGATTTAAAGGCAGAATACGACACTTGTAACTATATGGGAAAAATCCAAACAATAATTCTGCTTCTGTGTGCACTACAAAATACCTTTAAGTAAGGATGCTTTAAAAGGTTTGCTTTTGGGTTGTTTTCCCTGAGCTGGTGTCATTATGAGAGTATTTTGTATGATTTTAAAGACAAAGTGATTAAAAACCTCTTTCAATTTTCCTTTTTATTGGTGGTGTTTTATCTCATTCTTTGAAGAGGTATGAAACTGAGCCCAGTAGGTGTTGGGAAGGCTTATTATAACCTGACAGAAATCTATCTAATCCTGGGGCTTTACTAGCTATAAGGGAATTGTCTTATTTATTTCCATTAAATCGTTAACTGATTGTAATGTTACTTTGGAACATATGACAGCCTTGGAAATAATAATAATAATAATAATAATAATAGTAATAATAATAATAATAAATGGAATCAAAGGTCTAAATAGCCTTTTTGTCTTGTCCTCGATCTGTGGATAACTTCAAAGAGCAACCTGGAGTGCTCAATGACATCCTTTGCAACCAGTGATGGGAATGTTATTGTTATCCTGTTGAGCAGATGCAGGCAAAGAGATTCTCCTCAGCATTTATTCCATGGCTATCATCTGAAAGTTCCATATGATTTTCTGAGATTCAGGACTGATTATTAGACAGAAATTTAAACATAACCTTTTTGATTAATAGATAGAAGCTGCAATCTAATAACACTCGTTCAGTTATTACATCTTTAACAGGGATTTATCTGGTTAAATGAAGGTGTCTGCATCTAAGCTAGTAGTCTTAAATACTTTTATAACTGCAATGGACCTACTCTATAGAGTCAATGATGCCTTGTGAGTGATTTGTCTCATGCTGAAAGCCATTTGTTTACACGTGGTCAGATAAATTGCACCCTCTATTACATAGATTCTATTGACTAGATCTCCAATGATTTTAATGGAAAAACAGACAATTATCTATGATGCAAACACCAACCTGTAGGTGACATAAATCTCATGTCAAATAAATGATTCATGACTCAGTTCAATCCAGTGTCATAGAGTATATCACTTTTTAGTATATTCACTGTTTATCTTTTAGCTCTAGAAAAGAAAAGGAACCTGTGCTTAAGCAGAGCTACATGCTTAAGATTCACTGTGGTCTACCTCTGAAACAAAACCTTCCAATATAAGAGTCTGCAATAATATTTGGCACAACAGAAGTTGATGTAATTTGTCAATCTGTATGTCACTGAACACAAATGATTTCTCTTGCTTACACTGTGAAAAGAGAACAGGCCCATGTAAAGCAGCAAAGGATGGAAAAAAAAATATGTCTTGAAAACATAAAGCAGTGCCCAGAAAAAAAAGATGAGGAAAATATTATTGATGCATTTTAAAGCCTCTCTCGTGCTGGAGAGAGGGAGTGACATTTTACAGGAACTCTGTGCTGATGAATGAAGCTCAGCCTGCGCAGCTAGGTTTCCTTGCAGTGAAAAACCTGTTATGTATTATTATATTACACTGCAATAAAAGGGTGTGGTAATATAACTATATTGCTGATATAAATATAAATATAACAGAAAACGCGTGAGAAGGCTAAGCAAAAATAGTAGAAGAAATATATGATAGATCAAAGGAGTATGAAACCAGACACAAATATAGAGAAATTCATCACCCTGTAAAAAGAACCATGAGGCGTTTAAACAAGGTAAGAAAAAGCATCAATTGTGTACATAATAAAGGGTGAAAGAGTATATGCTACAGCAACATCCTTGGAAGAAGAACAGGAAACCTGAAAGAAGTTTAGAGTGGTCCTCATAAATCTGGAAGTCTAACATCAAAAGAGAAGAAAAAGCTACAGTGAATAAAGTGTGGGAGGTGGACAGAGTGCAAGAAGTTAAGAAAAACCAAGGAAGACTATCTGGGAAGACTATCTGGGAAGGATGCTATTAGACTTGAAAAACTGCTGCCTTTTAATTAAACTGCCAAAATGTGTCTGCTTAGGTCTGTAAAAAGAGATATGCAAAAAGAGATGATTCTGAGATTCCAGGAAGTCTGTATTCATTTTCTTCCTAAAAAGCAATCAAACAAACAAACAAAAGAAAAAAAAAAACACACCTATGATGATAAACGAGTGGACTCTATGCTTAGTGAATCAAGCTAGTAAAATGTTATTTAGTGTGCATCTTAGAGAAGCAAGAATCGTCAAGGAGTCAATTCATTTCCCATGAAAGAGCATAAATAAGAGAGAGAAACCTCAACTGGGTAAAGCGAAATATGGAGCTAAAACTTGAGGTAAAATACATAGATCAAAAACTCTACCAAGATCTCAAACAATTTTTAAGGATTAGAATACATATCTTCTATCTGGAATGTGTTGCAGATTCAAATTTTCTGGGGCTCTAATAGCTGTCTTAGTACCTGCTGTATTCAGCAGTTTCTTGAATTGTTTCCTGAACCTCATTTCTGTCAACATAAAAAAAAAAAAACTAAAACTATTTTAAACATAGAAAGTCTTTTTAGGAATTGAAATGTGTTTGTTCATCTATCAGTGTTTGCAGCAAGTAAACATGATGTCAATTAGCCTTGCTAATGTGAAATCATTACCAGTTCTTGGGCAGGAGAAAGAGTTCATCAGCTCAAATAAACATTCTGTGTGTTACAATATATCTTAACTGCTGGATAAGAACAATGCTCAATGTTTAACTAATTAATATTTGTTTGGAGTTTTCTAAACTTAGGGCATGAATCCTTCAGGAGTTTTAAGAAAGATTTTTAAAGACAGAAAGGTCAATTACACAGTTGTCCATCTTTGAAGATTAGTCATGTAATTCATTCTCATATACCTGAAACTCTCCATCTTCATAAATAAACAGTAATGCAGTGTGGTATGCAGAATGAAACCTAAACTTTAGTAAATAACTTACTGTTTATTTCAAAATTTAAGCAGTCTGATTCTAGGCCACCGAGCTTTATCTGTTAACTGCTGCCATGTCATAATTTGCTAATGGAAAACTGACTATCCCCATGGATGAGTCAGGAGTCAGTTGTGCTAGGACCTGAGAAAATGTAAAGCAAACAAACAAAGAAGGCCTTTGCCCAAATTTGAAAACAAATGCCACTGAACCCACAATTTCTGAATAGACTTCAGTATAGCTGCAAGGGGAAAATAATCAGCTTTCCAAGGATGGAAAATCACTCTACCTTTAATGCAACATCAGTGCACACTTTGACAGCTGCTGTCTGAAGCTGATTCAGAGACCAAAATACCTCTATTTGTGGCAAACAAAAAATTTCCTCTGGATGATTCCATATGCAGACTCTTAGACTGTGGACAACGTGGATGGGTTGCAGACTACCTTTTTGCTGTTTTGCAGTTGAAAACTAACAAACAACCCCTTAAGCCATTTTCATTAATATAAACCAACTATTGCAGAGATAGCATATTAAAATCAGTGATGGTTTATAAAATGCTAGTGTCCTATATCAGTTGATATCATTATAACTATGTATGATGAAGGGGATATGGCAATGGCCTACAAAATCATGAGTGGAATGATGGTGTGAGTGTAGATGCTGGTATCTCTCCACAGTCAGTAGACTCGCAGATGTTCTGCACCTCTTTCAGATGTAGTCAGAGGAAGCAAATATGAGGCAGGTTTGCAAAAAACAGGAGGAGGGAGATCTTCCTGCAAAGGAGAGTATTGTGGAATACTGGAGAAACACTCAGAAAAGAGCTGGACTGCTAAATAAATATACTATCCTGCATTCACAAAATCACAGAATTACAGAATGGTTGAGGTTGGAAGGGATCCTTAGAGACCATCTAGTTCAGCCACCCTGCTCCAGCAGGGACACCTAGAGCACGTGGCACAGGGTGGCATCCAGGCGGGTTTGGAAGATCTCCAGAGAAGGAGACTCCACAACCTCTCTGTGCCAGGGCTCTGTCACCCTCACAGGAAAGAAGTTCTTCCTCATATGGAGGAAATTTCCTATGTTTCAGGTAAGCTGAAAAACATCAAAGAGGGGCTGAGTGCTCAGAGCTGTTATGTATGGTCTAGCTTTCCCCAGACATCTATTAAAACTACTGTTGGAGTCAAGTGTCTGGAATAGACAGATTTTTGTTGAAGCAATAACTCTCTTCACACATTCTTTTTATATTCCCTTTTCTGACATTCATCATAACTGATAATCATTTCCGGACAATTCAGAGAACATTAAAGTCAGACCGAGGGCTACAGACTTAAGGCCCTGAATAAACTCCTATTAACTGTTTCCTTCTGTTTCATCTACACAAACAGTCTTCAAAAGTTATTTCCCCTAGAGCAGTTACAGCAAAATTGATAACGAAGCAACTTCTGAGCTGACAAAGGTAAAGTGAAATCAGTGTTCATTTACATTAATATCTATAAACCTGTAAACCGCCACAGTTCAGATGTCATTTCACTCACTGATCAATCAGTTTTTCCATGGGCACAGAGCAATAATCTCTTAAAAATGGATATAAAAACTACATTTGTTTCAGTCAATGCTAGAAGAGTGCAATATTCACATTCAAAATAAATGAAGTAAATTTTTCAGTTCTATTTGATGTATTAAGGAATTTGCAGCATTTACATATGCTGCTAGAAAGCAAGTCAGCAATGCAGCCTCCTAGGCAGACTGCTGGGCAGACAGTGCATGTTGATGGAAGGATGATACTGGTGGTAGCATCAGACATGCTCTTATGCTCTTTCCTGAGGTGCTGTCCTTGCCTTGCATAATCATCCCATCTTCCAGCAACTCTCTTATGATTCCAGTAGTTCTTCTTCCTCCTTGTTTTTTAGAGAAATGCTCTCACCCCCTACCTAACTTTCCCTGGGAAGTTCCCCAATATTCCAATATTTTTCCTGTTTCTTCTTTTTTTTTTCCCTCCCCCTCAAACGCTCATTATACACAAAATACACTCAAGAAACGGCTTTGTCTGGATGGTTTACCTGTATCAGTATTGACTAGTCTCTTCTGATACTAGACACTAGTGTTATCACTCACAGCTGAAGCTCTGCATGATTAAAAGTGTCCTTAGCTCTAGCCATTTCACTACTGCCCCTTTTCAATGCTGGGGACACAGCCACCATTCTGTGAGGTCACTGCAGTTCTAACGTGGGTTACACATTGGATTCTTGATCTTTAAAAAAAAAAACCCTAATTTCTCATGTTCTTTCTATATATTATATTATTCTCTATATTATATTAACCTTTACATACCCATCCAGCAAAAAACTCTCATCCTGCTTCCCCAGCACACTGTTTACTGAGCACACACCAAAGGTAGCCTTTTGCTCTGAAATGCTACAGTGAATTGCTTTCCCCTGCCTTTTAAGCATGTGCTGCTCTGTTTTTTATAGTATGCTTGTGACTACATCGTCAAATTCATATTTTGTGTGTGTGTGTATGTTCATAACCTAATCCTACTTTACCTTTCCTTTAGAAGAGATAAGTTGTCTCTTGCTTTTAATCAGCTACTGATAATAGTCTCCATCACCCACTTGATTCATTCTCAAGCAGTTACTTTCGTGTCACTCACGCTTGGAAGAAACATTTCAAAATAATTTCTCTGTTTTCCAGTCTGTCCTCCAAATCTGTCCTTTGACATGATTTTTATAAAAAACGCTATGTGTAAATAAACTGTAATAATACTAAGATGGATATCTGTCAGTTATGTTGTTTTATTTTCTTCTCTTCCTATGCTGCTCCTGATTCTGCTGTTTCTTGCCTTCTGCTTACACTACACATGTTTTGGGGCTGCTTTCTTCCAGCTGGTGCAATAGAGCACCTCGCACACTGAGATCAGTCTTCTGCTTTCTAGGTATACTATAATACAAACAATAATTGCACAAATAACAGCAGATATATGTTCCTCACAGTATTTACACTTTTGCTTTTTTAACATACACACATTCTTTTTCTATTTTCATAGTAACTGGGTGACTACAGTACAGTATATGTATCTCCTCACAACACCATTGTTAGCAGTACTTGTACAGAGCAATACTGAAGCACATCATGACCGATGATAAAACTCAGAGAATCTCTTTTCAAACCTAAGACAATATTTAGGTGGAATGCAAGCAAGTCTAAGGAGAGCAATTAAACCATTCAGTATTATAGGGCAATATTACACAAAACATTCTAACAGTCATCACCTCTGTTTTGGACCATAAGGTCCTATGGATGGCCACATACTCGCATCCTACCCTGAAGAAGAAGGTGCTAAATGCCACCATGACACAGAAATAATTCAGAGGCATACCTTAAATGTGCTCCAGTCCCTGGAATGACCCAGAACTCCCACTTTAATGAAAACCAATAATGAATTGAAGAGCAAACAATGAAATGACTGTTTTGTCTTGCTGGCCTGGGAAGAACTGCTATAATGGACAAGTCCCATGGTGCTGTGTAATCCAGGAGCTATCCACTAAGCGTAAGGACACCCAAACCTAAATATGCTGTTTCCAAGAGGCAGCCCTCTCAGCCTCTGAGGTAGTTTGGGGCAATAAAGGATAAAGAGGGCTTTGAAAGGGGAAGCCCTGCACCTGGAAACATCTGGAATTGTGGGGATAAGAAAACAATTCTGTATGAAAATGGAGAAAGAACTATTCTTTTCAGAAGGGAAGAACCAATCCTTAAAATGTACTCATCATACTATTACTTCTGTGTGAAAGAAATCAGAAAAATGTAATATATAGGCTCATTTTTTAAGGTTTATTAACTTCCAAGAAGGAACTGAAGTCTTTGTCTCATTCCATATTCATTTTTTCCCCCTCAAGTTTCCCTATGATCTCTCTGTGGGGAAAAGCTGCATTTTCGTAAACAATATTGGGTTGAAGTTGTTATCATTTCACACAAGACTCCTCTTGCAGAAAGAGCTTTGGAGAATATTGGGCTATTTTTTTAAGCACCTTTGACAGTCTGCTGCGCTGAGTTGAAAGATTTCAAGGTACATTAACTTTAACAAAAGAGTGTCCGTTCTGTAAGCCCCCATTTCGTTTCAAAATAATAGTAGCCGTTTTAAAAATATATATAACTTAACCCAACTCCTTTATTTATTATTATTATTTATTTAGAAGGTCCCTCAAGCAAATCCAGATAGACGCTGATAGGATGGGATTTGCAGGAACAGGAATAGTTTCAATTTTGCTTTGAATTCAACATAATTGAGACTGTGGCATTTGAAAATGTGCAGTCTGCAGATTAGATCATGTAGTTTCCCACCCATTACTGACTCTCCTCCTCTAGGTGCAAGATGTGCTCTGCCTTATACACACATTCTATTTCATTCTGCAGATAATCAAGGGCAAAATTTAGAACCTCGGGAAAAAGGTTTTTCACAGCACATGAATTGCATCTTCAGTCCTTGCATGCCAGAGGATTCTCCAATTTGCTCCACAGAGATCTATTTTCTGTGTTATTCTGGCATTCTTCTAGGTATGTTTTCTCATTAGGAAGAAAAAAAAAAACTATTAATGTGCTCTCAGTCCTTTGCTCAGTTAACTCTTCAATGTAGTTAAGCTCAGAAATTTAATGGATAGAAAAAAAAATTACTATTTTTGTGATATTTCACTAAGTTGATGGGTTTTGATTTATCAGTTCTATTAACCTCTCAGCTCTGTAAACCTTATTGAAACATAGGTTTGTTCCCCTTTGCTCTGAATTTCATACAAATTTATGGCAGCATATAGCATTGTTGACTTCCCAGGGCTTCACATATGTACAGTACTGAAGCTTCAGTGGTTTGGTCTTAGATCACAGCAGCTTTCATCTTTTTAAATTGGATAAGTGTACTTGAATCTATGTCCAGAATGTTCCAAGAATAAAGACTTTAAAATTACAACATTTTAGAGGAATAAAAATCTCAAATGAACTCTTCTCTTGAGCTTTTTTCTATCCCCAGTCTCGTTTTGCTCCATATCATTGGATCATAAGACATCATTCCCATTTTTCTGGAAATTGAGCAGACACTTATAGCAGTGCAAAGTGAGTATAAAATGCCCCCAAATCAAAATAGCAGTTTTATACTCATTTTGCCTGGTTGAGCAAATATGATCATAGTTGTCTGATGGCCCACACAATACAATACAATAGCATTCCTGCTCACATCAGCAGTGCTCTTCACTCTATGTTGAACACAGAGTTTAAGTGGTTTGTGGCTACATCTATGTTGCAAACAAAAAGTACAAGTGCCTGTTTTCTGGCCTGGAGGCCAGCTGGCTAGATCGGCAAACATACATATGATTAAACTTTCAGTTTCTAAAACAAAACAGCCATATCCAAATCACTTACTGGGAATTTCCCTTTGGCTGTTCTTACACCCAAGCCGTGCCTGTGAGTTCTGGCGATGGGGGTCATTGGCCAGGGACCAAACTGAAAATTTCACAGTACACAGAGCTGGATCCAATGCTCTGGGATGCTTCCTGAGATTGCTAACTAGGAAAACCAACCCAAACTTGTCTCTATTCAGCCTTAGTTACTTCTCAGTCTTCTTTCCTCAGCTTCCAGTGTTTCCATCCTCCTTTTTTAATACTGTTGTGGTCTCTTGGTCTTCTCTCCACATCTCTGGTGCTACGATTTCCTGATTTAATTTCTTTTGTGTCCTAGCGCAGCAGCAAAACTATGTTACGCATGTGTTAAGCTGCCATGCTATTTTAGGGGCTATTCTTCTCAGGCTTCATCATTGTTTAACCTGCTCCAGAAGCAAAAATGTTTCCATCATTTGTTTTATTTATGCAGTTTAGTCCTCTCCTTAAATATTGATCCATGAGCTATTTCGCTGTTTGAGGTTTTCTGTTTCCATCTCTCTAGCCAAAATAAATATAAACATCAGTGGCCAATTAATGTCTCCAAAATTGCAAATTCCGTATTTGCTCTGCTTTGTCAGAAATGAATCACAAAAGCATTGCACAGTGAAGGCCAGACCTTTGCCGCTTTGTCTGGGATTTTTTATTAAGTTGCTTCTCCACCAGGCATCTCTTGCCACAAAGACAAACAACAATATACATGGGAAGGAGGTCTCCCACAGAGTTGATATTTTGCAATACTAGTAGCGATGAAAAACTACCATTCATATTCTTTTTCTCCCCAGGGATCTCTTAATTCACCACCTCAAATACAAACATATATCCTTATTTGCTATTAAAGCTCATATCTTTCAAGGTAGGAGCTCAGAAGCTCACATACTTGAGTGGTTTACGTTTACTCTAAGGCTTGCTTAAACTGCCCAATTACAAACAATTAGCATACATGCATAATCATTTTCAAAACTGGATAGCAAAGGTAGCCATACAGCTTCCAGTGGAAGGCGTATGACTGAGTCATCTCAAAATTATTCTTAGCTCTAAAAATAAAATATGAATTTAACTGCAGTAGGTCAGATGGGAATAAAATAAACAAAAATCCCCATATAGATTCAAATTTGTGAGAACAGTGATAACTGTTGTGTGCTCTTAAATCCCTCTTCTGTTTCTTTTTCTTTTTCTTTTTTTTTCCCCTTTTTCTTTTTTTTTTTTCTCTTTTTATAGAACCCTGAAAGCCTCTTTATGCATCTTCTCCCTAAAAACCTAGATGACTACTATGGTCACAGAGCAGCAACAGTGGCCGTATATCCTACTCGTGTACCGGAAATTCTTACTTACCTAACCTTAACGACAGAAACCTGAACCATTTCTTTCATATGCACTATGATCTGTAAATGTATCACAGTAATCATATATGCTTTTATTGCTGTAAATGGAACTAAAATCCCAAATTAATGCCAGTGAGTCGGGAATGGGCAATGAATGCTTGCTCTGAACTTTGGAGCTGAATTTTTCATGGATATTTTCCCTAAATAACAGCCTTATGTACAAAGTGCTGGTTTGGGGGTGTTCAAAGAATAGATCCACATCTAAAGGCTTGTGGTTCAGATTTGTCTCTAATTAAGAAGTGTCCTGAAGTGAACAAAGGGCCACACAGTAGGAAATCTATGCTTGCAGACACCAATTCACACCTGTTAATGATTAGTTTGCAGACACTACCAGATGTGCTATTTATCTGTTGATCAGAGTAATTGAAATGAATTGCTCTGAATCAGTCATGTGAAATTGTCCCAGTTAAGTAGATGCACAGGTTCTCCTCTGTTTTCTTATGGAAGAGATGGAGCTCGTTTTTTTAAAAAAAAACACTGTCCTCTACTCCTGACATAGTGCTCTCACAAAGAGATTGGTCTGCTTGTTACACACCCTCTCCTCCTCCTCAAAAAAGTCAACATAGCTACACAGTTCTTTATGCCTGACCATAAGTATGTGATGCGTAAGTATGCGACTGGTATGTGATAGGAACAGACCACAATTTTTATAACATATATAAAAATATACTGTTATAACATATATAAAAATATACTGTTCAATGCTTGCAAAGCCAAAAAATGAAACCCTGCATTTGAAGGGTTGTAAACTTCTATAACTCATTGCCACAGGAACACAATGGTAGCACATACTACCAGCACACTCAAAATACGATTAAATAAGTATTAAAACAGTATCACGGGAGTACAAAGCAAGAGAGTCACAACTCTGTGCTGATTGTAGCTAGATTTATGTGCTCCCCCTTTTTTGCACTGTTGGAGACAGAGTCTTGAACTAGGTCTGATCCAGAAGGCCTCTCTTGCTTTCTTTTTGTTATTGCGTCATGGGACATTATTAAGGTTACTTCCTTTCCAAGCATTTCCTTTCCAAACATTTTCCTTTATTTTCAGGCTATTATATAGCCTTTGTGAATACTAAAAGATGATTTGTGAGTGGACAAATAAGTGAATGGGAGTAAGAGCCATTTTGACTTTTCTGTTGTCTATACCTGCAAAATCTGTAAGCAGAAGAGAGGGTCGGATAGACTGAACTGAATGCATTATCTAGTCAAACATAAAAAGAACACTATTAAACACAGCTTAGACGTTGTATCGTGGGCTTAAATTCTTTGCTGTAGTGCAGATTTTATTTTTATACAACAGTCCAAATCTATGTTGTTATTTTAAACTGTGGTCATTTTTCTCTTTGCTATTAGGTATTTTTATAATTTGTCTGTGACACGTCACAGTTGCTCTATACCTCCAGCATATCTTAAAGAGGACTATATTCTAGCCCTGATCTTCCAGAGAAAAAAAAAAAAAAAAAAGAAAATCTAACTTGAAAGACTGGAGAATGGATACTAAGAATGGACCAGAGATACAGGCAATAAAAGGCTTTCAAACCTTCTTTCCTATAGTTTTTTTTTTTTTTTTTTTTTTTTTTCTTCTCAGGGACTCAGAGCACATTGAAGGTTCCAGCTGGAGTCTTGATGGTAATAACTTCTAGTTCAGTATCCTCCAACCTCTTTGCAGAAATACGTGTCTGCTTCTATTTCTAGACTTACAACCCCACTTCTGCAATTGAATTTTCCTCAGGCTCATGACCCCATGTCTTACATGAGGTCACAACACTGCATTTGGGAGGGTCGCTGTTCAGATCTGAACTAGAACAAAGGAAGTTTGCTCTCATTTTCAGTGCATTTTATCCCTGAATGCTACACCACCAGAACTATTTATATGGAACTTAATGATCCATTGTACTAGCAGGAAGCTGAAGCTCATGTGACTTGTTTAAACTCTTATGCAGCAAGAGTGTCAGAGCTGGAAGAGCAGTAGAAATCTCTTAGCTCCCCATGTAGTGTGCTGTCCACTGGACCATGAGCAGCAGTTGGCAGATATAACTAACAGCGTTCAGCTTTTTGTTGGTGAAGGCTTATTAAAAATTCTAATGATTTGTGTTTTTGTCCCAGGTTATTTATCTTGTTTTCCTGCTCTCACTCAGAATGCTGGAAGGAGGTAGTCAGCATCATTACACCCCAGACAATTGAGTTGATTGCTTTTTTCATAATAGTGTTTGAGAACAGAGTTGTGCAATTTCAGTAGGCGACAGAATAGACAGAAGAAAAAGTGAGTGCTTTAAATAGAATTACTACAATGCTGCTTGCAAAATGTTCTTCATTAACCCTTAATAAACAGACCATGCTAAGCTATCGGCAAACCTGTATTCATTTAAGTTAGAAGGCTTCCATCCTTAGGCTTTGCCACCCAGGACATTCCTGTCCTCCATTGCACGCTTCCCTTTTCTTAATTTGACTTTGCTGAGTTGTTCCTCTGCTGTGCCTGTTTCTTCCTATTTCTCACTGCTGCCTTTTTTCCCCCTTCACTCACAAGTACATTGTCTTCTGTTTTTCTTTCTCCTCTTTCTTCTACTCTTCTTCCTGTGTTATATATGTAATCTACCTAATCACAGGATTACTAAAAGTAATGGTTAAAAAAAAAAAAAAAAAAAAACAACCTTTTTTTAAAAAAGTCCACTATCTTTTTTTCTCAAGGTAGAACAGCTACTCCAATACTCCTTACAGATATTTGAATAATCTTGCTTATTAAAATAACTACTGATACATTTGCCACAGCCATCTTAGTCAATTTGACCTGATACCTAATTATTCTTACCTTGAAAGAAATTTTCTCAATGACAAATCTAAGTCTACCTTGTTGCCATGGACATCCATCACTTCTTAGTGTTCCAGTGAACAACGCATAAATACATGCATACATAAATACATAAAAAAAAACCCAAATGTTCCAAAGGTCCTCTCTGTCCTCAAGGCCAACTGGTGCTGCATAGATCACGCCTACGTGCTCTGAACCCTTTCACTTCCCAAAACAAACACCCCAAATGTATCCAAAAAGGCTATTGAAAATGGTCTGTGGTTTGTGCTCACAACTAGACTGTGTCCACAACCACTTATGGGCTTGAGATGGGCTCTTGCAAAAGCTATGCCAAGTACCAGGCTAAAAAATGAACAGTATATGAACAAGTGCCACAGTTCTTAACCTGTGCCTTGGTCCACTTTAGTTTACTAAGAGAGATGTGCCAGAAAAGAGTATATTGCTTAGGATCAGCAAGAGCAGATCTGCTCATGGAGGGAGGAAGAGCCAGGAGCTCAGGGAAACAGGAGTGCAAGCAAAGTCCTCACACCCAGGTGGCCATCCTGTAGCATCAGAGCAGGGCCAGTTGGTCCAACTGGATCCATCAGCTGTCCCAGACAAGGCAATGAATCATGTCTGGGGTCTGTCCAGGCAGTCTGGTTAGGAACAGTAAGAGGTAATGCTGAAAACATGCCTGGAGATATGTCTAGCTCTAGTGTAAATCCAGGATCAATACAGGTAGAGGATCAAGATCATGACATCTATTTTCTTTTTCTGGATATTTAATAACTTATCACAGTTCCTGCAGGCTCTTTTCCAGAGGAAATAACTCTATTTCTTTCACCAGGTTTCACAGGTCAGCATAAGCCTGTCATCACTGCTTTCCTCTGGAGACTCTCCAATAGAACTACATCTTTCTCAAGATACCAAGACTAAAACAAATGTATCAGTCTAACTATAACCTTACTTCACAACACCACAAAGCTCATGTCCAGCAGAGCCAAACAGTGTTCCTTTCCATTCACCCTAGAAGAGTGTTTTGATTCTGCATGTTGTATTGGTGATACGATCCGTGATATTTCCATTTCCATTTGAACTGCTACTTCATCTCTTTATTCGATTGACTACTCCAGTGTAAGTAAAAAATATTGTATTTCTCCTGATTGATTGAGTTCATTTTATTGATTTTTCTCCTCAGACATACCTGTCCCATGTTAGTGAGTTCAGGAAGGATAAACAAGATGACCTCAATTTTGCTTTGATATTTATTAATGTATTAATATTTCTTACTTTTACTGACCCTCTAAAGCCATGTACATAGACTTTACAAAATATGATTAGACCTTAAAAGCAAGAGCAGTAAGCCTAATGGTAACAGAGATAGAAAACATCCTATAGCATCCACAGAATCAGCTATTCCTATTCTTCCAAATAACATTCTTACATTTTCTTTCTTGAAAACTTATGTCCTATCAATGGTTTAGGCTCCCCGTTATACATATTTATCCAGGTGGAATATGTGAAATTTAGGTGTCCTTCTATCCTAACCACTCTGGCTACCATCTGGAAACACAGATATTTCCTAGATACACCAGAAACTGTACCACGGAGGGAACTGTGATATTACCGCCATTGGCGATTTGGCAGCAAACCCCCAACAGAAAGTTGAGGAGAATTAAGCTGAGGAGTTTAAGGGTATTGCGTGGAATTTATGCCTTTTACCTCTTGCCCCAGATATGAGACGTAACATGACCAAAAACATTGAAAAGTGGCAGATTCTTGTCTGGACATTTATTTGTTTATCTGTTGTCCTACATCCTGATCTGCCAGCCTTGGTATGTTATAAGCTCCCTGTTATGCTCACTGTAGTGCAGACCCTCTTTTCCCATCACTGTGTAGAGATTTTGACTAATTAAGGTGTGAGACAGAGAAATAACTGTTCCCAACCAATGAACTTGCACAGATTTTGAAATAACTGCCACTTTCTTCTCCAAGAGCTATATAAACACAAATAAAAATAAACCCTTCATGTATTTTCCTGCTTGAGCTTTATCAGTCTTCTTGGGCTGGAATCAAACCCTCTATAGAAGTCTCCTTACTTTGAAAGTCTGTGTATATTTACTTTTTACTCCTACACGACACTTGTGTGTCTTTGTGAATTTTTTTTTTTTTTTCAGTTCATAAATCCCCTCCCTGCTCAATCCCTTAACATCTTTACTTTAGGTCTGATAATTTTCTGTTCTCCAATACCAGTCCTCTACAGCTGTTGAATGAGAACTGGTTTTCTTTTCCTGCATAAACATCTTAAGCACAGCTGTTGTCCAGTAAGTGCAGACACTAAGCTTAATCTTTATCCACTGTAACAATTTCATGAAAATAAGATAAAATTCTATAGGCAAAATGGGTAATCAGTTAGGAAGAATTTTTAAAAATGCCACAATTTTATAAGTTGTTTACATCAACCAGAATTTCTAATTTGTCGATATTTCTTAATTTTTCACAAGACAGTAGATAACTTAGTATTACTTTGGTAATTCAGTACTGCTAGGGATATGCATCATAGCTCATCATCAAATTCACCTAAATTGGCTCAGCGTTGAAGCTGTCTCTGAGACTTAGAAAACCCGACCTTCTCTTTCACTGATGAGAAGGGCAGAGATCAGGTCCTGTGTCCTCCGTTATTCTCCCAGGACTCCTTATTACTTTGTGTTATGCTCATTACTGTCATATCTGCCTGTTTTGACACCTTCTAGCTATCTAAAATTATCCCTAAGTAGCCATCTTCCAAAATATCCCAAATCCAAGTGCTTAGAAATATGAGAATGATTTAAAATGATGACTTTTTAACTAGAGGCATGGGAGGCAATATATGACAAGAGATGGTACAATCTAAAACAAGCTCTGCCTAGATTATTGTTATTGCAGCCTAAACAAAATATATTCATGCATTCATGTATGCTACATGTATATATGTGCATATATACATATATACACTCACATTTTTTTTCTCTGGACAAGAATGCTTATTTTAGAGATGCAAATCATGCAAGGATAATTGTAGCTGTAGTGACCTGATAATAGTTGTATTGAGTGATGTCTGCATACCAGATAATGTTGAAGAGCAGAGGATTAGGACTATGATTCTTTTCCAGGCACATAACCTGTTTTTTGCATTTTTATGTTAGTCAGTTATGTTGTGGTAACAGGAAGAGTTGAATGAAGTAGCAAGTTTCATTTCTTCCTCAATTTTTCACATTTTAGGGTCTGCTTTTTTGCCTTAAGTACTCACACTGCATTTCTTGCTCATTTTATACAAGCCCAAGAGTTGGAATATATGTATATTTTAATGTGGACGGAGCTTCTCCCATAATCTCATAACTCCAGGAGGATTTAACATAATTCTCAGTGATTATTTCCAATGCCTGTCTTTGCAGGTGGTCATTGATTTCCTGAGCTTCAGCAGAATGAAATTGAAGTCTAGCCTACACTAGTAAAAGAGGTTTACTGGAATAGATATATCCATCAGTATCTATCAGAGGCAGATACTCTAATATACATACAGTTTTATTGTGGGGAGGGAAAGTAAAAGGTTTTCTTCCAGAATTTTAGTTAGGGAAAACTGCACCTTTTTTTTTCTTTTTTTTTTCTTTTTTTTTTTCTTTTTAACATTAAGATATTATTCAAAATTTCACCTTCAAATTATGCTGTTGGTAGGTTATAGCCATAAATCTGTCCTGATTTTTCTCCGTCTATCTGCTCCATATGTGGAGCTGGAAAACAGCAACAAGAGCTGACAAATCAGTTTTAGCTCTGCAGAAAGCAAGGCAACAGTAGTTTTTGCTTCCCATCAGGAAAGATGTGCAGAACAGGGATTTACTCTTGCCCTACATGTGGAAGGCTTTTTCCAAAAAACACCCTACCAGACCCTCCTGGATTTTAAGCAGAAATCTGTGGCTTATGTACTTTGAGAAGTGGGTTGGACCTCTCAAGTATCTACTTTGCTCACTGTCCAAGACAGCACTGTGACAGGAAAGATGACAAGGGCGGTAGGGGCGATGTGAGACAGGAGGAAGTAGAGCACAGACCACGTCTGAGCGCTGAGCCTCTTGGAGCCAGCACAGTGACCCCTCTCCAGCCCCTTGTTCCTACACATGTAGCATCAAAAGGGATAGGACTGCACAGCCTCAAGAAGCTTGACATACTTAATTAGTTTGCTAAAATGTAAATTTAAATTGAGGCAGCTATTTCTATCCAGATCTCTTTGTGGGCATTGGTAGAAAGAATCACAGAATCACAGAATGGTTAAGGTAGGAAGGGACCGCTAGAGATCATCTAGTCCAACCACCCTGCTCCAGCAGGGACACCCAGAGCACGTGGCACAGGGTGGCATCCAGGTCTGGAAGCTCTCCAGAGAAGGAGACTCCACAACTTCTCTAGACAGCCTGTTTCAGGGCTCTGCCACCCGCACAGTAAAGAAGTTCTTCCTCACATGGAGGTGGAACTTCCTGTGTTTCAACTTGTACCCATTATGAAGAAATCAAGAAATGTCATCATGTCAAGAAATGTCATCATGATGACATTTCAAGAAATATCATCAGGATGAAGAGAAGAACTCTAGCTAAGCAGAGCAGTTCATATTCCTTTATTTATTGGTATGAACCCTTAGCATGCATTTGCCTATGATAACTTCCAACTTGTTCTGCATACAAGGCTGGTATATATAAGCCCAGTCCTAATGTTTTATTTAAAATACAGTTGAATAAAGTAAATATAAGATTGTTGCAGCTAATAGGAGATGTGCAAATGGCAAGCACAAGAGTCTTATTCTTGCATAAGCATTAAGGGTAGGGGTATCTTGAAAAATATTTTAAAATTGCATGCAGTAGCCACACTGGGAGAATTATTAAGGGTTTTGTGTGGATTAATGCCTCTTCTTTGTCTGAGCTGTTCAATATTTCTGTAGTGCAGAGCAGCTACAGAACAGGATGGTTAATGATTGGGGTCTACATAAATTCTGGGATGCATAGCTCACAAGTTCTGTGGGGAAGAAAAGATGAGTAAAAGCGTACTAGAGAACCTGGCACTCTTACTGAACGCAGGATGCACCTGAGCTAGTTTTTAATGCTCTTGCTTGAGCACTGCTGGCAGGACATCTGTGACCGCAGAGTACGCAAATAATTTAACCATACATGTACTTAGCTGTTCAGGGGCAAGTTTGTGTGTCCTCATTCAGATATTCAGCTCACAGCTGCAGTCTAGTTCTGGTAAATCTACATGAGCTATATCACATTTCTGCTGCACAAAGCCCTAAAAAAGCCCATTTAGGGCATAAAGCCCGAAAATTATTCAGCATCCTGAAGAGTCTGCCAGAAACTATCCTTTAGGTTAGGGTTGTGGTTCACAACTGAAAGATTTTGGCTTATTGTTTTTGGTTGCTTTTTCTTTGTTTGTTTTATTAAGGTATACAGATACATCTACTGCTTAAATAGTGAGAACACTTATAAAATTTGCAAATTACAAAGTGTCACCAAGAACTGACCTCGTGCTGTGTGACCGATTTTTCCTCCAACAGGAGCCTGAAAATGTGTAAAGCTTGTATGCGCTTGTCACTGTGATAGTGATTGTCCAAAATTCTTTGAGAACATATAAAACATAAACTGAAAAACATCGTGATAGGCAAAGGTGTAACCTCTCTCTGTATATATGTATATGTATGTATGTTTGGCAGACCACTTACTGTGACTTTGAACAAATAGTTTTGCATGGACCTAAGTCAAGGAATCACTGCATTATACTGTACTCATTAGGTTTCCTTTCTCATAAAAGGTGGAAACAAGGTTTTATAGCACTACATCAGTTAAGTGTCTAATGAAAAATCAATAGAAACTTGGTACCTTATTCCAAGAATTGCTTTTAGAAATTTTACCCAAGGGATATTTGTGGGAGACAGGCTTAGCTTTTTAATTCCCTCAAAGTCTGCAATTCCAGCCTGTTTCTTCTTTTTTTGTTGTTATTTATTGCAACACATATAAAAACTTAGTAAAGTGGTCTTATAAAAATTTAGTAATTTTCGTATGAGGATACTATAAATACCAAGTGAGAAGAATCTATGGACTCACGAGCCAACAACAGGGCTCTTTATTTTGTACATTAAAGATACACCAAGAAAAAGTAGACGGCAGATTGTAAATAAGTTGCATTCTCCAATGTATACACTAGGCAGCGTCAGATTTGAGTCATAGTATTATAATACTATATATAATTCACTGGATATATGGTCTTCACTCTCATCTTATTTGCACTACAATAAAACAAGAGTTTATTTAACCATGTGCATGGAGGTTAAGGGGATTGCATCCTTTTGAAATCCCCGTGCATCAAAAGAAGAACCCATTCCTTGATGTACACATGTATTTTGTGAAATCAAAGGTTTTTACAACAACAAAAGCAATGAGGCTTTAAATCCATAGATACCTTTAAATCTGTAGTCAAAGTCATTTAGCCAATAAATTAAACAAATCAAGTCTTAGGACAGCTTCGGTAACCCAAACATCCTTCAGTGGCAAACTGCCCTTTGTTCTTATCAACAGAACAAACAGAGAAACATAACCTGAGACTATTTGCCCTTCCCTTTTAAAATTTAATTATACAGATTGTTAGCAGCAGAGCAATTTTTAGATACTTCAGTTCTGCATAGTCAGTGATTAATAGTAGTACCTATGGCTCTTGCTCTGTTAATCTCAGAGTCTGTCCAACGTGTTTATATCACATAAAGTACTTTGCTCTTACACAGATTTTTTTTTTTTTTTTTTTTTTTTTCCCTGAACACTGCTATTTGAAGCTTCCAGCTAGGTTTTGACTGGGCTCAAGAAATCAAAATAGTTGCTCAGGGGAATATATACATAATCTTCCCTTCGTGCTGCCAATCAATTTATTATATTTCAGATTTTCTCTGGGCAACACAGATAAAATTAACACTTAAAGAATACATACGCATGCAAGGTGCTAAAATTTTATGCAAAAATACATAAGGGAGCATCAAAATTACATGCAAAAAAAGCACACTGTGATGCAAGGACAAATGGACAATAGAAACACGGTGCTGAAGACCATTTCAAATGTCTTTGAAACTTATAGGTTTTCCTTTTGCTAAACATACCAAATCAGCAAAACTTATCAAACTGACCATTGCCAGGTTACGGCAAGGTGCAGGGGAATGGTTAGTGACGGGGAAGGCTGGCAGGGGATCAATGAGGGCTTCACAAAACCTTCTTAAGGGACCATGTTTGCCATCAACCGTGATCCATTGAAAAGATAAGTGAGCTATAACTATGGCTATCGGTGGGCTGGCTCAAATAATGAGAGCAGATGAGAGTAAGGACTGCAGAGCTCACCCAGGTTAAGAAACAGAATAAATTAGGTCGTTAAGCATTTGCCAGTGTGGTAGCCAGCCAGTTCTTGTACCTGAGCTCTTTTGTTAAGCTCTATCTGCTCACTGCAGTATGATACATCATTCCTTTCTTCAGCTTTAAGCATATGGGAGGGTATTTTGACACACTGAAAGTTCACAAGGCACCTAAGTTTTTTGCAGAATAAGGGCTGGCATTGGACAATTATTTCCATTCTAACAGTCAGGACACCAAAAGGGCATTTGAATGAATTAGCATGTTTCGGGACTTATGCAGCATTCTCACCACAGAAAGAAATTCTCTGTGGGGTCCATTCAAGCCTCAAGATAAACTGTTACTCATAAACTCAGAGTTGCTCCTGTTCTTATTTTCTCTAAGAACTCCAAAGGAATTTTGCTGTACCAAGTTATTCAAATTTAGAACATAATAGGAGCATAAGCTCTTATCCAGCAGCAACCATATCTGCCTGCATTAAAATATCTAACGCTATTTGCTCAATCTCCAATTTACATTTATCTACTCAAACACAAGAAAGGTCTGCAGGCTAAAAAAGAGAAAAGCGTTCCACGGCTCTGACATGCAGAGCACACAGACAGAACGGAGCTCTTTTCCTGTAATGCTCTGCATTTGTCTACTAATGATTCTGACAAAACCAAATATAACCCAGCCTTGGACCTTAAAAGCTGATTTGAATAAATTTAAAGCAGGCATGGGATGGATGCTTATTATTATTCATAGCTCCATTAGATATTGCTTAGCCTCCCTATGTTCCATTTTTAGAAGAATGAAGATTCAGACTAGATATTTTGTCTTGAGTTTTAGCATTTAAGAAGGTTATTTATGCTAACCAGACTTATTGTCGTTGTCGCGAAGTCTTGTGCCACATAGTCGTAGATAGTCAAATAGTTTTTTTTCTCAAAAGGATCAGTGAAAGATCCCCACGCATTCTAACAGAAGTGGGTCAAAATTGCAGATTTTTTTCCTCTCAAGAGACTGCTGTCAACCCTCGTCCAAGTAAAAGTTTTGACCTCTTTTGCTATGTCCTTAATAGCAGCTTTTTCTTGCAGGGAAAATGCATTTGTAGTCAGTATAAAAGTTGTCACCTTTATAGTCTTATGTTTTGAATCACTACATTTGTCATTCAGTGTATACAGTATTTTCCTAATCTCAAACTCAGGTATTCTTCATTCAAGAATCTCGAAACAGGTCTTGCACTACTACCCTTGATGCACAGACTACCCCTAAAAAAATTGGAATAGCCTCAAAAAAGAAGTTTCAGCCTGTCATCAGGCTGCAATAGTCCTCACTCCAGATTGAACAGGGTCACCACTGTGCCATACATTGAGCAATCCCACAGAAAACAGTCATATCTGAATATAAATTGGTCACTTAAGTAGAATGAAGGAACAAAAAGCGTGCTGCCTCTTACAGATGAGGAGGGAGGCTACAGAGACAGAGGTTACACCTGAACAGGATCAGGTAAAGCAACAGGATCAGAGACATTAAGATGTTAAGGGCAGTTGATGGCATAGCTGTGTCTATGCTGTTAAACTCAGGGAAAAAAAAAAAAAAAAAAAAAAAAAAAGTGGCTGTGCCCAAGCCACTTGTTACAATCAGTTTTGGCCCTGTGCCTACCATGCCTTGAGCTATCTGGGAAAGCTCTAGGTGGCCTCAGACAAAATCATGCCAGGATCAATTCTAACAATCTAAGTGTTCAAAGCTGGGTCCCACTGCCATTGCCCATCCCCTGCCCATCTTGGCATCAGCTAATTTCCAATAGCAGCTGTGCTCTCCAAAGCCACATTTCCATAGTCTGGTATAGAAAGGGCTCAAGAGCAGACCTTAACACCTGCAAATTCCAACCATTACTAAGCCTTTTGAGCTGAGCCTTGAGACAGTTGCACTGTATTTATGGTTTAGAAGAACCAAGCTACAATGCCAGCTGCTAGACTGGCATGGAGGAACTGGAAAACAATAAGGACCACACAAAGGCTTTGAAAGTGGGTCCATTTTTCATCTCAGAAATGCTACAGATATAATGAACAAGCATATCATTCTGGGTAAATAACATGTACATACAGGTGACTCCAGATTTAGGTCGGATGTATTCCTACCTGGCAACAGAGATGAACAGAATATTCTGCCTCTTCTTTAGGTTGCCAGAAAAAAAACAGGAACTAATCCCAGAATCCAAGGATTGTTGCTCGGTGACATAGCTGTAAGCTTATTCTTCATGTACTGACTGCAGAGAGGTAGAAGCAGTTACGCTCTGGTTCTGGAGTCATCTTAAACACTCTTACTTCTCTCTCCTTTTTTTTTTTTTTTTCTCCTTGTGCCACCACCACACTGCTTTTCTTTCTTTCTTTCTTTCTTTTTTGTTTAAAAAAAGGTCATTGGAAAGATGCTTTTCAGTTCAGCATTGTGATTAATTGGGTTAATTGGCATCAGATCAAATTGGTTCCTGCTAATACCATGGTATGATTTTATTAGGGAATTTTCAAATGCTTCGGTTGTCCAGACCCTGTTTGTAATGTAAGGGTTAAAGGCATCTCTTTCCTCTGAGTTATTCAGAGTACCTCATTATGATTCAGTGGGAGAATGACCTCTGGTTTAAGGCTAAAAATCTACTTTACTGTCTGATTGGGTTTTATATAAAGTTCCACATAATTCTAGTTAAACCACAATTTGTAATGCTATGGCAAATTATCATTCAATTAGACTTAACTCTCTCTCTGAAATAACCATACATAGGAGATATTGGAGATTCATGAAGGAGGCTGCACAGGGTATAGAACATGTTCTCTTTATAAACATAGATGGATATTTCATTCCAAATCAATAGGAAATAAGTGATGCCTGAAACAATTATTTTAATACAGTTAATTCCCAAAAGCTCTGGCTAGAAGTATATGTTTGTCACTGAGCCAGTTTCTGTCACCTTTATGAACACCGAGGATTGCCTTGGTTCCTGAATTATCAAAACACATAAGTTTTGGCTTAATTCCTGAGTAGGTCTACATAACAAAATTAAAGGATTCACAGGCTAAATTTTAAGTAGGTTTTAGAGGCCTGGGGTCATAATCCCTTGGGATAACCACAGAATTCAAATCTTTACTTCATGGAGAACACCTTTGACTTGTTTATATAATTAAAATTAGCATAACAATGTCTTTTTCTTAGAAAAAAATCTCTAGTAGAATAAAATATAAGCTGACATCAACAACTGGCTTAATTTCATGCTAATTAACCTCATTCGTTTCTAATTCAGTTCAGTCATTTTGTTTGGATATTAGGTCTGTTGCTCTCTGGAAGGTTCCAATTCTGTTTTCTTTATTGATTTATTTTATTCAGATGTATGTTTGCACAGTTCTTGGAGACATTTTTGGCTTTATCAATTTAGAAATCAGGATGTGTTTATTAATATTATATCATAAGAATACCTTATCAGCTTTAGCTGAACTAGATATGCTACAGGACACAATAAAATTGCTTTATTTTGTTAAATTCTAGCTTTTATGCCCATCATTAGAAGATGCTATCTGCTTAAAACCGGTTTCTTTTATCAATGAAAGGTTAATAATGTGTGTTGGCTTTGAATTGTATGAAAAGCAGCAAAGAGGGTTCAGTTAGCCCATCTTATCTGTCTGATATGCTATTGACTGCAGCTGATATTCTGTGAGATGCATGCAACAAGCTATGTTGTGTGTTGAAAACTGAGTAATGTTCCCAGTTTTGGTTTATTTTCCTTGAAGACAAGGTCTAGCTACAGTTATTGTTTTCTATGGAAAGTAAAAAACTGTTTTACAGTTGCAAAGGATTTTATTAAAAAAAATGTTTCAAATGTCTAACCCTGAAAATTTTAGCTATGGCATAAGGGAAATTGTGGGACTGGGAGGCAATGAGAAGGCTGAAGATGGAGTTCTCTTTCCCAGCTCTTTAAAATATGTCATAAATGATCTTGAGAAAAAAAAAAAAAACACACACCAAGCTGGTCTACTTACAGAGGATATTCATACTAATAATTTATTTCCATCTTATGAGGTGGTTGTGTCCCTTCTGTTAAATATATTGCAAGACACACTATCATAACAATCAACAAAAAAAAGTGAACCTTGGTTGGTAGCTGTGGAAATTTTCCCTTCTGCCTCCAGTCCCTGTGCAAAGCCCAGATTTACTTTTAAAAGTTTAATACATGTTCAACTGCATTATCAGGGCATCCACTCATAGACTTTCAGGGCAGGGAGGCAACATTTAGGCAAGGTTTTCTGACCTCCTGTATACTGCATCTGAAGACATTCACCTATACCTCTTAGGCACCATTTAAGACACATTTCTGCTGACATAGTGTTTGAATTTTATTCCAGTTGCTGATTATAAGCATGAATATGATGAAACTCTAGAGGTAACTCATAAATCTGATTCCTAGACTTCAGATGAAGAAATTAACCACCTCTGCATCAGGGAGCTGTAATAGATAATTTATGATCAAAATGAAAAAAAGAAATTAATTCAGACAGTCCACTCTTAATATCTGGTGATAACCATATATGAGACCCTATGGATGTCCAAATCTAAACAGTTCCTGCTGATGACCAAAGTGGTCTTTCCATTAATGAGCAGAGCTTCATCAGGAACAAATATATTTCAGATTAATGGTAATTCAATGTTTTTTGAGCAAAAACTTTAATTAAATACTAAATAATCATTTTTAATTGTAATTAGTATATTAGTGATCTGAATGTAGATTTATATTGAATAAAATAAACCATCTGTCTTTTGCAGTTATAAACAATATCTTTTATTTTTTTCCTAATTGTAAGAAATTATTGTCCTTTTATTACAACACAGAAAGTAACAGTTTCTAGGGTTGCTATATCGTACACTCCCAGTTTGAATGGTGTTCATTTTTATAAACTCTCTGAGACAGAAACTTTATTCAGTTTTTGTAATCCAAGAGATGTTTTGACTCTCCATCACTCTAACAAACATATTCCAGTGAGCTCCTAGTAAGTCAGTGTCTCTCATTACCCAGCTTCCTATAGTTTTCAGTCCCTATATATACACACAGTACTTAGATTTCCTTCCTAATGAAATCATATTTTTATCAAAGAGAGAAAAAAGTATATTAATTTGTTTTCGTCATTTAGGTCAGCATAAATGTAAGGTAAAAATATCGAAGTTCATGGCAAAGAACTCAAGACAATCTCATTTTTCATTAACATGCATAGTGCAGCACTATTACCGATGTACTGCTGCCTAAAGGATTAAAAATAAAGTTCTTATTAGCACTACTTATTTATGCTGTAGTCTTGCCTTTGAGATCCAGATCACACCAATGCTTATAACAGCAGAAGTGTGTGTTAGCGGAATTTGATTTTGCCAGTTATATGATAAGTTGATTACAGAGGTTCTAAAAATCCTTTTCAAGTTTATGAACCAGCTGTGGATGAGACAAATGCTTCAGATATTTTCTCTGTCATAATCATGATTCATTAGACAGTACTAAAAAAAAAAAAAGTCCTGATAAGAACTAGATATACATACCAGACAGACAGAATGAGATTGAGGATTCATTTCAAGGACCTGGATAATATAAAAAACAACTTGCAACTTATGAAGTGCATTTAAAACAAGGAAAAAAATCTGTTAGAAAATGCTCTCCATGATTTGGGTGCTGTAGCAGCTCTCTTAACTGCTTTTTGCCACTGTGAGCAGCAATGCTCAGGAGCAGCCACAAGTCTGCCCAGTGCACAGTGCAGGGGATGGAGGTGCAGCATCATGTAGAAAGATATTGTATGTGTCCTTCCTGACTCATGAAAAAACCCTGGCTGGGCCAATTAACGTCAAAGGTTCAATATCACAATCTGCCTTTTTTTTTTTTTTTTTTAATGACACATTTGGCTAGTTAGTTACCACCATAGCAGCTCAGTTTGTTCAGCTTTGCTTTTCTCTCTCTCTCTCTTTTTTTTTTTTTTTCTTTTAGAAACAGCTACCAGATAATACACCAGATTCCCAGAATAAAAGGTGACTGAATGATTACACCAATTCTCAAAGCATAGCTGGGCTTTTACATTGAAAACACAAAGCAAAATAAGCTCTTAAAATAGTAATTGACTGGTAAAAATGTTGACATGTTGAAACATGTATAAAAATGTTTTTATCATCCAAAAATGCAGAGCCGTCCTGTTACGTCACTACCCTTTCTACTGTTGTTTCAGTGGAAATAAAACTGTACTGGCTCAAAATCTGTACAGCCTACTTCATTACACAAAAAAGCTTTTTTGCAGAGCCGTTTTTTCCTAGTAAATTTTCTAAACTACTCTTTATCTTTGTTATTATTATTATGTTTTTTTTTGTTCCTGACTATATTTTCTTTAATCACAGCTTTCCAAATATCAGCTTTTCAAAAAAAAAAAAAAGTCTATTTTAAATGTTTACGTCTGGATGCACATGTCACACCACAATATGCTATTCTGCAGTGTGTGACACTTGCAGTGCAAACACACATATTATGTTTGTCTCAAAGCTACCCAAATTAGCAGCCACCCATCCATCCGTATACCCTACTTTTCATAGGGCAGGGAATGTCTTACAAATAATTATCCTCATGCTATTGTGTGCAGATTTTACTGCTGCAGATTGGGAGTTTTTGGAATGCTACCTGAAAATGGTGCTCAGGGTTAGGCTGGTGGAAACAGTGAAAGTGAATTTGTTGCTAAGATAATCAGTTGTTTGAACTCGCTTTGCACTCAGAGGAACACCCACATTTTTGGAAATAATCTTATCTGCCAAACTCCTGTATTTGCATCCCTCAGGAGATGCTGTAAGACGGCACTCTTTGTCAGACTTGAACAGAAGTGATTAACTGTGATATTTGTAGGGTTCATCCACTCTAGATACCTCTCCAGGGATGAATCCCATCTTCCTTTCCCCTAGACAGATTGTTATAAGTCAGAGCTCCTGGGGATTTCTTTGATTTATGGGGAAGGAAGTTTCAATAAAAGCAGTCTAGAATTAGGGGGATGTAGTGCTAAAGTCTTGTTGGTGCCTTTTCCTTGAAATGCTAAATATATTTGGATGTTAAAGCAAGATACAAGACTGTCATTTTCAGGCACTATATTTCCTTGCGTAGTTTAGGACAAAGCACCAGGATTTTAGCAAACACTAAATGATTTAGTGCTTGTAAAGACATGCCTAGCACTCTTTCCAACTGAAAACCTCACTACTGGATTTAAAACCTATCATCTAAGTGGTCTGAAGTACATCAGTGAGCACATATGTAACAAATATTTTCCAAGTGGACTTTCTTAAGTCATCTGTTCTAGGTCCACTACCAGTTCTTCAAGAAGACATAAAGTATCCATTTAATTCAATAATCATATTGAATTGGGATTTGAGGACTAGATGATCACTGCTCCACTGATTACTAGTTAGTTTATTCATGTTTGGAACATCAGGGTTTACATTAAGTCAATTGTTTTAATCTTAGCTATACGTCAAGAGCTTTTATGAGCCCTTTAGATATGACTTTTGACATTGCTAAGTGTCCTCTTTTTTTTTTTTTTACTAAAGGTGTACAAGAATATGACTTTCTCCTATTCTTCTTCCGACATTTATCTTATATCAGTTTTCTATGTGTCCAAAATAAGTGCTTAAATGTCTAATGCACATTAAAATTCTAATCTCCTCAATACTTTTTCTTACTGAAGAGTTTCCAGGATTCCAGATGTTTTCATTGTACCTCTTTTATTTCAGCTACATCTGAATTTATTAGTGGGAAAAAAGAGGTGAATATTGAGCTATAGGTGAAGATATGATCTTTTTCTGTGTTGTGTTTGCGTGTTTCTGAGAGAACAGTGAGTATGCTGCACTACACAAGGAACTTGAGCATTACATGCTCTTGAACTAAATTTAATGTATGAAAGAAACATTTAGGATTTTCAGTGAAAAGTTTACAATATTATGACTTCTATATGCTGTAACTAAAAATAAAGGAATGTTAGTTACATCAAAGAGAATGGCTCTTTGAGGTTTTAAAATCATTTGAACCTCAAGAAGATGCTGAAGAAACCCTCTGAAAGTTGAAATGACAAAGACTGATACAATTGTGTTTCCTTTTATCCTTATGATGTATGGTAAGCTTCATGCAACTTCACACAGTCACACGTATTATGAGATGTTGCACTGAATTTTACGAAAAATCAAGAGATACTTAAACTCACATCATCATCAAAAATTAATATAGTATGATTAAAAAAATGTGACGCATGACATAGTGTGATGTATCATGAGGTGACCTGAAAGTTAACTAGTTGTACCACAGTTTTCAAGAAGAGTCCCTATAAAATAAATCTTCCCTGTGTCCAGGCTTTGTTTCCTTCACTGTAATACGGAGGGCTTCCAAGGGGACTAGTCCCGTTCTTACCTTGATATTCATTATTTCAGGGCTGAGAATCCGCAACAATGATGACAGATGATTTCTTGGAAGCATTACAGAGATAATGATTCCTCCAGCCGTGAGACATCATCATGTTAAGCTCTTTAGTGATACTGTGATGAAGTGAATATAATATCCTGCTTAGTCCATGACCTTATCTCTCAGTTTTCTAGTGGTAGAGGAAAGATGTATTTTTAATCACATATTTTAAATCTGATTTAGAAACATTTGTTTTCTTCATTTCACAGTGTCAGGGAACAAACTCCCACTTCAGTATGTCACAGCGTAACCCTTTAAAGTAGATAAAAGACCTTAACTGCAAAATTCAGACTCAGATCCAGCTTTCAGAATTTCTCAGGTTTCTTTCACAGTTGGAAAAGATCATTAACTGTCTAAAGAAACAAAAAAATCACAGCTGGATTCAGGTTCGGATCTGAACAATTGCCTCTCTTTCCCAATGGACCCAAAGTCAGTGTACATTTTGGTGCAAATATTTATCTATCTCTCTTATTTTCTCTGTGACAGAGTGATGGATTAAAGTTCCTTTCATGTTCCAGTGCACTAACAGACTACCTGAATTTAGCATGTCTGAAAGTGTAACAAAATCACTATCTCTTTTCATTCTAAATTTTCTGTTAAAATTTCATATTAAATAACCCTGGATCTGAGACAGATCCCTGGGAAAACCTTTACATATATCAGACCAGTTTGACAAACTAAATATTGGAAACAATCATCATCTCTGCTATTATTATTATTATTATTATTTTCCTACTGGTTTCATATCATTCTTATGGTATTTGTACTCCCTTATTATATAGGTCTTGTTTCTCTAACCTGCTTATAGGAATGCCATCACACACTATACGCTAGAAGTCTCCCTGCAGTCAAAGCATGTGCAGTCTACTGCTTCTTGACAACCCACCAGGTGTGCTATCATATCACAGGAGGAAATTAGGTTAATTATTTGAAATTCTTTGCTTTGTTTTTAAATCTATGCTTCCACTTATCACCATATTATTGTGTAGGTGCTCAAGTTTGATTATTTGTTCTTCTTGGTTTATCTTAAAACTTGCTTTATCTCAGGGCTATTTAAATAGACTCTTCTATAAGTCACTGGTTCTTCCTTTTGTATATTTTTGAAGACCAGAATTAGATTTGTAGTCACATTCCACCAAAAGTATGCTTTTAATTTTATTAAAACATACACAGTTGCATAAAAATATTTAACATAACACTTTATTAAATAGTTAATTTATTGCAATATTGAGTGCAGAGAACAGTTAAAATTAGAAATTGAGTGAAGGCTGTTTCCCCTTCTCACAACAACAGGCAGGAATCCCCTTCTGCTCACTGGCCAGGCGGAGTCTCTCACAACAAATATCTTGGATCAGAGTAACATTGGAAAAACACATTTTCTCAAGACATGGTTCTATCCGCACTGAGAAGATATGAGTTAAAATACTTGGAAAGTTATTTTGAACAAGAGCAAGAGAAAATACTCTGATAATAACAAAATATCATATTCTAATTAGCTCTCCTGAAGTTGGCATGCTTTTCCCTTTCCTTCTTTCCTTCTTTCCTTCTTTCTTTCTTTCTTTCTTTCTTTCTTTCCTTTCTTTCTTTCTTTCTTTCTTTCTTTCTTTCTTTCTTTCTTTCTTTCTTTCTTTCTTTCTTTCTTTCTTTCTTTCTTTCTTTCTTTTCTTTCTTTCTTCTTTCTTTCTTTCTTTCTTTCTTTCTTTCTTTCTTTCTTTCTTTCTTTCTTTCTTCTTTCTTCTTCTTTCTTTCTTTCTTTTTCTCCGTGTCCTTTTTTCCACTATGCCTTTAAAGAAATAAAATATTAAAATTAAGCATTTTGAGATACACTGGTTTCTTAAGCTTTCTTTGAAAAATATGTAACTTTCCTTCTAAATTTTCAAGAAAAAAATCAACAAATTCCTCAAGAAGAGTCTTATCTATTTTTTCTGCTCAGCCCTTTTTTTTAAGCAAAAGCAGTTTAAGCTGCTCCTGCAGCCTCAAAGTTCTGATTATAAGAAGTGAAGTGTTCAAAAAGTTGTCATCAGATGCAAGGGTAAATACAAGGTAAGAAAAACATCCAGTACCCCTAAGGTATTGCATTTTTGTTTGATCTGTCAGAGATTACACAAAGTGGACAGAAAACAAATCAGAGTAGATACACAAACTCAAGACCTTGGATTTTAACTGACTTGTCCTGAACTTTTATCAATCAGAAACTACTTTTTTACTTCCTGGAAGTCAAAACTAAATTTTAAGTATTTATGCAGTTATAGAAATGCTTGATTGCAGAACTAGTAGACAAGATAAAGACAGAGACAATAAGAAACGGATATGTAAAGTATTGAGATGGATATGGACTAAAATACTGGTTTGGGCCTGCAAATAGCAAATGAATTCTGACACAAAGACACGAAATTCTTCCCTCTGAAAAAGTAGTTGCCCATATCTGAGTAACAGGAAATGTTTATAATAGTACATAGTGGATGACTATTTTAAAAATAAAACTAGGACAGCCAGTCTTTCAAGCCAAAAACAGGGACAGCAGTCTGGAGGAAATCCATTCATAAGCAATACATCTCATAGAGAAAACAAAGAAACCTAGAAATACAGAAGAAGAGATGTTTTTTCCTTTTACAATTCATTTGATGTTTTGAATTGCCTTTACGCTTTCCTCAGATCATTCCTCCTTCAGCTTCAGCTTTCTCTATAGTCTCAATACCCTTCCTATGTCAGTCTTTTCTATCTATGATCCACAGTCTCCAAACAACTGAATAGTCAAAAGAAGGGATATATTCTGGATCCATCTTTTATAGCAAACATTCAGAACCGATTGGGGTAAATATTGATGGAAATTAGATCACCAGCTTGAGCTCTGCTGGCAATAAAAGCCTCCATGTGGAAGATCAGAAGAAGAATTACTAAGGTCTGGATGATTCTGTTTTGCTATATATCCTTCTAAGGGAAGCTAAGGAAGGGGCTGGTTGTCTTCATTTGTTCCTGAAATCAACTGAAGTAGGTAAAGAGTGATTCATAGCATTGAAAAATCTGAGATCTCCACTGTAGTTCTCCTTCCAAGCAGTAATGACAGTTTTCTTTCAAGTATGATGGAAGCCAATTAACCTCCATCTATAAAGTAACTAAAACTAATTGGGGTGAAATTGTTTTAAAATATAAATAGACAGCTCTTTAGATGAAAAACAAGCCCACATTATTCTTCAGTTCAGCAACCGCTTATGCTTTGCTTAATAATAATAATAATAATATCTTATTCTTTAGTCTTCTTTTTGCAAGTGCTTGAGGTTCTAATCATGAGAAGGCTTTTAACAGTTAACAGAGTCCAAAAGGCAGAAAGCAAAATTACTTTCTGACAGAAATGAAAACCAGATATACTCTTTAACTCAAGATGTGGCATCCTCATGAGCAGACTCTGCTTGAAATGCAAAGAGGGTCTTTCAAAATGTACTCAGAGGAGAAGCCTTCTTCTTAGATATTATGGGACAGCAAGTTTCAAATGCAGAGAATAAGGAAGGAACTGCTCAAGGTACACAAACAGATCTTTGCTGTTCTTCAGATACGTCACCATACTTTGGCCACTGGGCTCAGGGATTAGTCAAATAAGGTAAATTCTAGTTATTCCTGTGAATGCCACTAACTGATAATGAGGATATATTAAAATGAAGAACAGCATGCTTTTCTTTTAGACCAAAACCAAGGGCCAAATCAAATTAGTGAACGCTTGGAAAGATAAATGTGGGGGTTTATTCCTATTTCCACTAATTAATATGAATCTGGATTGTTGCAAGGCTAAGAATTGCTTATGCTTTCTTAAAATATTTTTCCATGAGCCTCTCTTGTGTGGTAAGATTTTAATTTCAGAAGAAGCTAAGACATTAATCAACCTTGACTCAGAATTCTGGAGTTCTACTAAAAAAAATCCTGGTTCTTAGGGAAAAAAAAAAAAAAAGAGTTTGGTGAATAGTTTATAACAAAATCATTGCTTACTCCCTCCTGATTTACCTGGCACATGAATAAAAAATAGAAAATAGATTAGAATTTTTCTGGGATACAATGTGAAACAATGGAGAGGTCTTTGATCTTACAGAGCCTGTTAGCAGTCAGTTCCTGGTTCTGTCCCTGACCTGCTCCTGAAAGTCATTTCATCTCTTCTGTCTATTCAGATTATATGTTTTTCCAGATGAGGATTGACTTTGACCATATATTTGTGCAGTGTCTAGCATAATGGATCTCCAGGGGCTATTTTAATCCATATAATAAATTATTAACTTGTTTCAATGAATACGTTCAGCAAGTTTATTTTACATTTTGACCAAAGCTATGGATGCAATGGACATGGCTCTTACTTTCAAAAGCCAAAAAGTCCTATGACTGAATTTCATGATTTTGTAAGGAATCAGCTTGGGTGTATAATTCTTTCCAGCTTCAGTTTCATGTTTTCTCCTATCTCTATATGAGTGTCATTAACACAGAGATACAGAAGAGAGTTAGCAGTGGGGGAGATGATCTTTTTGTTCTTATGCATGACTTCCATTAGTAGGTGTTATGTGACTGATTTGACAAAGAACACATAACTTTTTCTGGAGGAAATGACATGTGAAGTTACTTATGGATGAAACTAAAGGAATTATGAATTCTCTCTCTACTTGATGTAATACAATATCACTAGATATTTAAAGAGGATTTCATTTATTAGTAACAGAAATGACTTATTATGCAGCCTGTACAGAACTAGCATATTGATTGGGAAAATTCAAGCTTGAATATTTTCTTCTCTTTGAGAGATTTACAAACATATCATTTTCATTCTACTAGTAAAGGGAAGCTCTGAAATCTAGTTTTTAATATTCTCTCAACAAATCCAAAAATCAATGAAAAAGAGGAGAAGCATATCTTCCTCCACAGAGAATACTTTATTTTCTAAGTAGTGCAAGCTTTTTTTTTTTTTTTTTTTTTCCTGGCCAGTGAATAAAATTACAAGTCAACTTTCTTCCAACTTGCATGTTATATGGCAATTGCTTAAGCCAAATGAGAAAGTCTTTTTTAGTTCAGGACACTGAGCTCAAGTGGAAGCTGTCAGATTTAATAAAGCAAAATAATCATAGGGAGGAAATTTTCTGTTTCTATTTCCAGAGGTGTATCTCTTTGTAACACTTTCTTTCTCCAGAAAATGCCAGTTTTCCTACAACACTTACAATGAACTTTAATTGTGTGCTTTAGTAGAAAGTCTTAATTTTGATCCGACTCCCTTCAGGTAGCAATGAATTGACTCACATAATCACACCACCCTGTAGCAGATAAAAATAACCACCCTGATTTCCCTTCCTTCCTTACTGGTTAGAAAATGGTTGCATTTTTATGACTTCACTTTCACAGTGAGCAGGGATCTATAAACTTTGGAACTTAAGATGGTCCTACAATAACAGCTATTTCTAAACTATTACAGTAATTAATCACAGAAGGAGCTACTAGGAAAAAATCCTATAATTTTGAACATATAATTGAATTTTTATTGCTTTTAAACTGAAGTGGTTAGACTTTGAGAAAATCCACTCGTCAGGAAAAAAACCTTCCTCTTTGTCTCTCCTTCCTTTTATGCTTTAGACAAAACTTGGCAAAGCTCGCAAGCTAAGTGGGAGCTGAATTATTAGCTCTTTATTTTAGCCTGCCTTCTAATGAAGAAAAGGTCACTTAAAAATTATTCTCTTAACAAAATGTACTGATCCGCTAGAAGTGGTTTGGGACACAGAGTGAAGACACTCATATCTAGTGCTGGCACAGTGCAGAGTAAGAAAGTCTTCCACTCTCATAAAGCAAGCATTCCTCTGTCACCAGCCATGCTCCCGGACTATTTGAGAAAGTTCAGAATGATCTTGGGGAGGTGCAGATGAGTGCCAACCAGTCAACAAGCCAGTCCGACCCAACGAGGAGGCAGCGGGGAGTGGGAACAGGGACAGAAAAAGCCTCTAAGGATTATCTTTTAAAAGCACTTGTTGTTGTTGTTTAGTTTTAGGTCTTTTAGTAAAAATAAATAAAAATAATAATTAAAAAGGAAGTCCAATTCTTAAGACTTTATCAGATGGATGTCTTTAATATTAATTTTCTTTCCTTGGAAAGTATTTTCCAAATTCAATTTGCAAGTTTTGAAAACATTTTTACTCTCCCCAAATTTTCACTTTGTTGAAAATAAAAAAAAAATTGATGAAGATAAAACAAGGCTTCTGAACCTTCATTCAATGATCAAAAACTAAAGGTTAATACAAGGAGGTCAAAAAGAATATGCAGCCCAAATTAACTTATAACAAAATCTATAAAGTCTGTCCTAATATCTCATTTCTTATGAACTGCTTCAAAGTCCTTAGCTAAGTCTGTCCAATATTGAAAGCAGACTCAAAGAAGAAAGTGGAATTTATCATGAAATCATTTTACACCAATCATGAGATCTTTGGGCAAAATAGAAATGTGATTCCTTCCCCTCATTTTCTCATATAAGTAAGAGGCTGGAGTTAGGAGTTATCCTGTTAGGCTGGAAGTCTTTCTGGCAAAGCATCATATCTGAATTGCATAGCGCTGGTAGGTCTGTGTGAGGAAAGCTACAAAGTTCTTTTCTTTTTTTTTTTTCTTCTTTTTTATTTTAAAACTATTAGTTTATGCTGGTGCTATATTCTCTTCAGCCATAATATTCTATCTATGTGTATACCAAACAGTTGAAATTCTTCTATAAACAGCTTTGAAACTTTAGATTTTGACATGAGTTCCCATCTTTCTGTTGAAAAAAAATAGTAGTATTATACGATTTGGTCTAATGGATCTAGAGCTGTGCTCATTTATCTTTGCCTATAACTCAAACAAGTAGAAGCATTTATGCACGTATGTCCGTGGAAAAATGATATTGAATAATTTGAAAGCAAATTATTTTCCTCACAATGATGTGATACAACATTCAGTTGTAGAATCTTCAAAAGTGTAAAAGTTCAGGGGTATATTAGGGTCAGTAATACAAGAACACGAACTGTTAGTAGTCTGCAAGCTTCTTTTCTTGAGTTCTTGTACTGATTGCAATTTACAAAACTCCAGCTGCTATAGACTCTTCCGTCTTCTTACCATGAATGAATGGTGTGAAGTGACACATGAAAGAAAAGAGTAAGTTAAGAGAAAGTGCATGCATTTTAAATATATTTGTTTTATTGCTATTTACCGTCTAAAAAAAATCTATTCCAGAACTGTATCAAAGTGGCTTCTGTACATACTGGGAGATAAAAAAGAAAAAAAAAAAAAAAAGTGTAAGACAGACAGACTTGAGAGTGCCCAGATAATCAAATCACAGTATCTTACTGTGTTTTTTACTCCATGTTTTATAATTGCATTCATAAATTCCTACTCAGCATTTTAACTTGGTGAGAAAACACTGCCAAAAAAGCAACAAAGCCCCTTTGCCCCAGACATCTAAGGTTATCCTTGCAGAACTCCTGAGTACCAGGAAGGAGCTCTTCCTTTACATTATGCAGCAGTGTAGACAAGTATTTAATACTTCTCCAATAGATCATATGTCTGAGTCTGAAGCATAACACAATTGTGGGCTTGGCAGTGATTTTGGAGTTCTGTTAAAGCGAGAGAGAAATGAAAAGAAGTTGAAGAGCCACTTTCTCAAAGGTCTCCATTTTGTGTAGCCCAGACTCTGTTACATCCACTTTAATTACCTATCTAGCACAAATGAAACACAGGACTTTTGTTGGAAATATGTCTAGAAGATACAGAAAGAAATAATTTGCATGCATACAGGAAAAATAAAGGAACTTCAAGCATTTAGCTCAGGCTTTGTCTTCAGCACTCTGCAGCTCAGTATTCACCAAGTGTTTTACCCTTTTTGTGGAGATATAGCACGCAAATTATGTGAAAAAAATCTTCGTTTCCTTTGCCTCTATGCATGGTAAGTCATGAATACTAACAACTAGTAGTAATCAAAAATAGTCTATAATTTGAAATGTGATTTTTTTTAATAAAGAATTACATAAAATTATTTTAATTGTCAGAATTACATTATGCCTTTTGCAAGCGCACTTAAGGATTCATAAACATTACTATCACAATTATATTCCTAGATTCAACAGTTGTCAGGATGTGTGCTGAAAAAATGACTGTATTTGAGTCAAAGGTTACAACATTGATTACTCATATTTATAACGGCATTTTTTTTCAGGCTGTTTCACCATACATCTTGCAAATATAAGCATTCACCATATGAAACCTCAATTAGCAATGATTTTCAAGATATAAAAAAAGGTGCCTATTATAACGGCATGGTGAGAATGTGTGGTATGCGTTCATTTAAAGTGCTGTTAATTCGATTGCTTTATCTGATCCAAAGTCACTTAGATTATATTAAATTAGCCATCTGTTTGGCTTTCACCTTGGAATGTCTGCCAGATGCTGAGTTTGTTTATAGACAATTCATTTGCAGACACAGCCTTAACAACAGGCTTGCTTGTCAGGGAGGATCCCTGATGGAACGGTTTACCTGGAAAGGCAGAACCACGCGTTCCAAGCAGCAACTGCGTGCTCAAGAGGGATAAAAATGTATGGAGCACTTTGTGTCCAGTACACTATTACACCAATTATGTTCGCTTATTAATTTCTGTAATCTCCATGATGAAGAGGCTTAAATGGTCCCACAAAGCTGTATCATTCTATATAGTGCCCATTTATACATTTTATGGTTTTCTTTTTAATTAAGGTCTGGCACTAAAATTAATATAGCATTTTGTTATCTACTGGGCATAGAAGCTTTTTACGAAGTCTCCAGATAGCCTTTAAAAGTCTATTAAAAGGCTGTAAGTCATCTCACAGTTATTACACAAGGGAAAATATTTAAAGGGATGGTCAGCTTTATCAGTCCCCTCCAAAACACGTCTTGTTCTTCATCACAGAAAACTGCTCAAGAAGATTCCCAAATTAGACAGGTTTTAATCAAAGTGCTTTGATTGGATTTGTTCATCAGAAATGCAAGAGTAATCCCCAAGGAAGAGCAGATCATAGTCACTGGTCAAAAACACAGGATATGTAATTATTCAGCAAAAATTGGAAGTGGTTTATGCTCACCTGGTGAGATGTTTGATTAGGTAATGGTCTCAAACTAGGCTTCAGCTGTCAGAAATACCCACCAGATATTGACTTTGCACTAGATTTAGTGCTAGGTACATAGTTAGTGCTACATACTAAGCAGCAAAAATGAGAAATTTGCTCTCCTCAAGTAGCAATGAAAGGTTCTTTGGATAATAAAAGTGATTTATTCTATAGAAGAATAATGCATATTTATAAATACTAAATAAAACATTTCTTTGGGAATAATTCATACTTTATATATTTCTAAATGATGGAGTTTAGAAGATTTCCCTTGAGGGAACTTTATATCACCTTTGCATATTGCAGTTTCTTAGTGCAGGTTTTCTGGTCTTCCTTTGAAACATCTGGTATTGCTCACTGTTAAAAGCAAAATCACAAACTGCGTGGGATTATGATCCACCCAGTAACCATATCTGACCTAATATGGAAATTCTATGTTCTAACTGAACAGACAAGCAACTTTGATCACTGAGCTCTGACACAAACCATTCCAGAAGAATTTGATTTATATTGGAATTTTGCAGTTAATAATTAACAAAGGACTATTATTTACAAAGCTTATGCTTCAAGATTCTTTATGTAAAATAACTTAATGCACAGACACATAATTATAGCCAGTCAGTCACTCAGATTACTTAGACAGATTAAAGAAAAAATATCTTATTAGATTTTAAGTGGCAGGTTGACAAGAATAGCCCAAATGACAAAGAAAAAATTCTGGCTGTGCAGGTAAGGACTTATATACATTTCCACTGACCATGATACACAAAAAAACTTTTTTACCATAAGACAAGCAAGAATCTGAGCTTGTGCACAAATTCTGAATCTTACTACACTTTTTTGAAAGTACAATCCACTTATTCATCTTATATTCATTTCCCATTGTGTTCTCCATCTAAACAGTATTTTATAATGACTCTGATAAGGAATAATCCACAACACTATTTGCATTAACCTCCTACATTCTTTATGAGGAAGGAAAAAGAGTGTGAGTTCTAAGCAGTTGAAAATTTGTATTCTCTAGGTCTTCATCTACTACTACATCTATCTACTCCAACAGAAATAAAGGCCAGCAAACAGGAAATACTTTTGGTGAAGACGTAAGCACAAAAAAAAAAAAAAAAAAAAAGACCTGAGCAAGATATTCTTAGAAGTAAGGAAGAATGAATTCTGGAAATTTTAGAAAGAAAATCAGAATGAATTGGAGAAGCTGTCAAATAAGAGTCCGAACAGTATGGTCAGATGATTAGAAAGATTGATGCTTACCCTTGATGTTACTTGCTTTTTTTTCCCTTTTGGATTCTTCCATGAAATTAACAAAAGATTAATAGATTTTATCCTTCAGAGGCAGAGTAATGAAAACAAACTATTTGTTTCAAGTCCATGTACTAAGCTAAAATTAATATTGGTGCAAAATAACATTGAGAAGCACCAAAATAGTATATTTAAAATGCTTTCTTTTCCCTCTTTATCATTTTGAATTTTCTGTGACTTTTTTTTTTTTCTGTGATGTCTTTCAGCATTTTAATTAATTTGAAATGGAAACTTCTGTTGAAATGTCAAAATTTCTCACTGGGTGAAAATTCCATTCCATTGCCAGCTCCAATGCAGGGTATATTGTTGACAGTCATGACAGAACACGAGGGCAGACAGCAAAGCCTGGGAGGCAAATAACTACCTTGGCATAACCATCCTTAGAACTGTGGGAATTTCATTTCAGTGTATCTTTTTGATTGCAACTCTTTTTCCTTTTTTCAGAAAAATGTAAGCCTCAATTGCTGTTAAAAATAGGAAAAGAGAATTCATATGCTGTCTGGAATCCTGGGAACTAGCCATTGTCTTGGAAGACACAGATTTATGTTTCTAGCTCTCAGTAAAAGAAATCAGGGATTAGAGTCCATCTCTTTTCCATTTTGGATGATTGTTCCAGCTCTCAGGCTGTTAACAGATCTGTTTCTGATACCAATTTAGAAAAATAAGCAAACAAACAAACAAATAAAAAATGTAAAACACCAGGAACTAGTTGGAAAAAAAAAAAAAAAAAAAAAAAGTAAAACACCAGAAACTAGTTTAAAAATAGAATCCTTGGTTAAAAAGAAGATCTGATGATTTCATAGGATATTTCACTATGGTATATGTGTATATTAGAGGTATGTTAAGTTCTTTTTATGGTAAAGTGGAGACATGAGACACCCATGGACAGTACTTTGAACAAAAAATTAATGATACTCCTGCTACATCAACTGAGTCCCAAACCAGCCCAGATTCCACTCCTCAGTCTTCCTATGATTATATACATTTTTGTGTGAGTATGCATATATATAAGACTGTGGGTATACACATACAGCTACTAACTAATGCTGCATTATTATGACACAGGCTTTAACCTTCAAAGCCCTGACCAACTAATCATTTTTCTCCTTCAAATAGTTAATTAAAATACATTTCTTTATGATATTCTCACCATTTTTATCTATGCTTCTTAAAAAATGTTATCTAGTATGATAGGTAGATCATACCTTATGATCTACCGCAATCAGAACCCAGAAACTGAACATTAAAATGTCTACCTTACTTGATGAGTCCAGTCTACTAGATAGCTATTTTCAAATTACACCTAATGTTATCCACTGACAAAATGAAGTTACAAACCTTTCTCCCCAAATTAAGCTAGAAACAGAAGATGCCACTGATCAGATTTCTTTTCTTTTTTTAAAATATATTTTAATATATATATTTTAATTATTACACTTATAAAAAGAACATAAACCATGTTGGAAACAGGAATTCAGTGTCTTTCCCAATATTACCACATTTAAATCTGTTCCTCAGCAGCTCAGAGGCTCCCATAAATTCTAGGCTATAGAGTGCTCGTGACACTGGTCCAACCCCCCTGTCATGACTACTACATTGCTAAGAATTAAAGATGTGAAGCACTAGAGCATGAGTGTAAGAGTGAATCTCTTGACTGACATGTATGGCACATGGGTAGAAATAGGAAACCACAGGTTTCAACCCCTTTACTTCGCCCAATTATGTTTATTTAATGAAGTATTGTACTTTATTAAGCACAAGAGCAGGACATTCTCTTCTGCTACCTTTCCAAATGCTTAGACCACCAGAGCAGAAAAAAGTATACTCTTCTTGCGCTTGTCAGGAAAATAGAGAAAAATAATATCTACTTTTATGTAACTTAGAAGTTTTCAACAAAAATGAAATATCAAACAGATCTAGAATGGTCAGCATTCCTAGTGCATTTAACCAAATACGGTTAAACCAAATATTTCATGAATGTGAAATGCCTTTGTTACAAGCAGAGAAAGAAATGTGATACAGGGGGATGCATCCTGTGCTTTGTACACCCACACGTGGGAGTCTCAGGCTAAGAACCTTGCAGAACTGAGCCTAAGGGAAATATTTTACTTGAGAAAGCTGTAACCATTCCACAAAATGGAATATGAGTGTGCCTCACTGCTGTCTATTTAAAGTATTAGATTAAAAGTAAGACAATTTCTCAATGCCTTAGGATTAATGCCTAGGAATAATGTATTTAGAAATGTATACAGAATAAAATGTTGGTGTTGACTAAAACACATTACCATCTGCTTCTTTGTTTCATTCCACTAGAGATTAATTGAGTTGATCTGAGTTAGCAGATACTCTCAATGAAATTACATAGTTTGTTGATGAGGATTTCAATTCAGGTACTGATTAACTTGTTAGAATGCCCAGGTGAGGTGACAATTGTGCCAGAAAGCTGAATACAAAAATTGAAACCAAGTTACTGCTTGTTACTTTTAAGATTACTTAAAATAACAATGGGTAGGACTTTCATATATATCTGGAGTATAGCATATTACATGTCACTAGTGATTAAAAATCTCTAATTCCCTCATTCACCGGCCACCACAGAGAACAGCGTGGCCCCATCCTCCCTATAATCACCCCCCAGGTACTTGAACACATTAATCAAATCTCCTCTCAGCCTTCTCTTCTCCAGGCTAAACAGGCCCAGCTTGCTTAGTATTTCCTCATACAGCAAATGCTCCAGTTGCTTAATCATCTTTGTTGCTCTCTGCTGGACCCTCTCTAGAAGCTCAATGTCCTTGTACTGGAGAGCCCAGATCTGCACCCAGTACTCCAGGTGCAGCCTCACCAGAGCTGAGTAGAGCGGCAGCATCCTCTCCCTCAACCTGCTGGTAACGCTCCTCCTGATGCAGCCAGGATCCCATTGGCCTTCTTGACCATGAGGGCACATTGCTGCCTCATGGTTAACTTGCTGTCAATCAGGACTCCCAAATCTCTCTCTGCAGAGCTTCTTTCCAGCAGGTCAAACCCTAATCTGTACTGGTGTCTGGGGTTATTCCTCCCCAGGTGCAGGACCCTGCACTTGTCCTTGTTGAACCTCATGAGGTTCCTCTCTGCCCAGCTCTCCATCCTGTCTAGGTCTCTCTGAATGGCAGCACAGCCCTCTGGAGTGTTGGCCACTCCACCCAGTTCGGTATCATCAGCAAACTTGGTGAGGGTGCACTCTGTGCCCTCGTCCACGTCATTGATGAACATTGATGAACATTAAATTTTAACCTATTTAATCACTTCAGCATATTTAAAAAGCTTGCCTTGAGACTGTTTTTAAAACAGGGCTAAGCACACAAGGAACATATATTTTTATGAGCAGAAGTTACAAAACAATTGAATTTGCTGAATTAAACAGATGATGGATGAGAAATCAAGAATACTACTATACAGCCAGTGTACAGCCGCAGGCTCTGTGTCCTCTGTTGAAGCGATATGACTTTATCTCTTGCACGCCATCAGCAGCCAATTTTTCTAAATCAGTATCAATTATGCCAACGCCATTGACTTCAGCAGGGCTCGGTTGGGAGGCTACACCCACACCCAGTTTACAAATGTAAGGGAATATTTGCAATAATTAGTTCTGCTTTTAAAATATTTATTGCCAAAACAATATTAAGACTCCCACCCAAAAAAAGTTATATAATTACCTCTGGAAACACATAATACATGGAAGTAGCATAAATCATTCCAAATCATTTATGTTTGGAAGAAATCAAACTCTGTTAGTAATACACATTTCAGGAATAAAAGCAAATTTCACTTCTAAAACATGACCAGGAAAAAGGCATTATTCCTTCATTATTTTATTGAACACACAATAATTCTGTTTCATAACTTTATGTTCCACATAATACAATTATGCACACCTGAGCCTTGACATCTGAGTTTCATAAGTATTTTTACATCTCCAGGGGAAAGCTTTTTGTGAATTTATAAGCAATTCCTGCAGCACTGGTCCAGATGAAGTGCACACACAATAGGCAAAATTGTTTTCTTAAGTAACAATGCCTCATTATTCTATTTAAACACATCAGCACTTATGCTAAAACATTAAGTAAGAAGTGCACTTTGTTATTTAAGAGTGTTTTTTTTTTATATACTCAACCCTTCTAGCAAGCTGTGAGGAAAATCTATTAGGCATGCTATGCTATTTTATCTTAATCCAGGGGAGTGAGAATCTAGGAAATGAAAAATAATCCAAAAGTTAATGTGGAACAGAATATTTAGGCAAAGTTAGGGCAGCACAATATTCCCTGTACACATAAAGCCTGAAAAAATGTTCTCGCTCTCCCTTGAGCTGAAGAGTGAAGATAAAGATGATGAATATTTTTCCTAGTTTATTATTATAGATATTAATATTGCTTTTTATTTCACCATGAAGAAATTTCTGTTAATTTATCAAGAAAATGTAAGTAAATATTATGTACTAGCTTTGTCTTATTTATTTGGGCTGTAAATATTAAATGCTAGCATATGTGCACACAGTCATCTGAGTTCTGCAATGTGTAATTAAATGGTACATTTCCAGTGTCCATGTAAAGTGCCCCAAAACTGAAAACCTAAGTCTCTGGATGATGACATATTGGTAACATGATACTTTGGACTGATAAAATTTTAACATTTCTTTGTTCCATGTACAGATACTTTCCCAAGTTTTCTCCAGCTTTCAAATTCATCATAAAATTAATTTTTAACTAGGTTAACTTGTTTTATCTTTTAAAAAAGTCACATTGTACCTCTTGGCAAGCAAACTTTTCAGAAAGGCTTATTCACAGTATTTGTTATTCTAAAAAAATGGAAATTACTGAGTTTTAATATATTCAAAATATGTGTAAAGTAGGCTATGCAACATTAATATGATTTTTGAAAAGAAAAGAAAAGAAGTTCAAAATTATTGTTTTCTGGAGTTTGCCACAGGGAAGTCTGTGGAGAGTACCTGAACAGGCTTTTCATTTTTTTCTTTAAAAAAAGAGAAGGACTAGATCACTTTTATGAGAATTACTAGCTTTATTGGGAAGGTGAACCTAGAAATCAGGAAAAGTCTTGATAAACATAATAAATATGAATAATAAACACAATAGCGACAATTATTTTGATTAAATAAGGCTATTAATAAGTTAAGGTTTGATTCACAGGAGGGTGAGAGTTCAGGCTCTTCTATTTCATGCCATTTGCTGACACCGTCTCTCCAAACTTGTTTCTGTCTGTCAGAACTGAGTATTCAGCATAGCTCTACAAGCAAGTACTACTGCCAGGCACTACTGGCAGACAGCAGACAGAGCATGGATTCAGTTTTCAGCAAACTTGGCACGTTGCCATCATTTTATGTAAATGATAGGACATTCTAAAGCAGAGATTCTGTGCTGAGGTCAACATGGGATTTTAATGTTCCATTCCCCTTCCCCGTCTCTTTCGCTTTCCCCACTCCAAACTGAGGTTTTTATTACTGTTACCAAACAATGTGAAGCTGGATGTAGACACGATCTCAGAGGTATTTCATTCTTGTGTTAACAGAAGTAATACCGATATGTAATGTTTGCGTTTTTGAGCAAAAGAAAAAGGCTCATGCAATTGCTGTACATCCTGATAACCTCAAAATGAGTATTACAGAATCATTCAGTTGAAAGAGACCTGGGGAGGTCCACAGTCTGACCACCAGTTCAAAGCAAGGTAACACTGAATTAAGGTTATGTTGGTTAGGACTTTGTCCAGTGTGTCTTGAAAAGCTCCAAGGACTAAGATTTCACAGTACATCTGGCCAACCTATTTCAATGCTTAATAATATACCATCTGGAAATGTGTACTATTGAATTCAAGAACAGCTAGTTGGAATGATGCAAACAAAACTTTTGGTCTGGATGCCTTCACTTTACTTGAAATATATAAGCAGAAGTTGATAAAATTTCCATTATATGAAAACCTGATTGATGAAAGCTTTGGCAGATTGTTGGTTTTCTGGACTTCACAGTGCTAGATATATGAGTCCTGCTACAGCTTCAAAACTCCTTGTCGTGAAACTGGATCTGAGATAATGGGAAGTGTTATCAGCTTATAGTCAAGAGTCTGACTTGGATTGCAGATAGGTCAGCTCTGTTCTTGGCAGGCTGGCTAGGTTTGGGGGAACCTTTGTGGTCCTCTGTAGTCACTCACATTTTGTAACTGGCCTTCTCTTGAGAAAATTGTCAGTAGTCAATGTCTCATTGGTAATCTGATACGGCGATCTACCCAAAAGCAAAAGCAATAAAAAATCATTTAAAAATAAATAAATCATGTCGAAAGAGAACTCCTTCAGATAGTGAATGAGCTATTTATATTAAAATGAGTAAAATATGCAGTTACGGCCAGCTTCTTTGGGGAGGCTTGTGCCTGCCTTTCTTGATGGCTGTAAGGTACAACAGTAAAACATTGGAACTTAAAAACCAATTCCTGTGCTTGGATTTCATTGATAAAGAATAAATTTTGCACAGGCATGTTGAGATAAGAAGTAATGAAAGTAGTAATTTAGTACATATTTCAATAAACTCTTCCCTCACAGTCATCCAGACCTCACTGGTAATATGTGATATTGGAAGACTACAGTTACTGAGGAGATTTACTTAGACTGTCAAATGATACAGAGATTCGATTTAGGAATAGAAATTGCATTGCATATCCAGCCCTATTCTATCTGTAAAAGCAAATAGGAAACTTCTTTTTTCCAGCAAATTTAAATAGATGGCAATGTCCTTCTTGATATTATCTGCCAGTGTGGGGTCTCTGAACCCTGAGATTTTAACGAACAATGGAAGCCCAGTATAACCTGTGGTTCTGGAACTGTGATTCTTTCTGGAAATCAGTCAGTCTTTCCCTGATATTTCTCTACATTGCTGCCAACATCTTGTCTTGTTGCATTGCTGTTATGGAATAGCAAGTGGAAGGGAGACAGCTTGTCAAAGATCTTAGATAAGGAACCAGATGTGCAAGAAAGTGCTTTCCACAGAGGTGTTCAACAAGGGATGATTGATCTATTAAGAACACTTGAACTTCTTTGTGAAGGTCAAACAGCCTCTAGAGTGCTTTTCCATGGAGAGCTGTCTGAGCTTGGTATGCAGCAGCAGCTGATGATGATTAGTTTCATCTCATCACATAGCATGATAAACATTAGAATTTAACACGTGCACATTAAGTTCATTTTGATTCACAGAGCGCGCATTTTATGTAGCAGTGTGGGCCATTATTTTGTTATCAATTCTTCTGAATGATCAATGATCTCAGAAAGTTTTGCATCAAATGCAACTTCCCTTCTTTCTACTTTCTTTTTCAGTCTATCTGCAGCCCTATCTGCATACTCTTCTGCACCTGACTTAGTCCAATGGCTCAAACTCATTTTATATATATACATATCTTCACTAGTCATTTATTTGACTACTTCCTTTAAAAATATCTTATCTATCAGTTCACAGGCTTCTATAAATCTCAGCTGGTAGGTAATTTAAGCCATGTTTGAAATTCTTACTGATCTATCTTCTCTTTCTTTCTTTCTTTCTTTCTTTCTTTCTTTCTTTCTTTCTTTCTTTCTTTCTTTCTTTCTTTCTTTCTTTCTTTCTTTCTTTCTTTCTTTCTTTCTTTCTTTCTTTCTTTCTCTCTTTCTTTCTTTCTTTCTTTCTTTCTTTCTTTCTCTTTCTTTCTTTCTTTCTTTCTTTCTTTCTTTCTTTCTTTCTTTCTTTCTTTCTTTCTTTCTTTCTCTTTCTTTCTTTCTTTCTTTCTTTCTTTCTTTCTTTCTTTCTTTCTTTCTTTCTCTCTTTCTCTCTCTCTTTCTTTCTCTCTTTCTTTCTCTCTTTCTCTCTTTCTCTCTCTCTCTTTCTCTCTCTCTCTTTCTCTCTTTCACTTTCTCTCCTTTTTTCTCTCTCTTTCCCTCTCTTTATCTCTTTCTTTCTTTCTTTCTTTCTTTCTTGTATAAGATACACCTTCTTGTCTTCTCTAATTTCAGCAGTTCACCTGTTGAATCTTCCTTCTCTCCGACTTTTCTCTTGGGAGAGGTTTATATTCCATCTGCTTTGCTGCACTTTTTTTTTTTTCCTGAGAAACATTTAAAAAATATCCATTACTGCTCTCAGGACACCTATTTCTCCAGCTGAAGGGCCTTTCTTGAATATATATATATATACACACACATATATAAATATGTAATCTCTCTATAGACATATTTTATATATGTTATATATATATTTATATAAATCTGTACAATTCTACAGATTTATGGGATCATGTATATATAATGCAGGTTGGAAGAGATCTTTGGAGTTCATGTACTCTAATGTTCAACACAAAGCAGGACTGACTTTGCTCTTACATCAGGTTGCTCAGGGCCTTGTACAGTTACTTTTTGTGCATCTCCAGGGACAAGGAAGCCACAGCCTTTCTGGGCAACCTGTGTGAGTGTTTGACCCACCTTCATGGGGTCACCTTGTATTTAAAAATTCACCTTATAAATATAAATATAAATTGGAAATTTCAAATTTACAAGTTTTAATTTTTCATTGCCTCTTGTCCTTCTGTACATGTCTAAGGAAACTGTGCTTTGATTTTCTCTGAAGTGAGCAGCTAGGTTTATAGCTAGCTAAGCTGAGTAATAAGGTCTCCCCTGAACCTTCTATTAAAGCAGAACAAACTAATTTCTCTCAGCCTCTCCTCATATACCCTTTGCTCCAGCACCCTAATCAGTCTGGCGGACCCCCTGGACAAAACTGGGCCCCAAATACTCCACAAGTGTCAAAATGAGAGGAACAAAACTCTTCACTACACCCTTGCTAATGCAGCCCACTTTGCGGCTGACATTTATTCTTGCAGCAATGAACTGCTGATGCATGTTCAGTTTGTTTTAAACCAAAACCCAACAAATGTTTTTGCAAAGCTGCTTTCTGATGCCATTGTCTCCCTGTATTACTGTATGCTTGTAATAACATCAAAGCCTTCTTTGAAACAGAAATGTTTTACCTCAATGGACTTTTGTTAATACAGATTTTCAGGCTTTTGTGGAAACATTCCCTTGGTCTGTCTGTACACCCAGGTGCTTTACATCCAATAATTATTTTATAGTTCAAAGAGTTTCACAGTACCATTAATAACAAAAATAAAACATAAAACACATTGAATCTGAAGTTTGTCAGACACATTTTGACAAGGCTCAAAAATCCAGTCTTAGTGTACTTTTAGCTATACTCTTAATTTATCTTCTCTGAAAGATTGTGCTGTAAATGTGAAGCTACAATTCTATCATTTCTTTCAATTACATCATAAGATCCACTTATTATAACTGTATCACAATTATAGCACAATGTTTAAATACAAAGCCATAGAAATCATGTTGCAGAACACTAGTGAACAGCACTCTTTAAAAAGCATGCTAAAGTCATCTCAGGCAATCAGCAATGTTCATCATAAAAATGACAGATGTGAACTCACACACAACTAACCAGAATCATTCTTAACAAGTCTGTCATTATACTAATCTCTCGGGTAATACTGACCTCCCTCCTCTGTGTTGCATTCTCCCCCACCATCTTCTTCCACATGAAACAGAGGTTACTTGTCAGCCCAGGAGGGGTAAAAGTTAGCCCATTTCTACACAAATCCCTTGGAATGGAGAAGAATAGAAATTGATAGCCATTTTCCAGGATGACTAAGAGGATACACTCTACTAGCAGGGTAAAGAGATCTACCTACACACACAACTATATGAAATACCCCAGGACTTTATCTTACCAGTCAAACACTTTGTCAGGAGGTGAAATTATTAGTGGTATGCCCTTCTAAGATGTCACTTCCTCAAACAAACAGTCCTCCATGCATAACATAATTGTAACTTGGAAAGCATTTACTGACATGGTGTTGGGTAGGAAGCACCTTATTCCATCTTTTAACACCATGCTTTTGTTGTGTAATGAGAATTGAGTAACCAGGAAGAAAAGAGCAAATCATATCTAATCTTGCACATTTCACCTCTTGCCTGAGACGTGAGACACACATCACCAGCCGGGGTGACAAGTTTAGTAGATAGGACTCCCGATTTACAGTCAGAACAGCTTGATTTAAGTCTGTTGGCTCATGGCTTCAAAACACAAATGAGTTACTGCAGGGTAACATAGTGCTGCATATCAGCAGCTTCACAGTAGCTGTCTGAGTGTGTGTGTTTAGCCCACAGCAAATGTGAGATCTTTAAGATAGCTCAGATCTCTGTCATGGCTGAAATAGAACAACACGTGGAAATGCCGTTTCCATGACTCTATGGTTAGTTAGCACATGTGCCTGGAAAGCAAAGACTCATTTGCTAATTTTACTTACTTTTGAGCAGAAATCTAAAATCTGATAAATAAGCTCATCTCCAATAATAAAGTTAGCTTAATCTGGGAAAAAGACGTATAGAATATATCAGTCAAGGACTCTCAGAGAAACACCCAGATGCGCACTTAACCCCTCCCTTTGGAGTTTTTATATCATTGATAGAGAAAAAATAAATCAGAAGAACTGAAAGAAGATTTTATCATCATTTTCTTTTATTAGCAGAGTAGCCAATTTTATATCAGTGCTGTGATAATAGCTCACTTAACTTAGGCTTTGAGTTGGCTGTATTTGCTTTTCTTTTACTTTTGTTTGTGGTTTAGGAGCATTAACACCAGAAGAAATACAGCACTTATATATATAAACAGAGGGAAGAAAAAAGCTCAAGGAGTTACCATGAGCTTCTTGAGTATTCTTAGAGGATTAGCGTTGTGAGAACAATTAATATGTTCACAACAGAACAGAACTGATCCAAGGTTACATTCTGACACCATTGTTATTGGTTCCAGCAAATTATTAGATACTGAGGAAAGAATAGTAATTTACAACAATTTACTTCTTATTGATGTTTTAAATTGTGTGTAACTGCTGCATAGAGAGCGCAATACACAAGGTAAGGGGGCACTAATTATTCCACTGCAGGCTCTTTAGCAAAAATAACTTTTCTTATTGCAGAAGGAAGGACAAAAAAAACTTAAAGTGGTTTTCTTTTGACAAGAACTTTATAAAATTAATGTAAAAATGTGAACGTAAGGATAAAAGTATCAAATAAAGATGTTGATTCTTGTTTATCATAGTACAAATACAAAAAAATATCAGTCTGAGCCAGCTTCAGTTACATTATTTTTGTCATATACTGGCTAATGAAAAGGAAGAATGTATAGTTTTATACACTTAAAGTATGTATATATATATATCACAGAATCATAAAATGGTTAAGGTTTGAAGGGACCTCTAGAGATCATCTAGTCCAACCCCCCTGCTCCAGCAGGGACATCCAGAGCACATGGCACAGGGTGAGGTCCAGACAGGTTTGGAAGATTCCCAGAGAAGGAGACTCCACAACCTCTCTGGGCAGCCTGTTCCAGGGCTCTGTAAACCCTCACAAGAAAGTTCTTCCTCATATGGAGATTAAACTTCCTATGCCTCGGTTTACACCCATTATCCCTCGTCCTGTCACTGGTCACCATAGAGAACAGTGTGGCCCCATCCTCCCTATAATCACCCCCCAGGTACTTGAACATATTGATCAAACCTCCTCTCAGCCTTTTCTTCTCCAGACTAAACATGCCCAGCTCTCTCAGTCTTTCCTCATACAACAAATGCTCCAGTCCCTTAATTATCTTTGTCACTCTACGCTGGACCCTCTCCTGCAGCTCCACATCCCTCTTGTACTGTGGGGCCCAGAACTGCACACAATACTCCGGGAGCGGCCTCACTGGAGCTGAGCAGAGGGGCAGTTGCCCTCGACCTGCTGGCAACGCTTCTCCTGGTGCAGCCAGGATCCCATTGGCCTTCTTGGACACAAGGGCACATTGCTGCCTCATGGTTAACCTCTTGTCAACCAGGACTCCTAAATCGCTCTCTGCGGAGCTACTTTCCAGCAAGTCAACCCCCTAGTCTGTACTGGTGCCTGGGGTTATTCCTCCCCAGGTGCAGGACCCTGCACTTGTCCTTGTTGAACCTCATGATGTTCCTCTCTCCCAACTCTCCATCCTGTCTAGGTCTCTCTGAATGGCAGCACAGCCCTCTGGAGTGTCGGCCACTCCACTCAGTTTGCACCTGCAAGCTTGCTGAGGGTGCACTCTGTGTCCTTGTCCAAGTCATTGATGAACAATTTGAACAGCACTGGGCCCAGTACTGACCCCTGCGGCACACCACTGGCTACAGGCCTCCAACCCGACTTGATCACATTTATCACAACCCTCTGGGCTCTGCCATTCCACCAGTCCTCAATCCCTCTCTCTGTCTGCTTGTCCAGTCCCCACTTCTGGAGCTTTCCTATGAGGATGTTATGGGATTGCTGAAATCAAGGTAGACAACATCCATGTCTCTCCCATCGTCCATCCAGGCTGTCACCTCATTGTAGAAGGTTATCAGGTTCATCAAACATGACTTTTCCTTGGTGAATCCATGCTGACTACTCCTGATCACCTTCTTTTCCTTGACATACCTAGAGATGGTCTCTAGGATGAGCTGCTTTATATACATATATACACAAATATATATATATATGAATATGAATATAAATATAAATAAATAAGAGGACAGACCAGCACAGGTATCTGCTACAGATTGCTTGGTGAAGAAGAATATGAAACATTCTTTAGACAAATGGAAATAGCCTCATGATTGCAGGTCCCAGTGTTCGTTGGGGACATTAAGCACCCTAGTCTCTTCTGGAAGGGCAACATAGCTGGGCACAATAAATTCAGGACATTTCTTGAGTTTGTCAAAGACTTTCTTGACACAAGGGATAGATGAGCTGAAGTTCATCAGCTAATCTGCTGGATCTACTACTCACAAACAAGGAAGATACAAAGGTTAAGGATAAGTTTGGCTGCAGTGATCATGACATGGTGTAGTTTAAAATCTTGAGAGAAACTGCAAGCCAAATAACAGAATTGCAAAGATTTCAAAGGAGCAGATATCAGGGATCTGCTTGACCAGGTTCCAGAGGAGGCTTCTCTGATCTTCAGGGACAGCCTCCTTGGAGCACAAGATGATCCATCCCAATGTCCTGGAAGCTAAACAAGTGCAGCAGAATGGAGGCATAGATGAACAAGGACTCCTGACTGTAAATCAGTAAAAAAAGAGAAGGGAGAAAGTGGAAGCAGGAATGGGCTGCCCAGGAGGAAAACAGTGACAGTGCACAAGCAGGCAGGGATGGAGTTAGAAAAGCCAGACCACAGCTGGATTTGAATCTAGAGAGATGTTTCAGGGATGGCAAAATGAGATTCCATAATTATACTGACAACAAAATAAAGCTAATGATAATGTGACCCCACTGCTTGTTGGAGCAGGGGGTCTACTGATAAAGGTCATATAACTTTTTTGTTTGAGTTGTTACTGGTAAGATCTGCTTTCCAGTTTCCCGGGTACAGAATCTCTGGACAGAATACGTTATATGTGCAGCATATAACTCTTGTGCTGTAAAAAAAATGCCATGAAGAAATGCAAAACCAACTGGGCACGAGCATGCCTTCTGGGCAGTTTGCACACAACACATTGAAAACTATCTATCCGATCCATCAGATTTATAGCATGCTAGCACAGGACAAACCGTGTGTCACCTGATAAGCTCAATGCTTCACAAAACCCGAAAGCATTGTTGCATATGACTATGCAGAATGAATTGGTTCAGTCTCCCAGAAATCCTAAGTAAATGCTGGCAAACCTAGATCAAGATCTTTCAGTAGAAGGTGAGATTAATTTGTCCAGTCATAGACATCTACTATCCTTTGCAATAACTTAAGCTCTCTGAAATATCTAGAGTGTGTTGGCAGATGTGACACAAGACTTTAGATAAACTCGTACCCTTCTGAAGGTCAGACCGAATAGTTGAAGGCCTCTAAATTTACGCTAGATATCATTTTGGCAGTTTAGGTAAACAAATACAGACCTTTTTATACTTAGGTTTCAAGCCAAAAGATAAGCTTAGCTATGCTGGCTTTGCATTACTCCAGCAAGAAAGTTACGTTGTAATCTTTCTGGTTTCCTTAAACTATAACTGAAGACCTATTAAGAGCATTACTGTCAATAAGTGCTCCTAAGACAAAAATAATAATAGAAAAAGTCTTTCTGTGTAGTCTTTGGAAAACAACAACAACAATAACAAAACTTTAGCCCTAAGGGTCTTTCTCAGCAAGTCATTCAGCTGTCAATTTTGAAAGAATTCTTCAACTTGCATTTTTGCTATCTTGAAGCATAGCTGTTTTCTTTAGGTATACTCTTACCTACTTTCCAAGTCCAAAAATAATACACTTGAAAATGTGAATGTCATGCATTTGAGGTCTTCTGTGACCAGTTCCAAGCTGTAACATGCCTACCTTGTGCTCCTGGAAGCACTCTGAGCTACACATGAAAAGCTAGGCTCCGCATTAGACAAATGCTCTCATGCTATATTTAAGAATGAGACATCTGTGGAGAAATTACAGGCCTCGATGCTGAATTTTTAAGCTCTTCTTTCCAGGGCTTTAGGAAATGTGTTTCAGCACCTGGATGTGAGATATCTTTTGAAATCCAGGAAGGATCTTGTTACCTGCTAGGCTTCATTTGAGAATCTAGGGACATCATTAAAAGAAAATCTGTTTTCTTGTTCATCTGTGCACTAACTTTCAGTAATTTTCATCAAAAAAAGCAGCCACTTTCATGAGCACTTATTTCCCAAGCTCCCAAAACATTTCTGATCTTTGGCCCCTGCTTTAAGGGAATTCTGTATCTACCAATCTATAACTTTCTACTCTTTTCTGAAAGCTTAGTTGTTTCCTGATATCAAAGGCCAGGTGGTAATGAAACTCAGAAAAAAATCAGGTCATGCCAGTTCATTATGTCATTTCTTCTGTGAGGGTTACTAGTGAAAGAATCCTTTTTCCTGCAGCTACACAGGAAATAAACCAAGTCAAGTCCATTTGGAAACAGCTGATGCTAAAATACATTTTCTTTAAGCTTTCCATGTTTGAAAGGTTATAGTAGCGTTATCAAGGTGGACATCTTGCTTTCTATAGGAGAGAAATTCCTGTCTTCCCGCTGAACAGGCTGAACATCAGCTGGATTCAAAGCTCTCTTGCTTTATAGGCAACATCTCCATCTTTCTTATGCAGCATAATCCTACCCAAAGAAACTCTCTTATCCTGCCCCTGGGAGTGGGCACTCGCACTGTTGTTCCCAAAGTAAAGATAAGTTGATAAGAAATAGTCTATTTGGATAGTCTTACATAAAATGACATTGCTTTCAAAGGATTTAAAAATATTTTTGCAAGCTACTTAGGATGCAAACAACACAACAGCATTCACAATGGAGATGAATCCAACATGCTTTAAAACAGGTTCTCTTTTTCACTTGGATCAAAGAAACCTACTATCTAATAGTGAAAATACAGAAGTATCCATGTAAACTTGTTTTCACTTGCAACACATGGAAATCACATGCTTTCTTGCTTGCTTAATATAGTCATAGCTATTAACTTAAGTAAGTGAGAGTAGGAAACATTTTGGATATGTCTTAAAAGAAACAATAATAGATTACTAATGGTAGGGAAATGCATGCTTTTCTTTTGATCCTTCATTTTTACCTTGTCCTTCCCATCTTAAACCACAAAATTCACTGCAATATTTGCTATGAAAAATCCTTTTTACACTTGATTTTAAAAGGTCCACAATTATACACCTTAAAATAGTGCATTATAATAAAGCTTTAAAATTGTTATATTTACAAAGCTTAGGCTGGTGGTTTTTAAGACAGCCTGTAGGAGTTAAATACTTGTTTCACATTTTCAAATCATCAACAAGGTCTCCTTTGAAAATGTCACTGCCAGAACCAAGCAACGACAAATGTGTCAAAATAGACATGTATGTGAGAGTGCAGCTAAAGGGATGTAAGTATGTTCCAATGCTCAGCATATATTTAAGCACTTTTTAAATTAACCATTCTGCTTTTTTTTTTTTTTTTGGTATGTCAGGCTCATTTCTGTCAACATAAATTTCAGAAATTTTTGTAATTCATGAGAAATTACAGCAAAAATGCAGCTTACAAGTAACGTCTAACTCAGGGTAACATGCTGGTGAGTAATGAATTGCAAAAGAGGTGTAGACAATGCAAAGTAACTCTGGAATACAGCTATTGCTTTTAAACACTGTATTGAAATTTGAAAAGAAATTCCAGCAGAACATAAGGTTTATGAATCTTCCTTCTGTGTCTGACAAAACGATTGAGAGTATCAGTCACTAAGGAAATGTAACAACATAATAAACAAAAAAGCACAGGACAGCTGCTAAAGATGTGAAAGAATTACCTTTAAAACAAAAAAAAACCCCAAAAAACAAAAATACAAAGCACAGAAACAAAACACAGAACAAATCCTAAACTTGCCATTTTTCCATAGCACAAAAATTAGGAGGAAGAAATACTATAATTATTAATAGATGTACTAGTGCAAAAATGCTACTGCAACTATGTATGTATATGTGGAAATCGGAACAAAAAATACATGGTATTAAACAAAGTAATTGCAAAATTGCAAATTTGGTAGTATGGAATAGGGACTTAGAAGAGATGTTTTTCCCATTCAGCTCAGCTATTGACCTTGGACAAAATATTTCAGCTCACAGCTTTTCTGCTTCTCAATCTATAAAATAGAAATGCTGATATTTATCTTCCTTCATAAACCACCTGAGCATGAGTAGATGAAAAGTTCCATATATTAGTTAAGGGATATTTATTATGTTTGCCAATATCTGAGTTAAAAAACTTCCTTCTCATTGGAACTAGAGCTTACGCATCAATTCCAAGTCTGGACAACTGCTTGGCAACACACTGACTAGCATGTTACATCTTATGAGTTAGAGGGTCTGTGCTTATGAAGACCCAGACTAATGGAAAGAGTATAGACAACACTGACCTGCAGGACTGTAGGTTGCATCTGTGTAGCAAATATAAGCAAGATGAAGAGATAGACGAAAGTAGCTCAGACACACAAAGAATATCACTTGAGATAATACAGTATTTCAGACTAAATCATTCTGTGCACTGAGCATTGTAATTCTATGACCAAAATGCTTCCAGATTAAACTACAGTCTAACAGATAAATCTGCCAAGTCATGACTATCATGCTTGATTTCCAAGGATATGTCAATGTTTTCCTTCTTTAGTGCCATTTTTTCCTTTCCTCTGAGACAAGGACGACCAGATTTTTCTATAGAAACCAGGCAAGTTATTTCCATGATCATTTCTACTCCAGCCACTGGGCAATCTTCAGTCTGATGGAATCATCTGAAGCTTTGTAAATTTTAGCTTTTGGTATAATAGAATTGTTATGTCACTTAGGACCTTTACTTTCCAAACAGGGTATTGTCTACCTAGCTACATAGCAGCTCTCTATTGTAGTTACCTATGAAGACTTAGAGGGTGGCAAGAGCCTCTGGAATATTCAAGAAAAGGGATTTTTTTTTCCCTGTTAGATTTTGCTTATTGTATATTTAGAACATCAAAATCCTCCCCAAATGCAAAGACTAACAAAAATAAGATGAGGAGGGGACAACAAATTCTGGATGGAAAACTGAACTCTCTATATAGTGGAGAGCACACAGCTTAGGTCAGCTTTTGGCAGATGTAACCTGTGTGACCAGCATGTTCACATGGCAGATGTTATCTGTAATTTCCAGAATTTTAGCAGTCCTACCAGACAATTCTTCTGCCTCTTGTATATGTTTTGCTGACGTGTGCACATATATAGGCATACTTCTTTCTCCCTCAAAGCAATTTGCCTATATGTTTTTATTAATCCTCTATTCAGATGTGATCTAATCATCGGGTTTTTGTCTGAGTTTATTCAGACTTTCTGCAGAGCAAATGTTTTATGTGAGCTACCTGCAGAAGTTAAGTAGTGAGATGCATCTTTTTCACGAATGCAAGGAAGTTTGAAAGTATATTCCTGACATAAAGCATTACTGATCAGTTAACAATATAAGAATTAGAAAAGTCATTAATATAGTTAATGATCCTTAATTACATAATGGAATGCCTGTTACATGATTCTTCTGTCTCTCAGCATTTCCATGCATTATTGATAGCCAATTAGGCACACATGAAAGAGCTGGGAGAACTATTTGCAGCAAACAATTTATTTGACAAATCTAGCCTCGCTTTCTGTTTTTGAATTACCTATAAGCAAATTTTGATTTTTATAAATTTCATTGTTACTCCAAGCTACTCAGTGAATCATTTAAGCAAGTGTTTTCCTGAGTATGCACTGATGGCAAAATATTTTGTATAACTTTTGCTTACTGGATGTGAGTTATTCTTATTTCTCCATCAAAATATTTCTCTCTCGAGTTTTTTTGAGCATTTTCTGTTCTTTCACTTGGGTGGATACTAAACTTAGTACTCCCATAATATGAACAAAAATGTTAATGCTTTTCCAGATCTATATTTACATCACTCTTTACTTGACTTGGACCACAGTAAAACCATAAAATCACGATTCGGCCTATTTCATGATAGAGGTTCTAAAACCTCTATTGGCAAAATTATTTTGATATGCAAAGAGAGAACTGACATCATGAGTACCCATTTTTTTTCCAGGCTTTGCCTTGACCAATGGCTACTTTGGGCACTGGGGCTCTTATGCCAGGGACTGTATATACTTACCAGACATACTCAGCTGGTTTAGAGACTCTTCCTGATTCCTCCTCCTCCTACTTTACAACATGACTCATTGAGTGGGAAACACAGCCTGGATTTACACTAATTTTACACTGGAAATCCTCCTCCATATTTATTCAGGATGAAGGTGTTGCCATCATATGAAATAATCATAACACAGTTGTCCAGCTACTGGGATCAAAAGAAGCCAAGTTTTGTCTCTCTCATTTGTATCTAATCTAAGCCAACTATTTCAGGTTTTGCTTATCTCTGACAAGGTATGCTAGCAGCCTGAGATTAACTCTTCACATTTAAAAATGACAACAAAAATGATATTCTGGGTGAAGGACTAGTTCTGCCTATAACCAAAATGCACTCCAAACAGCTCACTTTTCACCATCCTCCTATGAAATTAGGTGAGATTTGATGTGTTAGCTAGGGATATAAGTAGCTAAAAAAAAAAAAAAAAAAGTCACGTTTGGGATATTTCATGTAAATCAACTGCTTACCAAAAGCATCATATTATTCTGGGACGTTTATGTTTGTTTGTTTTTTCCTGGTGAGACATACTTAGTACATAGGAGAGGGCAAGGCTAACTTCAGGTATAGAAAGGCAGGGATGTGGTCAAAGAGACATTAGGGATACGCTAGCACACTGCTTAACCACAATGGTAACTTTGAAGCTTCTTTCATCCCCTACTTCTCTTTCTTTCTCTTGTCTCTCCTCCTTTCTTTGGAGGTTAATGGGATGTAGCTCGTCAATGATCTCAGGTCAAACAGTTTGGCCATCCCTATCTAGAAGTCATCTAATGAGTGAACTAGCTCTTGATGCTGGCAACTACAGGTCAATCTGATTTTGTATTAACTTAAAGAAGGTCAAATGGTCTCTAAATTTGATAAATATCCTATTTCTTGAACTGCTGAGGGAGAGCATAGACAAGGTGAAAGTTAATAAAATTCTGGAGTTTTACAGACACACAAATAGGTACTATGGCTTAATTTGCACCAAGGCTAACTTGTACTTGACTTGACTTATGCTACAGAAACTACATTCTATGTATCCCAGTTACATTAGGACAACTAATTTATACTAAATAGTGTATCTGATAAACTTAATTACTTTGCATATACAAACGGTCCCTTAGCTGGGTGATATTTTTAAAGTTGTATTTGTCATTACAGCCTGAACTGTGATTATCTCAAGTTTTATTTTGGATTTCTTTTTCTTGATTATTTGATTATAATAATTGAAATTAGAGAGGTATTATTTTAATCTAATAGGCTTGGCAGGTCTCCTGACATGGTTTATCTTTATGAGTCTGGACAAGGATGCAAACATTTCTGGCATGAATATGGAAATATGATTATGACATGAAGCTTTTCTGAAATACGTTTCTGATGAGTTTTATGTGCATTTACAGCAGAGAAGGGGTTAATATTTCACAGGGATATCAGAATTAGGAATTAAAAAAAAAAAACACTGCAGAGACGATAAACAAAACAGGAACAGGAAAAGTGAAACTTGGAACAAAGAAAGGAGAAAAAATAAAAGATCTTTGACAAAAGAGTGATAATGGAGTACTCTCAGGTCTGGACCCCAGCTGAAAAATGCTCGGGAGTTCGTGGTATCCTTTCTCTAAGAGTTGAAAACATCTCACTGAAGATATAATACTTCCCTAGGTGACATCTTATTCTCTTCTGGTTTCTCTGTTAAATTTTTACATTTGCTTTGCTAGAATAATGCAACAGACTAAGATTGGGTTAAAGTGACCAGAGGGCTTTAGATTCAGCTGTACTGAGTGTATTTACAGTTTTGGAGGAGCATTTTATTTTGCATTTTGCAGCTGTATCTACTTTTGGGTTGCAAGAGAGCTTTCACAATATATTAGACAATTTTATTCAGAAACATTTTTTTTTTCTGCAGATGCTTATAAGGCAAATAATGCTCTTTTTACTCAGAACTTGTGTGATTCACAGGTAGTGTCTGTGAAGCGCATGAAGGTTGCTGTCAGGAAAGAGCCTTTTGTAAAAGAATTTAAGCTCCTTATGAAATGAAATGTCCAGCTTGTGAGAAATGAAGTTCAGTCTGCCAAAGATAAGAGAGACCCAGAAATATATTAATAGTATATTGGTAACATATAAGACTGTACATTATGACTTATTGATAATATATGTTTACTGTTCATATCTTGTTCTCATTTGTCTGTTAATCTGGCCAACTTTACAGATCAGTTTTAAAAATGAATAATAAAATTTTCACTTTAGCACAACATTCATGCATATAAAGGCCAGATGTAGTTTCCTAAACAGTATTATGAAACCCACTCTGTGATGTGATTTAATCTCTGTAGGGAGAGTTCTGCAGCCACAGCTGCAGAATTTCAACTAACTGGTAACAGTGGGCATTAAAAAGTATGAAACTGGAAGAAGCAAGAAACATGATTATTGTTACTGATTATTACTATTATATATATATGCCCTGTGGCATACAAATGCATGTTGCAATCATAAGACTGGTAGAAAATAACAGAAATGATATGATTATGCCAAGCAAAGCTTTTGATTAGCAGGGTGCTTAGTGACCGATGTCTGCTTTTCTGTTGAAAGCCAAATTGACACAAAATGGGGGAAAATGTGATTTCCATCAGAACAAAAGAATATTTTGATTTTTCAAATACTGCTGCTTCTGTTTCTTAGGAGGTACCTCCTGGCAGGTACTTCTGTATTGCAATATTGCATATTAACCTGAGTACCTGAGCTGAATGTCATGATTTATGATTGGTCATAATAACATGAATTATTGAGAGAAGTCCATGCATGATATAGCACAAACGAGGTATCCTACAAGGAAGACTATGCAGACCTTGACAGAAAATCAGAACAGGCCAGGCCAGTGGATCACCTCCAATGGATCAACACAATAGAATTAAAATAGTTCATACTGTGGGTGGAATAGAACTTTTTTTTTTGAGCTAACTAATTGAAATCCCCACTACTTCACCAAATTCTCACTTTTTAATGGAAAAACCTTTTGAAGCAGATCAGATTCCCCACATTTTCTTTGGTGAATTTGGGCAAATGTGCATGTTAGAATTCCTTATATGTTAAATGATATTTCCAGCATTATATAGCCTGAAATTTTCCAAAAATGCATTTTGGAAGCAAATGGATAGAATCTGTAAGTTAAGCATAGCAAAATAAAGTTGGCAATACAATTTATGGGGCTTTACTTTTGACTGCTCTCTGTTCATCTGAACTTTTCTGTTCTCAGATCTCTCCTGTATACACAGCCAAGAGGATTCCTTCTGAGAAGACTCTTAAGAGGTGCTTTGCTGTGCGGTGTGTATTACCTAAGGGATTTAACTGAAAAATAGGAATTGGCCAACGCTTTTCCAGTAACAGGAAGGCTGAATAACTTGTGTAACCATGGGCATTTTGACAGTGTCTGAACAGAATGCCCAATCCATTTGTTTAATTTCTCTCTTATAAATTATATCTCTTTTATATTTATATCTCTTACCAAGTAGAATAGAAAACATTCTAGAAAGAGCAACAACAAACTTGCCTGATTTTGAAATTCTTATCCTGTTTTATAGAAGCTAAATCTTGGTAGGCTTAAACTGACTTGAGACTGACCTTGAAGCTGGCAAGCTAAAACAATTATGTAACCACAGCCAAACAGAAGGAGACTGCTAAGAAGGGGAACAGCAAGGACAAAATTGACTTGGAGCACATAGATATGCACAGGAGATAACTACTTCGGAGACAGCTTTTTAATTTTTAAAAAAAAATTTCTTTAAAAAAGAACAAGCGAGAAAGAGTAGAAGAAACAACAAGAAGTTATTCAATGGCAGTAATAATAACATTTAGCAGATAATAATATCCAACTTTATGATACTGATTATTCTTTCAGTTCCTGGTGTATAGGGTATAGTACCATGGTTCAACATGTGCTACCATACATGAATGTGTAGTGTATACCTGTAGCATGGTATCTACAATTATTTACATGATACAGCAATCTTGATTATTCATGATTATTTTAATGCATACGCTTTGTAGGTATTAATAACAAACAAGCATATGTTTAAATCTACTCCTGTTCAGCAAAACACTTAATTCTAGATACACCAATACCTCAAGCAAAATTTAAGCCAATGAGTAGGATTTATGTAAATTAATATCACCAAGGACAAGACCTAGCAATCTAACAGCTGTGACAAGGCAGTCTAATATACCATGGATGGATAATATATGTGACCTAACAGGAATGACCTAACAGGAATGTACGTCTCTGATTGATAGCTAATATAGCTTGTTCAGCACTAACTTGGCTCCACAAACCAGCATTTTATGAAGAAGATTTATGCTAATTCTTGCATTTGTCCTACCCATTAAGTCCAACTGGAATGAAATTAAGACTTTTCAAAGGGATTAATTCCCATGTCCAAACAAGTATCCAGTTGCCTACCTTTTCTTTCACTCTCCTGAGTGTTGTAAGATTCTAAATTAGGACTAAGTTTATAACTATTCTGTTGGACCTGGTCTCAAATATTTTGCTGGGGCAATGTGGATTGCTGTGTTTGAGTATTATGCACCACTAACTTTCAGAGACAAGTGAAGGATTTTTTTTCCAAAATCACTATTTATTAAAACAAAACACGGTATCTCATCCTAAGCAATTTTTAATCTGATTTCAATGCTGGAATACATTGTGCTCATTGATTGTCATTGCTTTATTTTGTGCCGTACTTTTGGATGCTTTGAGAATGCTTTTTGTTGAGGCTATTGATGATATATAGCTTATAGGCTAGTTAGCGCTCTCTGATCTGCCTCCAGGATAAATTTCCTTTATGGTTAAAAGGACACATCTTATTTCCTGTTTGAGTTTTGATGAGCTCCACACTTTGCTACTGCTCCTTGCTATTGCTTTGTCTGCTCAGTCTGCCCTGTAGTATCACATTTTCTTTAACCATTTCTCAAATTGTGATGAGCCAAGATTCAGAAGGGAGTTATCTGGGCCAATAATGGTTTTAGAGAGTCATCCAGTCAAACCTTGGTAATGTATGCAAAGTCAGGAGCCTCATCTGCAATCAAATCATGGATGGCTGTAACCTTTTTAGGCATTGACTTAGCAATTAAATAGTATGAATCAACATGTTGGGTCACTGTCAATCAACACCATGTGCACTGAATAAGAGATGTCAGGTAAAGCTAATGGTGCTGACATTATATACGTCACAGTTTGCTGTGGACATTACTCCCCTTCTTGCAGTTCTGTTACCTGCCATTAGATTATAAGGAACAACACACTTCTTCCTGAAAGGTGACAGAATAGCAATACTGCTAAATTGTCGTGACCTTACATGAACTCACAGAATGGGTAAAGATGCTTCAATGGATTTACTAATACATCTTACTGTGCTTATGTGTAAATGCTTATCCTGAATGATTACTACAGAATCTAAGGCAAATTTGTCTTCCTTCATTTTAATTAAAACCACTGTGAGGTGAGGATAGTTCTGTTTTGTAATAGTCTTCTGATTCAAGTATGTTTAAATGCTTTCTTCTCTTTCCCATCCTCCAAAGGATGTTGAAAATACACCATTTAGACCATAGTGTACCAAAGTGTTAACATTTAATATTTTCAGATGTGGAGACGTTTGTTGCATTTACAGAATATCAGAACTGTGTCCATTCCTTGAGGGAGCAAAAACAAACTGGACAAAAGGAGTTAAAATCTCACAATTAAACACCATATTTCATCTTTCAGTCTGTGTCAGTTTATAGATGATCTAGTACAAGGTTCTAGGACATAACTGGAGAAATAAAACAGTAACTTCACCATAGGATGAAGACTTAAATTAGCTGTCACTTGAAATTTCGAGTTGCAATAACAGGGTTTTACTCAAGATGGGGAAGGGAGGAGAAAGACAGTTTCTGTGATATAGTCACTACTTTTTGTACCTGCCTCAATTACTTTTCTTCATGGTGAAGCAAATAGAAGATCCTTCATACCAAGATACTTGGAATGAATTGTATTCAATGATGAATATTGCAGAGCACATTTAGTAGCAGATATGCTCTTGAAAATATCTGAAGGACAAATTTTAATACATGTTCCTAAGGCCTTTCTTTTTTAAGTCTTTTATCCTGCTTCATAACTGATGCCATGGGTATTATTTAGATGTTATTCATAGACATTACAATAACTTTCAGAATTGTATTAAAAAAATCTGAAGCAGTTTGAGCGAGATCTTGGAGGGAGGTAAAGATGATTCTCATTTTAATTCTTTAGTTGTTAAAATAGTTTTTTTGAGTAGGATAGCTGATATGTAACTTCAGAGCAAAATTTAAAATATGTTGCTTTTCTGAATCTCATGTGTTTCCACATTTTCTCTTTAAATCAGAAAATAAAACTTAGCAGAACGAGAAATGAGCCCTAAAACCACCTTTTCAAAAAACAGTCACGGAGACTATTTTAAAGGCAACAGTATTAGATTCACTTCCTTAAAGCTGTTGGAAAGAGGGAACCTCGAAAGATCCAGGCTCCTTAAGAGATTTCCATCATCTCCTGAGACATAATACTAGGAGAATTATAATGAAATATATAATGAAATATAATGAAGGGAGATGCCAAGTCCTGCCTTTGGGGAGGAATAGCCCCATCCACCTTTTCTCACTTTCTCACCACCCTAGTCCCCTTCAAAATAGACAACCACTGCTAATTTTTTATCCCCCACTAGTCACAGTTTTACTACATCTATGTATGGCAGAGGTGTCTTTCTGGACTAATTCCTTCAATAAATTTTCCATCTGCTTTGCTGGTGATAGGTGCCCACCTATATCAGCACTTCTGGTGGCACTCCCTGCCCCAAGTTGCCATCAGGTTTAATACAAAAATAGTAGTTCTGGTAAGAAAGATTTTCACTACTTCAACTTGCTAACTTTTGGAATGTGAAACATCAGCATCAGTAAAAAGTCAGGCAGTTCCATTTAAACAGCCTCCTTAACTTTTATGTTATGAACTGTGAAATGTTGCAGCTGAGGATATTTACTTCTGGCCATGTATGTATTTCTCCCCTGCTCCACTGCACGAGAGGGAAGGCCAGTGGGGAAGAGACAGCAAGTCCCCACTGACGCAGAGAAGCCAGAGGTAGAGATATCTTAAACCATCACAGCTCCATCTATCTTGCTTAGAGAAATGGACTTTCAGAAGGCATTTAGGCCTCTGGGAATTGTGCTTGCATTGGGCAAAAATTTCAATTTTTCAAAAAATTCAAAATTTCTATTCTAAATGGAGCACAGCTGGTATTTCTCATTTAGACAAGAAAAGAGCCTCCAGATGAAAAGCAGTCTAATGCAGGGACATTGCTGTGGCTGTGGACATGGAGTAAGCTATTATATCTTACTGATGGATGTATTTTGTTAAAAACATTTTTTTTCTTTCTGTTTTGATGAGCCTCCGCTCTTTCACAATAAACATTTTGTCAAAACAATGCAAAACAAGTTCTATTTTATTTCTACTTTGTGTATTCCTACTATGCATCTATCTGCACATCTTGAAGGTTAAAATGACAGTAAATTTGCTTAAATGTATTTTTGTGGCAAACAGTGATACCTATGTCTTTGTGAGAGAATTTTGAAAAGAATAATTAGGAGAAATGAGCACAACAGCCTCTGTGTGCCTCTCAGAACACAAAATGAATCCCTGAAGAATCCAGTAGATCACTGAATTGATTTAACTTTTCTATTTTCTAGGTGAAGTGAACTCTAATTTTAAATCAATATAACCAGCTTGTAATCATTATAACCCACCAATTAGAGCTTATATTATTTTTTACAAAGTAAATCAATAATTTGCAATCAAACATTAAAAGGATACACTCACGCTTCAAAGTAGAAAACTACTTAATTAACCTAATCTAAATTCAAAATTAAGATGGAGATACTAATCTGTGTTCATTGGTTCAAATCATTATAGATCCTGTCAAATAAATAGGAAAATATGTTCTCTGCTCCTGAGAATTTATAATATAATTTAAGGAATTTTTAATGTTGGAACAAATCCCATTCTTCCATAGATATTTCTGAGGATGGATATGGCTTAATTCTGCCTTTAGGACATATTGATTGCTCTCATATCTTCATTATTTTACAACTAAGCCAAATCCTAATTTTTATTTTATTTTTTACATGTGGACCAGTGACAAAGAACATCCGGATAAGTTTAATGTGAAGGTGAAAAGCCCATTTTGTTCTTTTGCTGCGTTCAAAGCAAACTTACACTTTCTTCAAGTCTCTGCCACCAGGCTCAGTAATGCTATACCGGGCTCTGACCTGAGCAACTAGTGCACCTCCAAACATTGGTTCTCTGATCCTCAGTGAAAAACATATTTTCCCACTTACAGAATCCTTTCTCAGATCTATTTTAGCATCTTTCTCTAAAGCTCCAGAAATTGCAGCAGAAGTGATGAGTAGTCCACAGGGTTCAGCCAGAGGCTACAGCCTGCTCGCATGATGCTCATTCAATGTCCTTTGGTCCTCTCCTTTCTCTATCATGTTTCTTCCTCTCTTCAAGGCTCAGACTGCCCGTCAGAGAAAGGAAAGTAATAATAATTTCTTCCTTTTGAAACATAGTTTCAGAAACTACAAGCTGACTCAGTTTGTCTGGGTAAATAAGAGTACAGTTTGCCATTATGCTGATGCAGAAGGGCCAGAGTTTCCCTTTAGTATTAACATATTCAGGCCTGGGAGCATTTTGCTGCCTTTTCATGATTGAATAAAGGGAGAATGCCTGTAATGAAAAGGTAATGAATTAAGGCAAATGTCCTAGTTCTCATATTGTTCTTTTTCTCACTAAGTTGTTTCAGCATGTTCATTCAATTATAGGTTGAGATAATGCTGTTAGATTAGTAGCTGCAGTATACAACAATAATAGTATGTCCTATTCCTGTTTATGTTGGACTGCCTTTTATTTTGTATCTCTCTCTCTCTCTATCTATCCATCTATATTTAATGGATAATTATGTTACTCCTTTGCAAAGACTACTATACACTGGTTTAGGAGATAAAACCTGTCCAAACTTCTGTAAAGATCAGAGTGTCTTATCTTAAGTTGGATTACTACTCTTGCAGACTGAGACCAGATAAACAAAGCCCTTATATAACTCCAGGGCTGTTGTGATCAATTTGCCTGGTGCACAACTCTGGGGACCATGCTGTTTTACCATCTTGATTGCAATGATAAATCCATCATTATGTTCAGCGCGGTGGAAACAGCTCAGAGCCTTGCCATTTGTGGCAAATCTTTTCTATGGCAGGCTCATAGTAAATCAGTCTAACCTGAGCTGACAATGATTGATTTTGAACAAAATGTCACGAACAATCAAATCCTGTGTTTTCTTCTTTTAAAGCTGAATAGATTTAACCCTCTAAATCTAACTAAATTTCAAAGGAGACAAAACGGAATGGGTTTTTCTTTGATTGATAATTATGAAAAAAATGAGACTTAATTCACATTTTAGAATTCTAGACTGTGTGGCAAACAATGTACATGTTATTTATAGTCATTAATCATTGCTATCATTGATCGTCAGAGAAACACATATTTTAATCTACTTTAGAGTGTATGTGTGGGAAGCAGACAGGAAGATTTATCAGCTCTCTGAGGCAGGAATTGTTTGTTTCTTCCTGCTTGCTTAAAGTCCTCCCATAATGGAGCTGTGGTAATGACTGGAGTGTCTGAAAAATGTAATAATACAGATGGTATCAATACCGTAACATGGCATTAGAATCATCCAATCATCCTCCTGATTTATCTTGGGTTGTTTTTTGTAGGTACGCATAATCTATTGGAAAGGCTCCTGACCCATTAAAGCTGTTACTGGGGTACTAAAGTTCTCCCTAAACTCTAGGGGGATTTTTATTTTAGCTAAAAAATCTTTTAAAAAATCTAAAATTTGATTGACTATGGTTGCAACAGATCTGTTGACAATTTTCCTTTCTGGAGCCAAAGTCAAATATTCTAAAGGTGGTAATTACTGTTATCATTTAAAAGTGGTATTTTTTTTCCCCTGTATGTTTAGAAAACAACATGCTTTTATCATATCATCATGTTCTGTTTTTTCTGTGAAGCAGTCAACTTGGTCTGGAAAAAAGGCAAAAGCTAAAAAAAAAGACATGACCATATCTTCCTGCTTTACACTCTATGAGAAAATGTTAAAAAAAAAAAAAAAAAAAAAAAAGCTTTGGCTTTGTGTGTCCTGAATAGAAAATGATATAGTCCCTGAAATGATTACCTCATTTATTTGTTTATCTCCAATGTTGGATGAAAGATTTTAAAGGAATTGAAATTAAATGAATTATAAGCATCTTTCAAATCTATTCTTTTTCTAATATACAGAGATCAGACACTTTGGAGAGGCAATCAGCCTCAACGTGAGGTAGAGCAAACAGAAGCATCTTCCAGCTGAGACAAAAGGCTTTGCAAAGCTCATATGTTTGTGAGGAGATGTGAAAAGAATGGCTTAAATTGACTATCAGATATTTTTATACTGCTCTGGAGGAGTGGGAAGCTTTCAAATTTAGTATGTGAATAACATGCTTGTGAAACTGAAACACTAGCAGAAATTGCTACAGAGAGGATATTGCTCTTTGCACAGCTCCAGCAATGCAACTAGCCCTGACCTGAATTAAAATCATTATTCCTATTCTTTTTTTTTTTTTTTTTTTTTAAATCAGGCTTGCTAAGGGAACTGTGGTTCTGCTTCACAGAGGATTTAATTATATCATCAGGTTTTGATATTCAAAATTTAGTTTAGTTCTGATTCGGAACAAATCCTCAAAATTCTCAGTGACAGGAAAAGTCCGATTCTTAATACAAAGACAATCCACTCTGAGAGACTGAACCTGAGCTGTGGTTTCTCAAAGCCCTGGGATTTCTGGATTAGAGGCAATCTCCCTGCTTGACTGCTTCAGTGACATGAAACTTCAGAATCTGGTCTCTTCAGCAAAGCTGCCCAATAGCCACATCTGTGAGTTTCTGAGAAAACGGGGATGTTTAAAAGGTATCTGTCAGGCAAGATTCTTCTTCTTGATTTCTAAAATAACTGTTATTAAATTGAACTCTCCACAGACTTCTCCTATCTCTCCTAAGGAAAAGCTTTTCTGCCAGATACATTCCAAGCAGCTCCATGCCTCCATTAGCATGTGAGGCAGCTGCTAACAACCTTGGGATTGCAGAGCACACGGCTGGTGCTGAGGGCCTAACATCCCACAAGTGATGGGGCTTCGGCCTGGGCTGGCTCTAATCCAGCCCATGGACTGAATTTGCTTGGAGCACACAAGCCTGGAATCTTTAGTCTCTAATGTCATCCCTGTCTCTGCCTTCCAAAAGTTAGACTAGTTAGTTACTAGTTGTGGCCTCGCTGCTTCAGAATATCTTCATTTCTTCAGTAACTGCACTAGGCAAGGCCGTTCAATCCTGGACCCAACCTTTAGAATCAAGTATATCATTTTAGCAAGCAGCACTGGAGGATTTGTCTTCATCAGGAAGTTACTGCGAAGGACATTCAAATATGAGTTTATACAGTGCGGTTATCACAGCTGAGCATCCTTATAAAATCAGTTAGTAAACTGACCCAAATATTTTCACCTTAAATTCCAGCTACAGTCAATGAATCAGAAGCACCAGCCACTGGGAATTAAAAGAAATCTAAATTTAGAGATTGAGTTTAAATTATTTTGTTATACAGAGAGGAACTCAGAAAAAAAAAAAAAAAAAAAAAGAGACACAGCAAATAAAATACGTGCCTCTCAAAACCAACTCAGCTTAAAAATTACACTATTAGTGAGTTCATGTGAAATTTCCCACATGTTTCTCTACAAGCAAGTTCACTGTAAGACCAAGGTCATCTTGATTAGGAAACAATTTTCCAGAATGTTTTTTCAGAGATTTTTTTCTGAAATATCTGGTCCAACCCTCCACTGATTGTTCTGTATAATGGCAGTTGAGTACACATAGTATGGTAGCAGGAAACAAACGTATATTCATGAACTAATTTTTGTATTTTTTTCTTCAAATATCACACAATCTGAACTTTATACAAAAAATAAAGACTATAAAATCTTTATTTCTAGGAATCTCCTTTTTTCATCTAGCCAAAACCAGGTGGATTAAGGATTGTTTACAGATAAACCTATAATAGCAATCCAAATATGGTGAGGACTCATAATCATATACTAGAACATGAACTGTCATGCTGGTAGGTTTTTAATGTATACTTGTTCCTGATTTGGACTGCAAGAACAACCAGTCTCATACAATGCTGGTGAAACAGTTTGAATGCTGTTACCATGCTTGTGAGGGTAAATTACCTTTAATTTTGCCACAAAATTCAAGTTGTGATGTGTCACTGGGCTTCAGAGCCATAAAATGGTGCCTGGAACTTTTTATTAAGTAAAATATCACTTAAGAGATTATAAGAACCATATTACTCCTGATTCCCTGCCCCTATTTTTTTTTTCTTATTTAAGCAAATCTCACACTTTCATAAAGATGTCAAACTTACTACTTCCACAGATCCAAAAAAAAATCAATTTCTGGTATAATTTATGTATATGAATATTTACTCCGTTGACACATGTTGGTCTCAGCATCTATATCTGTGGCCTCAAAATGTAAAAGGGCTTTGACTCAAGGACTATCCTGCAAGTATCCCTACTATCAGATGGTAAGTACAGCTGTAAATGCCCTCTAAGAAGGTCTCAATCCACACCACCTAGCAGTCAATTAGTTTTTGGAAGAGGGTAAGAGAATTGTGTGCAGAACCTTGTCACCACACTATGTGATTCTTGACCCATTTTATTTATTAGTATAGAAGTAGCTAATGGATAGCTATACTGTCATAATATGTGAGTCATAAACAACCGACTCACATCCATACTGCTAAGGATTTACTGACTCCAGAGCAGACTGGCAGTGTCTAAACTAAACAGCACTTGGCCCTGGGTCATCTCTGGACACTAGGTGCTTTCAGTGAATTCAGTACCAAATGTCAGAAATAATGTGAGGTTTGTGTTTCAGCCCAAGAGCATGACATTTTTATAGCATGAAAGTAAAGTTCTCCTCCAGGGTGCTGCACAACAGTGACTATTTGAAGATGCAAAGACTGGAGAGACAATTTGAGAGGAAAATGAAGGAGGGAGGGTGTAGTCTCATCCTCATTGCATTTTGAAAGCAAGATTTGGAGTCTGGATGCAAAAGCATCTTGGCTTTGTCTTGGAAAGAGCTAGAGCAATTAAACAAGGTAAATTACTGGGAATCAGTGCCTATGTTTGCTTCCTTGCAGCTTTTTATTTAGCAGTGTAGATTCACCCAGCATGGTCCGTGTGACTGAAACACGCATACATGTTTTTGAGATTAGGAACATAGTGATTTATTATCTTTTTGCATGCAATTGCCTGTAGGATGAACAAGAACAGCTGTTGCAGCAGTGTCAAGCAGCAATACAGAGTAGTTTGCTGGAGGGAAGAAGAGGAAGGAATTCCATAATGTGATTTTGTAGGGGAGCTTTTATCAGCAGAACACAACTGGTCAAATGCAGGTTTATTCAGGAAATCTTTGTCTTACTGTGAAAAGTGCTATTGTCTCTTAATTACTACTACTAACAGCCAAGTCCTTAACATTACATCTGTTCTGGAAGGCAACAAACTCCACTATCTTGCTGAGGTGTTTTCTGTATTCTGGCACAGATGATGCAAGACCATCCAGAATAAGAGCACCCTCTTCTGATCAGTCTTACTGTTCCCCTTTTCTCTCTCTCTTTTTTTTTTTTCCTTTCCTTTCCTTTCCTTTCCTTTCCTTTCCTTTCCTTTCCTTTCCTTTCCTTTCCTTTCCTTTCCTTTCCTTTCCTTTCCTTTCCTTTCCTTTCCTTTCCTTTCCTTTCCTTTCCTTTCCTTTCCTTTCCTTTCCTTTCCTTTCCTTTCCTTTCCTTTCCTTTCCTTTCCTTTCCTTTCCTTTCCTTTCCTTTCCTTTCCTTTCCTTTCCTTTCCTTTCCTTTCCTTTCCTTTCCTTTCCTTTCCTTTCCTTTCCTTTTCTTCTTTTTCTACTAGCCAACACTGCTACGCTGTTAGTGCCTGCTCAAATTACAGTGGTTTCTAAGATCCATCAGGCTACCAGCACAATGGTGTAGTGCACCACAGAATAATGTAGACAATGAAGCCATTCCCGTAAGCACAGTTTCCTTTGTTTTTCATTGAACAGTGTGAAAAATAAAAAATAAGCTTTCATGCAAGCAGGTTTTATATTCATGGAAGTGGAGAAGAGAAAGGACGGAAAGAGATCCCCAGCCTTCCGAATGCTTTGGACATGTAAATATTTAGCTCTGCTTCCTACTGCCTAGAAGTCTTTGCCTTTAGCTTCATCTCAGCCGAACAGACCATGTCTATTGGCTGGTCGGGCAGCTAAAAATTATTGTCAGCTGGCAAAATACACACAGTTGCCTTGCAAAAGCTACTATTCAGAGGAATGTATTATATTCAAAATCACTTGCAGGCATAGACCTGGAAAATAGTGCATTTTAGATGAGGTTTCCAATCAATGCTTCCACATTTGCAATACCAAGCATTCAGTGTTCAGTACATGTGAAATTAAAGTTACATGTGCAGCTTTCTCCTGTTGCAATGCTCTTTGGGTCCCCAGACTGCATTCTGTGCCTTTAAATATTGCCCATTTTAATAAGATGATCAGACCGGAGGTTTGAAACATGCACTTGAGTCTACATATGCACAAGCAGTTTTGTTGCACAGACAACACAGCAAAGTGCTTAGGCTTGTTAAGACTTGGTGGGTTCTTTTGACAGAACAGCATTGCTTCATCCTGGCTGTTCCACAGTAGCAATCACTTTCCAGATTGTGTAACTGTGAGATGAGGTATAATAAGAAGCGAGAAAAGCACAGATTTAATAGAAAAATCTTAATGAAAAAAAAGTAAAACTTGAACTTATGCTCTTGTCATTATCAGTCCAATCTCCCTTCCGTATGAACCTACAGTATTGTTTAAATGAGGAAAGAGCAGCTGGAAGGGGACCAGTTTTGCATGATCCCATCTGGAGCTTCATCTTTGTGGCATACTTAAACGAGACGCTAGTTTGGTGCACAGGCAGGACTGATAGGATGCTGACGGATTTTAGCAGACAGCCTCTAGCAAGCTCTAGTGAGGAACGCACAGATGGGGAATAGTGATTTTTGGCATCTTATAATTCAGCCAAACCTGAATGGATTGAGAACATGAGGACAGTAAAAAGCATCTTCCTGACCCCAGGACTGTACTTCTGCCAAATCAAGTTCCTTTTGACAAAATAAAAGTATTCAATTATTTGAAAAACACCAAATACAAATAATTGTATTTCTTTTTAAAGTTGGAATAAGTATTATCCAGATTTTTTATACAATCTAAAGTTAGATAGTATTCTCCCAGCATAAAAGTGTGTGAAGACTTACTATTCCAGTCAAGTACCACATATTCCCATAAGTAGCTTAATGCCTTCTCAGATATTTGATGCCTTCCCAGAAATAACAAATAATTTGAATGCTAGATCGATCTCATGCGGAGGAACCAATCTAGCCTCACAATAGCTTGCAATGAGTCTTTATGAACCTTCTTTCACAATGCAAGGGCAGTGATTGCCAGTGAAAAAACTCATGTATGAATGCAAGACTAAACGGCTGGACAGAACAAATAGAGTTGCATATGCTGTAGAGATGAGTGCCCAGTGTCTTTTTAAGAATTTTCTATGTGAATACAAATGAAACAAGTGAAAAGATGTTCCAGAAAGGCATATTTTTCCTCAATTTTTTTTAAGTTATGTGAAAAATTTTAGGTCATAAATGACCCCGTCTATCCCAAAAAAGTTTAATATCCAAATGGATGTGAAGAAAAGAGGAAGTATTATTAAATTCCTACTGCAGAGGAAGAAAATGCCTGATTTTAAGGGATCCTGACAGCAGCAAGTCTGGTTAAAATAGGCATAACTCTTAGGATATTCAGCACTGTCAGACCAGTTTTTAAGCATCTTTTAAAAAAAAAAATCCGTAAGAAAGTCAAGCACTTGAAACCAGTTTTCTTTAAATCCGTTATAAACAGCTCTATCAAGATACCATCCATTTAGTCTTTAACATTTTGCTTTTGTGCTTCTTAAGATAGCAGAAATCATTTTTGCTTTAAGAAAAAAGAATGCAGAAAGCAAAACCCATTTGTCTAATTACAACTCTGATCTGCCCTTCTTCTCCCAGAAGTAATCCCCCTAGAAAACTCTCATTTAATGGGCCATGCCAGTAAACCCTTATAGCTCAAAGATTGTTTTGTTTAATAGAACACTGTAAGTGTTGAAATAGCAAAACTTGCAGCAAGGGTTCCCTGAAAGCTGTGCAAACTAACCAGCTTAATGGATTTTTAATGGTCCCTTTACAGACTTACACAAGGGCAATGGAGGGAGTGGTGGTGGGAGGTTATACTTGTACACAGTTTTAAAATATTTTGAATACTCCACAAGAGTATAAAGACACAGCAGGACTATATTCTCATGGAAACCTACATTAAGATGTCTGTAATCGAATAGAGCAGGTTTTACTCTCCTTTACCATGAGAGCAACCACTGCAATGCTCCTGAGGACAACACGGAGCTGCTATAGCAGTAAGGGACACTCATCTTACCAATATATTATATGATAAAGCAATTGCAGGCCTGACATCTCTGTCTAATATAATAAAATCTCCAAATCACATATTTGTGTGCAAATATGATGATAAAAGCTGTTGTGGGGTTAGGAAGCAAACAACGGAATGAAAAGTTATGAGTCCCAGAAATTGACAATGGTTTAAAAGAAAGGCAACTAAAAAACTGGATTTTATTTCTTTAATAAGAAAATTAGTTACTTGACTTCACTACAATTAGTTAAACAAATGTAACTGATGGCAAAAACATGGTCCTTTGGGATGGTAAGACCATCTGGGCTTACTCAGAGAAAATATACCTCAATGGCAGGTGAATGGAATAGACCCTTTCTTGGTTTGCAGCCCTAGTTTTGTGATTATACCTGGGGACTGTTCTAAGCCAAGCCCCCACATCTGAACACCTTCAGGATGTTAAAAAACACACGATACCTCCTCTTTTGTCACAATACTTTTTAAAAAATCTGGAGCTATAAAGGAATGCCATCCTTAGTTTTCAAAGGAAAAAAAAAAAAGATAGTATATATCATATATTTTGCAGCATGAATCTACTTTATCCCTGCAAATGAAAATTAAATGAATTAAGAAAACCATCACAAATACAACAGTCTTCCACACTTTTTAATAGAGCATTCAGATAAGTGGGACTTATGAGTTGAAGAATCCATGGCGTTGATTTTTGAGATTCCCTTTCTTTCATCCTAACTTCCAGAAATTAAAGCTGGCATTATTTTGGTCCACTTTCCCCAGTGTTACTTCCTATTATTTGGAAGTATTTTATACTTTGATTTATGCTTTAATTTACATAGAACAGGTTACATTACCTATGTCTTTTTATCCATTTGTAGGTAAAGTTTTCGTGACAGATATACTTCCTAAGGAGCAGTCTTGATTGTCTTTGGAAAGTGTTTCGTTCAGTCTTTACTCAAGAGCTAAGGAGGATGAAAAGTGGCTATCTGCTTTCAATGTCTCAATTCCATCTGAACAGCCATATATAATGTATACCTGTGCAAAACATCGTAGTCAAATCCAGCCGTCTGCTGGGAGAAAATCTCTTAACAGTGCAACTGCACACAGTTTACGGATAACTGAAACTCAACCTTTGTATTCCTAAACCCCAGGAAGGGAAAAAATTGCTGGACCATTTTGCAATGTATTAAGTGCTTTTCATCAGCTCCAATATTATACTCCTGAGGACATAGACATGACAAAGCTGAAACTTTCTGCTTTATTCAAGTGTATTGCCACTTTTTTAATTATTATTATTCCTCCTTCCTCCTACTCTAAGTGTATTAACAGTAGGTACCCAAGTCACTTCATATCATAGTAACTAGCAGATGCTCAAATCCAGTGCTTTCAGAATGTTAAGAATAACTGGATTTTATTTTTCTTGTCATCAGTCTGGAAGTCTGTGAAAGAAGACAGACATGTCTGTAATTAGATCTTTTGTTCTCTTGAACAAATTGCATATTCTACTTTTTGGACAATTCTGTATAGCCAGAATATATTCTGTAAACTATTGCCTTAGCTTTGTTAGGCACAGATTTCTTTGCAGTCAGTCTAGAAGGTCTCAGTTTTTGACTAACTGGGGCATCTGCAATGTAAGTTTCTTTGTCTAAATGTATCACTCTTAGCTTACACCACCTCAGAGCTAATCAATCAATTGAATTTAGAATACATCTCTCAAAGCAGACAGTGCTTTTTGACCAGATGAATCACAACTTAAACTCCACACGCCGTATTGACTGCACTGACTATAAGGGAGTCTAGACAAAGAATTCAGATGAAGACATTTGCATGATGCAACTGTTGAATCCCATTCCTGTGTTCTTTCATTGCATGATGATGAATTCATATTCTGAATATGCCGCATATACTGAGGCTTCAGTAAGACTTAGCACCCATCTGCATAAATTAAAAATCACAGAGCAGGAAATCTGGATCAGACAAAAGGTCCATCTATCCTACAACTTTGTTGTTGGAATTGACCCAAATTGGATGTCTGAGAAGTATAAGAATAGAGCAAGTGCAGGTTATACATGCCCAGAGTATTCTCTCAGGTTTTACTTATCTGTAACTCAAGAACATTCTGAACCAATGGTGATTTATTTGCATTTAAGAATCCAAGAGAATTTCTCATCTATGGATTTGTCCAAATGCACCTTGAATGTACATAAACTTCCCACATCCTGTGACAAGGATTTCCACGACTTTATTAGATTCACTTGAAGAGATCTTACTTTTGTTTTGTTTTGTTTTGAGCCTACCACTTACTATCATTTCTTAATATTCAACTGCTTCCAGTTTTTGACCTGGAATAGACAGCGAATAATGGATCTTCTCTGTGCTGTTGATAATTTTACAGGTCTCAGATATAGATATCTATCAGACCCCTCAGGCTGAAGTTGGCTATTTTCCAGCTTGCTTACTTAGCTGTTCTATGCTTTTGAGCAGTTCTGTTCTCATTTTGTGAACTTTGTAGAGTCATGCTGTATATTTTTGGAGGTGACAAACTAGACCTTGAGAAGGACCTATGAAAGGATATGCCACTATATAATGTCAGCATTATAATATTATTGACATTGACAAGTGACATTATATATTATTGAATGTCATCATACATTCTCTGTTTTGTTCTCTATTCTATTCTTAATAATTTTTATTTCCACACATCTTTTTGACTAGTAGAGAGAATGGAGCTCTCTGTTTTTTTAAAGAGAAAAGAAAGGGAAAGCAAAGGAAAGAAAAGCAAAGGAAAGCAAAGCAAAGCAAAGCAAAGGAAAGCAAAGGAAAGCAAAGGAGAGGAAAGGAGAGGAGAGCAAAGGAAAGCAAAGGAGAGGAGAGGAGAGGAGAGCAAAGGAAAGCAAAGGAGAGGAGAGGAGAGGAGAGCAAAGGAAAGCAAAGGAGAGGAGAGGAGAGGAGAGGAAAGGAAAAAGAAGTTACAATATCAAGATATCATTCGTGAGTGTAAGGATCATTGCACACTTCCTCATTCCACATGTAAAGATTAAATTATTTTTGCCATGTGTATGACTTTGCATTCATCTTTACTGAATTGCGTCTTCCACTGTAATGCCCATATACTCAGTTCTGTAATGTGTTTATACGTTTTTTTTTGTTTGTTTGGTTGGTTGGTTGGTTGTTTTTTTTTTCCTCCTTGGCACATTATTTATGCTTCACAGGGATCTCCAGCTGTGGTTATTTTATTCCAGAGCAGCACCTCAGTCACTCCAAAGACCTCAGAGCCATTAATCATGCTTTTCCTCAAAACATCATCTGTAGAGACAGATCATCTAATCAAAAATGCATCCTTTCTTCCTGTGAAATACCTCAGGTTCTCAATGAAAAGAAAGCAGAGCAAGTTTAAATTTATCAACCACATAAACCATGCTTGAGCTCAAAGCATGTCCACGCTGTACACAGCAACCAGGCAGTCCCACGTTCTGCCCCTCAAGTGCCTGATCCCACCGTGTCTGATGAAGAAGAGTTGAGGAGGCCTCCAGGAGCTCGCTAGGAACTTAGTGTTCCCTGCCAGGGAGCATGTTTACCTCTAAACAGTCTGTGCAGTAGGAGAATCTGGGTTTGAGGAAGAGTTACAACCCTCATGTAATTGAATAGCAGAGGGAGCCAAGGTCTCCCAATGGGCATGTTAAATGTGAACTGTGCAAATTCATGCTTTTATACTGAATGTATACAGGAGAAGAAAGGCTGTATCTTCTTTTTTTTTTTTTTTTTTCTGCTGTTAACTATAATCATGTTGTCAGCTCTTAAAATCATGAACTCCAGGACATTTAAGTTTTCCCAGTTTTATTCTGGATCATGCTGAGATTTTTTTTTATTATTATTATTTCTTAAAAATTAACTCATCCTCAGTTCCTTTGATTCCCTGAATACCCAGTAGGTTCATTCCCCGATGAGACCAGAGGCTTAACTTTTTTCATTCCGAAATAAGTACATATACACATGCACACAGTGTAAGTGTAATTTGTACCTTTTCCAATTCATTATTTACTCATATATTTAGTTTTCATGTTCCCTATTGGGATTAAGTTTCCTAAGTGCAAAGTTTTAATCACAGGGCTTGTGGCTTTTCACTCAGTGCCAGAAACACTGTTTCTAATACCAATCTGGCTTGGCATCCAGAGGTATGCTGCTCTAAGGAGAAGAAAAAATGATTACTGTTCCATTAATATCGCCCAATGTAATGCATATATTTGTAAACATGGGGCAGGAGAGTCGTTGCTTAGATCACAGCTCCCCACTGCCACTCCACTGCGCGCGGAGCGGGAGAGTACAACTCTGTGCTCTTTTATCCAACCTAGAATTAATGAACATTACATTTACTTTGAGGTTGATAGCCTACTCATTTTCTGTTGCAATTTTATCCATTACTCCTTTGAAAAATCATCTGAACTAGTGATGCTGCTGGCATCCTCTTTGTCCGTGCTGTGCAAACTCTATTCCAAAATCTCACAAAGCAGTATATTCCAAAATCTCCAACTCTATTCCAAAATCTCACAAAGCAGTATAATCTATTGTAGTTCTTGCATCTTCACAAAAACTTAAGTATTGTGCATCTCAAAATGCAAGATACTATGGATTTTGACTTTGAACTCTTTGAAATTCACATGATTTTCTTCTTTAAATCATTTCACAAAGTGTTTTGTACTCTTTTGCATAATCTCAGCACTGCCTTGACTATGCTCCACAGATTCAGCAGCAGGAGATTTTGCAAAAAAATTGTTTTCTCAAGAGTCTGTTCTGAAACTTGCCATTTTTTCCTGTGTTTGTGTACATCTGTGTACATGTGTGTGTGATTTGTTTAAAACTTCGTCCTGCCTTGGGTCTCTTACCAAGCTTATTTAACCTTCTCCCACATTTAGGAGACTGGTTCTTCCTCTCAGATGAGTCAGAAGCTCACCTAGGCTTCCTAGAACTTCCACAGAACTGTGTCCATTTCTGGGCTCCCCAGGGACATGGAACTATTGGAGAGAGTCCAGCGCAGGGCTACGGGGATGATCAGGGGCCTGTAACATCTGCCCTATGAGGAAAGGCTGAAATAGCTGGGCCAGTTCAGCCTGAGGAAAAGGCAGCTGGGAGGGGAGCTGATCAGTGTCTATAAATACCTTAAGGGTGGGAGTGGGAAGGATGAGGTCAGCCTATTTTCAGTGGTGGCCACTGATAGAACTAGAGGAAACAGCCACAAACTGAAGCACCAAAAGTTCCACAGGAACTTAAGGAAAAAAATCTTGACAGTGAGGGTGACAGAGCACTGGAACAGGTTTCCCAGAGATTTTTTTGGGATCTCCTTCTCTGGAGATCTTCCAAATCAGCTTGGACGCAACTCTCTATAATATGTTCTAGGTTGATCTTGTGTGCACAGGGGGGTTGAACAAGATTATCTTCTAAGGTCCTTTCCAACCTTAATGATTTTATGATTCTATGATTCCTTCCCATTTTTGTCCACTCTGAAAATGTTATTTATTTAATTTTTACACGATTTTCAGATTTCTATCCAAAAACTTTCATAAAGTCACCTCTACGTAACTTAACTGAAAATTACTAGAACTGTGAGTGCTCCAGAGCAGGCTATTTTCAGAAATGACTTTCTCTTTTCTGCTGTTCATTCACTGCAGATTGACTTTTTAATATTAAAATTAGGGTTCTTCTGTAGCAAAAGACACGTTCTTGTTGCCATTTCCCAGTTGACCTGTACACTTCCACTGTTTGAGGCTTAATGAGAGCTTAGTTACTTGATTCTTCAGAATATTTTCTCAAATTTATTTGTTCCTGAGGTGTCACTCAATATAAAAAATAAGGAAGGATTGTGTCAGAAAGGCACTGACCCTAAACATTCTTCTGGGATGCGGGCCTGAAAACGGGACAAATATTGTGGACTTTTAAATTCTAGTTCCTCAAATGTCCAAATTCCATTCATGTCAGTTCACTCTTGGGTTTCTTGTGAATCTAGAACACTATTTCTTCCAAGAAGAAACCAAATCCCACTGACAAGATTACTCTGACATTTACTCCAAATAGACAGGATGAACACTGTTTTTTTTTTTTTTTTTCCTCCAAGTACTGTCTTCTAACATCATCTGGCCCAGTCTTGCATCTTCAATTTCTTCCCTAGCCCCTTGTAACATGGCACAAAGCACAAAAAACACTTACAACAAAATGGTACAAAAATGCTACCCTGATGAGATGACGTGACCTTTTCATTATTTTTGTCCCTTTGAACAGAAAAAAAAATAAACAAAGCCAATAAAATAATTAAAATAATTAAGATGTTTCAGAGCCAGGAGAAACCCAAAGAGCTCTAAAAGACACCAAGAACAACAGTTGTGTGGCAGGAATGTGACAAATTTCCTCTGGTGGGTGCTAAAACTGAGCAGTGAGGACATGAGCCATCCCCCACCAGCTGCCCCCAAGGGCTCTGGGTCTCTCGATGCACTCAGAGGATATGGAAAAACACTTAAACACTAGAAATGATTAATGTCCAGACTTGATAATTCTCTTTATTTTTTGTATCCCTATGATCTTTATGTCTGGATCAAGGTCATTTTTTTTAATAGAAAATTAATGTTTAGTAAAAAAAAGCAGAGTGAGAATGAAAACCGAGTCATTTTGTTTTTCTTGAAGTACGAGTATTTTCAGAAAACTTGGGAGTTTTTTTAACCAGATCAGCATTAAAAAAGAGAAAAAGAAATCTCAAAGTTCTCCTGGGATAGTACAATAATTTCCCATCTATCCCTAATGCTAAGTGTGACTTTTTTTACCAAATGTAGATATTCATATCTAATTTAGTCACACTAGCTTCCATTACAATCCATAAGAATAATAGGGCACCACCAAGGTAAAGTTTATTTAATGCCAGAGTAGGTGGCTACATTTGGTCAAAAATAAGTGCACCTTAAAAGTTTTTAAATCTCTTCACTGACTACAAGAAACATCTGTACCATAGCTGTATAAAGACAGGTGAAACAAATCAAAACTTGGGCCTGGACTTCCCATAAAGCATAAATATAAACATCACTAGATTGAGGAAAACAGATTGAGTGACTCTATTAATGCAAGTATAGGTAACAGAGTAGGTTGCTAGACAACTTTTACCCGTTATTAGAGCTGCCTATTTCTCAAAGAAAATGTTGAAAATGATCATCAATTGAGCTGATCTTATAATTTTAGCTTCTTTCTGTTAGGTAAAATTATAAACTTCTTTTCAGAGAAATACATATATTTCACTTTAGAAAATTCAAAAATTTAGCTGGTTATGAACTGAGAGCCTATTCTCCTGAGGCACCAAAAGAAATTTTTTTCAGTAAGGACCTGCGGATCAGGAATAAATGATGCAACACATACATGGTAATAGAAGTTTGAATCACTCTAAGCAGCATAATTTGCTTCTTATCTAAACCATACAGCACATATTAAGCAAAAAGTTATATAGGGCTTTTATTGCATATATATTATCAGAATTGTGAAGAAAGTTCAAAACTATTCAGAAAGGAATAAAAAGTCTCCCTTAGAGCTACGTTTCACAAGCATCTTCTTCAAGCAATGAGAAGAATATTTATTTCCTACACCGAATAAATGGTGATATTTCAGATGCTGCATAGGAGAACAGACAATACACTTAACCCCCCAAATCTGTCCTGTTTTGCAAATACCTGTTTTTCAGAAAGATCTAGCAAGCATGCTCTTTCCCTCTGCTGTGGTCCTTGTACTCCCAGTCCTGGAGCTTCCTCAGTTGGGTAAGGTGACAACCATTACACCAGTCTAAAGAGAATGGCTATTGAGAAGATTGTTAGCAAAATTGGTGAATTGTGATTGTTATATATAAGTGCAAGTGGTCATGCAGTTAGTTGTTCATGGCTGTCCGGATGACTTCCTGGGAAAATTGATTGTCTCATAAAGCTCACCATAAGAAAGCACTTGCTAAAAGTGCTAAAAGTACTCTGTGAGGAGAACCAAAGTACAGTGAACTCACACCCCATCCAATCCATGGCTAAAGACAGGGCAGAGACAATTCAGAACAGCCTGTAGAGATTAAATGTTGCTTTGTTATTTTCATTTTTAAAGAGAAATCTCCAGCTGACCATTCAAAGAAACTTTCTGGGTTTTTGCTTGTTCATTTATTTGTTCTTATATTACCTGGAGAGTGAAACTTCTGGAAAATAGTATACATACCAGAAAGCTAAAGGAAGGACTTAATAAGTGATGAATTTGCTCGCTTATATCAGAGACATTCTTCAAGGGTACTGAGATATGATTAAGAAATCAAAGCCTATCTTGAGTTGAATCTGGGTGAGGGACATTAAGAGAAACAAGAAAGGCTTCTACACCTACCTTAGTAATAAAAGAAAGAATAAGGAAAATTTGAAATGAAGCAGGTTGCAAAGAAAAAGAAAAGGTCAAGGTACTCAATGCCATCATCCCCTCAGTCTTTATTGAAAAGATTCCTTCCTTGAGTCTTCAAGAGTCCTGAAGAAATCAGGAATCTCAGGATTTTGAGACCAGAGGGGAAGTCTGGAGCAAAGAAGACTTCCTGTTGGTTAGGGAACACCTCAATCTCTGGGAAGGTGATAGATCAACTCATCTTCACTATTATACATATGAAGGATGCAAAGGTGATTGGGAGCAGTCAGCATAGTTTTACAAAGGGGAGACAATGTTTAACCAAGCAGAGAAGGATCTGAGGGTCTTGGTGGACAAGAATTTGGACATGAGGTAGCAATGTCCCCTTGCATCAGTGAAGGCCAACAATATCTTGCATTACATTAAGAAGAGCATCACCAGCAGGTTGAGGAAAATTACTCTTCCCCTCTGCTCAGCCCTGATGAGGTCAGAACTGGAGTTCTAGGTCCACTGCTGGACTCCAAAATATGGGAAAGATATGGACATTCTGGAGCAAGTCCAGGAAAAGACTACAAAGATGATGAAGGGAATGGAGAATCTCTACTATAAGGAAAGGCTAAGAGAACTGGATCTGTTATGCCTGGAGGAGAAGAGGATCAGAGAGATCTTATCAATATATAAAATCTGATTTAAGATATATATATATATATTTATATATGTACATAGGTATAATGTATATTATTATAAGGAGGATATAAGGGGTATATCTTTACAGATATATGACAGGGTATAGATTATGTATAGGGTAGAGTATATACGGTATATAGGCAGGGAATAAGGAGGATGGAGCTAGACTATTTTGATCCAGTGACAGGACAAGAGGCAAAAGGTGAAACAATCCATTTCAACACAAGATTTCTTTACTGTGGGGTGATCAAACACTGGAACAGGTTGCCCACAGCGATTGAAGGCTCCATCCTTGGAATTATTTGAAATCTGCCCAGACATGGTTTGGCAACCTGCTGTAGTTGATCCTGCTCTGAGCAGAGGGTTTGAACCAGATGATCTCCAGAGCTTCCAGCTCCAGCTATCCTGTGATGCTGTTGGAATTTATCAGAAGGGAAAATGCTTGTGTAGCAGTTTTTGCCAAACATTATCAGTAAAGCTTTATATTCTATTTCATCCATTCTAGCTGGATTCAGAAAGCTAAGATGAGTGTAATGGATAATGTCAGGGTGCTATGAGAGCTGGCTGCTCATCTAGGCTGGAGATCCAGGAACTGAGGGGAACCAGCACCAGCCATGCCCTTGCTGATGGGGCACAGTCTCCTGGGGACTGAACACAATGAGCAGACCTGAGTGCTATAACAGGGTGTATTGACTGTCCCTAGGAATGAAGCAGGACAAGGGACCATCTGGGAAGCCCATTCAGGAACAAATGGAGTCTGTGAGCCTATGGGTGGAGGCCCTTGGTGAGGCTGATCAGGATCAGAAAAACCTACTGGTGACCTTAGGGCCCTGACAGACAGACAGCCACTTTCTCTCCATTACAAAAAGTGGTGAGAGCACATATATGATGGATCATTTGTTTTGCTATTGATCTAAACATTTGTCAAACTTTATTTTTCTTATATTTTTGAAGACATCTGCCACGTACAAAATGAGTTTTCTTGCACAGAGGGTAATTGATCTGTCTTATTGCAGCATTAGTTAGACCAAAAATGAGCAAAATGGCAAAAATGGATATTGAGATACCATGTGAAACAAAAGAAGACATGCATGACTGGTTACTTAAAATCAATGAAGAGTTTTGTTGTTGTTGTGGGTGTTGTTTGTTGTTTTTTTGCCTCTTTGAGAGCAGAGGTGGGCATCTCTGGAGGCAGGGGCAGGGTTTTAGGGTACTCTGCAAGCGGAATGATTATGAGTTCTGGCAAGCCACCTATTTTGTAAGCATATACTGAATGGAGTTAAACATACACTTTAAACATGCTTTCTAAAACTGGAAGTATTTAACAGACTCAGTGATGCAGAAGAAAGTCCTAACTTGATTAGTCAAAATATTTTGATATGAAACTAAACTTTGAACATAAAAGTAATAATATTTGATGGAACAAGACTATTCATGTGCTCAGTTCTTTCTCCCTCCCATCCTTCACTGCCCTTCATTAGCTTTTCTTAACAGAGAAACTCGGTAAAACTTTCTAAAATAATAAAATTTATTGTTTAAACCGAAAATAAATTAAACACAGAAAACCAAACTATGAAGCTCTCATTTCAGATATGTCTCTTTTCTCACTTTCAGACTTAGCGAGAAATCAAAAATCTAAGTCCCATGATCCACAAATAAGCTAAGACATTGGTGTCTGGGATCAGTGACTCCCCAGCTCCCACATCTGTTATAGGATTCTTAAAAACTGACCCCACTTTCCTCTAAAAAGGTTTCCAATCAGAACAGTCACAGAAGCTCACAATTTTTAGTACTCCCGTAGACGGAAGAAGTGATAACCAGAGATGTTATCATTAAAAAGTTTTCTTAGAAGTTCTGACACATCCCTCAAACCATTTCCAAACTGTAAACTGGATAACTTCATAGAAAGAAAGAGTCTGAAGTCATGGGAAGTGGTGAGTCTAGGAACTTTTGAACCACAGCATTCTAGGCTCTAGATCCCAAACCCTTGTTATCGCATCTAATTGGAGATGGTGCAGCCTGCAATCCACAGCTCAAATTATAAGACAAATCAGTCTCCACTCTCACATCTCTTCTTTTTACCCTTCTTAGTGATTGTAGCTCCCCTCAGACCTAAACAAAGTGTTGCTACAGACTTCAATACATTTCACTTCAATTTCTTTCCCTGTTTTGTAGTCTTATCAATGCCCCATGCATCTAACCCCTTTACTTTTCAAGGTTTTAAAGCTTTCACCCCTTTTTCAGGAGTAAGAGTAGGATAGAGGGAAAAGAACTGCCCTGAATGGCCCTTTATCACCCTCTCCTCTTGTGGATATTGGCTTATAAGGAGAGGTCAGACGAGGTGTTCCTCTTTACTGAATCAGCCCTTATTTGCTCTTCTTCTCCAGAAGGTGGCCTAAAGGAAAAATAAATAAATAAATAAAACAGAAAAAAAAAAATCCTTTCAGTTAAAAAGCCTTTCCTAATATCTGACACAAAATGCATTTCCTGCTTCACTCCCTTGCAAATTAAACAGATTACTTTCTGTATCCTAAACCCAGCAGACATGGAGAACAATTGATCTCTGCAACCTTGTACATATTTAAAGTCTGTTCTCATGTGCCTCTCTCTCACACCCCACTGTCTTTCTCTTACCCTCTTCTTTCTTTTCTAGAATAAGCAAATCTAATTATTAGAACTTTTCCTTGGAGGTGATGTTTTCCAGCCTCTAATAATTTTTGCAGGTCTCCTTTGGATTCTCTCCAATTTGTCTTCATCTTTCTTGAAATGGGCGTAGTACCCTAGGTGCACTATCCCCTAGCACCAGATAGAGAACAATAATTACCTTGCTTGTCCTACCTTCAATGCTGTTACTATATTGCAGAAGGATGTTTGCTTCTTTTGCAACATCTAATTGTTGACTTGTATTTAGCTTGCAGCCCATTTTAGCTTCCACATGCTTTTCAGTTATAGTATTGCCTAGTCAGCTCTTCTTTATATTGTATGTGTTTAATTGTTTTCTCCTTCATAGCATAACATTTCACTTTAGCTTTTTGGTTGAATCTCACTTTGCTGATTTTCAACCAAATCTTCAGTTGTTTACGATTATTTTAGTTATTAATCCTGTGCTCCATCCATCTTAAAGAATTCTCAGCTTGTCATCAAGAATGTCTTAAGTGAATACTTATTTCTATCATCTATATAATTAATGGAATTATGCTGCACATGAAATTATTCAGAATTTCAACTACTTACATAGATAGATATAGGATAGACTTTGGTTATAACGTAAGATATAGACAAAATCTAGACTTTGCTTTTTGGTGTTCATGGTCTATGTTATAACACTGAAAGTCTTACTCATGTAAAAAACTATATAGTCCCTTGAAATGTTTTGACTTATTTTTTGCAAAATAATAATAATAATAATAAAATGACATTTTTACTAAAAGGACTAATAAGAACATAAATATGTAAAATTGGAGCCTATATTAAGAGAAAACCTGGACAACATCTTTACCACATAACTGAAAATCCAATCTGTCACCCATCTACTCAACTAGCAAAGTTCATGGATGGTATTCAGTATGGCTATTACAAGCACCTAATGGACCCTCCTTCCTAAAATACCAAGTCTTCCTATAAAGTTAATGGAAAAGATAGGAGTCTCTGAAGGCTTATGAAAGATAATCCAGTCCACCTAAGTTAGGTACCTAGGTTAGGCCATTTAGATCCCATCTTTATATGATTTTCCAAATGGAAAATAATTTCACCTCCCTTTCCTTAGAAAATCATGTCTCCACTTATAACAGTATTGTGTTTGGGGAGAAATGAACTAAATGGAAGATGAAATTACATGATAAACCTATCCAGTAAGGAAGAATAACAATTCAGACAAAAATATGATCTTTTAAAATAGTGCATATTGGGGAGAATGTACACAAGACTGTCAGGGATGACAGTGTCATAGCTACACAGTAACTGGTTTCCGACCTCCACCAAGAAAGAGGGCATTTGACTTAACACAAACATCCTGACTAGACTATCTCTACCCTCAAGTTAACAAATTCCCATCTCATGTGGGTTTACCAGACTAGACTCATCGGCCTGGGTCATCCTTGCCCCATGCTCGGTTTCACACTGTGTATTTGTCCTAAAAACCTAGTAGTCCGTCCCTGTGCAGGACTAACACTTGTCAGGCTTACTTTTATCTTGACTAATTTTGGCTGCTTGCAGCTTTCTTTTACCTTGTTTGACTGTTAACAGCATTTTTTCTAATGGCCAGTTAATATGCCTAGTTTTACTTTTGTTTATCTTTGCACAATATAACAACATTTTTTATATAGGTAGCAGTAACAAGCAGTTATTCTGTGCCAAACGAAATATTTATGACTTTAATAAAACGGTGTCATATACAGGAATATGATCCTGATACAAAAGCAATGGCTTTGAGAACAACACCAATTATACTAGTAGTAATTACTACTCTTGCATAGGCAGTTGTTGGAAAGCTTCAGGTCCTGGACTGCCAGCCAAATTAATCTGTTTGGGAGGTGAGGAACTGTAAATAAAAGTTATGTTCAGCCTTGGGACAAAGCATATACCATTGGAGATGTGGTCTACCAAAAACTTATTTGCAGGGCTTTGAGAATGCTGAATCTTACTAGCTGATTTAGGCATAGCAATAATTAGAAACCGCTAAAAGAGACAGTCCTGCACGTCAGCCCAAGAGCCCCTAAGGAATCCTGTCAGTTACAATTCCTCCTTGTAGGCAAACTGTGAGGGGATCTTCTCAAAAAAGTTGCCAGCTATGGGTATCTCACTAGCAAGAGATGCATCTGTAAGTCCCAGCTCCAAAGCACAGAAGCAGCAAGATTTCTCAAAAACTGAGAGGCTTTTTCAGTATGCCTAGACAATCAATTTACCATTGACATCTTTCTCAGACACCTCTGAATAGGTCTAGCAGAAATTATTCAAAACAGATCAGCTTGAGGGAACCATCAGTAACAAGATTTTTTTGTCTGATTTGTTAGAATCTGAAAAAGTTGCAAGTAGCTGAAAATCTTCTAATAGAAAAAGTCAGGCTACAAGCAGTCCTAATTATGCTACCTAAGTTTAAAAAAAAAAAGTAGATCTGAGCAATGGCTGTGCCTATGTTTTTTTCAGGGTCAACCATCTTGATAATCCAAACGAGAGTCTGTAAATTCTGTTCACATTGGCCTCACTTCATGAAGGTCTAAGTAAGTCCTTGTTGCTTTGTAGACCTGAGCAAGAGGAATCATCTTAGTTTAGCTAACTTAGACGTGATATCTAAATCTCACATATCTAAAACTACTTGCCTAGTCCTCTTATATCATAAAAAAAAGAGAGAAGCCTTCATAGAGGAGTCTGTTTTAACCCAGTGACTGCTGTTGACAAATAACAAATTTCAACTCTGTCTGTTAAGTGAGAGAGAAAACTAGATGCCAAATTTGGGTTATACATTCCATTTCTTATTCAAAGCTTTTATATATCTGCTAACTTAAAATATTATTTGATAAAGGTAAAATGGTTTGAATTTCAGCCATGAGCTACTGCACAGTCTACTCTGGTCCTGATTCTAGCAGTCATCATCTAGCACTGTTGCATAACAATTAAATATATGTAGAATACATTATAATTTTTTTAAAAAATTCTAAGTTAAGAATTAAGTCAAATACCAGAAAAAAAAAAAAAAACTCTCTTCAGTAAAGTATGGAAAAACAAGAAGTTTTCATTGCGAACGAGCAAAGTCAAAAATGAAGTGATGAAATGAAGCTGTGAAAGGGGAATTTTTGGCCCAGAAAGTTATGGACAAAAGTAGAAATTCAAGACTTTCATATATTCTTCATATGTGGTTATTATCCTGTAAAGCACAGAAAGGAATGGGTCAGGAGCTGAAGTCTGAGCATCGCTTAAATCCCTAGTTACAGGTTGAGTTAGATTCACATCCCTAACGTATTACTTTCTCGATCATAGTTTGAAAGGTGCTGTATAATGGAACATAACTGAGGTCATTGCTGCTGAGTTTCAATGCACTGTGATTGACACCGGCATTGCAAGCTTCCTTTAATTACAGGCTTGCAGTCTCAGAGAACAATCCCTTACCCCTAGCAAAAAAGAGAAATATGATTAGTTAATTCCACAGGAGAAGCTTGGCTAGATGCAAGTGGCCATGAAGAAGGAGTACAGAATTGGTCTATCTAGGGAAAATAAGACAAATTGAGAATGAATAAAGTGTCAGATACGTGAAGAAGGAAAAAAAAAAAAAAAGGTGTTTTGAAACTTCAGACATCCCACTCTCAAGTCTTCTTCATTGCTAACATTTGGAAACATAAGGATCAAATTTGCCATCAGGATACTCCATGGCCACTAGGTTTACCTACATCAACACAAGATTGGGCCCTATGTGCATATTCTATATGAGCTGGCAATTCTGTGAAGTAAGATTTGCATTAAAGGCATATATAGCTGACACCAGTCTCATTTAACATGTATAAAACTACATGCACAGCTAGAGCTGTCAAAGCTAAACAGGTACAAATCCTTGTTCGAGCAGATTAAAAACTGTTGCATACTATTTTTTTGTTTTTGTTTTTTGCTTATAGGAAAGCAGGAGAGAGTGAAGGGACAACGCAAATAAAACATATCCTCTATTAGAGAGTGACAAGAAGGTGCCAGTGCTGTCAGGCTGGGATTTCTCCAGTCAGCCAAGAGAAGAATGCTCCCTCCCTGGTCCTGGCCATAGGAGTAGATTTGACTTTGTGGTTTTGCCAGAAAGACAGGTTTGCTTTATTGTCCTAGTTTAGGCTGCGGTGATGAAGCACAGGACTTCCAGACAGCATCCTCAAGCAACACCAATCACGTGAGTGACATAGCTTTCTTTTTTTTTTTTCTCTTCATTTTTGAGTGTTCTTTTCATTGCCTTTGTACTTCCTTTTTATTTATTTATTTATTTTTTACCCTTGCCATATCCTGAATAGATTTTCACATCCCATTCAGTTTAATCTCTGTCCAGGGCAAAGTCAAAGACCTAGGTATTTTCCTGTAGCCCTAGAAGCTTGTTCTCAGATTAATATTGACAGGAGAGTCATAACATACAAAATATTTGCAAACTGTAAGTATCACAACCCCAAATTTACTAGAATTCGTGTGATTATTTAGTGCAGTATGCACCATGTTAGAGACTCCCTAAACAAGAATGACTCTACAGAATAGGGCAGTATTTCACAAAGCTGGTCAGTTGAATCCTGAAAGACTTAGCACAATTTTGCATTTGTGCTAATTAGTTCTGCTTCACAGAGACCACATTGCTTCCACACTGCTAGATCAGTCAGCTCCGGGACTGTCTATTGCACATGTAGAAAGACACAGAGTATCTGTAGAAAAAAAAAAAAAAAAAAAAAATGATGAATGTGTTGCATGAAGTGAAAAACAAAATTAACACAGATATTGCCTCAACAAACATCTTAGATTAAATACAGCTGGTTATCAGCTTTATGAGAAGGAGAAAGAAAATGAAATGGAAGTAGAAAATTACAGTAGAATTTAGTAGCATAAATCTCAAATCAAAATCAAGCTTAAACATTTTAATGGGAAATAAGTATCTACATGTAAATGTACATGATACATCTACCTTTGGCCCTTTAAGAACAGGAATAGTCATAACAATGTTAGTTCTTCTCACATTTAAGATAAAGAATACAAAAACAGTTGAAGGGATTTTTTTTTTTACCTAAAAATTAAAATTCACATGTAGAATTACAACCCAAATGAAGATTTTTTTATCTGTCTATCTCAGTAGTCCAATGATGTCAGTGGGATTACTGCTACAGACAGATCTTCCCAGCATGTGTGAAGGTGGCAGACTGAGTCCTAATACAAACTTTAAAAAGTGGGAAAGGTGGGAAATTGTTTCAAAATTGCCTTTTTTTTAAAAAAAAGCAACAAAAATTTCAAAATTTGTGTGAGCATAGAATGATGAATGCCATTTATTATGAAACAAGGAAGATTAGTTCCAGATGACGTGTAATACACTAGCCACATGCAATGGTGTACATTGCAACTGTCCCATTAGTTACAATGAAGTAATTAGAAAAATTTCAAAAGTAAATAAATAAAAAGTATACAAGGCAGTGACCGCTCATAGTTCCTAAAAAAGGTAAATTTTGTAGAAGAATCAAGGAATATAAAGATCTGCCCTTTTAAGTGGAGTACTTGAAAGCTAAATTATACATAGCCAGAATTTATACAGTTGTAAATAATGCTAGAAGACCTAACGGTCATCTCTAATCTTAAATGATATGTCAAACAAATATTTTCTTTATCAGAGGTTTAAGGAGCATGTCACTCTTATGAATTATTGACGTGAGGGAAAATCCTTGACTATCAAATCCTGTAAAAGAGCTAAATTATCTGGACCTCATGTGATGTGCAATGGGTACCCTGGTCTAGGCTGAGAACTTCTGTTCTGTTCATGATCTCTAGTCTGTACCCACACAGGTTGGAGAAAAGAGGCAAGGCCTGACATGAGTCTCTACCACATTCTTATGAAATAAAGTACAGCCATGGGAGTGAAAAATGGACAAAACTGAAGAACTAAGATGAATATATATATATTTTTAACTTAAACTCATCTGTGAAGGGTGAAACTCATTTGGAAGTGCTATTGCTACAACCCTTTCATAACAGCAGAGACCTTTGTTTACAGAGATTTGCACACCAACTACTAAGTATGACTGGAGACTTGCACAACAGTACTATAAAAAATGAGTTCACTATTTCCTTTGGTGGGTTTGAATAAAACCTTCCAAACCAGTAACAAGGATTCTTTTTTATTCCATAAGGCAAAACTGGCCAAAAGTGTCCAAATCTGCAGAATTTTAATTTTGCAGGGGAAAAGGAATGAAAAATAACAGCATCTGCCTGCAGAGCTCATATACCACCTTTGCTCAGCCCTAAGCAAATTAAATATCTGAGTTATAAAACCCACAGATGGAAAAGGGGGCTAGAGAAATGGTACTCTCTTAAATGCAGCCAAGTTCCTTGGGTGCCCCATACAACATAAATTGCTGAAGCACTCAAGTGCTTAACTAGTTATAGTGTATGAAATTGGTTTTAATTTGACAGTGCTGTAGCTCAGCATTGTTTGCTTTGCAATTATATACATTGATTAGACTTCAAACATAATGAGCTTTTGCCTGAAGGGGTATGACAACAGAAACAATATATTAGGAACTCAGGGAGGTAAGAATGTAAAGCAAAAATTTTTCTGGAATACAGTCTCTGAGCAGACTATTATAATAAATTAATATTTTAAAGTCCTGTGCTTAGGAAACACAAGGCTTTGTTAAACTCTTGGTTACATATAAGTTATGCAAATGTTATTTTTATTCTACATGCTATTTAAACACATAATATTCATTCCTGTAAAAACAACCCAGGTAGTAAACACTACCAAATGTATCTTGCGTTAATATGCACAAGATGGAAATTAAGTTACGCTATAGCATACATTACAATAAAAGCTAGTGAAGTGTGTAATTACTGCTACTATGCTGTATGTTACGGTATATATCGCTCAGTGTAGCCACAGCAGTAACCATCTTAGTGTCACTGTCTTAATTATAGCAGTTTTATTGTTATAATTATTGTCAGTCTTTAGGCTTTTACTAAATCCAAAGCTCAAATCCAGGAAGGCACAGAAGCATGTGCTTAATTTTAAACAGGTAAGTGGTCCCACTGAAGCTAGCAGAGTACCAAAAACTTTTAAAATACACCTTTTGGCATGAAAGGGATCAGGCAAACGTCTCAGATTAATGAAGGTCAGGGACTGGTTTCGTATTACCTTCAAAAGAAGCATTAATTCAGGGAAGTTCTAAACCTGAGTGTCTTATTGACTGCAGTTAATTTAATGTCCACCGAACCAATACTAAAGAGTCCGTTATAGTCCCCATGCCTCCAGCGTCTTTCAAGCAAGACTGGAAAAAGAAATATACCTGGTGTTATCAATTGAAGAAGTCAAATCTAATGCCCATTAGTAGTAACTGCCTAACAGCCTGGCTCTGTCATTTAATTATCTCAAAAGTTTGCTCTATCTGCTGTCCTTCTCTGTGTTCTTGCTGATCAGGCATCAGCCACTCTCAGGCTTTTTATCATGTTGAGTTCAGATCAGTGTGCTCCATTGTCCAAGCTCTGGGGTCACAGTATATAGAAATAGGTCACACATATAGAAATAAGTCTAGAATCACAAAAATACTTAGAGCATACATGTGAGCATAAACTGTCAAATCGCCAAAACACTTAACTGCTGCCTAACTCTGTAGGCACCAAAAATCTCCAAGTTGTCCAACCATTTGAATTGTTTCTGAAAACTAAAGACAGCATCCTGGCTGTAGATAACTGAAAATCAATACTGTTAACAGGGCTTTCTATAGCAATGCAGATATCTTTCTGCATTCTTTTGTAGATCAGATGATTAAATAATTGTTATTCTTTGGCTTGAGAAAACATCCAAGATGTCTCCATGTTGCTCTAAAAAAACTTTTAAAATGTAGTATCTCTTTTATTTTGTATAACATGAGACTTAGGCCAGACACATCTGTGACAAGAGACATTCTCCAGAGCCTGCAGAGAGAACGTTTGGTGGTTTGGTCTAGACAGGACCAGCTAGCATTGCCCAAGCGCTGGCTCTGGTCATCTAGAAGTGATGATCAGAAATGCTTCCTTTCCTTTGCCCTTGCTTTTCACTGGCTATGAAATAATAGATAAAAAAAATACCCTGTCATGCCTGGAGGAGATTACTGCTTTTCTCAAAGCAAATGACAAGTCACAAGGGAACTGTGCCTCAGAGAAATGTCTTCATGTGCTCTGAAGATGTTTTTTGGGCCAGGGAGGATAAGGAATGAATGAAGAAAGTGAAAGTCTAGCCTCAACAGATTAATTTTTCAGAACTTTTTTTTAGTGTGTGGCTTCTCTTTCTCTTGGTCCCCATTATTTTGCCTTTTACTTATTTTCTCTTCATATAAATATAATTCCTATAATTAATTACTTTTTTTGACATATTTTCTTACATTTGATATTATTAGCCACCATTAGGCATGTTCTGGCTGAACAACTGCTAGTATTGTATAATAAGTAAGTGTTGAGTCTACGCTACATAACCGCAAAGTAGAATACATTTGTTATTATAAATATAATGATATAGGTACTGTTTCTGTGTAAAAAAAATGTTCCATGGAGAACAAATGCTGGAAAAATCAATCACATGTTTGTACTTCTTACCAGTGTACCAGCATAGCCCAGGAAGAGAGGGTGGATTGTATAAACACCACAGGCAGTTATTTTATTTCGCAATCATGCATGTATTTATTGTTTAAATAATATATAGCATTCAGAAAAGGCAAGCAGTAATTCAGAAACTCAATTGATCACAATCTGGATCTATTTTATCAAATAATTGAAGTTCCCTGATGTTCTAATTGGGTAGGTATCCATAACATCCTCATATCTGAGGCTAAATATAAGGTGTCTCGCAGTGTTCATAGGACAGAGCAATAATCTTTTATTGGGAGAAACTAATGAATTTTCTTGCTAGAGAACTGAGTTTTGTGAAGGTTAAATGGCAAGTAGCTACAAGGAAGAAACTGTATTTTTATAATGCACCAAACAGCATAAGAAAGAGACCAAGTTCGCCTAAGGAGAGAATGAGTCTATTATATATTGTCATTTAAAAATGTGAATGGCAGCTCATTGCAGGAGGACAAGGAACTGAAAGTTCACAGGAATCATAAGTGAATAAAAATCTGTTAGCTATTGAGAAAAACAAAATGTCATCCTCCACAAAAAATTCTCCAACACCCAGTGATTTAAAAGGAGAATGGGTGATTTCAAGAAATTCTCTAAGAAAAATTTGGGCCCCAGCTTCCAAATGCTGGCTGTTAAAAGAGGAAGATTTAAAAGTGATTGCCAGTAGAAAGAACATTTTCATTACAGGCACCAATGTGGGAAGGTCCATATTTATTGCAAAGGTTGACTTCATGCAGCAGAAATTGTGGATAAGATTCTCAATGCTTTTTGCTCACGTAACTTTAACCTCTGCATTGGCTGAGCATTTTTGAACTGTGTTGGCTCAGTGAAATGGTGCTGTTTCTCCTTTAACCTATCTCACAAAAAGTTAACTCTATAAATAAAATCAGGTGGTGATATACCAATTTTTTTAAGCACACTGCTGCCAAGTATTGTATCATCTCTAAGTTAAATACCAGTGTTCTTGACATGTGAAAAAGTTAGGTAGATAAAACTGGAATTTGCAGAAAGCACTGACAGAAATGGGAAGACTCCAAGGCTAGCAAGGAGAAAACTATCTGAAAAAAAAAAAAAAAAAAAAATTAAGGGCCTGTGCCTTTTGCCTAGGAAGTGTTCTTGTAGAACTGAGTGACACTTTTTTTCTATGAATAGTAAATTCTCTGCCTAAAGGAATGTCAACTTGAGTGAATAATTTTGGCCAAAAAAAAAAAAAGTTTGTGTCAAAATATTTTACTCACAGTAAGTGAACTGTTTAATTTTTAGCATTTTTAATGATACTGTATATTTTCCATATCAAAATGATTTTTTTTCTGGTCTAAGAAACACTTTAAAAAAGAAAAAAAAAAAAGAAATTTGGGGAAGATAGCCTGAAATTAACTGAAACATTTAGTAAGTCATTGTTTTTATACCTTTTATAATTTTTACACTGTATTTATAATTTATTTGTTCTGCCAAAATATGTTTGTGATAGTTTGATCCAACTCAAATTTCCAAATTTTTCATTTCTCCTTCTTACCCAGGTCTTTACCTTTCACCCTCTTCTTCCAAACACTGGAGGCATTCAAGTATTAAAGAAGCTTGAGAATACATCAGCTGTGAGTCTTCTCTGGGATTAGGCATTAAGGTATGGCAGCCATTCTTCATTAAATCAATAAGCTATTGAGTAAAATACCAGTCTTGGAAATAGTCTGGAAACTGAAGACCAGTTTTCAAATCTACACTCTACACTCACATAGATGTTTTTTTAACAGAAAACTTTGAAGAAGGTGCTATCACCTGCCACAGACCACCAGCTCCTCATTCAAGCATTTCTTCCAAATGCAGAAACAAAAATACCCTTCCAATTCCACAGCTGCAATACTGGCAACTAATTTATTCTAGATGAAATAGCTACCCACTAAGTTACTCAATCTAATAGGAAAAACAAAATAAAACAAAACAAACAAACAAAAAACCCCACAACTGTTTCAAAACCATTTTATCTTCAGCTGCTTTTGACATCCTGATATGGATTGACTTTTCACCTCTCAAACCAGAACAAGGAGATAAAAACCTGAAAATCAGAAGTGAAACAGGACACTGAAAGTTTCAGTTGTCCTAGAAACTGAGGACATATTTTATGATACATGATCTGACAAAACCTTTGTACTTCTAGTAGACACTGAATCCAGATTTTCTCTGTGACTGAGGTGACGGCTGTAAATAAAAGGTACAAAAGGTGGAATTCATCACAGTTGATTTCAGATATATAAACATTAATTGTCTAAATTTAAACTAGTCATTCTCAGGCTCTTTTATAGTCAATGCAGAGAGATAGGAGCCTCCAGAGGATAATAGCTCTCATCTGTTTTAGACACTTGAACTAGGATTAGATGGCCTGTGGTCTGCTACTATTTTTCCCCAGTGATTACAGAGATCACCAAGGGTGACCAGCTGAGATATAGATAACCACTTTTAAGGTACCTAAATTAAGTGAGCTGAATCACATCCAAAATAAAAGGTAAGAAATAAGGGGAAAATATAAATTCCACTGACTGCATCTAAACTGACCTGTGAAGGTGTGCCATAGTGCACTTAATTTACTTGGGTCACCAATTTTCAAGCTAGGGGACCCGTCACAGTGAGTACACAGAAATCAAAGTACAGGACGGGAGGTTGGAGAAGCATTAGAGCTTGACTGGGTCTCATCCCATGTAGCGATCCTAAGAGTCTCAAATACTCAATAACTACCTTAATGTCTCTGCGATTGTGGTCCTTGACCTCCAGGAAAATCATCCACCCCACACTACAGTGTTCTTATTAAATATATGGAGAGCATTAAGCCCTGAAATGCAGGTCAAGATAACCAGGTTTGACAGATCCATGATACTCTTGTTCTTCTGTGGATGGGTCAGACATAAGCCTGATCCACATAAACACAACATGATCTACAAATAAAATGAGCACAGTTCTTGGAAAATCAGATAACGAGCAAAACATGTCCTTCCTGTCTACATAAGTCTCTGTGTCTCTGTTCCACAAAGAGGTTAAGAAAGGCCAAGAGAAGCCTTTTCCAAAATGTCCTGTTATAACAATCTTCAAGAAGTTCTCAAGGTCTTTATATCTTGACAAAATGGCAAGAGGGATCTCAGTGAAAATGTGCTATATCTCTTTCTCCATCAAGAGATTCTTTTATCAGGAGTGATCTATAGACCATTGTAGTGCAAATTAAAGCAACCCATGTTATTTTCTACAATGCCAGCAGGTATTTGCATGAAATAAATCAGTTTTGAGCTCTTCTAGAGCGTATGCAGTGCCATTTATTGTCAGGCACAGTTATTGCCTCTATGCAAAGCTCCTGTGAACACTGCTATGTAGAGCAACTCAGTGGAATTGTAAAGTTTAACAGACGCAAGCTCAGTTTGGCGTAATATGGTACTACTGACCTGTTTCGGAGACAAGTGAATGGAACTGTTCAGCCAAAAACAAATTGAGAAAGAGTTTTCTCTTACATTTTCCCGTTGATTGCTTCCAGGCTTAAGTCTAATACCTCAGATTGGGTAGCTTACAAAAAGTAAAAGCATGCATTATGCTAACTTGGGGAAACTTGCATTCCTACTTATTCACGTGTTCCTTCAGAATCATTCTGAAGTTCACTGGCATGTTTTTTCTGTCCCACATCAGGTGATTGGATTGCCATTTTTGACTATATTGATTAAGAATTTATTTTGCATTTGTAAACAGGAACTAATTGAAAGGAAATGTTAGGACAGATGTTCCCAAACTGTGATACAATTGCCATTTCCAGGCAATAAATAAAGGCAGTTCCTGACAGCCTACATCTATTTGATACAGAGCCAGCTATTACTCATAGCAAGATGTGGGAGCTTAGTTGCTGGAGAGATACAGATCAGAGAAACAAGAAGGAAGGAAGGGTCGCAGTTGCAGGATAGGTCTGGATACAACCAAGAGCAAAGAGCGTGTGGTGAGAGGGTGATCACAGAATCACAGAATCACAGGATGCTTAAGGTTGGAAGGGACTTCTAGAGATCATCTAGTCCAACCCCCCTGATCCAGCAGGGACACCTAGAGCACATGGCACAGGATCACATCCAGGCATTTTTGAATACAACAAACACTCCAGTCCCTTAATTATTTTTGTCGCTCTACGCTGGACCCTCTCTAGAAGCTCAATGTCCTTCTTATACTGGGGAGCCCAGAACTGCACCCAATGCTCCAGGTGTGGCCTCACCAGAGCTGAGTAGAGGGGCAGGATCACCTTCCTTGACCTGCTGGCAACACTCCCCCTGATGCAGGCCGGGATCGCATTGGCCTCCTTGGCCACGATGGCACACACTGCTTCTTCATGGCTAACCTGTTGTCAACCAGGACTCCCAAATCTCTCTCTGCAGAGCTTCTTTCCAGCAGGTCAACCCCTAGTCTGTATTGGTGTCTGGGGTTATTCCTCCCCACATGCAGGACCCTGCACTTGTCCTTGTTGAACCTCATGAGGTTCCTCTCTGCCAAACTCTCCATCTTGCCTCGGTCAAGACAGGAGACCTATGATGGGGACCTGTGATGGAGAAGATGTGCATACCTCTTGGCTGCTTGAAAGCAAAGAGCTAGTACCTGAGATGCTGATGCCTGTTCCCAAATCTCCTGTTGCTGTTGGTGCCCAGAATTGCCCTGGCTGGGGTAATCACCACTACTGATGCTATAGGTGGCACCCAAGTGAAGCTCAAGAATCCCTGAACCAGCTGATGAATACTAGGATTGCAGTCTAGCTATGATGCTTTTTAATTTATTAATACATGGCATTATATTCAACCAAATATTTCAGAGACTCAGAAATGATAATTTTTCTACATACAGTCTTAGTTTGTATATGCACTAATGTGTATGCACTCTGGATTCCTATTTAAATCCCTCAAGCTTGCAGGATTAAAATTCTGTTCTGGAAAATAGGGCTAGTAATAATATTCTTGATATACCTCGCCTATGAATGTACATGTGGTATAAATGTTAAGTAGCATTATTACTCCAAGTTCTTTAACAGACACCAACCCTTTCTCTGATATCATCAAACGTATTTTCAGCTTCAGCAGTTTCCATATATTTCCAAGGCAACAGGAATTTATGCCATTTAACTGTAGAGTTTTTAAAGGCCCGTTACTCCATGGCTTTAAGATATTGGGAATGGAAATACTTCACATGGTGGAAAATGTAGACTTTTTTTATCTAGTGTAGTCTGCTAGTTAGCTCATGACTTGAGGATGCAATCTGAAGTGCAACATTTTCAATGCAAATCTCAAAACGTCCTTTATATGGAAATCTTTAGTAACGAAATCTAAAGCATCATATTTACATCTCTGTCCTGATTCACTATAGTGATTTTTTAATCTCAGTATTGTCTATGGTAACAGTAAAATGTAACACTTGTATTGGGAAATTAAGAGCTGAAAAAGTGCACTTACTGAATCCTATACTCAAGAGTACATGAATAAATTGGACAATGTCATGGCTGCAAGAACAGGGAGGCGATGCTTTCAGAAGGAATAACTTATGCAAAATATTCTATTTAAAGGATCTATCTTAAGAATAATCAAAGATTGCAGATTATTTGACTTCCATTGTTTATTAGTTAGTCATTAATGTTAAACATGCCAATGTGTTGTCACTTTGTTTTTGATGCAGAGAAACGCATAAAGACGGATGGTCATAACAGAATAAAAGCATTTCAGAGCAACAATTGCACTGTCACATTGCATAATGCAAATAGAACACGTCTTGCTAGGTCACGAAAGGAAACTATTTGGCTTATCCTGAGTGTTTTAAGCTCCTTATCCAAAGTCCACTGAAACAAGTAGAAATCTTTCCATCTGTTTTGTGGGATATATGATCAAACTCTCATGTGCAGAAGATGTAGAGAGGAAATATTACCCAGCACTAGCTTCTGGGAAAAAGTACTCTATAAATAGGGCCACATTCCATGTGGATGGAAACCCTGCACATTGAGGGTTCACCCCCATAAATTTATCAACTACAGCCGCAGACACAACCATCTAAACTAATCAACCTGGGGTCCCATTTTCAACCAACAGAGATAAACGAGCCCCTCCAGAACCATCATCATAGGGTGGTCTCCATCTTGGGTGCTGAATGTAAGGACTGAGTGAGCAGTGCTTACCTCCAAGGTAAGAAGAATCAGGCTAAACATGGAAAACTCCTAGCAAATAGGACAAATGGTCAATGAATCTTATATAGGTATGGATGCCTAATACCACAAACCAGTTTTATATGACCAGTATGCTGACCCAAAGAGTTGGGTTTTATGGTTAATATGTCCTTATTAATAGACCATTGCTTTATTAATAATAAAACCTGATTTTTTTCCCTAGGGATTCAAATTCAAATTTAACATTCAGGTTCCTGATATAACACATATCACTGCATGAGGATGTGTTGGACACATTTTTGATGGAAAGCTTCACTGAATGTCATCATTTGTTTATTTCTTTTTCATTGATCTCAGGCAGGATCCTGTAATGCCTACTGACAAGCTATACAGATTTATCAGATGTAGTTTTCAAGATGAAATTGCAGAGGTAACCAACTAAATAAACAGTCTGATTTGAAGTGGTGGTACATACGCACCACTAGTCTTGATATCAACGGTTGTTATAGGTGTTCCATATGTTTATCTAGTCTGCTTTTCTTTCAGAACTGAACTTTAGGAGACAAACTGATCATCAGAAATCATTCGTGATTTGTGTTGCACTGATCTTCAGATGTATATTTTGTGGTAACTTGAAGAATCTATTTTTTTTTTTTTTGTAAAAGTTTATTTTCTCCCAGTTGTACCTTAGAGACTATTTACAGTGGTAAGAATTTTGTTGTGGCATTAACAATAGCAGCTGAAGGACCTAAGCAGATTGGTTTTAAAGATCCTTTATGACCACGTGTGCTCACAGCTCATGATTTTACATCTCTTCTGAGAAGTACAAGAATGGCAGCAATAGAAGTGCACAATATACATACACCTTAAAAAGCAGCAGAACATGACAGCGGCTATGGTGATCTGAAGTGGAAGTAAGAGCAAATGCATGTGCCTGTAAACTGCTTTGTGTAAAGTCAATTTTATTTTTCTGGATAAAAGGAGTAAAATGTTAGGTATAGCACATGGGAAGGTGTCTCAATCCTGTGCTACAACAGATTGGTGAATGATACGTGATAGGAAATATCATTTCCCTCATTCAAACTGCTTCCAAGCACACTGATTATTGCCTCTGACTTGCAGTGCAAAACCAGCATGAAATTTTTAACTCGTTTTTCTATGGGTGAAATATTATATACAATATTTTTAAAAGACCATTTGAAAACAAATACAGGTTTTAAACATATGATGTTTCTAGCCCTTAGTAGGACCATATGATGTCTCACATCTTGAAGCAGAATTTCTCAGTCCACACAAAAACAATTGTCATTAAATGATCTTATTCTTCTAACAATGGACTGGAGCTGAACATGAGCTATTTACTCAAATAGCTGGGTTTTGACGTAAGATGTGACGGAGGCAAAATTCCATTCACCACTGAAAATTTAACCATGATTATTTCAACAGATACCTTTTTCCTTTTCACCTCCAACTCAGAATATGAAAAGTAGATGCATCACTTTTTTTTTTTTTTTTTCCCTTTCTAATAAAAAGTTACAGTTTGGTTCAAAAGTGTCATTTAATATTTCCACCCACTCTTGTTCAGTTTGGCTGCTATAGAAGAAGGAGAAGGTGTCGCGCATTTCTAAGTAGGCATTGGTGAGCAGATGGACTCTAGCTAAAAAATTCTGAGTGAGAGAAATCAGAAGTGTTTCATTTCCATGTCTGCTCTATTGGCAATGCAAACTCTGGTTCTGCTCAGACTTGTGGATTCCAAGAGGCGTGGAGTGGGAGAAGGGAGATCTCAGAACTTTCTGTGAAGTTTCAAAAACACAGTGAAAAATAAGATATATTGTGAAAATGCAGAAAGTGTGAAAAAAAAAAGCAGAGTGACAAATCTTGAGAGCATAATTTTGCAATTACAAATCTGACTTCACATATGAACTTATTGCCTGGTTACTATCGGTATACTTCTAAGTTTCCAAATGTGGCTATCAAGATAATAAAATGGCTCAGATCTGAGGCTGACATTATGGTTCAGTTTTTCTAATCAGATCTATTCCCTACATGTCATTTCTTTCTCTTCACACACCAGCTTCCTTGCAAGATGTTCTCAGGCTGGTAATTGGCAGCAGAGTAGTAAAGATTTATATTTAATAATTATGTGAATTACATTATTGCCTAAAGAGCTAGATCAGAGTCTCTTTGTGCTGAGGTCATAAAAGTATAAAATGTAGAGACATTCAATGATCCAAACAACTTACTGGAGAAGGGGAATGTGTGGCTTACATAGGCAAGGAGTATATCAGAACCAGGCACCTCTCACAGCAAGGAAAACCTAGACAGGGTAAATTGTAAAATAAAGCCAGTCATGAACATTAAAGACACTCAGAAACAAAATATTGTGTATTTTATTATTATTATAGTAAATATACTATGGAATACTACCTATTCAGTCTAGAAATTTAGAAATTCTATTCTGTCTTAATTCCTGTTCCCCTCTCACTGTCATTCCATATAAAGTTATTTTCTCTCTCCTGAACTTGCTTTCTCAAGGCCAAATGGCTAGCAGAACAAAAGTAAATGAGACAGATTTCCTTTCCTCTGCTCAGACATCATGAATCAGGGTTGCAGTTGATCCCTCTCCTAATGAAACTACAGAGCCTGAATGTTTCATATCTTCCAAGAGTGTACATCACATGGAAGAGGATGGAGAGAGAAAAGAGAAGGTCTTGTGGTCTAACTCAGTTCGCTGCTACCTGCGGTTTAAGCAGGATCCCTTGGATGTTGCTCAGCCAAGCTCAGAGTAAGGTCTGTAGGAACTGGTCAAAAGCCCTCCTTAAATTTATGGATCAAAGCAGGCAACTTTATCAAATGATGTTTTCATCAGATACTTTGAGGAAGAAAAACAGACCTAATTTTGATCCCAGGAAATTAAAGTCACATGCTTGGCAAAACATATCACCTCTTTGTTCCTAGATGAATGTTCAAAGCCTGGCATAAATATTTCTCAAAATATAGCCTTTACTGTAAGGTAATATAGATTTCTCATCTTAAAAATATTGCTATCAAGTATTTCATAATGCTTGGACCATAGCAACCTGTTAGTGTGATTTCTTTTGACAGGAGGCATTGAGTATTTTATTGCTTGACCCCTTCTGCTCTGACAATGTAGGTTATTTTTTTCATAGAATCTGTTTTATTTAATCTCACAGCAGGTGGTATTGAATCCTCACATAATTTTTCCTTTACTAAGGTATGCTCTTAGAGTAAATAATATAATGCAAATCCAGGGATTTCATACAGAGGCACCCACTTAGGCAACTCTCCACTCAGTTATCTCAGAAAATATCTACCTTTAAAAATGCATGTATTAAAGCAATTCAAGGAAATCTCTCTTTCTTTAACATGCGAGAAGAATTATGGATGCAACCAGACCCATTAAATTTAACGAGAAACGTTCAAATGGTTTAAATGAGGCTTACTACCCTTAAAAGGCCAATGTAATAACTATTGAGTGACCACTGTGATGACCGTGTTGTGAATCAGATATATAAGAAGGCTCCCTCAAGATTTTTTGGCTAGCTGGTAATGATATTACCAAGGAAAATCTGCAGTGGGTAGGGCTAGAAGGAAGTAAATACCATCCGGCTGCTAATTTCAGGGCTGCATTTACTCTGTAGCCAATAGCATCTTAAGCTACTGCAGGGGAAGCTGTAGCAGAACCACAGAATTCTCACTGTAAAACGTTCAAATCTCTGAGAATAAGGAACAGAACAGCGACACACATTTGCTAATGGAATTTCAATACACGGTACGGGGAACGGAGACCAAGTTCAATGTCAGCACTTCACTTGAGCCAAACATATTATTAATGCTTTATTTTTAACATTTCCTTAAGTTTGGGATCTCTAGAGAGAGGCTGGCATGTCAACAAATCAGAGTGTCTCCATTAGGCTATTTCATCCAGCCTTTTGAACCTAGGGTACCCAAAGGTTTAGAAACAGAATAACATACAGTTTTCATCTGAATGAGAGAGTCTTAAAGCAGAGTATTCCTCTCTGATGGCAGCAAGAACTACTTGTGTATGAAGGAAAAACTAAATGATCAGTTACACTTTGAATAAGCATTCAGCAAATAAGGGCTTCCAAAACTCCTGTCAAAAGTAAAGTCAGTAAAAGGCAGTCTTTATTAAATGCTAAGGCAAATTATTTGCTGTGCCTCAGAGAATGCATTCTGCCTCACTGCAGCCAGAATGACAAAACAAAAGTTTTAAGACAGGATATAAAGGAGAGCAACAAAGTGCCTTTGTTCCGTAAAGGCTTTTCCCAAGCTGAAGAGGTAGCCAGGGACTCTCTGAAAATCTAGTAAGTATATGATTGGGAACAGCTATGAAAAGAGTTGACCTCTTGGTACTGAACAATAGGTAGCAAAAGAAGAGATAAGCCAAATAGGTTCCCTACAGTATTAGTCTAATACTTGTTTGAATGTTTGAAACTATTTTTGAAATTATTGGAGTAGAGATGCAAAAAATAAGGAGGTTGGGCAGGTTCGAAATAACAAACGAGACGAGCTATTTTGGGAGTACTATTCCGCTTTTTAATAGTGTTCCAACCTTTTGCATTGTAATGGAGAAGGATCTCCCCAAAGGATACTTCTATTCAGGCTGGACCTGTTGATCCTGCCACAATACAACATCTCAAAAAAAAAAAAAAAAAAAAAAGTCCATGTTCTTTCTCGTAATGCTGTTCCTTTAATGCACATTGTGCAAGTAGGAAACAAGCTTGGCAGGTTCCCTAAGCAATTTTCTCGGATTCATCATTTGATCTGTATGGACCTGTCAAGTTCAGGTTCAGCTGCTACTTTCACTACAAGTCTCTTTCTGTCTGCTGAACTTCTAGTCATAATTTTAATTATGTCTTGCATTCAATCTGAATCAATTTAGGATCATTGAGTTGCAGAGTTTTAATTCAACAGAAAACATTAATAAATGGAAGAATTAATTTGAGCACAGAGTAGATCAATCAAATCCTCAGCTTGGGAGCTACTAGCACACTGTTGTGTCCCTTTGTCTTTCTCTCTTGGGTCAAAAAGTCACCACCCTGCTACTATGGTAACAACTGAGGGAAAAAAATAGGCAAGAACCCCAGTCAAAGTGACAAGACAGATGCTGCAATTTTGTTTGCAAACAGAAAGTGCTGAACTCTGCTCCATAGCCTCTTGTTGAGGGGAAGAAGGAGGGGGAGAAGAAGAAATGTTGGTTTGAACTAATTAATGTATTCTCTAGTTGTGCATCACCTGATCTTTGAGAAGATGGTTTCATAAGGCAGAAAGACAACGTGTGCTCATTCATTAAATCCCTTTATGGACAAGAACAGATTGTGCAGGTGCAAGAAGCAAGGATGTGTTACAGAGCAGAAGAGGAAACCCCCCTCCCTTTTTCTCACCCCCTGCCCTTCCCTCCTCTACGACGTGCTGCAGCAGTCAAACACCGTCACGAGCAGAATTTACATGGGCCTGGTTAATGTGCAACATCCTACTGTCATCCCTGGCTTATTTACTTGTATAGAGGTAGCCTGAAAAAATATAAAAATCACTGGTTCTGCCTGGAAATGTCATACATGCCAAGGCATGCACAACCTACACTTAACCCCACTAGAGCCTGATGATCTGAAAAAGTAGAGTTCTTGGCATGTTTGCCAGTTACATGGTCATTTGACTGGGGCAAAATAATGTTGTGATAGCAACACTGTAATAGCTGGTGCTGTTTACCTAACAGTCCGGTTCCTTTTACTTTTCTGCGATAATAAGACAATGAGACTTTGGATACCACTTCCTGATTATCAGATCTTTTTTCAGCATTCCTGTTCCACTATAACATACAGCCAAATTCCTTTGCTGACAAATTAAAATGTGTTAAAAGAACAGCAGCGTTTTGAAAACATTTTCAGCCCTCCCAGCTGGCCTAACTCTTGAATATCCAATGCCAAGCTCTCTACATGGGAAATTAAGGATATTCTTGCCTCCCTGATCAGGCATGTAGAATGAAAACATAATCCAATTCCAAACACAATACTGTAGAAAACTAGACCTAACATAAATGTCTTTATTAGTAAGTCTCAATTCTTGGCTTATTAATCATACTGAGACGTTAGGTCTTGGTAAGCCAGTATCTTTTCTTTCTGTAGTTTCCAAGGGTATTATTTACATGCATATGAAAAATCACTTGCACTATCTTCAGCACTCTTTGGGAATATACAGAAGCAGATATATCTCTACTTCAAGCTTGCTATGTCATCCTCGCAGATACCTCAGTGATATTTCTCATTCTCTCCATGGAAGGTTTTCACCTTTATGGCTCAGGAAAGGCAGGTGGAATTAGTTGTCCCTGGAAATCATCAGTGTCACTGTCAGTGTCATCAGAGGAATCCTTTGTGAAGTAGCGCAAAGCGCTTAGTCCTCTGGAGTCTACATCTCTGTTTCCATCCTATTATTCGTTGCTGCTGGCTCAAGGAAAAGAAACAAACATTTTAAGTCATAAACCTTGCTAAACTGGAAACCCATGTGCCAAGCTCTTCCTTCAAGTGCATACTTCAACAACTTTTATTGGAACCTGTGGAGCCCTGGCTACAAACAGGACCAGAATTTAGCTTCACATATGATTGGAGTCATTTTTCTAAAGCTGCTGGAATTGCTCCAGCTCTGCTCCAGCTGCTCTCAGGAGAAGTTTTACCACATATTTTCTTTTTTAAAGATGTGGAGTTGAACTAATATGAAATTAGTTGGCTCTAGTAGTGACCCCTGGGGTACACCACTAGTGATGGACCTCCAGCTGGACTTTGTGCTGCTTTTTTGAAAACCTCAATGCATATTTTAATCTTTCTTTCCTGTTTTCTTTCTTTCTTTTTCCTTCTTTCCTTCTTTCCTTCTTTCTTTCTTTCTTTCTTTCTTTCTTTCTTTCTTTCTTTCTTTCTTTCTTTCTTTCTTTCTTTCTTTCTTTCTTTCTTTCTTTCTTTCTTTCTTTCTTTCTTTCTTTCTTTCTTTCTTCCTTTCTTCCTTTCTTCCTTTCTTCCTTTCTTCCTTTCTTCCTTTCTTCCTTTCTTCCTTTCTTTCTTCCTTTCTTCCTTTCTTCCTTTCTTCCTTCCTTCCTTCCTTTCTTCCTTCCTTTCTTCCTTTCTTTCTCTTTTTCTTTCTTTCTTTCTTTCTTTCTTTCTTTCTTTCTTTCTTTCTTTCTTTCTTTCTTTCTTTCTTTCTTTCTTTCTTTCTTTCTTTCTTTCTTTCTTTCTTTCTTTCTTTCTTTCTTTCTTTCTTTCTTTCTTTCTTTCTTTCTTTCTTTCTTTCTTTCTTTCTTTCTTTCTTTCTTTCTTTCTTTCTTTCTTTCTTTCTTTCTTTCTTTCTTTCTTTCTCTCCTTCTCTCCTCTCTTTCTTTTTCTCTCTTTCTCTCTTTCTCTCTTTCTTTCTCTCTTTCTCTCTCTCTCTTTCTCTCTCTCTCTTTCTTTCTCTCTCTCCCTCTTTATTTCATTCTTTCACATTATATTTATACATTTTGGGGTCAAAATTATTACAATAAATTCAACTTTTCATTATTAGCTTGAGTCAGATCCAGGTTTCACACATATCCTATTTTTATGAACCTATCCAAGATGCAGACAGTTTTTCAGATAATTTATGTTCTTTCAACTCAGTATTATCTCACCTCCATGGTCAAGGAAGTATTCTTGGCAATTTTGGAAGCTTCTTGGGCATTTAAAAGGTGCAGGTTTAGCATCATTTAATCACTCACATTGTTAGACAAGCCCAAATTTGGCCATGGTCATATTATGACAGTGAATGTCTTTCAATATAAAATATGGCACTGGTGGTAAGAGGTTGCCATATTTCCTTTGGACGTGGGATTCCTTTGAAAGAGGTGGTCTCATCCTGCATGAGTTTTCACACAAACTATTCATTTCTCAGTCAGATGCCCTGACAGAAAACTTCTCATCATCCTGTATGAATGCTGGCATTTTTTTTCCTGTTCAAACTAGGTCAAAATTAAGCTAAAAGTGTAAATGTCATGTCTTCAGAGAAGGAATAGAGCATGCAGATAGAAGCGAAGAATCCTCGTGATTTGAGCTTTTTTTCTTTGTTTGTTTTAATTGAGAAATTTCCTATTTTAAGCATAAAAATAAGAAAAGGATCTAGATCCCCATATTCCAGTTTTCTGGAAAATATCCTGCCCTTCAGTCTCACTCTCTGTCAATGGCAACTCAGTTACCTATCTTAAGAGAAGAGGTAGAGATTCAAACTAAATTCAAAGCTTTTAATTTTACAGCTGTTTTCCTCTATTTTAGCTTATAAAGACATTGTTCTGATAAAAGTCTTCTTTACTCCAGGTTGAAAATCACAGCTCTCTCAGCCTCCCCTCATATGACAGATGTTTCAGTCCCTTCATCATTTTCACGACCCTTCATCAAATCCACATTATATGTCCATACGTCTCTCACATCGGGGATCCAGCACTCCAGATGTGGCCTCATCAGTGCTGAGCAAAGGTAAAGGATCATCTCCCTCAACCTGCAGGCAACACTCTTTCTAAGTGTTTCTAAGATATTTTTGCCCTTCTGGTCATGAGGGCCTGCCATGGTGGACAACTTTTTTGTCCCTTCTCTGCAAAGCTGATTTCCAGTAAGTCCCCCACTTGTTCATGGGGTTATTCTTCCCCAGCTTCAGTCTTTGCATTTCCCATTGGTGAATTTCATGAGATTCCCTTTTCTCCAACCTTTTGAGGTTCCTCTGAACAGAAGAACACCATGCTCAAACACTGTGGTATATTAGCCAATCCTCCCTGTTTTACAGCATCTGCAAACTTGTGCACTCTGTCCTTCCATCATCCAGGTCATTAATTAAGATGTTAAACCGTATTGGCCCCAGTATTGACACCACCAGCTGCATGCCATCCATCTAAGTTTCAAGCCACTGATCTCATGCGTTTCAGCTCTGCCATTCAGTTTTGTTCAATTCAACTCACTGTTTGTTCATCTAGTCCATACTTACCAGGTCACCTGTGAGGATGTTCAGGGAGTTAGTGTCAAAAACCCTACCAAATTCTAAATAAAAATTATCCACTGCTCATCCATCAAGACAGTCATTTCATCATAGTAGACTATCAGGTTAGTTAAGCACGATTTCCTTTTTACAAATTCATACTAACTATGCCTAATAACCTTTCTGTACTTCATGTTTCTGGAAATACTATCCTGGATTAATTTCTCCATTAACTTCCCAGGAATTGAGGCAAGGCTGATCATCCTGTAGTTTGCCAGATCCTCCTTGCATTTCTTGAACATAGGGTGGTGTTTGCTGTATTCCAGTCTTCTGAAACCTCTCCTGATTGCCACAATATTTCACAGATCATCAGATGTGCTTTTGTAATGACATCAGCCTGCTCCCTCAGTACTCTTGCATAGATTTATCCCATCAGGGCCCTTGAACATGTGAATGTCCAATTCTTTTAAGTGTTCCCTAGTTTGATCCTCCTCCACCAAGGGTGAGCCTCTTTTGCCCCTCTAATCTCAGAGGCTTGGGTTCCTGAGAACTAGAAAATGCACAGTCTTTTGGCATTTACTACATAAACACTGTGCTAATGTGTTCCCTTCAGATTCATCATAAGAAACAGATATTTTTAAGGCACCAGAGATTATAGGACAAGGAGAACTTACCACTTCTCTAGTTCATCCTAATAATGAATCACTTTCATAAAGAGCTACCAACATGGCTTAAACTTTATTTGAACTCATCCAGCTTTACCTTCTAGGTAATGTTTCTTGCTTTGCCTTTCTTCATTCAGCTAGAGTCTCTTTATCTGGAGGCAGAGTAAGGAACAAACACCAATTTGACCATCATTCTTGTTCCATAACTGCAGAACTGTGGGCTTCCTATAGGAAAATACAAAGAATGAATCATTCATTGAGATTCCTAGATTAGCAGAGCATGTACCATATGCATTAAAAATGGCTGTGACATGCTAGATTATGGATGCATTGCCTTATGTCACATCAAAGCTATCACAGAACTAGCCTGTCATCAAATGACAAAAGATTCCTTTTTCCAAAAAAAGAGCAAATACATCATTTCATATTCTCCTTGTCAATTTGGATAGTTTACTTAAGCACTGCCTTTTTAAAATAAAATACAATGCTACAAGAAATGAGCATTTTATGCATATTATTATCATATTTATTTTTATATTCAGCTACTCTTACAGTATAACTCAGTGTGGTAAATAGCTCATGCTAATTACTTAAAAATCCATTAAATTTTAAGTCTCATAGCAGATGCAAACACCATTTCAAATGTTCTCATTGTGTTGCCTACATAATTCATGAACTCTTATTAGAATGCAGCTCAAAGAGGGCTTTTGGTGTGTGAGCCACACTCTCCGGCTTTTTGTATCTACTGAAAAAGTGGAATGCACTCCTACAGATGATCAGTACTAAGTCCTTCTGTTCAATGGCTATGCAAATGGCTATTACAAACTAAGAAGTCTTACAGCAATGGGAGGAGGGCTCAGAGTTGCACAGGCACACACGAGTAGGGTACACGCACACCAAGGCAGCAAGGAATGCCAGCTTCCGCTTCCTAAAACCAAAGTCATTATACTGTTTAATCCAAATCTTGCAAGTCCAGCAAGTTTAGCAAGTTCATTTCCCTCATTTCTTTTCCTTTGGACACATAAATCGCAAGCATGCAATGGTTTTATGCTTTCCTCTCCTGACCAAAGGATTGTCCCAATCCAGTCTTATGGGCTTCTGGGTTTCTTTTCATGGTTGTCCTCAGGCAGTTAAAATGGCACTAGATACCTTCAGGCTTTCTGAATCACTCCCTACATGTCTTGAATGTCTCTAAATCAAAAATAGACAACTTGAGTTGTTTTCATAGATCAAATTGAAGGTGGATATTCTCCCTATTCACTGTAAAAGAATCTTAGAGTAACTAGTTTGGGAGTAAAATAACCATTGTTTATGCTGCAACAGCTAGGTAAGAGTTATCTTTCTAAGGTGTCTCAGTAATAGTATTTTGGTAAATGTCAGTGATCCCATACTTGTGTCCCAAACAAATTTTTTTAGTATGGTAAACAAGGTAAAGGTTTTTGGATTTTGTTTTTATTTTTCCCAGCTGAGACAGTATTTCACCTTTACGTTCTCCACCTGTAATATATGTATAACAAAACATCCATACTTCTCCTAGATGTTCTGATACTAAATATGTTAACATTTGTGAAGCACTCTTTAACTACAGAAATGGGAACTTATAAGTACCTCAGATAGTCACTTCTCCAAGTATAGCTGTACTTTAAGAACAGACCTCTGTACCTCAGTCAGTTTTTTTCTAGCAAACCCCAGCAGATCTAAAGATCTGCTGGGTTTTGTACTCATATTCAAGACTGCTTTTTTGAGTCTAGTGTCTTGCAGGTAAATGGATACATGGTGTGCAAAGCACAGACAGTCAGCATATTTTAGTGTTCTTTATACATATTTTAAAAGCTTTCATATAGTACTTTGGCTATTTCTAACTTTTATGCTTCAATTCCCTGTTCTATCCTGTAATATTTTATCTGTCTTCTTTTCTGATCTTGCACTTTGATAGGAATAGAAAACCTTTGGGAGAATGATCTAACATCTCCTGCTTTCTTTCTTCTTTATTTTTTTTTCTCCAATATACTTGTTTTGTTGTATTCTTGCCATCTTATTTAATACCTTTTGTGTATAACAAATATGTCATGATTTATTCCTTTCTTATCAGAAAACCACAAGATCAGATTTATTTTCAACTTTAACCCTTTGGTTTTATCATAGAAGGAGATGAAAACATTAAGAAAAGTCCTAATCTAGGTAGAAGGGGAATTGACTTAACAGATCACCCCTTTCTCTCTTTCACGCTTCATGAAAGCCCTGATGCGTAAGTACTCTAGGCTCCATTTCTTCAGTCCTCCACTTTCATCGCATTGAATAGTATCTTGCACAGTCCTACTTAGCTCAGGGGAAATAGCTGAAAGGAACAGAAATATTTAAGTAGAGATCAGGATCCTGCAACCATGGCTAAGTAAAGGAGACTTTTGCCTGGAAGCACTTGCTCTTCATCAAACCATAGCCCAGGTTATCTCCATGTTGGTGAGTGCTGACCTCACTAGCACTTATTGCAGTTGTGTTTCTTCTGTGTTGTTTAAACACCTTGAAATGTTATTGAGTATTTTCACCTTCAAAGTTACAGGATTTTTTCATCCCTTAGGGTTCTTCAGTCTGAGCAGATATATTCCCTCTGGTCCAGTATTACATGATAACAGTGTTAGAAATTCAATGACTTCCCTTAGAGACAGTTTCATAATCATAATAGTTCTCACCTTTCTGAATATTTTCTTATATGTACTATGTCTTCTACAATGGATTTCACTTTTAATTTGTACTTCCTTTCTACCATGGCTGTTTCCACCCTTCAAATGCAAATGTATTGTAATGAACTCCTATGGTGCGTTGCTTTATGCATCATATCCCTGGGACTGATATACGTCTGTGTAGAGAAGTTTCTCAGATAATAAGCTGATAAACTGTATTTTTTTTTTCTCTTTTGATAATGGCTATGACAAGAAGCACACAGATGACTATACAGCTTTACATGATGATAGATGTTTACCACACTGCTTTTCTTGCGTACTGAATAATTAGAAATGTTTTGTAGTTCATCAGCATAATATATTACCCATGACTACAGAAGATATTAATCCCTACAAAATCTTATAGCTGGGACTCAAGACTTTATGATCACGCTTTAGAGCTAAAAATTCCTGGTGAATCACAAATGAAGATTAAGGTGCTGCTGTAGTACTTTATTAAATGGTGCAAACTATTTAAGCTTTTATTTCATTTTCACTCTCTTCCTGTTCTTTGGAGTCAAGATAACAAACCATCTTCATCTCTATTTGCCTCCAGCAAATCAGGAAATAGGAGTTTTCAAAAATGATACATGTCTCATTCACATAATGTACCATTTTGTAATGTTGAATCATTGACAAAGGGATAAAGAAAAATGCTTATATGTGAATGCACTTTTGACTGCTATGAAAATTCATCTAAAATATTTTTCATGTGCGTGATGAAAAACTCAAAATCAGCAATGGGGTAATAAGTAATCTATAAGCTATGTACCTTGAAAAAGTCTGCCTGTGAAGCAAATTTTATTGCAGGTTTTGTCATGACCATCTTTCAAAGTGTTTCATAAATTCTATTTTCTTTCTGATCATTTTGTAATATTTCCACAATTTCCATATTTTCCCGTGTTCCAGTTCCAATTATATTTCAGTAGATTTTTGGCCAATTGGTTTTTAGTTTATTATTATTATTTTAACAATAAAACTGGGAAAACAAACTGGATTATTGTGTAATCACTAAAACTGGTGGAGATATTTTTAACAAAACAGCTCCCTTCTCTTCCATTTCCTTTGCCTAGAAAATGTTAGTTTATTGAAATTGGAACTTTTAAAATGTTTTATGTACACTTGCTTATTCTTCCTGAGGTTGTCAGAGCATTTCTTCTCTTAAGGATGTTCCTTGGAGTGCACTCCTTTGCATGGAGTGCAAATCATTACTGTCTTGGAATGGAGCAATGATCCAAAATCCTGTCTCTAATAGTAGCTAGCCAAGACTACACCTGAGAATTTCAATGAAGATTAGCCAGAAATTAGAATCAGAAGTAGATCACAGATTAGACTGCAAAAGGATGGCTATATCAACTGACGATATAATGCTTTGAGTATTTCTGTACCTTGATATCACATGATATCTGCTCTGGATGCTGGTAGTGCCTTGTATTGTCTTCAGTCAAAAAGAGTTAATGTCTTTTATATTAGTCACTAATTTCCCACTATCCCCTAGATTTTTCCCCATACACCTGTGGGAAAAAATCTCAACATAATCATCTTCTGACCCTCCTTTGTTTTTCAAGGCAGTTTTCCCAAAAGTCTTTTAGAGTTGTCATGACATTTCAGTTATACAGGGAAAAAAATATTCAGGTAATGTATCCATCCTTCTTGTCCTAAAATACATATTTCTTAGCATAGATCTTTCTCAAGCAGGACCTGTCACATGGTTAAGAGGGGTTTGATTAAGAGTCTTATCATCTTCAAGGAACAAAATTCTCTTCAGCGATGTTCCTAACTATAGTCACCCTAATCTGCATGCCCAGGTCCTGTGCTGCAAATGCATAGTTTAATATTTTCAAAAGATTTAGAATTCAAACAAATAAAGAAGTCGACAGGTTCATAATATTGGGAGGTGTACCTTTTTCACATGGATAATTTAGGTCCAATATAATTTTATAATTATTATAAAGATAGATTTAATAAAATAAAATAAATTAATTAATAAAATAAAAGAGGGGAGGAAACAGTATTTACCACTTCCTCCATTCTCCTCCCTCACTCCAAGAAAAAAAAAAAAAAAAGGAAAAACAGGAGGAGTTTTTTTTTTTTTCTTACAAAGACTAGATTTTTTTGAAGAAAATGTTCAGTGCAATTGCCCTAAAAGGCCCTTTTTTTTTTTTTTTTTTCTCCCTACTGACAGTGGTTATTTCTGATCTACTAATAACCTCCTTCCTGAGGACTCATAAAATCATTTTTCCTTCTGAGATCATATCGCATGTCAGATAACTTCTAGTTTCAATATTTTACTATGTTTAATCTGTCAAAATAGAATATATTGATGCCATTCTTATCCATTCTGCACATTGGTTTGTCCTTTCTCTCATTATACTTATATTACACTAAATGATTTACATTGCTGTCTATTTTATTACATTGTAGAGAGGAGTATTGTTGAGTCAGAACATGTATTGCAATATGATAAAATCATTTGCCATGCATAGAGCCACTGTTGTACTATTGCTGTGATAATCTTTGTGAAAATGACAGATTTTTAGTTTTTGTACTAGTCGGTTTGCTATGCTGATTTAAACTATTAGCCAAAGATATTGTTTTGAAAGATAAAGACTTATGTATTGAATCTCATCTCATGTTTTGTCTCCCTGATTTTGGAAATATTACTCTTCCATCTTGGAAACTATAAGAAATCAGATACAAGGACAATAGTCCTTATGACAAGGCTAGCAGGAAACAATATTTTTCTCTCACTGAGGAAAGGCACCTTTCTAGAGGTCTAGAGGTTAATAATTTCTACTACTTTGCTGGTATTCTACCTTATATCCTAGCATTTTAATAGGTTACTGCTCTTAAAACATATCCAGAAATAGTGATCCTGAGGTGTTATAGACAAAGTCTTTTTTCATGCTTTAAATATAACAATACCGAGCACTAGTTATAGACCTCTATGAAGCATGCCTTATTTCTAGTTTCTTTATAAACCTAGCATTCAGCCCATATTTATCACAGAATCATAGAATCATGGAATGCTTAAGGTTGGAAAGGATCTCTAGAGATCATCTAGTCCAACCCCCCTGCACACGCAGGGACACCTAGAGCACGTGGCACGGGGTGGCATCCAAGCGGGTTTGGAAGATCTCCAGAGAAGGAGACTCCACAGCCTCTCTGGGCAGCCTGTTCCAGTGCTCTGTCACCCTCACTGTCAAGAAATTTTTCCTTAAGTTCCTGTGGAACTTTTGATGCTTCAGTTGGTGGCCATTTGCTGTAGTTCTGTCGGTGGCCACCAGGAAAAGAGGCCAGCACCATCCTCCTCACTGCCTGCCTTGAGGTACTTACAGAAACTGATCAGGTCTCCTCTCAACCGTCTCTTCTCCAGGCTGAACAGGCCCAGCTCTTTATCAAAATTTTCCATGGTCTGTAAAGAAATGGCATGCTTTTTCAGTAAATCTACCTAGTCCGTTGTTTGCTTTTTGAAATTAGAGGAAATTAATTGTTTGTTCATTTGTTTGTTGTTTTTATTTCTTTTTTTTTTTTTTTTGAATGATGCATGCTTTGAAATTTTGGCTTGCAAAATTATAACTCAGAGTATATGTGCAATCAAATGCACATTCTGAATTAATTTCATTGCCATCAACTGGATCAGAACAATGCAAAATTTAAATATATAATCACTACAAACTACATGAATACTAAGAGTTTGTTAGATTTGTTTCATTTTCTTTGCTATAAAAGAAACATAAAAGGTAAAAATTATCAATGATAAAAATGATGGTGAACTTAAGCTTTGATGGGAATGAATAGCTTAAAGAACAAGAATAGGGAAAATTAACGTTAGAGATGCTGAATCTACAGAGATGACCTTTAGTGCAATGGTTAAATTTCACATATGTAGGTGTGAATGCATTTTTGAAAAACATATGTATATACATCATATGATTACTCCATTTAGGTGACAAATAATGTTATGTTGATTCAAAAATGTATAGAGTTTTTTCCACTGCAGTCACAAAATGGTGAACTTGCTGTTGTCTTTGCTTGCTAATTGGAGATATCTATGATTTCATGTGAATATTTTTTTATTATTATTATTTTAGCCATTTTTCATTTTCAATTAGCAATTCTTCCCGCTGCTTTACCGTAATCTGTATCACACTTAAGACATTTAATATATGAAACATTATAATGTTTCATCTTTACTATCCCACCAGCATTCATTTTTAGCTAATGCAATATGAATATTTTATGATGGATGAGCTCTTTTGTGATAATATTAATGTAAGATCTTCAGAATCTAGCTGCTTTACCAGGACAGTTAGGTAACTTTCAGAAAGCTATGAAGCATACTCTGAACATACTTTGTTTAGGGAAAAAAGAAAAAATTCTGCACAAATTTTGTGTGAAATTAAACATTTAACCAGAAATAGTAAATTTCATTATGAATCTTATTTTCAGACTTCTGAAAACATCAAAACCAAAAAGTTTTGGTTTCTGCCCAAGCCAGCTGTTTCCTTCACACAATATATTTGACTACTAAACTAACAAGCCAATATTTGAGTAGCCTTATTCTAGCACCACTATAACAAAAAGATGAGTATGCTTAAGATAGACCCAAATAATGTCCAATATCGAAAAGTCTTCATGAACAGAAACAAAAGACCAAAAAAAAAAAAAGATGTTATCTCTTTTTCCTTCTCTTAAAATCAACAATTGTTCATATTCCCTCCCCAAATCTACTGTACTTTTCATCCTTGATCTAGAGCTATGTCATCATTCACATAAATATGAAATACATAATAAAATTGAGCTGAGAACTGCTTGGTGGCATTCTGTATCCACCTCTTTGTTTATGTGCAGAGGGGCCAGGATCTAACACAGGATTCCAGAGGGACAGTTCATCATATCCACAGATAGTTCTCTAAAACAGATGAGATGAAAAACTCCAACAGCACTGATTTTTCTTCTCTGGCTACACACGGAGCCCACAGTAACTTGCTCAGATACAGATGTCTATACTGAAGACATCTAGAGGTAGATGAGATTAATCCCACTGCTAAAATTACATGGGATATATTCACCTTTCATGTATAAGAAAAATGTATTTTTTATGGCTCTAGAAAATACACTGCGGTTTCTTAAAACATCCATTGAGGATACTAAAAAATCCGTAAGAATACCAAGAATGCCTCTGTCATAGCCAGACAAGTCAAAGTGAGAAAAAGTACAATTCTTTTATAGACCACAATGTCTTTCTAAAATACTAGAAAAAACATTTTCAATAACATTTTAACCCATGACATTTCCATTTAACATTTAATGTAGGTTTAATTTATTTTATAAAAATGTCTTTAGGTGTGGACTTCTTATCCCTGTCCATCAAAGCAGTCCTACTGGGGTAGCATGCATGTTCTTTGTACAAGATTAGCACCTACTGATACATCTTTTTACTGTAAAATGGAAAACCTGCCTGTCTTATGTCAAAAATAGTTGTATTGCTTTTGTATTGCCTCCCTCCATGTAAATTATTTTAAATTTCAATTACCTCTTAACAAAAAATTGATTCCCATCAATCATAGGATACAATCAGTTAATTCATCAGTGTGCCAGCAAAAGAATATTGAAAAAGAAATACTACTGAAAAGCAAAGTGCTCATGCATTAATTAAAACAGGAAAACAAAGAGTTTTTGAAGTATCTGTAATTCTGATGGAACTATATCACTTTAAATTGCCTGAGGAAGTATCTCTAGAGACTTTTATCTCCATATAGGATTGCATAAACTCAGTTATCATTTGTTCTCAAGATATGTTTTGTTCTCCTTTCTTAAGTAAATGAGTACCCAAAATGAAGTACTGAAGTTGCTTAGACATGCAGATTTCACCAGTTCTGAGAATCAGGCTGTTATAAAAGGTTCTGCAAGTCTGTTTGTTTACTTTGCTGCAGTTTCTATTTCCCCAAAGGTAGTTGCCTTTACAGATTCCTACCCACCAGTTAAACAGGACTCTGATGACTTACTCTTGTAAAACAATGTTAGATTGATACCGAATGCTGAAAACATACCTGCAAAATGCTGAAAGACCATCAACATGGCACACGTCCAGCATTAAAATTCCATCCAGATGCCTTCAATTAATTCATCAATCAATGGCCGGAAAATGTGGTCCTATTGCCTCAGTTCTCAGACACTAATCAAAACCTAATTAGAATAAAATAAAAATCAACATGCACCAGTACAGTAAGCATCTGGATGACAGTAAGAGTCATCCCACTTGGTGTAGGGAGAAGAAGATGTTGATGAAGTTACGTAGGTAATTGATACTTTAATATTATTTTCAGCTTGAAAGGTTGGTTATTTAAGTTGGAGAGGAGAGGAATAAAAGAGAAGTATGAGCAGGGTTAACTCACTTGACTCAAATTTAGGCCTTTTAATCAAAAGAAAGGACTGAATCTTTATATGTTTATGTATTTTTAATGGTTTATATATTATGTTAAGGCTTAGACAGAGTGCAATTTCATGTTTTGAAAGCATGTTTTTTCACTATAGTTAATAATCTCTCCTCTTTCTATTTCTTAGCCTTCATCCAAGAGATTCATTTCATACCCACCTCAGCTGAAGGAAAAAGCAGGTGATCTTATTGTCATTATCTCTGGATAGTGGTCATGCCTGCAGGTTTTTGCATTGAGAAAACTCACATGGGAGTGACTAACTTCTTTCAGCCACTTCACTTTGGCAGTTTCTCAGATGAAGATATGCTGTCTGCTCCTTACAGGTATTTAAGAGTGGAAAGATGCTAATAGAAGGCTCATAAGGATTTAAAAATTCTACTAAAATAAATGATAGAACTGAGCCCCAGATCAGTCTTCCAAAAGGATTAAAGCTGCTAGCTCTTATTCTGGTAGTTTAATACACTGCATTGCTGATTCCACTTCTGAGAATTGCTTCAGATGGGTAAAAAGGGTGGTGAGCATATCCATGTTTGATAAACACCATCAGCAAAAGTATACTGGACCTACAAAAGTCTGAGTATAAACTGCATGTTCATGTGATCCATCTACTGGTATGTTATTTAGTATTTGAGCACAAACACATTTCAGTTGCTCCAGAGTACAAAGTGGGAGTATGATTGCCTTTCCCATAGCTCAATGGATGGCTATTTCCTCAGATTTTTTAAGTGGAAAGTTTTTTAGGTAAAGAAGACACCAAGAAAGAAACAGAAAGTGTTGTTAAACTGAACAGCTGATTTCTGATCAGACATCACAGAAATACCAGAGTCAATAGACAGGGTTTCACTTCATTCATATATTTAAAGTTAAGTTGAATTTTCAGGAGACTATGTTTATTCAGTTAATTAATAATACAATACTGCAGAATGAAGTCACACATCAAAAGAGATGGTCCTGTCATGTCACAGATCAGGATGGTGAGATGGGAAAGGGCAAAAGCCAACAAAGATATGAAAATGTGAGAATCAAGTCTTTGATCAACACCAGAGATTGATTCTGGAGCGCATACTGCTTTTTTGAGCTGGAGGAAGAAGACTTCTATCCTTTTTTTTTTTTTTTTTTTTTTTCCTTTCAGATTTTGGATCAAGCACAGCTTCATGGTACACAATAAATACCACTGCTTACTTGTCCTTATATTTTGCTTTGGGTTCATTAGTACACAGGATGCATTAAGCTATTTCTTTTAAATAAGTCTGACATATTTAAAATTTGGAACCATATTGACCTGTCTACTGATGGCCTGGAGTAGACCTGGTACCTAAAGAAAGCTACAAAGTCAGAGTTGGCTCATTTTTTCTCTTCAAAGATCTGAATTAAATCACCATATCAGCAGTGATTTCAACCTTTTCTTTCCTAAAGTAAAATCCATGCTTTCTAGAGTCTTTCTTTCTCTGCATGTTGCCAAGATACAGTGCATATTACAAAATATTTGAGGAGGCAAAATACTTACGGAAGTGTGGACAAAGTATGTATGATGGAGAGGCTGCAGCTGTGGGATTGCTTTGCTCCAGAAATGAAATATGTCCTTTATTCCTGAAATAGTCTCTGTGCAAACAGGCAGTGCTCATCAGGTGTTGCTTCCGTCTGTACACTCCTAAGCAAAAAGGAGCAATGATAGTATAATAAACAGTCAGGATAACAAAGAAACTAATTAAAAATAATAAAAAATCAACAAAAAAGAAGCCTCTATTTAGTTTAAGAGAGAATTTTAACCCCAGGAGACAGTAAAGTCAGTGATATCTTGATATTGATTAGACAACTTAGTCTTTATATTAATGGCAAGAAAGCAAAATTCCTCAGGAAAGGAGCAGATTTCTTTTTATGTTCAACGTGAATTTAAAATGACATATTTGTAAATAATCTCAATTCATCTTTTGTCATACATAGTACATTATTGTTTACAAGATGGAGCTGGTCTCTGTTTTTAATTAATCATTGATTTATCACTAAAAGTTCTGGATTTTTTTCTTTTTTAAAGACAGAGAGTTACTACATGTACACTATCTCCCTTGGACAAGGATAAAAATTGGTTTGAGAAACCAAATACCTTGTAAGCATTTAGGTACTGTGAGTTAAGTAAGTGCCTCATACCTCCTTTGAGAACCTGGGCCATTGTCTCTCCTAGGAGCAAGGCCAGCACTTCTGTATATTCACTTGCTCAGTGCTCCTCCTTCTGTAATATTTTATTAGGCAACAGATGAAAAAATGTGATGGATTCTTTAAATGTGTTTCATGAACATTTCCTTTGCAGATGGCTAGTTAGCTTGTTTCTACCCTCCTAGAAAACTGCCATCAATTTTATCCTTTTTTTCTCCTTCTTTTCTATATATCAGAGATCTGGTACATCAACAGACTGCTGGATCCCTTCTAAAATCCATAATTCTTCACTTCAAAGATCAGTACCAAATAAGAACTTATATTGTTTGGTGACCTTTTGTACAAGCACTTCAGCAGCAATTAAATGTTCCTTTCCTTTTGTGCCACGAGAAGACCCAGACTGTCTGCTCGCTTTTCAAGTAAGGAGAAAAACAGTGCTGTTAAGAGTAGCGACAGCAGCCTCCTTTTTCATTAGCAGCAACAGTAAGAAAAGTCAGAGAAGCCAAAGCAGCTGCTATAGACGATACCAATGTGCCAATATTCTAACAGGAGTATAATTTGATTTCCAACTGTGAAGTGACACACACTGCACATAGCTGTAATTTTGATATTAGTGCATAAATAACACTGCACTCAAACTCAACATTCATATTTTCACCTATTGCAAGGAACAGGAAGCCAATTTCCTCCTCTTAGTTTACAGTGCTATGGTGTACAAGTTGTAAATGATTTTATTTACTAAATAGACATAATTAATGGCATATTTTCCTCTGCTTAATCATATCTGTTAGATAAGGATGGAAACTGCCGGACAGACCCAATTCTCTGGGTTATCCCATGTCTTTGACTCATTCTGGCTTGTCCACATAAATCTGTTAATTGAAGGAGTGAACAAAAGTGATGAGAAATCGTGTTATTTATCCTAGTGCCTTCTCAAATATTACAATGATGAATATTGGGCTAGATTTCGACAATTTGTTACTATGAAAAGAGCAAATGAAAACCTTCATGGTGCCTACAAGCTGACAAAATAAACAGAATGAAACAAAACAAAAGAACCCAACATCTCCACAAGGTTGTTCCTTAAAAATATGATACCATATGACATGAGCACAGGAATTAGTGGAGTGCTAAATCAGTCAATTCGGGAAGAAAAAAAAAAAAATCCTCAGTAAGAGATGGACATCTTGCCATTGACTATCAGATACTCTTCCAGGTTCTGAACTCACTGTGGCAAAAGACTGTTCTTATTGCAGTTGTTTCCCTACTGACTTCCCCAGTTGCATTAACTTAAATATAACATTTATCTGATCAACTCTTCACTGCACAAACACATCAACTCCATAACTTCTACACTTTTATGTACTTTAATATTCCTCTTATGAAGAGCGATACGGAAATGCATGCAATTTTTGTTAGGTTCATTTTCATGTGAAGTGCATCTCAGGCATACTGATTTAAGTTAGGGCATGTTATAGAGGAAGTCTAGCCAGAAAATAGTGTTCTGTGTCCAAAAAGACTTGCCACTGCCAATGATCCAGTTTGGTTTTGAAATTCAACTTTATGAAATGCTTACAAATACTCTTCTTTACATCAATTAGCGGTGTCGACATCAAAAAAGAACTTCTTTTTCAACCTTTTCTTGTAGATACTATAAAAACTAATACTATTACTGTTTCATTTGCTTTTTTCAAATACTGTTTTTTTCCTCAGCTACTGTTTTGCAGTGTCTGTTATCCAGAAATGTGACGATGTTAATAGTCCACTACCATATACTTAATAAGGTGTCTGTATGAACCAGTCTTGATCTATCTTCCCATTCAGCAGTAGCTCATGGTGACACAAACATATAATTCATGTAGAAAATGAGATTTTCCTCTTCAGAATTGTATCCTTCTTACAAACTCAACATGCCCATGTTAGGAAAGAAAGTGGGCTTCAGGCATCTTTCGGGCTCTGAAGGCCACCAGTGTAATGCACCAACTCTCTCATACATATGGCTAAATTGCATATATTTTTGAATAAGAGGCCAAATATGAGTCTGGAAAAAAATACTAAAAGTTAAAATATGGGTTTTCAAGTGTGAACATGTCAGCTCTGCCCTGCCTCATGTAGTTTCCTAGTATAGATGTATCTTTTATGTCCTTAAAGCACAGTGTGGAGTATCATGACTTTGAAGCTAAGAGCTGACTCTGTACTCCCCAAAAGCCAGAGCTGGAGCTCTGGAACTCATGTTTCAAATGAAGTATAAATTTATGTATGTGGACAAAATAGGACTAATCTAATACCATTTTAGATGAGCTGCTGAGACATCTAGATGGGATGGTTCTGCATGCCACAGCATTTATGGGGTACCCTGGATGCTAAAGCATCGCAAATGACCTTAAAGATGGCAGTGGTACCTGTGTGCTCTTTTAAGTATTTTGACTCTGTAAGCATTTTGATTAGACTGAGATGGGATAACAAGAAGAGACAAGCAGAGGAAAACATAAACTTTTTGATGGAGGAGGAAGTAAATATGCACTGAAATAAGCTGAGTCGCCTCTAAATATCAGCTCTAAGGAAAGACAGCATAGGAGACATAGTAGGAAGTAACTCCATGCAAGTGGTTTGTGCAAAAGTAAGTGTTTTGTGTACTCACAACGTGCAAGATGAGAATTCATTACCACCTCTCCTGCTGTTCTCCTAGTCAAGAACATCTATAGACCTTTGCATATTTTTAATTTGGGCAATTACTCTTGGTATGAAAGAAAAAATCCACAGCTGCTATGGAAGAGACTTTCTAAATACACAGTACAATAGATAATACATACAAAGATAGAACAAATACTGAAATACCAGTTGGAAAGAATGGCCACAAAACCATTGAATCATCATCATGCCCTTCACTATCACATTATCTACTTGCTTCCCAGCAGAACGGTAGTTCACAAGATTATTATGCTGCAAATAACCAACTCAAAACAAAGCACTCTGTGCCTTGCCCTTACCTTAAATGTGATCCTCTTTATAAATGCAGTAGCAAAGAAATATACAGGGAGATAAATAAAGTGAAGCTGCTAGGGATTTAGGTGGGATTTTTTTGCTTAAAAATAAAAATAATAATAAAAAAGAGGTGTTCTATATGCTGAGTCAGCTGAAGAACTTAACGATGAACTACACAGTTCTAGGAAGATCAGAGCAAAGTTTAACCCTGTCAAGGAGAGAAAGTATGAAAATTATCAGAAATGTCTAAATACTTCTCTAGAAAAATGTCATTCAAAAGACAATATCCATTCTTATTACTTTTTTTTTCCAGTTAAAGAAAATGGAGAGAAAAAGCCTCTCACTAAAAGCATAGTATACTGAGATTCAAATTCTTTAGGTTTTCCCATTATGTAGGGAAAGAAAAAAGTTACAAAGGAGTGCACTAAAACAAAATTTCAAAATCTCAATATGTTGCAAAAAATGTGGGGTTTTTTTGATCATATGAACTGTTTTTTGACAATTTATTAATATCAGATTATAATAATTCACTCTAAAATATACAAGTTCAAATCTCTAGACAAGAATTAGATAGTGACTTTATCACTCTTCTTGAATATATCAAGAATATATATATATATTCTTCTTGAATATATATATCTTCTTGAATATATATATCTTCTTGAATATATCAAGAAAATAAAACAAAACAGTCTAGTCTGTACTTCAATATTATAGCCCAAATATCATTCCCTGGCTAATCTGTATAAAGTGCCTTAAGCACAATTACACTCTAATTATGTGCATTGTAAATTATTTGGGTCAAGTATAATTTTTAAATCTCTGTTCACACAGCATATAATATGTTATGGGTTCTTATAGACTTATAATTGGGGCTTCTGGATGCATTGCAATACAAATAATAAATAAAAACAAAAGAATCTCAGCTATGTTAACACTAATTAGAAGAACAAGAAAAAACAATTGATTCATAAGAACACACCTTAGAAACCAGAAATAGGTCCATGAGCTCAGTGAAGAAAGTATCACTTAAAGGATAGCAAAGGAAGGTAAGCCTCTTGGAAACAAGCTTGGCTCAGTTCTGTCATTAAGAATACAACATTACTGAAATTTTATGGGTTTTATATATATGTGTACTTGTGCATATGTGTGTGTGTGTGAATAGTATATATACACACATAAAATATTCTCTTGTCCTGTAGATATTTTGCCTTGTGAAGATTTTTACATTGTGGATTTAGCTGAAATATATTTCAAACAAACTACCAGAGCCTTACAGACTTTTATTTTTCAAAATAGCTATGAAACAAATTAAAGTGACTCAGGTAGCTTTTTAGTTTGATTTACTACTAGTATTATTTCCTTTCAAATGTTGGCCTCCTTTAAAAACACTTTTTTTGTTCTGTATTTTGCATTTATTCTCTCTGTTCAAAAATAGCTCTTAGCTACTTGGGTTAAATAGCTCTTTTTTCTTTTTTTTTTTTTTTTAGTATCTCTGATAATACCAGTAGCTCATTTTTTCACTCTTTTGTCCATAAGCTGTAATTTTATTATATTTTTTTGAAACTTGGGTGGTGAAAATGTAAATGTAAATGTAATGTAAATGTAAATAAAGATACTAGATTCCCCAAAGGTTTGAGTTGCTATTACCATCATGAAAGGGCCAAAGAACCCAACTAGCCACACTTAGAAAACCTGTAAGCGTGGCCTGGGAATGTGTGCATGGACAGAGAACCTGGCAAACATTTTGCCACATACAGACGTCCTTTTCCCCCCTGAAGGCCTGAACAGTCCCTATGAATAATGGGACTGCTTGCATGGCTGAAGCTAAACAAAAACTCCTGCTCCGTATGATGGGGACTGAAATAAATCCAAGAATATCTCAGTGGGACTCTTCTGCTTCCAGCCCTGTAAGCCAAAACAATGTTTTTTGTCTACAGATCCTTTTGTTCTATGGGTTCAACCTAGTTCAGGAACTACAGGGAGCTCATATAGTCAAGTGGAAAGATGAATCTCAATATGCTTATTCCTACCTTTACTCATTCATTTGGTCACTAAAGGATGGTTTTTTTTTCACTATTATTTTTGTTCAATTTGAGTAGAGCTCTTACCAGAACGCAGAACACAGATATTAAGCTAGTGCTTCATCCGTAAAACTTGCATTGTAAAAGATGTCCATATGAAGCTTTGATACACTGAGACTGCATATTTAAGAGTGTTGTAATTCTTATTAATGATCCTGAAAAGTTAGCTTGAGAGCTGGCATGCAGTCTTTCTATGCTGGAAGTTAACTTTATTGTTGTTCATTTCAAAATCCCATCTGTTTCCATAATGTTGCCTAATTTTGAAGTTATAACATTTATCTTCAGTAGAACATAAATCAAAAAAATCACCACTAAATCATGTATTTGCACACATCTTTAATCCAAAATAACAAAGCAATAACGATTATTTTCGCTCATCACTAACTTCAGCTGGAAATACGCAAGTGAACTAATTCATAGTTCTGTGTTTTTTTCTTTTTTTTTTCACTTTTTTTTTGTATTCATTATGATGTATTCTCCTAGAGAGTGTCCTAATCCTATCCATCTATTGATGAAAAAAAGGGGGGAGTAGAAACACTGTTCCCTTTCTCCCCCCAGATATAGGTTGTTGGATACCCATCTCTCTGGGAATGAATAGGAATGCAGGGTTTTTATATTATCTGTTTATTTGAGACAAGAGAAAAATAAAAAGTACACAGACGTAGTGACTATCTAGGAACTTCCAGCTATGCATTAGTTCAGAAGTTAAGAGAAAGCAGGCAGGAAGGCTTCTGTAATAACTGAAGCATTAACTAAAGACTCGGATTATCTTTTTTTTTTTTTCCTATTCCTGAATAAATCTAACAAGTGTATTTCTTGGGATCACTCAGAGCCACGGAGCCTGAGTGCAGCACATCCCATTCTGATCGTCACTGCTGTGTGACAGTAATCCATGGCCATGAAGATCAGTTCCAGGCAGCAATCGTGGAGATGCTTGAAGATGCATTTTGTCATCTCTTCCCTCACCAGCCATACATAAGACAGCAACAACCACTGGGGCAATAACATATTTCCAAATCATAAACTAGGTAATAATATTCAGATATCATCTACTGTAAGTTGGAGCTGAAATGAAATAGATAGAGCTCTGCTTATGCATGCACAGTGACATTGTAAATAAGCACTTTACCACCACTTGAGCCAATGTCCTGGGACTGATTTTCTCCGGCAGTAGCCAGAGAGCTTTTTGAGTGAGTTGGCTTACACCTTCTTTTGCCTTCCTCTTTGGAGCTCCAAAGCAATAATACTCATCCTCTCACACTGCATCTCCCTCCTGAATAAGAACAGTCTAGAGATTGTTGTTCTTATCACTCTGTGGTCCACTGCCAGATATTATTACTATAAATCTACTAGATGTGACGTGGGAGATCACTACTTTGGAAATCATATATGCTACTTAAGTTTTCTCAGGAAAGTGAGAATAGAGATCAAGGACAAGTATAAGTTTTTATTTGTTTGTTTGTTTGCTAAATCAAATTTATTTTCCTGGACTTTCCTGGAGTTTTCCAGGATTTTCCTGGAGTTTTTGAAGTCTCTCAAGATTTTTTCAGCTATGCAATGAACTTCGGCAGAATTAGCAATACTGGTAAAAGTGTTAACAGCTTTAACAATATTGTTGCTACTGTAAAATCAGGACAGTTTTGGTGGTTTTGTTTGTTTTTTCCTTTTCTTTTTTTCTTTAATAAAGATCTTGGTATATCGTTCTAATATATTATACATTTAACCACTAAAAATATCCCTCTAGTGCAACTAATCCAAATTCTATTCTTCCACTCAATTGTTAATAGATGACAAGGTTATTTTGATAAGAAACTCTCCTCTGCAGTAGAAACATACTGGACAGAATAATACTGTTTATTATATATCATTTGACATGAAATATCTATATAAAATATACTGAAGAACTGTATATGGACAAAGGAGTATTGAATATGTACACGGGGAGTGAAAAAAAAAAAAAAGTTTTGGGGATGACTCATATTCCTTTCCAGCAGCAGGGATCATTCCATTTAAATTTTAGGAGTTGACAAAAAAATATATATATATATTCTGTTTCTTCTTATTCCTCTTCCAAAGACCATGGATCTCTTTATCTATCTCCCCTTCAAGCCTCTTTATTCTAGCAATCAAACTTTCAAGGAGGATGCTCTGTGCTTTTTTTCAGGCTCAGGGCTACTCTTCTAGGACTTGAGCTTTTAACAGGTGAGTCTTGTTAAGAATTTCTGGGTGAGTAGGTCCATTTGGAGATATGCGGTCTCCTAGAACTAGATGACAAAATATATGCTTCAAGCAGCAACTGCAAGTGATCCATAGATAGTTAACATTTGAAAGTTGGGGTGTTTGGAGCAATCTTCTAACCTGCCACCAGTTTCCTTTCAGTCTCCAAATTGTGATGCTCATCTGTCATCAACATAGGTCCAGATTCTTGTAGTGTATCCTAATAACAAGTTTTGGCCCATATCATTGGAATAGATGACCATCATTCCTTCCTCACACCATATATATGTATATACTACATGCTATGTATCATTTATATCTATATCTATATATGTGTGTGAAATAAATGTAAATGCTTCTGAGATATACGCTACTGAAAGCTTGTGTTACAAATTTTTATCAGATTTTTCTTTTGTTTTTGATCTTTTATCCCAGCAAGTGCAGGCTTTGAGAACACAAAGGATTTGACATTTTCCCCCACATATTGGGTACTTCTGCTCTCAGTGTAATTCCAAATTGTATTGTATTTTCTTCAAGTTTATTATTTACTCAAAGCTATTATTTTCCTCCTCGGTGTATGCACTTACTCATCACTTCAAATCCTGTATTTTATATGTTCACCTCTTGTTATTGATGTTTTTATTTATGTATTTATTCTTGTGCTTTTATTACTATTTGTAGTGACATTTTTTGGCTTATGAACCTGTGTATCTTGAAGTCAATAAATTCTCTGTTTGCTCTTTGGCTACTGCTCTATCCGTCATTTGCTACAACCTCTTCTATGAAGAATTCCTCAGAGAAAAAAAAAAGTACTATTGTCATCCTCTTTGTCCCATTGTGTATATTCTGTCTTTGCTTGAAATGTCTTGAAAAAGGCAAAATCTAATGCAGTTCTTGACCCTTTTACTAATGTGTTGCATTGTGTTGTCCTATTAGCCATCATATATGCTGCTCTCTGTTGCTTTTAAGTGGACTCCACCTTGGAGCTCTTCGTGGTTTGCTGCATCAGATCTGAGCTTTAGTTTGGTCTGTGTGATTCTAATTGCTTTGTCAAGGATTAGTTTCACACGTTTCCTGGATTTTTCCCATTCTACATTCAGCTACAGTCCACATATTACAGAAATAGCTCTTGAACCACTTTTTTTCTATATTTTATTCCCTGTAAATAGAAAATGGGTATGTGTGCTGAAGTATAAGTACTCTTGAAGGATAAATATTCTTCCAATTTTTATAACATTTTCATTCTGTTTTGCTTTCGTAAGTGAAGTATTGTGAGAAGTACAGGTGCATCAGGATAAGCTAACATCAGAAATCCTCACTGCCTTCGTTTTAGTTGTACTCAATACTTGGGAACGCAAGGCAAAACAAAGCCTAAATATTTTCCTATCAGCACACAGACACACAAATGCACACACATATGCATTCCCAGGGACCTTTGTCTTGGTTGTCTCTTTCAGCTTCTCCACTTTTTTTCTTTGGTATCTTCTCAGTCTGTCTGACAGCTGGCAACCTGTGTTGCCCTGTAATCCCTTACAGCTAGGGAGCACGGCAAAAAGTTGGCTTTTCTCAGACATCCAACCAATCATCACTGGGCAGCAGGAGCTTCTGCCTTCACAGCCTTCTCTTCCAAATGGCTTTGGTGAATGGTGCTGATCTCCACAGGAAAATTGTTTTGGCATGAAGCTTAGGATGTATGAATATTGCTCTGTTCAGCATTATGATGTTTAATCTCCTGGTGACTGGAATTGTTACATGGAGTGTTCAGCTTGAGCAATGAGTTCAGTCTTGGGAAAAGGCACAAGACTATAGAATGGATCTAGAGAAATTAGACAGCTGAATCTCTGTCTTGAACTAGGCAGGAGTGGAATGCCCCAGAAGAGGTGCAGAACCTAAGGGTTTTTACTTGTAAATTCCTCCTTGAGGCTAGGAGAACCAACTGCTTTAGATGGCTGGAATTGACTGAGGATCTGAGCTTTCTGTATATGTAGTTGTTGCAGTTTGAAAGCGGTGCATGTGGAGGAAGGACCTATCAAATATTGCATTAGCTATATGTCTGACTCTGGCATTATCAGATGCACAGTCTGTCGCCCGTAGGTCTGATCACCTTCCTAGGAGCGAGTCAAGTTCACAAATAGTATGATCAACTAGAGGCTTGACTCTGGCATTATCAGATTCACAAACAGTCTGGCAACTGTAGGTCTGATCGCCTTCCAAACAAGTAGTCATGTTCACAAATAGCATCATTTATTCAAATGCAACATTTAGAGAATAGGTTTTGGATGTCAATATAGGAAATTCTCTACTACAGCATGAGATTTTTAACTAGCTCTGATGTACAAATGTGCAATCATCACTCACCCCAGAAGATGGGAGAGGGCTCTCAGTCTCAAGGAGTCTCCTCATGCACCGTCCCGACCTGAAGGAAAGAAAGAGGGTTCAACCAGTCAACTGATCCCAGAAGCTACGTTGGAATCTTTCTTCAAACTTCTGAGTCTCCTCACGCAGTGTCTGGACCAGAGGAGAGGAAAGAGGGATCAGCCCATCTACTATTTCAAAATTTATGATGGAAGCTTTCATGCAGCTTCTTTCCTCTTTAGTTCACCTTTTATCCTTTTTCCTTACAATTAGGTGGAGCTTGAGTGACTATAGTCATACTTATTATTGTTATTGATTGGTGAAAAAGTCTCTCACTTTCATTTAAAGGTACAGTCAATTGAAAATCTAGAGCGCATGCTCAATGAGGAGTGGTCATACCTCGGAGGTGGGTAACTTTTGGGATGGAGGTATTTTTTGGCATTATAATGAGCTTATAATGAGCAAAGTTCAAACGAAGTTCATCCTAAAGGAGTGATTTGCCACCCTTGCTGGCTCAGCACTGGCCATTTTATCATTTATCTCCTGTTGGGCAGCTACTGTGCGGCTTATCAGTAGCCCAGCACAGGGAGTGCAACAGAGTTTGGCCGTGGTGTCTTCACTCCGCTCCATCCTCCCTTATTCCCCTTTGCAGCTGCGAGGAGGGCAAATTGTGCTGCCTAGGGAACTGCTGGGGAGCAGAGTCTGTGCTTACCAACCATCCTGGAAGTGGCAACTGTGTAGCACCCCAAGCAGGCCTCTGTAATGCCAAAACTTCTGTCAGGCCCTGGTTTTTCTCTAAGTTGCCCCTTATCAAGCAATTCTTCCACAGTAATGTGTATAAAATGCTTCTGCGTGGGATAACATGCATGATGCCTTTATTTAGGCCAGGAAAAACAAACAAACAAGTTAACAGACAGGCATGCATGAAACTAGTACTGCTGTAGTTCTGCTGCATTAAACCCATCAGACATTGCTACCAGGGACCCAGCAATGATGCACAGTTTCTGTCATTGGCTATTTTCATGAACCAGCTGTTTACAGCCCTTAGAAACCTGGTTGGTCCTCACAAATGATCCTACTTTGTAGAAGAGGTTGGGCTAGAGACCCACTGAGATCCCATTCAACCTGAATTATTCTGTGATGAGATGATTTGATGATTTAGTAATGACTGAGTGTCCTAGGAACAAAGGATGATTAGCTCTCCCTAAATCATTAAAATTCCACCAAATTTGGGGATATGCTCCAATGCAAAATGAAATAAAGATTAGAAACCTAGTTTGCAGCAGTGTTGAGAGAATAAATATGTTCAAGATTATTAACTACTTACTATGTTAATGGGGGCCCTATAAGTACCTTGGAGAGATCCAAAGCCCTAAATTGCAATTAATGAATTGTATTGATTTGCAATTAATGAATTGTATTGATTTCCCTTTAATTTTTGAAATGAAGCTATTATAATAAAGCTTGGCTTTTATTTGACCTTTATCCAGTTCAGTAATTACAAACACTATTTTAAAATTATTTTATTCTGATTCCTAAAGGAAAATAGTACATGCTAATCTAGTTTGGGCTAAATGTTTTCTCTTCTGCTTCTATTTATTTTTTTTGTTTTTTTTTTCTTCTCAGGCAAATCATATCAAACTATTTTACCAAAAGAAATAAATTGATAGAATGATTAATGGAATAATACTTAAATTCAGGGCTGGAGTTTGAGCATACTGAATATATTCCCTTTTAGCCTAGCTGTGTCTAGGGGCAACAGTAATTAAATCACTGAAATGGAAAAGATGGCCTGGTGGGAAAAACTTGGCAACAGCATGAAGAGAATGTGAGTCCAGTTCTTCATTCTTTGAGCTTATTTATGACTCTTCTGCAACTTGTCTAGGAGTATAAACATTAAAAACTTGAAACACTAATTCCTGTCCATGAAGTCAGCTTTCTAAAATCTTCTCAAGCCTCCTCCTGACAATGCAGTTTCCAAAAAATTTTTAGCATTGTGGTTTTCATCCACAAGTTTTCCGAGGTGCAGAAGTATCCAAGTCTCGATAGTAAGAGGCAGCTCAAGATTCAAATGAAACTTAAGCCTTTTAGGATCCACATACAAAGCGTTCCCTCACCAAACCTGCCAGTGGGGGCCAAAGCAACAGACATTTCCTGAATGCACCTAAAGCTGTTCACTGTAAAAGTATTTCAAACTGTAACCTCTCTGCTACTTTATCTCTACTCTCAGGGATTAAAGCAGTTACTAAATACATGTTCTTTCTTGTCTAAAGCTTTTCAGATTTTCTAGCTCTCAGAGAGTGCTCCAAAACCTGAAGTATAAATTCAGACCTGGAAGCAGAGGATGAACTCAGTCTCTTAATTTCTCTTGGAAAATATTCTTTTTTGCACATAATTAATACGCATGGAGTCAAGAACGAGTACAATTTCCTAGCATGGCCAATTTAAAGGTATAGCTATGGTATGATATAGTTTTGAGTGTGGAGACCTGAATACTAATACATTTTCTGAAATGTCAGTTAAATAATTTAACTAATGACTTTCTTATGTGAAATACACAAACACTGGCCCTGGAAGACGGTTCCCGTCTCCTTCATTAACAGAAGTACACTTTAACTCTCCTGTGGAAACAGCTCATTTTCACTTTTCTGAAATGAATCCAGAGTTCAAGACATGCAATGGAACAACTTCTGAAGGAGGAATTCATTTTCCTATTGCCTTTTTTTTCCCTAATAAAATCATGACTTAGCAGTTAGAGCTTTCATTTGAAAGGGAATTTGTATCCTACTCGGCACAGGAAGCCAATGAATGTAGGTCTTCCACATCTCCAGTGCTTCAGGATCCTGAAATATTTGATGGAAGGAGGGGAACAGCATCTCCACAGGTGGCTGATTGCATATATGATTGTTGCTGATTGCAGTTTTTGAAAAAAAAGAAAATAATAAAAAAAAAGAAAGCTCATGAAAGCCTTAAGGAATATGAACTTGACTCCTTAAGAGAGGAACTTCTAACCACTCAAATGCTTCTTGCTGTGGGTTTTTTTTTTTTTTTTTTTTTTCTATAGGATACCTGGGGTTGGTCAGCCACTCTTGTTATCTTGACAATTACTGTTTTCCTGTGATCTGCATTAAATCTATGAGACACTTATTGAAAACCATGAGGTAGGGCTTAGGAAAAAGACTACTCATTAACGTTGTTTGTTACATATCTTAAACAACTCCTTGCTCAAAAAGCTATTTTTTATGTCTCTTCCCTTCCCTGCATGCCCATTTGCCTCATAGCATGCTACATAGCCTAACTTTATAGGGGAGTACTTTTTGTCCATGAATTTGCTTCTGAATTTACGAAATACGGCCTGACCTTCTTCACTCTTGTGATGTAAGTGGGGATTGAAATCACTTAGCACTTTATTAGTTTAGACCCCTTCACTTCCTTAATCTCAGAATATTACTTCCCGTCACGTGGTCAGAAGAGTGACAGTCTTTCTAATGTGCTGTTTAAGATCTGGTTCAAACATCTGACTTCTTCCAACGATCTTACGCTATATGAATTTCCTCTGTCCTGATACATAAAAACTATTCAGTAGATCTCATGATAACTTGAGTTCTTGGACACAGTATTTTGTTTAATGTTCACTGACAGTGCATTCTAATGTTATGGTTTACCATGTGAACTTGCACTATTCTTGTTGATCATACAGTGAGATGATCATAACTAGAGAGCAGTAGGATAGATGAAGTCGAGCAATGCCTTAAGACATCTACATTCCCTGGATTACCATGCATATGGATAGCATTACTAGTAAAAAATAAATGAATAAATAAACCAGGTAAAGACAAAAGTCTAACAAACACAAGTGGTATTGTGGAGGAGGATGCTGATATGAAATTAGCCTTGAAAGGGAGAAAAGTAGAACAAAAACCTGTCCAACAAGTTACCAAGAAATCTGCTTGACATTTAAGGGAAAATGACCGGGAAGAAAATAAATAATCACGGAAAAAGTACAAAGTTTAGACTCCCTAGACAGCACACCTACAGAAATTACATCGTTGAAACTAGAAAACCTAGAAAATAAGACATGAAGAAATAGTTTACAAAAGCGGCTGTGATTGTGTGGGGTAAAACAGCTCTAATGAAGGTGGGAGTGCCCTTGAAATACTTTTTCCATGCCTAGAAAGCTATTTTCCTTAATAAGACTCCGTATATGGTTTCATCAGAAAAATAACTCAACAAATGTTCCATACTTCCAGAAATCCTCTACTATCAAGATTAAAAGAAATTAAAAATTTAGATAATCTTGTGATTTGAAACCGGCAATCCAACACTAAGGTATGACTCAGCATGATATTCTTTTGTCTGTGTGTTGTGTGGAGATTTAATGCAACTGAAGGCTTTGGAAGACATTAAAAGAAGAGTTAGTTGACAAAAGAATTTCCTTCAATAGCAAGAACTGACAGAGACATTTTCAGGGATTTTAAAAGTAAACCACCATTCAGTTTCTTCTCTCCCTTCTCTAACAAAAAGAGCATCCTACTGAAAAAAAAATGCATATGAAAACCACAAAGAAGATAATTTCCAACAGATCACAAAAGAAACCCAAATGTAATAGCCTTGCAGGCTATTGAACATCAATGACAGAAAAAAATATGCTCAGTGAGTAATCTCTTTGGATGCTCAAAGGACAACTGATCACAGGGTAGAAATGGGACCTGTAAAGCAAATCAGTTGCATTTCAAAAAATCTGGTTTCAAGGAAATCCTTCTGTCATGTAAATATTGGCACTCTGAGCACAGCCACTGAAGCTTTTCCACACCCTGCAGTGCTCCAGCTGACCACTGCAGGGGTGCCTCTCTTGCCAAAATGGCCTGGATAATGCCAGCTGTTAGGGCAAGAATATGATGAGAATATGAGAAAAGCCCAGAGGTACTTGGGAAGATGTTTGCCTGAAAGTAATAATGTTGAAGACTATCAGACTGATCAAACTGTAGATAGGGAAATGTAAAGAGTTTCTTGAAACAAAGAAGGAGTAAATGTGAAAAAAAAGAAAGATATTTTTTAAAAAATGAAAATGTATAAAAGAAATAGGGGGAAAGACCTTGGAGTGGAAACAGCAGTCATCAAAAACAAGTTTGAAATCACCCAGGCAAAGCATCCTTCCCATGGGATGCCACGGGGAGCTGGCACCCACCTAGGCAGGGACAGTGTTGGGTGCAATGATGGGTGACCTCTTGAGTTCACATGTGACTTCATGGGAGTCTTTGTCACTAGGAGCAGCATGGCCACTAGTGGAGCACCTGCATCTCCATGGGAATGATGTGGAAGAAGAGAGCAACATCCCCTGGAGAGAGAGGTGCTGGGAACCACCCAGACTAGGAGGGATGGGGGAGTTAATGTCACGCTGAGAATGGGTGTGTGCTTTTGTGCATACAGGTGTGATTCAAATTTCTTGGGAATCACTTTAGCAGGTTGTTTAGAAAGTTGCAGGTATTCATTAACATTTGTGTTCAATATTGTGGTTTGTCTGTTGCCTTGCTGATCCTGATCCTGAATGTATGGTTTACTGATAGCCAGTTAATTACTTGCTGTTAATCAATCAACAAGCTGTTTTGCTCAGATTCTGACTTAAACTGTGTGAACGGAGCATCTTTGTCCTGTAACAACCACTATAGTGGCCTTGTGTTTTGTTTTTATTTTGTGTTTTTCCTAGTAGAGGCAAGATTGAATTCATCTTTCCCCTGAGCCAACAGAAGCTGTGTAAGGGTAGCACCCACAGCAGTGTCGGCATGGTTTATTAGCTCCAACTCAGACCGCTGCAAACACAGCATCATGGTTTTGGATATTTTCAGAGCTTGGGCAGAGCAAACCTGTACAAAATGCCAGCAGAGATTGTAATTCCATGGCCAGGCATAAACTGTGCCTGATGAGGCAAAAAACAAAAGGACCGAATGAAAGGAACAGTCACTTCCTTGGGTGGCTGAGCCCTAGCTGTAGTCTGCTAAGGGAACACAAGTAATTAATAGTTAGAAAAGCAGAAACTAAAAATGAAATGTGTCAAAATTAACAGAAACAGAAATATTGTGAAAAAAAAATCTGTGTGAAATACAGTTCTTTAATTGCAGTTTTTGCTGTAACCTACAAGACTCAAAGTTATTCAGGCTCACCGTCTCACTAGATGAGAGAACTGGTTTTTTTATAATAGATAAAAAGCAAGCTGTTAAAACTTAGAGGGTTAATAATAAGAAATTATATATAATATTGAGAAAAAATGTAAATGAGGGAAAGCTAGGAAATGAAGAAAGATAAATGGTAAAACCTTGTTTTTTTCATCTGAGACATGTAGAATCATATCATAATGCTATTTTCTAGCCTTGAATCCACATACAAATTATTTTTTTACATTCAGTGTCATTCTGTTGGTTTGTAGCATGCCATGTTTGGGTAAATTAACTTTTCAAAAACATTGCAGTACTGCTATTCAATACATAGTGTAACCATGTCACAAGGTGATGTACACCACTTCCACTGTGCTATCTATTGCTTTATGTCAGTGAATTATAAAGCACTTTAGACCTTTAGCAGAATGGCACATTTTGTTGTTTGTAAGAGTCATGGATTTACTATACATTCCTAGTAGCCCATTTTACCAGAGTAGAGTATAGATAGCACAGCAGAAATGAACTTTTTAGATAAACATTCATTCACAGAATAAGATTTTCCTCCCATTCTCATAGAAAAGACTCATAAGATGCTGTTTAATAACAACACAATAGGAAAAATCAGCTTCCATTACTACCAACAACCCATATCCTATGAAATTTATTTTTTTCTTTCTTCTAGTTAGTTGAAAGTTTGGCAGTTCTCCTAATGACTAATTTCAAGTATCTTCAGAGGTTTTTTTTTGTGGGATAACAAATCTCTAAATGCTGAAGTACATGGTATGAGACAATGAAATTTTTCACTATTTAGTTATAGTAATAGAGTTATTCATTCCCTTGTAGAAAACTTGATCCAAAAGCAACAGAAGAGATTAAATTAGTGTCCTCTGCTAATTTACAGAGACATGTTAAGGATAAGTGCTTCTTACTAGCCCCACTGAACTCATCTCCAGGCTCTTTTCATCAGCAGAAAAAAATCCAGTTGCAGAATCTAGAGTGTTGTTAAGAGTATTTTGTGATGTATTAATATGTGTTCGTCTGGCTCATTAAGTCATGGCACTGGGATATCTATACTGGGTCAAGAAAGATGAGGTGAAGTGCTGTTACAAAACGCTAAAGAGAAACATGCTTATAAAGGGATGGAACCAGGGACACAAATTAATGAAAGCAACATCAACTAATCTCACAGTGATCACTTTGTCCAAAATCTTAATAATGTTTAGGTATAAAATTACCACTATTTTCAATCAGGAAGGCTAAATAACTGCTTATTTTTATCATTGTTGATTTTTTTCTGCATTTTCCTCTATATTTTTCTTCTTTTCATTTTCCTGGACCACATCTAATTTATTTTGAAATAGTTAATATGGTACTTTAGAGAATTACAGAACAGTTGAGGTTGGAAGGACTTCTAGAGATCATCTGGTCCTCCTCCCTTCTACTCAGAACAGAGTTAGCAACAGCAGGTTGCCCAAGTCTATGCCTGGGCAGGTTTTGAATATATCCAAGAACTGAGACTTCACAATCTCTCTGCAAAATCACTTCCAGTATTTGACCACTTTCACAGGAAACACACACACACACACACACAAAAGAGAAAAGTAAAAAGTCTTGTATTTTAATTTGTGCTCATTGTTTTTTGTCTGTTCCCTAGGCAGCACTGAAAAAAACTCTTTCCAGCTTGATTTTACTGCCTGTCATCAAATATTTATAAAAATTTGTAAGATTTCGTCTGAGACTTCTCTTCTTCAGGCTGAACAGTCTCAGCTCTCTCAAGCATTCCCCACATGAGACATGCTCAAGTCAGTTCATAATCTTCATAGCCCTTTGCTAGACTTGCTCCAGTATGTCCATACCTTCCTTGTAATAGGGAGTCCAGCACTGGACACGGCACTCCAGGTGTGGCCTCATCAGTGGTGAGCAGAGGGCAGAATCACCTCCCTTGACCTATTGGCAATGTTGGTTGTTACAAAGTCCAGGATATAGCTGACCTTCTTTGCCACAAGTGTTCATTGCTGGCCTATGTTCAACTTGTTATCTACCAGGACCTGCAAGTTCTTCTCTTCAAAGCTTTTTTTTTCCAGCTGGTTTGTCTCTGGTGTACTGGCACATAGAATTATTTCCTCCCAGATGGAGGACTTTGTATTTCCCTTTGTTAAACTTCATGAAATTCCTGTTGGTTCATTTCTCCAACCTGTCTATGTTCTGTCTGAATGGCCACAGAGACCTGTGGCCTGTCAGCCAGGCCTCCCAGTTTTGTAGTATCTGCAAACTTGCTGAGCATGTACTCTGTCCTATCACCCAGTTCATCAATGAAGGTGTAGAACTGTGTTGATGCATGCAGAACACCACTAGTTACTGGCCTTCATGGGGACTCCACGCCCCTTTGAGCCTGGTAGCTCAGACAGTTTTCAATCCATCTCTCCACTAAACTAGTCTGTACTTTATCACTTATAAAATGAGAATGTTATGGGAGACAATGTCAAGGCACTGCAAGGGCTGGCTGCTCCCTGTAGGATGCGAACTCAGGACCTGATGAGAATACTGAGCTATCTGAAAAGAGGCCTAGTCCCACAGCCCTCAAGCTAAGTGAAAAGGGTAGAGCTGGAGATGGTGATCAGGTTCAACCCAGAGTCCAGATCATCAGACAAATTCTTGGTGATGAGCCTGGTCTGAGGTCAAGCCAGAAAGCCAACTTACAGCTCAGGGTCAGGTCTAGTGATGGTAACATCAAACACTCTGGTCAGACACTCCAGTGATCACCTCAGAAGTCTAAAGAGATCAGGCAAATCCAAGGTCAAGATGAGAAGCCATCCTACAGGTCAAGATCACTGACTTTAAAAAAAGTCACCTCCCAAAAACATCCAAAACATCCAAAAGCTGTCCCCTCACCCACCAAGATGGTCATCATAGAAGCCAGTTTGGTCATGATTTCCCCTTAGTAAATCCATGCAAATAATCCCAATCACCATACTGTCCTTCCTGTCTGGAAATGTTTTTGAGAATTCGTTGCTTCATCCAGAAGTTGACTTTCTGGAAGACAGGAGTAGCATTTGCTCTCTTCTAGTCCTCAGGAACACTCAGCACTTCCTTATTTGTGTGCAGATATTTGTGGTGGTCCTCCTTCTGTCCTGTTTTGTTGTTTTCAAGGTCTCTCTTGTCCACATTTTGTGCTTATTACGAAAAAAGAATAACAACGACATATGTATTTACCACTGTCATCTCCCAATACAAGCAAACATTCTCAGCACTGTGACAAAGACTTGACAATGTTAACAGCTAAGTGAGACTCACTGTTTCAAGTGGAAAAGTCTTACTTTTTGTTGCAAAAGGAAGATCCTTCTTGTTGTCTTGAAATCCCTAACAGACAGGACATAATAAAGCGACAAATGAAAACTTTGGCTGACAAAACTGTGTTACCATTCTAGAAATGAAGGAAAGCATAAATTCAATGATGTTTTCATCAAAGTTAACCCTGAAATAATAAAAAAGTAATAATATTTTATTTTCTAATTTATTTCTTGTGACACAGAATGATAATTTTTTTCATACAAAAACCTTCTTAGCACCTTAACAATTAATTAGACCTATATAGCAGCAAAATATAATTATTCACAAATAATGAATAAACTCAGCGAGCCAATAAATCAAAATAATATGACTTTGCTACTTCCAACTTTTCTCTTATTTTCTAGCTAGAAGTAAATGAAATATTAACATTTAACTTTGTAATCCTTAAATGTAATTTTTCATGTGTTGTAAATTATATATGCATGGGTTGAATTTGGTGCTTACTTATTATGGTATTATTTTAACATATTTAATGCATGATTTATACAATTTTATTTTAAGTTATAGGATAGCATTCACACACAAAAAGTCTGTTTTAAGTCTTCACTATATACATTTTGTGTTTGGCTATTCACTTTATCTGGTGCTCTTTTTAGCAACTGACATCGGATCAGAAAACAGTAAAAAGCTTGTACTATGTTAATCAGAAGTGTTACAGTGTCTGTTCCCTGAACTTTCAAAAAGATGCAATTTTTCTCACATTAATATTTAAAAGTCAGAAATAACAGGAATGCCATCAAATTAAGTCATTATTTTATTCAGGTTTATTCTGTATTGTCTGGCCTGCCCTAGCATTGTCACTGAGCACCAAATGCTTAATTTTGTCAAGTTCAATCTGAATCCAGAATATCTAATTTATTTAAATACTTAACTTTTGCTGAAATCAACAGAAGCTAAGTGCCTGTAAGGGTAGGGCTCATTGTCATTCCCTGTATAACGGAGAAAAAATAAAACTTTTTTTTTTAATTTTCTTTTTCTCTTTTAACCATATTTCTCTGTCTTATCTATTTTCAATAGTAAACTCCCAAGGCAAGATTTATTTTGTAACTAATATTCTGTTGCTCCAGTCTTGAAAGGACCTTTAGGTAATACACCCGTGTAAAGATAAAATACAGTTCACCAAACATCAGAAGAATTTCATAGAAATATTTCTAGCACCTCTCATGAGATTTTGATAGGGCCAATCAACTTTGGGGGTAAAATTATCTCACCATTGCTTCAATTAATTATTGGATTATTCCAGAAGAGTTTGCTACTAAAATAGCAGTTCTGATTCTGTTTGCTAGTTCTATTTCTATATATTTCTAGAACATGCTAACCAGAAAAAATATATATATTTCTATGTAGTTTATGTAGCTGTATTTGTGTGGAAGGCTTTTGTTTGTTTGTTTGTTTTCCTGTTGACTAATTATTATGCATTCTTTTTCTTCTAACAATGGGGTCTATTTATAACTTTATGGATTTTCAGGACAGTTTAACTACATGTTCTTGATGAAAGCAGACATTTTTTTCAGGAGTATTTTGGTTCAACTAAAAAGCTATTTCATGTTACCAAATTTGGAAAAGCTTTCAGCTAGCTTTGGTTTTCAAAGATTTCTAAAAGATTGAAGGGTACATTGCAGACCTCTTCCTGAGAGCCAAAGTGGGAATAACACAGCTGATCTTTTATCTTCTTCTTGGCATTCTGTTGTAGATATATTAAGCATGACAGTTTTAAAATTCTTGTTTCAAAATCCCCGTTTACAGAAGTCACCATAAAACCCCGTCTCTCCTGTGAGAATACAAAGTAGTTTAAAATGAAACCTGTTTTAACATAATTGTCATGTTCCATTTCCTTACCTCTCCACTTAAGAAAACAACATTTTATAAGGTTATATTTCTTTTTTAAATATACATTTCAGAAAAAAATGTAACAGCCAGCAATTTCTTTCTGCAGTTATAAAACTGTAGTGAAAACAAGCTCCCTTTCACACTTGCCCTCATTTAGGAAGACACAGAATGGACATCTATCTCCACGCGTAAATCAGAGCTCTGTCAAAGCTGACAGAACGAAAATTTGGGTTTTATGACAATAAATGATTCTTTGCCTTATTCCCATTGTTTATGACTCTATAGTTCAATATATCTCACTTCACAAAGATAAGTAGGCGTTCTCAGACAGTGCACTTGAATATGCCACCCGCCAGTCTTCTTCCTCAAAGAAAACATTACAAAGTGTGTTACTCATATACTAACCTCACACTCAAGGAAGGAAGGTGGAGGGAAGTATATCCAGATTTCTGTTGGTTTGCGAGTGAGATAGATAGACTGTCTTTCCCATTTAGCTGCAAGGTTGCTATTAAAACAGATAAAAGCTGCTTCCCCCTTCGTAAAATATCGCTGGTAAAGTAGTAACAGAAAAAGAGTTTCTATGACTAGCAATAAGAACAGTGTTAAGAGCAGCAGGAGTGTTACTCCTACTATTAAACGAAATCCAGATTTCCTCAAAGTCTGTTAGGCACCCAACAAAAATATGTCAAAGCCCATACTGAGCCAAATTCTCTGATATCATTACCACATCCAAACATTTAGACCTTCTTCAGAATCCTACACTCCTTTCTGGCCTCTCCTAATGAAATTAAGAAAGTGGCATAAATATCTGAGGATTTTCAGAAATGAGCAATATGTGTGAATCCTGTGGATTGCAAGCCTCAGTAATTCACCAAAATCGAGCTCTACTTCTCTGAAAAGTCTAGAAGCAGATTTTAAAAATAGGTTGACATTCTTATCTAAACATATCTCCTGTAGCCAGGATTTTAAGAAAAACATCAAAAAATGGCATGACTGTCAATAAAATTGTAGGAGCTGACCACTCGAGAAATTAGCACTACCTTGTTGATGTCAGTGGAGTTATACTGATTTGTACTAGCTGAGAATCTGGTCCATAATTTTTACTGCAAATAATTTACAGTCTAATTAAGAACTTACTGCTCTGTCAGCACTATGTAATGCAGGTAGGGAACCAGAGTTTTAGAGAGGATCTCTCTCTTGAGTCTATGTAACAGCCAGTATTACAGGCTAAATTGTTCTAGCAACTACCTGGACAACAGCTTGTACAGCTGCAGATGTCACATAAATTAGGTCATTTTTTAATCCGTTGAGGCGCTTTCTCTCAAATATCTGCAATTGCAGTCTAATTCAGCAGTTTAGGAACCCAGCACCAAGCCATGAAATACTTGTGTATGACATGAAGTCCAATCATAGCCTTGGGCAGGCACTACCTTTTCCTTTCTGGTGCATGAATTAGAAAATTTTAAGTTAATGTCATATGCTCATTTTTGGTGGTTAGCAGAGAGTTTCTTATAGCTCAATCAGTAGTATACTATGCTTTTGGAATAACACAGGTGTTGATATGGTAATGCCAAAATCTTAATTTAACCATCAGTATTGAGTTTGGGGTCTCTGAATCATAAAATTTGGTGAAGTAGACAGGCATATCAGAGCATCTGAGGCTCAGCAATCCTAATAAAAGTTCCAGTCATCACTGCATTAAAAAAAAAAAAAGAGAGAGAGAGATTAATTAATCCAACTATTAACCGCCCACGTGAATTAATCAGCGAAAAGCAATAACACCATTGAAATTTAACAGTCAAATAGATGTTCAGATACATCACTGGAAAAGACTCAGACTTCTGTATATAGCACATAAAAAGGACCAGACTGGTGTCTGTGCTCTCCAGGAACTTTAGATACAATATGAACCCTTTGACATGCTTCTTATAAGTTGTAAACCTCTTTATTCTCTAAGTATCCTGTAGATTCTGCTTTTTTTTTTTTTTTTTTTTTTTTTTTGTGAACAAAGACTGCAAAATTAGTCATAGACATTGGCATATATATTCTACTGAAAAAAATGAAGTGCTGGGAAATGCAGCTTGCAAGCTTCCTATAACTGGAAAATACTAATCGTGGTGGTATTAAACACCATGGTTGAGAAGCCTAGATTCTTATGAAAGATGTCACAATTCTCACAGCATGAGTTAGGGAAAAATCAAAAAAAGAAAGAAAAAGGTTAAGTGATTCATGAAGCCTGAGGAAGTGATGTGGCTTTGTTGGTAGAGCCCTGGCAACACCATAAAGCAGCATTTTCTCCAAAAAAAAAATGTTGATTAAAATCACCACATGAAAGAATGTAAAAACAGGAGGAAAGTGCTATGAATAGTATTAAAGTGGAAATTTCGATTATGCTGAACAGACTGGGGAAGAGTTGCCATTGATGTCCTTGAACAGTACGGATAGGAGGAAGCCTAAAGAAGTCACAGAAAATGTTAATAATGCCTTGGAGGAATAACCATTAAAGACACAAGGAGTCTGCAAAATTTGTTTTATGGTGAAAAGAGATAACTAAAATCTTAGGAGAGAATAAAATAAATTTTTATTAGAAGAAAAGACATAACTGAGTGACCCAAATTAGTCAGAAGATCCACTGGTTAATACAGTTACAAGATAAGTCAGTGGATAAGACAACCGAATTTGAAAAGTAGATCAAAATAATGGAGTTTAGTTTTGGGGGTTTGAAACTTACACTTTGTGAGAGCTGAGGAAGAATTAGAGCAGAAACAATTGGGTTAATATGCAATATTAAACGTAAAATTACTCACTAAAACAAATATATTAGCATAAAAATGTTTTAAAATGACAAAAGTTCAGTCTAGAATCAAAATAGAGTGATGAAAATATATGGTAACCCACTTTTGAACAGAAATCTCAGGGAAGGAAGGCAAGGTATATTCCTTTATTGAAATGAATTAAAACTTAAAATGTTAAAGTGGAGTGCAGTTAATCAAAGGGTGATGCAAATCACAGATAAGAAAATGCTTTAAAAATTAAGTGGCTAGAAAATATGAGGAAGAGTTACAATCTGGTTACAATCCATTGGTTAAAGCATTTGACAATCTTGCACACTTGGCTCCTCTACAACAAATGCAAGTGGAACTATGTCTGCACAGCAAATGCTTATGAAAAAAGACAAGACAGGAAAGGAAAGAAAATGCTCTACCTGAAATAGTTCACTATGAAGATTGTAAAAAGTGATACTATAAATATTTAAAAGTATTTAATATATTGATGAAGAAATCAAGCTACAATAAAGTAATTGTGTTCTGGACAAATAGCAAACTCCTGAGGGAGAGTTCATTTAAAAAAGAAAGTATAACTAAATCAGTGAATGTGCCATCAGAGGTGCTCAGAATTTTGTGGCAACAGTACATTGCACAAAGAGGAATGTAAGGCAGTTGGGGAGAAAAGCTAAACTAAATTTAGCACTTTCCAAAGTGCTGGGCATGAATTCAAGGGAAATAGGCTTTATGGTCAAGGAGACACAGAACAACAGGCTGAAAATCAACTAGAATATCCTAGAACAGATTTTTCTCATGACAGACGAGTCTTGAAGAGACAGAAAATGGAATGACTGTATCTTAGATGAAGTTCAAACACTAAAAGACAAATGAAAAGCTACTGAGAGAAAGTCACTGTAAAGACAACAGTGTGAGATTTATAGTTGGAAATAAATGGAAAGAAGACTTACAGAGACCTCAGAAAAGAAATTAAGAACAGATTTAGGTGTTAACTAGTGCACTAGATGTCTAAGTTCAGCATCCAACACCATTTGTACTCTAAGTATATACTCCATCTGGCCTCCAGCTGCCACTCCAGAAAGCCCAGGGCACTGCCATAATTCAGTACCGTATCTAGCTGTCCTGTGTACACATCCTGAACAACCAGAGGCACCCTTAACAGCCAGAGGGTTGGTTCTTGTTTATTTGTGGGGTTTTTTTTGTTTGTTTGTTTTTGAGGGGGAGATTGTAAGCACTTGAATTAACCCAAACTAAGTTATTGACAGAAATATCTATAAGTATCTCAATCTGTAACTGAGTTGTAACTGAATTAACTGAGTTAATTATGGATATACAGAAGCAATTGACTCATAAAAATAAAATAAAGGCAAGAGAGTTAGCAGAATGAGTGTAAATCCAGAATGCATTATATGTGCCCGGAACCTAAAGACTATTAATTGTGTGTAAATGAATGCACTAGCTTGATCAGAGGTGAACATAAAACACAGAATGACAGTCGTAAGTCAGATTTATCGAGAGCTTTGCAAGAATTACAGGCTCCATACAGAATAGAAACTATACTATAACAAGTGAAACAAAGTAGCGGAGATACAAGACTATTTCTAGATTTTCAAATCTTTAATGTTCATCAAATGCATTGAAGACTCTCAAATATGGGGCTTAAAAGAAGGGAAGTGCTGTACTATAGACTTTGCTGTTTTATAATTCATTTAATTAAACATGAAATGAAAAATGGCAAATGGGATCTGTCAGGAACTGAAGAAACTGTGGGGCATGAAAAATATAAGCATAAATCCAATTATTTGCTGCCTGATGCACTAGAATCTCATGATAGGTTATCTCTGCAGTTATGCAAGCACTGAATATAGTCACAATGAATATAGACATGTCAGAAAGCAACCTTGATGGGAACACTTGCAGTATTGGAGAAGGTGATAAAATCCTGAATTCACTTATGACAGTCTAAGTTAGAGATACATTAGCAGTTATGTTCCCATTGAGATATCACATAATGGGAAGAAATAACAATAATATATAGTTTTACAGGGGATGATCTTAATGCCTTTGACTTCAGTAGAACTAAGCAGTGAGCTTGTACTTTACTTTGGAGTCAATGGCTTCATAGGTATTTTAATAGAGAAAAATTTCACCTTCTAGATTAAAAAAAAAAGCCACAGATTTCACTGTTCATGATGGCTTATGACTTCACAGTTTACTAGGGTATATGTTTTAGAAGATATCCAACATGATTTATTGGCATCACCCCAAGTCTGTACTCCTTTTGTAGTCATGTGTACATGGGTGCCACATAGTCAGCTCCCATAGAAACTGTAACATGCTTCACATAGGATAGCCAAGACCCAGAGCAGAGTTAGAAAGCCCTAGACATGGAGAGGGTGGAACTCCAGTTTCATATTTCATTTTTTTTGTGTTCTGACTAAATTTATTTTTTGTAATCACAAAATGTAAACCACCTCTGCCTGTACTTCTTAAGTTGAACATGGTGTTGTCAAAATGTTTTTTTGGTACCTTTACTGGGATTCTGGCTCAGACAAGACAACTGTGGCAGTGAGCACGCCAGATAGCAGTTTTGTGAGTCCATAGAAGTTTTATTTGAGAAACCTTTGAAATTCCACAAACTTAATAAGGGGTGTAAGATAGTCAAGATTTTTCTATAGTTCTCTTGAATTTATCACTCAATTCCTTAGGACCTCAGCTACATTGTGTCTCCCTGTGTAGACTGTTACCAGATGCAAAATATTTACCTATGGTAATTCCAGAAGATAAAAATCATGGAAATCAGAGAAGCCCTCCTCAGTAGAGATTTAGTATGACAAATGGCATGCTCGGTATAGTTCATATGCACTGTGGCAGTATTTTGATTTAAAATGCTAGGTTTTCATCTAGCAATTTTTCTATTTGTCAATTGAAAAGGAAGAAGTTTTCAATCAACACTGAGTGTCAGTAAGTGGCAACTTATGAGCCACAGGGATTTAAGTATCCAAGGATCTTAGGTATTCAGAGAGTTAGGAGCTTTAAAAACATAAAAGATTCGTCAGTGTTGAACTTAGGCAGCTAGAGAAACAAATTGATTTACAAAAAGTATAAAAAGCCTTGGTAATATGTTCGTTGTCCCCAGAGACAGGATTCCAAGTGATCACCCTTGGGCAGCACAGTAACCACGATCTTTCTGCAGCCTTTCTGTTTTGCTGCCTCTTGCTTTTCCACTTTCCTGTTTTTTTTTTTTTTTTTTCCTGGCTCCAAGCAGCAATGCTTCTCAGCCTCAGAGCTAAGGAGTCTGAGACATTGGCTTTTTTCAGTTTAGCAGTTACAACAGATCATCATCATGTAAAGTCTTCTGCACGGCCAAACAACCTACTCCAACTGCCTTTACTAAGTGGTGCAGGTCCCCAAAGCAAACTTTTTAGTTCAGGCCCCTACAAACACCCACACGGTCCATTGCTCAGCTCAGTAGTGCCTAGCAGAAGTTAGGTTCAATGGCTTCCTAGTATAATCCTCAGCCTCAAGACCAGAGACCAGGTTTCCTACACACTGGAAAACTTACTTACACATAGAGGGATTTTCAGAAATTAGACTGGTGAATGGCCAGCTGCCTCAGACAACAGAAGTGAAATGCTACAAGTAGTTTAGTGAGGATTTCGGTTACAGGGTGTGTAGCACATGTTGAGGTCTTCAGCTGTTACAACAGTTATGCACAGAGCTGAACCTTTGCTTGGTGGCTCTCTGAAGCTCACCCTCATTTCACCTGTTGTGACACCCAAAATCTGATCCTCCTCGTGAGGCAGACATCCTCTAGCACTGTTAAGCTAATATCGTTAAGTCTTCAAGAGTATTAGAAAAATCTGACAGTCCTTAAAGACTACATCTGGCTGTAATAGCTTCTGTCAGAGCTTGCTTGCCTCTGTCAAAAGATAATGAATAGTGTGCTCCAAAACTTGCTCCAGAATATATTATGTGCAATTAAATGAGCTAGAACTTGTTTCAGGGTGTTTTACTGAAAGCAGTGACAGTTTTGTTTAATTTCCAGAGACAGAATATGTATTTGCTCAAAACTATTCTACCTTATCCTGAGAGATAAAACAAGATTGGCATAAATTGTCTTAATTTGTGAGATAAATTCAGATGACAATTCATGTGAGAGTAGAATTTATATAAATATGGCGTGTTTACCATTTCCAGAGCCCTTGTCAGCATCTGAGTGTAAGAGTAGGTTGCTCTTTTGTTTACCCATAACATAAAGAAACCTCTTGAGATTATTTCAGTTGACTCTGTTTACAGCAGAACCAGTTTGTTCTAGATTAACAAGTAATTTAATCAATGTCCCCAAGCTTTTAGTGACATAAAGATTTTAAAATCAATATTTAATAAAGATAATGCTTTGTATGCCTCACACCGAGTGGGTCTATTCTGCCTTTTGCAATAACAGCACACTGCTCTCCTCCATCTCCAGCAGTTATATTCAGAAATGAACTAATTTAATAGTGGAGCATTATGAATTACCTTCTACCGGTTTTGCAAAACTAATTCAAGTTTGAGAAGAGACTTTTTCTCCCCTGAAGTGTAACCTTCCTCTGCTCTCGCCTTTTCTGCTTACAGAGAAGAAAACAGTTATTTCTCTCTGAAGAAGAAATATGTGCTTTAGGGAGTGAGGAGCCACAGACATACACACAGAGGGGGAGCATGCACCAATTGTGCTGCTCAGACAATCAGAGGAGCGTTTTGCTTCCCCTGTGCCAACTAACCTGGATTTTTTTTTTTTTTGTCCTTAAATCAAATGCTAGGGACAGTCCCTGCTGTGCATACATCCAACAGAAATAAGTGGAAGGAGAGGATAGAAGTGTTCAAACTCTTGACTGTAGGAGTATTCAAGCCATGCACTTAGAACTAATTATTTTCTTTTCTTATAGCAAATAGTTGTGAACACAGGCAAGACAGCCATTGCTTCTGAAATTATATATGAAAAGCTCTGCTTTTGGGAGGATAAAGGGAAGTGGGAGGAAAGGTAAAAACAGACTGTTCGGAGATTTATTTTAAAATATTTTAGCTAGAAATCAAAATACTAGTGGTTAATATCAATATTTTTGTTTAATATCAAATTATTTTTAATTGTGCTAGACATAATTTAGGTTTTGAGCAGTAGTTTTATGAAAATAAAATCTAAATCCTCCCTTTAAAACATCTGTAGGAGATGTTACCTACAATTACTTTGTCATATCATTATTTCATTGCATTTTCTAAGTTCACCCCTGTTTCAGTGGAACACAGCTCAAACCATGTAGTATTTAGTTTCTTCAGAAGATTAGTTTTTCATAAAAAGTAATTTCATAGCCTTGCCTTGAAACATGGTGTGTGAATGGATATGAATGGAACTGGAGAAAATAAGGATTTTTATCTAGCTATAATATTCAGAATAATTTATGTCCAACAGTATTCTCCACAAGGACTGGTAATTCTTACTAATGTATGTTCTCATGTCCATGCTATACTAAGCCAGGCCTGGCGTTTTAGTCCTTTTAGTCATATATTCTGTTTCTTTATGGAATAGGTTCTTTAAATATTTGCTTCTGCTATGTGGTGAATAAAAGTATATTGGCACCATCACCTATAAAAATCTGGATATCTCTTTAGGTAATTGTAGTCTAGCATGTCACTGCCCTGAATTTCATAAAGGAAAGCAAAAATCTCAGTGATGTCTTCAAGATCAAGTACCTGTTGTTTAATTTAACTAGTCAGCTGAATGCTCACTTCAGTAACTGGGAAACTGAAAATCTGGTGATTCCATCACATTGTTCACAGAAATGATGATGGATATATGTAAATTCCCCATTTATTTCATCATCAGGCAGTTTGCCAAGGGCCTGTGCAAATTAGCAAATCTTTGTATTAATTTATTATCAAATCCAGTTCTTTTTGTTCCTCTCTTTTTTTCTCTTTTGTTTTCCCTCTCCCACTCCTGCCCCCAAGTAAACCTTAAATCCCTTATCATTTTTTCTATGGCTTGACATATTTATACGCAGTGTACTGAAGTAATTTTTTTGCCACTCTTCTTTCCACAGTTTTCAATAATATTCTCCTCCATCCTTCATACTTTTCTACAAATAAATTAATTTAGGATAGGGCTGGAAGAGGAAGGACTTTCTTTCTGAGAAGCTGGAAAAAAACGTGGACCCCTTCTCTTTTACAGATAGACAGTGGTGATGAATGTGTACTACCTTTAGCAGGAATATAACATGAAGAGTAAATTATAGACACACTAAGCCACAGAGGAGGCATGAGAGTTGTCTTATATTTAGTGCAGAAGTGTATGAATTCTCCTATTCATCCTTATTTTAAGGTCTGCTTTCATACATCACCACTACTATTGACAAAAGCTTCCTTTCTACATTTCCAGGTAATGGAAACGGCTGTCTTTACAGACTTAGAGTATAGAACTAAAAGGGATTGTCTAATCTACACTTCTGTATGATACAGACCATTATAGAGACGGTAAATTAGCACGTGTTTGAAGTAGAATATATGTTTTAGGAACACCGTCACTACTGATTATGAAATTTGTAGTGATGAAAAAATCAAGACTCCTCCCTGATAAGTGCTTCCATGCTAAATTGTTCTGTTTGTTAAATACCTGGATTCCGTTTCTAGTCTGAATTTCTGCATGGTCTTCTAGCTCTTGGAACTTGGTACATCTTTGTGCCTCTCCATCCTGTACCGAATGCATCATCTGACTCAGGGTTTCCTGTCTTGGGGGACACTCATAGCCATATGTATTAACCACCTGCACTCCACAGATGATACAGAAAAAAATTGGCATTTCCAATGGGAGAAACAGAAAACCCATGTATCAAGCAATTTCCAGGGCTAATCAGAGGAAATTAACCATATGGAGATACAAAACAACTTTCTGTACATTATCTTCAAACTTATAGCATTATTCAGAATGTGCTAAATACTAAGTTCTTTTCTGCAGGAAGATGTTTGGATCTTCCCTTTTTATATCTCTGTCAGCTAGGCACAATGGGAATGCACATAAGTAGATGGCACATTTCCTTTCCCCTGTGGAAGCTGGTTTATTTTAAATAAATAAATAAAAAACCTCAAGGAGAGCAAGGTTATTGTTCTGTTACTTATAACATTGTGAGACCAGAGATCAAAACTGTACCCATCTTGGCTCAACTACCCATAACATAATTGTTTGCTGAATCACATAGTAAATCATATTTTTTATTTTCCATGTGAAAAAATATATGGGAAAGGCAGAAAGTGTCAAATCACAACATTGATCCATGACTGGAAACTTGGCTGCTCTGAAATTTACCTTTAAACCTAAGTAATTATTCTATGTGTAGTGCATGTTCTTTCCAAGAGGTCATTGAGGAATCCAGCTTCACTCCCTTGCAAGCCATTTTATCTAAGCAGTAACCTTCAAACTAGAGAAAGGTTAGCAAGAAAAGGTTAGTACTTTCTTACAGTGGGAAGAACATTGATTTATTTTTTTCTTTTTTAATTCAGGCCATTCTCTGAAGCCAGATATAGGCCCTTAACAAGCACTTCTGCCAGGAAAAAATCCTTTGCAAGACCTTCTTAAAAAGCAGGGGGAGGGAAGCTGCATTGCAATACTGCTGTACCAGTCTAGCAAAATTGTAGATTTGCTTCCAGGGAAGGCTATACATTTCATGGAGACCCTGAGCAAAGTCAGGAACTTGATATCACTCAATGATTTTTTTTTTTTTTAAGTGGGGATACAGAGATGTGAAGCTGATGAGAACTGAAGTCAAAGATAAGACTATCACAGTGGTGATATAATTTGTATTATTTATTTTGTCAACCTCACAAAGATTGTAAGGGCCCCAGAGGATTGTAGTTTCTTTGATTCTATAATTTAGTTTGAAATTATGGGATGTTATTTTTTTTAAATGAAGTTTTTTTAAAAAATGAATTGAATTTTTAAATTGAATTTTTAAAATTGAATTGATTTTTTTTTAAATGAAGTAACTACACAATTGTGCCAGTCTTGATTAGCAGCTCTTTTTCCATATGGGAAAACTGGTAACAATTATCTAGCAGTATTTCACAGGTAACTCATGAAGTGAAGATACCTGCTGGAAAGTATATGAAAAATTAATGTGAGCAACCTAGCAGAGAATGAATGAGTTAGTTACCCTGAGAAAACGTTTTGTATTCTGTCTCAGTTAAACAAACTGGGAACAGTGATAAAGTTGTTTATTTACACGTAGAACTGTAGGATCCTAGAACAAAAAAAATTACAAAACAATTTTTCCCCTTCTGACTGTTGTGTCATGCATCTGTAGCAGGCTACTTTTTTCTTCAACAGTGAATGCACTGAAGTTCTCACATTCACCTTCCCATCCCTCTACTTACCTCATCAGTAGAAATTCCTCGGCCCATCTTTTTTATTTTTATTTTACTTTTTTTTTTTTTTTAATTCAGCTTCATAACAGTGACAGCAACGTAATTCAAAATAGAAGAATGTTACTTTTCACATTTGGAATTGTTTGAGAATTCTTGGCTTTTTCTTATAACTTCCTGACAAAACTGACCAGTGTTTTTTTTTTTTTTTTTTTTGACATAAATGTTACGTCTCAGTTGTTCTTGTTATCTCTTCACTAATTAGGAGCAATGTAGAAGAGACACAGAGTTGGGTAATTCTAATGGCAATTTCCCTCAGTGATAAAATTCACCTGGGAAAATAAACAGGCTAAGAGTGTGGGCTGGATAGCTCTAGTGTATGATCACTTTAATGGAACCATGTTGCTTTTAAAACTTTACCTGAACTATATGGCGGTATGTTGCCAAACCACCTGTTAGCACAGGTATCTTTATACTAAAATGTATAATATAGACATGCAGTACACTTAACAAGTAAGAACTGAATACAGATTTCTTTTTGTTATAATAGTTACCATTATATTGCTCAAAGGCTGAGACATTTTATCCCAATTTCATCCCCAAAGCAAACTTTTCTAGATGAAATATAATCCCCAGAAAGTACTGGTTTGTAATGGAAATGCTGACAAGTCCTTAACTATAGAAGCTCTACCAGCTTTGCTGTGTTACAAGGTCCCTAACTGAATTTTTATTCTCTAATTCAATGAGAGAATTTTGCTTCCAAATCACTTTTAAAATCCTCCAGCTGTGCCATTTCTTGGTTTATGAGAGCTACATTACTTTTCAATTAAATTATATCAATGTTCATATATTTTCTGTATTAAATTGTAGTTATATCTACACTTTTCAGATAAACTGCCCAGCCTTCTCATTTTGCCTTATAAGTACCCAAGAATAGGAGTTTCATATCATACTTAAGAGTATTGATTAGATAAGCTTTAAACTTACTATTTTATTATATTGTTCACACACACACACACACACATACAAAAAAAATGTAGACCTTGTTAGATTCTCTCAGGGGAAATGGAGAATATATTAGGATCTTCTATTTTACATATAAGAAAAGACAGGTAAAAATTTTATGCCCAAAGCATGTTTTTGTTTTCTTGATAAGGTGTCTTTCAAGAAACATCTATATTTGATACTTTCCCTCTTCTAAATTTTGTGGTCATTTGAGAGACTTTCCTGAAAATATCTAGTGTTCTGTTTCAAGTGCACTGAGGTGTATTATTGCCCCCCAGATGCCGTTCCAGAATGAGCACCTATAGATTCTATGTTTCAGCCCTGTGTGGGTATTTTGCATCCTATGGGGTATCTTAAATGACACTAGAAAACCATTATGACTAAGCGATTACTTATGCATAGCCCTGGAGCCGCCTTTAAAGAGTAGATTCATCTTCTGTCTCTGGAGCAAGCCTGAAGCAAGCTCAGATTCCTTCCTGAGCATGGGGGACTACATATGGTAGAACACACTAATATGCCAGTGAGTGATGTTTGGACAAGCTTTCCATAGGCAATCTTCAAACTGCCCACAGGGCAGGCATATGGACAGAAGGTAAGCAATACGTAGACCATGAAGTGCCTGCAGTGAGTCCAGGGCAGCGTAAGAAAAACCCACTGAAGAGATCCAAAGAACATTTTCAGGCAGATGAATCTCCAGCTTGTTCTCTTCTCTTTTGGCCATGTTTCCTGGGATAGCATTCTGATTTCTGTGTGTTTTGTAGATATAGTTTGACACAATGAAGACTGGGAACACTGTTCCCACTATGATTTTGAATGCCATTTGCTCTGCTTCATTTTTCTCTGACATCGGGACGGTACTGTGTCTCAAAGCATGACTGCCATTAACATTATCTTTCGAAGGGCTCAGGTTTCAGGAGCATAAGCAGTTTGATGAGATTTTTGGAATTTTACCTTTGGATTTAGGTATCTGATTTGCATATAAGTTTGTAGTCACCTCACGGCATCTCAGCACTTCTTCAGTGTTTAAGTAATTGATTCAGCTCTTGTATTCTTTGGTCAGAGCCAAATTGCTGCCCAGACTTACAGATTTCACTTACTGGAGTATTTCTAGTACTTATTGACACTTACTTGTGGAAACCTAAATGTAGATATCTTAATCTCAAATGAAATGCTGCTCTAAGGATGCACAGTTTCTTAATACCATTTAAGATCCTTGCCTAGGGACCTAGTTATCTAGGCCCGCTTTGTAAAGAAGGGGGAATTGTCATTTCTAGAGGGTGATTCATTTAATCTATTTTAGCTGCCTATTTCAAGAGTAGAAGAATACCCCCCTTGGATATTTCATTTAAGTATCCTCAGGTGACTCACTTAAGGTGAGATGTTTCCAATACTGCCTTACTTTTGAATACCAGCCCTTTTAAAATGATGAGAGAAATATCTACAGTGAATATTGCCCTGTATTTTTTTAAAATTAGCAATGAATACATATAAGTCTTCAATGAATATATATATGTCTACGTAAAATAGTTATCTCTGCTCAGAGGCGTGGGTTTACAGAGACTCAAACTTTTGGAGCTTTGCAATGGTCTCTAACTGAGACAAATAAATCATTTGATAAAAAGGAAACATCACAGAGTGATGTAGACTTTGTACTCTTGCCACAGTGTTTGCAGTTTCTGAAACAGAAATACAGACGGGAAGATGATCTTCTAGGTGAAAGATGCTATGCAATGTGCTGTTGAGTGTACCTGCCCTGAAAATGTCATAAGCATTAGATAATCTGCATTAAAATCTATTAAAATTCAGGACAGAGTAGTGGGGTCAAGAAGAGCAGAAATCTTTCCTTCATCTGTCTTCCTGTTTTCATTTCGAGTAAGTCTTACCACCCTGGCCTGTCTGTTACCTTTCTCTCTTTATATGGGCATCCATGGGCATCCTCTGGTTGTCTCCTGTACCCATTTGCTACATTTCGACAGGTGGGTCTTCAGCTCCTGTACATGCTAAGTTGCCATTAACTCCTTGGACAACCCAGACCTGTGGGAATCCGGCTGATCTATGTCATAGGGAAAGTTCGTGGACAGCAGAAGGAGGGAACAGATACATCCCTAATTCCACTGATCTCCTTTGTCTGATAGCAACATTAGTCCATAGTGACAGCGTGTTTTCTGATAATTGTTGTGATCTTTCCCCTGAAGATCTTACACAGCTGAGCATATTATATTAAACATACTCTCACATGTACAGTAACTTTCTTCCTTCATCCATCTTATCTTCTCTAGAGGTTTTTTTTTTTTTTTTTTTTTTTTTGCACTTTGATGTGTTGTTCACCTCATTACCAATCATCTTGTCGGCTATTTCCTCTGTGGTTTAAGATTTTTATGCATGGCTGCTTATGTCTTGTTTTCAGATTCTTTCTGCCTAGGACTGGAATCATTTTTGTCAATTCAATAGTATACTCTATTTCCCATACATAACATTTAAAATAATTTTTGCCATATTTTTCCCACCTACTTTTCAGCACTTCCTTTAACACTGGCAAAGTGGGACTTGAAGTGGAGATGGAGAGGAAAACTTTACAAAATCACAGAATCAGAGAATGGTTGGAATGGGAAGGAATCTCTGGACATCATCCTTACTCAAGCAGAGTCACTTAAAGCTCGTTCTTCAGAATCATGTCCAGGAGGATTTTGCAGTCCTCTTCCTATGAAAACTTGCCATAAATTCTGATCTTTACAGATTTAAATTAATGTGAATCTGACCATTGGGCTTTGGTTTTAGACCCCTGTGTGTTTAAGGATTATACATTATGAGTCAGAAAATCAGCAGTCAATTGAATTTTTTGAAAACTCATTATCCAAGCAAGATATGTTTATCTAGAAAGATTTTGGTCTCTATTTCTACATCTCTATTTGGTCAAATCTATACTTTTGTGGTTCCTCTTTTCTTCCTAATTCTGCACAGTCCTGTCATAAAACTCATAGACTGTACAAGGCAGTATGGAATTAAAGTATGAGTAATAGCAAGAATATCCATTATTCTATTAGAACGTTATTCTAACGTCCCATATTCTATTAGGAAAAAAGCTGTTTGATTCCTGCAAATTTCAAGGATTAATCAAGTTTTAGCTCATCACCTGCACCATTAGTCTTAAGTACTATGAAAATCTTCTGCATAATCTACCAACATAGAATCAAGTAAGTTAAAGAGAGTTTTTCCTTCTGATATCACATAATCATATTTAGGAAATCTGAACCTGCAGTTCTATGATTTCCCACTGCTATGATTCACAAACAGATTGATCAGGACATGCCTCTTTTCTGTAATGATTACTCTCCTACCATAAAGACTATTCTGCATCAGAGATTATTGCTTAAAAATATATTCAGCAGGCCCAGGAGAAAGCTGGAAATGTGTAGTCCCTCGTTTTCATGAAGACAAATTACATTTTAAAATTCTCCTAATGAAGCAGCATTCATCAGACCTCCTTCATCTATCTTTTCAGAGTGAGTTTCAGTGCACAGATAAGAAGATTAATGCCTCTGAACTTTCCAACACTTTTTGTGCCGTTATAGGAGTACTCCAATGAGATGAATTAAATCAATATGGTTACTACTGAGTTCAGAAATATTTTTACATGTTATGATATTTCCTACTTTTCCATTTCTGTTATAAGTCAGTAAAGCTATAAAATAAAGCTCGTTTCAAAACCCACGACTCATGGCATTGAATGGCATGATTAGGACAAAGATCATCGGTACAATTCTTTCAATTTGCTCTCTGTGGGTGCATGTGCATGTGTTTAGGGGGCTGTAAATGGATATATGCATACACCAAGCAAATTTTTTAAAACAATTAGTTTTTTGTATTTGAAACAACAGAAAAAAATCAGGTAGCTTGTCCTCAGTATTCTACCAAGGAATCCAAAACCAGAAGTTGTCTTTGAATATTGACCATCTTGTCACAAATACCCCCTGATTATGTGACTTCAGAGTGTTGAGCTCCCAGAGTTTCTATTCAGGTCAACAAATGTGGTGGTTACTGGTTTCAGCTGTAGTAGCTGGAGTACACTCACTTATTCTGCATAGCGTCTCATTTCATGTGCATTCCCATTGAGGCGAGTGAGGCCAGCGTTGTATAGTGCTACTCAATGTGAGAACAGATATAAGAATATAGCAAGTATACCTATGTTTTCATAGGTAAGATTAATGGGGACAGCTTCCAAAAAAAGAATACTAGTTTAAATCCACTTTTCTGTATGTAGGGGGCTTCTAATCATACACTAAATTATATATCATCCCGTAAGAGATGAGAAACGATAAAAAATAAAGAACACATGAATTGTCAGAATAATAAAAAATAACTTAATCACAATCATTCTTCATATGCAGGCTATTTACAAGAAAAAAATGCAGTATTTTTAAAAAGGAAAATGTTTTGCAGAAAGTATTTGCCAAATAGTTTTAAACAATTAATGCAGCTGACAAAATCATAATCTGCTTAGACTCTTTGCTGTTGCCAAAACACAGGGAAGAAAAACAATAGCATTTGCAGATCAAAGCTATAGCAAAATTTACGTACCATATCATTCATACATAAAACTACTCCAATCATCATTAGCAATACAGTGAGGGTCAACTCCTTTTTCTTTAGGGCAGACTACAAATTCAAGATAATAGCAAAGAAAGCAATTAAGTTTTTTGTTGCTGTTTAAAAAGTGCTTCTGTATTTTTAAACATATATATGTAAAATATATATACACACACACATAATCATGTGTATAGATAGATACATATAATCATCAGAGATCCAGCATGTTGTGCCAAGTCTATCATTGGCATACTACAGGATTTTTTTTTTTTTTTATCTGTATCTTGCCTCTCTGGAAGCAGCAGTGTGTCATGCCTATTATTTCAATGAAGCATTCACATTTCACAAAATGCTGCCACTCCTCTCTCAAGGTCTTTTTAGAAGCAACTTTAATTCAAATATTTTTGCATGAAAAACTACTAGGCAGGAGTATTTTCCTACTTGTACAACTAAATGAGTCAGGTTATAGTCTGAGTAGCTTTCACATGACAGGTATAACACTTATTATATCTTTAAGAACAGCAACAAAACTATTTTAATACATACATTGGTGCATAAAAAATAAGTCTAAATTTGCGCAGTACTAAGTATTCATATTTTTATTGTTGTGCAACAGTTCAAGACAGTGAAAACGTAATAATGTATTATCATTCTCTTTTATTTGTACTAGCATAGCTGTTAATGGACCAAGACTTAATGATAACACACACTGAACAAACACAGATCGCTTCCATAAAACTTAAGGTTTATATATACGTATTTATAAAGTTTTCAGTAAATGTGCTGAGTGGCATTAATGTCATACTATCAGAAGTAGGTTAACGCTTTTTCAAAACTTCCTCACAGACATACAAATTACTACTCCTACTTTGGAAGCAGCTTTGATCTGACAGCATAGCAATACACTGGTGATAAAGAAGACCTGTTTATTTTAAAAATCTAGGAACTATTTATTTATTTACCACCATTCTGCTTGAGAGTTCCGGTTCTCCTTCATACCTCCTTTGTAGATTTTGGGCAAATACAAGCAGAAAAGATAGTCCTTGCTTCAAAGGGCCCCTGATCTACATGTAGAACAACTACCAACAGATAACAATATACATAGAAAGCAAGGTGAGTGGAATAAAACAATCTTTACTGTGAAACACCAAAGCTGAAAGAGTTGTATCAATCGTCAATATTTTTTTTTTCTTTTTCTGTACCAACCATGCTAGACTGTCTGAAAGGTTTTAAGGATGATAATGAATTTTTTTTTGGGGGGAGATCTTTTAGGCATATTCAACAATATGAGACATAGCAATGAAGTATTCAATGAGAAAGTTGACTTGGTCTAAGATGCAAAGGGTTAGCAGGAAAGCTATAGCAAGAACTCATCCATGTGCTACAAAAATATTCTTTCCAGCAAAATTCTGGAAAGCTATAAATAGGTAAGATTTCATTTACCAGGGCCAGAGAATGGATGCTGAATGAGGTAACATGAATAAGTGGTCTAGCTTCATATGCTCACTACATTTTGTTTTGGAATATGCACATTAGTAGATAGAGCAACAAAATGATCTGTCTAGTAATAAGCTCCTCACCAAATTCTGAAATATTGAAATACTGAAATTCTGATTTAAATTCTTTCTCGACATTAGACAGCAGGTCAGAGTAGATGATCAAAATTACCCCTTCTGGCATTAAAATTATTAAATCCAGAAGTATAAAAATATATAGTGCATTTAAAAAATGAACTCAATATCCTGGTTTACAACAAACCAATGAAAATATGTGATGCATAAGGTTAAATTTAGCTTTTTGACATCTGGCTCTATACCATGTACACCAATATCATATGCACAAATATGCATGCTTAAGCACTTGCATATACTATCTAAATTTTAAAGTTTTAAATGGACATAACTGATTATTAGTGAGATCAAACAACAGAGCTTCAGAAACATTAGTACTGCTAGGATGAGATAAAACAATTTCATCACCTTGAGGGTTCTTATGAATGCTATTGAATGGGGAAGAAGATGCAGAAGCCTAATTACGCTTTTAGATATTGACCTCAATACAGAGCGGTGAATAAACTGTGTTATTGCAGGAGACATCTATAAAATACCCTACATGTATGGGAATCTCCTTCCTTCATCACCTTTGGTTAAATGAGAGGCACTGGCATTTTACTAACAGCCCATTTCCTTGCCAGATAACACCATCTCAGAAGTCACCTGCAGTCATTTAACTACATGACAAGGAAATATCCAACAGTCCATCTCCTTAATGATTATTGCCTGGGAGAGGTATGAAGTAAGAGTATAAATTTTAACATACACAATGAAAGGTAGAAATCTTTTTTTTTTTTCCTTAAAAAATATTCTCCACCAGTGTGCTGCATATCCAAGACATTTTTCTCAAAGAGATGGAAATACTCAGACTTCCTGGAAGTGGTTTTCACCTCATCTAGTGCTATGCCTCTGTGGTGTAGAGTGTGTACTGAGTTAATTCTCCAGACTGTCTGTGTAGTCTAGGAGAGTAATGTGCATTGCTGGAGCATAATTCACATCCTCCTCCTTCATATATCTAAACAAGATCAAGACAAATCACAATATAGAAGTTCCCATTTCTCTTTACTGATTATAAAATGAGTCTGAACTGGCTGGTTAAAGTCTAGATGTACACACTATGAGTACTTCTCACCAATGACAGAGTTGGGGAAGAAGAAATTAAAAAAGACTTTGTAGAAGCTGGCAAAGGTTTATTACAGTTTTCTGAATATTAGCAGTCCATGAAGATAATGACCTTTTATTTTTCTTACCACTTTCACTATTGTTATTTCTATAGGCCTATTGGAATAATGAGCTGAGAAGTGAAGAGAAAGTATAAGGTAAAGGCTATCAGAATCTGCAAATGACCAAAATGATGGTAATGCGAATAAACAGGCAGGAACTCAAACTATACGGGAAAGCTAAAAAGTCTGCTAATGAGCATTTCGAGTCCACCTGGACTGACCTACCAAATGTTAATATAAATCTGGAAGATTATTATAATGGAAAAAGCATCCCAAAGATCTCTAAAAGGAAAACTTTGAGAGCAGGGAGATGTCAGTCATTACATACTGTTTAAGTATATAGAAATTTAATACTTACAATAATTGTGTGATATCTGACTTACAATCCTGTGATATCTGATGCAACGTAGTGATAATACAAAGAATCCATAAATTTAAAAAGTCATAATTAAAAAAACTGTATAGGAGACAATATGTAATCATAGAAGACCATATAGGATAGCGATACAGAAAAGCAAAATATGCTAGAAAGAAAAAATAATAATAAAAAAAAACAGGGAAAAAGAGGAAGGACAAAGATAAATAGAAAGTGCCGCAACATTATCATAATAATCCTATCATAATGTATACTGCAGAATCACTAAGAAGACAGAACAGTCTTGGAAAAAGCAGAATAATAAAACACAGCTGATTCATAATTGGTATCAGGCAGAAAGACGACATAGTAAACACAAAAGAAAAAAAATAACAGCAGCAGCAAAGGGGAAACAGGACAGAATATATAAAATAATTTGTAAAATAAGTTATTATATTGCCCTGTACAAAAATTAATCACCTCATAGAAATAAGTCCTTCAATACCAGAGGTTCAATAAGGAAAGCCTCTCAAGAGAAAAACATAAGCCTTTCCAAAAGTTTATACATCTCATTTATCATAGATACTTATTTTATGATGGGATGAATTGGCCTCTGATGGTGCCAGTTCTTTTCACTTGATATAAATGGTATGGAAGATCAGAAATATGAAATATCTCTTCCCGTTTGTTTTCACCATGGAACAACACAGGCAGGATTTAGAATGGGACACACAGAACCAAAAATAATTCAGGCTGGAAGGTACTCAGGAGGTCTCCAGGTCAATCTCTGCTCAAAGTAGGGTCAGCTACAGAGTCAGACCTGGTTGCTCAGGGCTTTAACCAGTCTGGTTTTGAATACCTCCAAGGATGGAGACTGTATAGGAATGTTTATTTGCATGTGTATGTATCTATTAAAGGTGCATATTAGAGGTGACAAATACTTCTTAAAATATTGGGCTATATTGCTTAGTCATTTCTTGTTCATATTTTGGCATATTGCTGATGATTATATGGAATATAATATGGTTGAAGTAATGCTTAGAGATCTTAGCCAGGGATAAGAATATTTAAAAAGGAATGAATTAAGAATGTGGTCTTCAATAAAGCAAAAAGTCACTTAAAACAGTTGAGTGCTATGATGTACGAACTATAAGCTTTAAACAGAGAACAGATACCCAGTGTAGTCTGCAGTTCCTGTTCCTCATTAGAAAAAGTAATCAATACAAAGTCATTGTCTTCTAAAATGCCAGTTCCATTCTCAAGTAATGGGATTCCTATAAGGACAGTTATATGTGTCCCCAGTGAGTCATAGACTGCCTTCTTATTTGCTTCAGGGATCTGTCAGATTCCAAACACTTTATTCTGCACAGAAACTCCTAGGAAACATAGGTTTGCTATTCTAGATATTTTATTACCTAACATATATTATTAGAAAAATCATAAAGCATTTATAAAGAAATATAAAGAATAATGGTTAATACTGAATCACCAAAGTAGCTTAAATGTCGTGCTGGGTAAAACATATTTACAATATTGGGTTATTTAAGTGTTACATAATCATTTTCAAAAATACTAGCTTTATTTTACATCAGCCATAAAAGTGATTGACTAGCATCAGCTTATACTCTGAACAATACACGTCTATATTATTTCCAACAAAATGTCCAGCTGCAAGAGGATTGGATCATTGCCAAGTTTAAATAATGCCAAATAAGGCATCCTGTCCAAGTATAGCTGGTCTTTCTATGCCAATCCTGTGTTATACATAGGGAGTCACATTAGCTGATCATAGAATTCCTTCTGACTTGAAAATCTATGAATCAAAAATAATACTTCATCTGTTCCTTGTCAGCACAGGGTTTCAATAAAGTATCCCAGTGCAAACATCCCAAGCTGACATAGACTGTTACATTTCAAATTCACATGACAATTTTAGGTGAAAACAACATGAGTTCTCGAGATTAAACGTAAAATTTCTAACCCATGAAATATATGCATGTGTGATCTTTTAGACAGCAAAGTTGTTTACCCGCGGGCTGTTTTAAGTATATGAGGAACTATCTTGTCAGCACTGCAGCACTGTTTTCAAATAAATTCTGTAAAACTAAAAGTAAAAATGAAAAATCTGTGCATACTTGCTAGATTAATGTAAGAATCCTGCCTGTGTCCTTATTCTGAAAAGTACAAGTAAGAGGGAAAACAATCCAGAAACAGCTCTTTGGCTGTCACCACAAGGATCTAGTGTTATCCAGATGATATAGTTTTTTTAGGGACTGGTCATAGACACCAGCCAGAGACATTTTTTATTTAACTGTGGTGGATTTTGTGTCTCACTGCAGTTTGAGTGTGTATAGAGCGGAATATTAAATATTTAATGCTGATGGAGATTCAGCTGATATCAGTGTTGGTGGGCCCTCCTCAAGGCTCATCACACATAGGAGGACACTTTGGCCTCTTTGCCATATGTGATGGCACAGCGTTGGCAGAGGCCAATGAGCCATTTCTCGCTTCTGGTCACAGCTACTGCATTCAGTACTTCAGACTTTTCTTGATTTTTGAGAACAGAGATCCAACTACTCCTCACTTCCTGGAGTTTGTTCTGGAGAGACCCAGGGAATCAGAATGAGGTGATTGCCAAATGGAGTTGTATTATCTTCTGTAAATGAAAAAAGTTCCCCTGCTAGGAACCAGGGTCACAGAAATTCAATGAATCCAGAGATAAAACTATTAAGTCAGCTAGGTATTTTGAGATATTTGAGGTGATCACAAATCCACACAGGACCACAAATGACATCTTAAGCACAGGATGATTTTTAGGAGGTAACATTAGCAAAAAGGTAGAAATAAAATTATCCAGAATATACCTGTTAAATTCACCTAGCTGTGCTGATAGGGGAATAGTTGCTACTTTGTAGTTACCTTGAAATCCAGCTTTATATATGAATAATTGGTAGATCAACTCTGTGTCTTCAAAAACAAAGCTAAAATCAGGCAGAAAATTCAGATTTTAACTTGACAAAAGTGAAAAGTGTTTTATTCCTAAAAATCAAAAGTTTTTTTTTTTTTGTTTATTTTATCTTATACTTTAAGCTATGTGTTGGACTTCTTTTTCTGGTTTTGTGTGAAAAGATTAACATTATAGCCGGTTCAGCTGCTGGTTCATATGTGTGTGAAGAGGGAACAACTCAAATGAACCACAGTTATTCTTGATTTACATCACTGTGAGATCAGAACATGATCAGGGAATTAGAAAAGGACAAATCAATTGCACAGACTGGAAAAAACAGTGAGGATGATGCCAGTTTAACCCATTATTTCTGAAACTCTAAAATCATAATTCCTCCTTTTAGTGGCATGGTAAGGTGCAGACGTGGCTAATTTCTTTTTCTTTCTTTTTTTTTAATTCTTTTTTATTCTGATGAATACATTTTCATTTTTATAAAGTCTAATAGATGATTGATCTAATTTGAATCTTATAAGTTATCCAGTTCTATATAACTCGATTAGAGCATATAAGCCTAATAGACTGGTGATCTTTTTTAAAAATTCGAAGAATCATTCAGTTCAGTATTCAATGACTGATTAATTTTCAGTGGTTATCATCTTCTCTACAATTGTGAATCATGCAATAGATATTGTTGATGGCCAGTTTATTAAAGTGGTATAAGTGGTTCAATTAATTATCTTTAAGAGAATGAAAATTAAGACACTTTAATGGGAAAGGGATTTTTTTTTTTTTTACAGTTATAGTTGCAGCTCCTATTTGAACAAACAAACAAGTAAATTCCAAAAATGAGAGGTTTTTTTTAGCCATCATTTATTTGAAAAGACACATAAAACCTACTATGGCACCTTTAGACCTCATGCTATTTAAGAGTATTCTTGCCACACTCAGTACTTTCATTGAGTGAGTATTCTTGACCATAGAAAAAAAAGCAATAAAATACATTATTTTTTCCCAAACATCTTATTCTGTTGCTATTGACTTCACTTGAAAGACAGCACAGTCGCTTTCTGTATTTGAGGTAATCTGGTTTCATTGCCAGCTCTAAAGTAAATCCTCCTTGAAATGATGCAATTAGCTACATGGCAGTGAGAAATGTGGCCCTGTCCTTTCACCCCAACCTAAAGCGAATGGCATTCCAGAAATGCTCTTCTGATACACCATGGTACCTTCCAAAATTATATTTTGCTCAAGGGAATGCAAATGATCAGAACTCTGCCATAAGAATGAAGTCAATACCATTTTCTTATTAAAATTTCCACAGAGCCCTCAACTAGACATAATTAAAGTAGAACTTCCTCTTTCTGACCCTTCATAGTAAGATGCTTCATCTTATCCGTTGAACCTGTAGGAATAATTTCTTCATTATACTAATATTCCCTTCCATAAAATCAAAAATTAGCTTAATAAAAACAATACAAAAATGCCAAAAATATTATACCAGTATAGCATAGCTATTTGTCCCTGTCAAGCAAAATATCTTCTTTTAATAAAGGAAATAAACATATTTTGTTAGTATGAATGACACAGCACAGTGGATAAAACTCATCCCAAACTATGAGCTTTGGGATATAAACCACTATAGCTCTAATTCTAATAAAAGCCTCTGCTGCGAATGAAATCCAGGGATATCCCATCTGCAGTGACTCACCCTAGTGCCTCTATGTTTGAAATAGAATGTTAAAAAGAAATCAAGTACATGAGTATTTGCATACTTGAAACAGCTGGTGGAGTGAGACAAAGATCCAAAGTCTAGTATAAGCAATAACAAAGGGGAAAATTAATGCATCAATAGGCTTGCAGTAGACTAGTGACTTCAAATATTGGATACTTTTTTTTTTTTTTTTAGGTTTTGAAATTCTTACTGAAAATGTTGGGAGTTTTACCTTACTCTCTTTGCTTTTTTATATTATGATTTAAAAAAAAAAAAGGAAAAGTATTTCTTTTTCCCACAAAAACACCCAGACAAGACACATCACCTTCCACTTACTTATTAGAAAACTTCTTGGATAAAAAAAAGTTGATTCCAAAGTAATCAATATTATGGTGCCCAAATTCCTAATAAACCTGCCAACAGTATTGCCAACATTGAATATTCTAAAGCCTTGAGTAAGATTCAAAGAAATCATTAGATGAGTTTCTTTTTTAAGAATGTATATATGTATACATATCTATACCTATCTATACAGAATCTATATATATTTAAGAACATATATAAAGAATATATATTTTTAAGAATATGTAATTTACCTATGAATTTTTGGTACATTTGTATTACAAAAAAATATGAAAAAAAATTCTCCTGTCCACTGGAGATCTGCTTAAATGACATCACAGAATCACAGAATCACAGAATGCTTAAAGTTGGAAAGGACCTTTAGAGATCATCTAGTCCAACCCCTTTGCCTAAGCAGGGACACCTAGAGCATGTAGAGATCTAGACATCCAGGATGAGCTGTTCCATCATTTTTCCAGGAATGAAACTGAGTCTGACTAATTTGTAGTCTCCACTTAAGCAAATAAACTCTCTGACTTAAGGAGTTCCTCTGGTAGACCAGAGGAACACAACATATATTTTTGACAAAGCTGAGTTTGTCAGTATTGCCGAAGTAATATTTCATAGTTGTTTTTGAGGTAAAGATCTACTGATGAAGTGAATTCCTAGGTTCAGTGCTATTCAAAGAATCATCACACTGCTTAAAACAGATAATGAAAATAACCTAATATGGGTCCCAATTCTATCTTATTTGTTTTCCAAGCATTATAGTGCTGACCTTAGGGACAATGCAATCCATTGATCTCCAGCATCTGGATACCATCACACACTAGTGGCAACAGAGTTTTTGTTTTTCCCAAATAATATGTGTTGTCCCTATGCAAGTTGTAGCTCTCACTATTTATATCACAAAACTGTAACAGGCCCATTTACCATGAACTTACCGTAGAAGCTATTATCTGAATGGATATTTCCTCCACAAGTTTCTCTGAATAGGTTTGAAATATGTTCCTGGAGCAACCTCAGTGTTTACCAAACATGTTATCTAAAATAAATTATCCTTAAAAATATATATACATAAATTTAAAAAAAAAATCAAAAATATCTGGTTCAAGATTAAACATAAAAAGATTATTCAATCTATTTTTCAATTAATTTGTGAAAATATTTTTGAGATTCTCCTGTTTTTGCAAAAAAAAAAATGATATAGAGAAAGCTCCAATATCAAATCAAATATAGTTTTAATCTAAAAAACTAGCAAGGAAAAGAATGATAAGCTTTTAGGAAGAAAAGATATTTTAAAAAATAATAATTCCTCATATATGGAAACCTGGAAAGTATCTTCTACTCCTTTTCCAGATTTGCTATAAAAAGAGCAATCTGGATATCCTTTTATGTTAGCATATCCTTATGTTTAGTGAATAACCAAATAAAGCACATCAGAATAAAAATTTAGAGACAGTCATGGAAAGCAAAAAGCTGTCTCTACCTTAGCTTGAGGGAAAATAGCTAATACATTTCTGTACTTAATACTTAAATAGCTTACTTAAATAGCTATATTTAATACTTAAAGAGCTAATACTTTTCTAAAGAGAGAACACAGTAGAAATGTAAAGTCTTCATCTCCTGAAAATAAATATTTACTGCATTACTGCCAATAAGAGCAGAGATAAATCACAAATTAGATGGTATAGTATATAGCTATATTAACTAAAGCACATACTTTTTCAGAATTGGCATTCTTTTTTCTTTTTGATGATAGTGTTGTCTTTTACCACAATGATGCTAACACCTAATTTAATGTTCTTTATTTTCATCAAACTTCAGTAGAAACAGTCAGTAGAAGTACAAAATAGTGCTCATAGGTGAAGGCTACTTAGAAGTTCATTAAAATTAATGCTATGGAATGACTTATTTGAAAGCAAACAAAAGACCCCGTTTAAACAAATGACATATAATTGCCAAGAAAACATGATGTATCTTGTGTTATTACCAAAACAAACAAAAAAAGCCAATCCAAATGGAACATCTGGGATGCGTCTATACATCATCCAGCACCTCAGTGAAAAAAACTCATGTGAACAAAAGTGATGATAGTCTGCTCATTGCTCTAAGAGATACATATGCTCTATGTTCATTATCCCCCAAGGAAATGTGAAGTTGATTAAATGGGAGAAGTCTGTGGCAAAGCAGAGAACTTTGATCAACAAATGAGAGCAGCTGCAAGTGCATCCATCCACATCACTTGGCTGTGAAAGAAATTTGTAAAGTCAGCTCGAGAAGGAGTATAGTATAGGAGTATAGGAGGCACTAGCATGCATGATTCCATGGTCCTGATACTTCTCAGAGGCCATGGAGGACAAATGGAATAAGTCAGACAATATGAGACTTAACATCACTGTTGGCTGAATTTTTAAAGGATCTGTCCTAAACCCTGTGCAGAATTAACAACCTGGATGACAATGAACAGAGAGCCCACTAACAGGGTATGCAGATGTAAAAAGCTGAGGGACTATGAGCATCTGTCAGACAAAATTACAGTGGGAAATTACCTTTCTAAATTGAAAAAAAAATGGGGGAGGGGCATGGGATGGTGGAATTTTGATGTATTTCTTTCAAGCAGAGAAGGAGGGCAAATAGAAGTGGCGAAAAAATAGCAATTCTTCAAGCAGCATCTAAGGGTTACAAGTGGGAAGCAGTAACTGTATGGAAGAAAATGTTATGTTAGCATGTATAAACTGCAGTATGCTTCTAGTATAGAGCAAAACTCTGGAAGTAGTATTTAAAACACTTCAGTCTGAGCCCTAACTTCTCCAGCAGGCTTCAGCATCCAGACTTGCTCCAGCATAACACTTCAAGAGATTGATCTAATTGAAGAGAAAAACAGTGACATGTCTAGAAAACATAGCATGTAGGAAAACAAGAAAAAAACAAATTTGTTCAATCTACAGAAAGGAAGATTGAGATTCTTCCTTTGAGTAACAGGCTGTTGAAACAATGAAGGGAATAATCTGTGCTTAATATCTATGGAGGCTAAGACAAGGAGTATGAATAAAAAATCAGTCGGTACATTAGGAGGAACGGTCTAATGAAAATACAAATTTCCTCATGAATCTGTCATTACGTGTCTTTCAGAACAAACGAAAAAATCCAAGAAAAAGAAAGAGCAATATTTTCTCTCTGCTTTGTTTCATCCTCTCCCTCCCCTGAATAAGACCTTGAGTTCACTTTCAATTCTGTTTTTGTGATTCTATGACTTGAGAAAGCTTTCCAAAAGACAATGACACTTTATTACCACATAGTTTTTAGTACCTAAGGGTCATTAAGGTTAATTCTATTTTTGAATTCATAAAGCTAATTTAAAAGTTCCTGTGGGAATTGTAGTATCTCTCTCTTTTTTTTTTTTTCCCAAGTATCCTATTATCAAAGGATTTCTATGTCTGTAATCATCTGTGACTAGTAGAGCTGTAGAAAAAAATCTTAAACAAATTAAGATTAGGAAAGGTCATTCTGGAAGTCAGAATTAGAGTTACAGTATTAGCTATCAGGAATCATGTGCTTATTTCATTATGGCCATGAATGAAAAAAAAGTGCACTTGACTGCAGGTAGTATTAAATGGTGGTTTATACTAATGTCTTAGTAGTTTCTTCTTTCATTTCCTTCTTTATGTAGTTTTGGATTGATTGCATGTTTCATTGTCTACCTCAGCACGGGAGAATACAACTGCACTCTGACAAAAGTCCACTTCTGAGCTCACGTATGAACTGAATTCATTCTGAATACTTTCAGCTGAGTTCAATGGAAATTATTATGCACCTGTGATGATACAATCTGACAACTCGCAAAACTCTTTTCTTCTTAGCTAGCTCATCAAAAGAGGATAATACTTTTTTTCCCCCTCTTCCTTTCTTTCTCAATCACTTTCTTTCTTTACTCCAACTCCAATTTAGGATGTTATCTCTAAAGGAAAACAGATACAGTTTTGAAATTCATGTCCAGAAAGCAGTATTGATGGGTATTTATGATGAAAACATTTAAGTGTGCATATGTATGTATCACACTGTGACTGAAAGTCATCAATATTTATTGTTGCTCCAGGCAAGTACTCACTGGGGCAGCTCCTTTACTTCCCAGTTTAATAAACTCAATCTTAAACCCATCAGTCATAATATTATATAACAGTATTACAAAGATATATTAAAGATATACATATTGTTGATAGTATAAGTGAGGAAGCTAAGGCAAAGAGACCAAACTTTGACCAAAACTCATCCTATGCTAAAAAATACTTCAATTATTCAAAGCTAAGCTGTCCTGATCAAGGAAACAAAGATTTATTAAGGTAGGGGAATTCTTGCTCATGTGAAATTGTAACTGGATCTTTTTTACTTTGTTCCCCCCATCAACCTGTGGTAAATAACAAACCAAAGATCAAGCAAATTGTAATGCGGAGATCGGTTATACTGTTATAATGACTGAAAACAGCTGCTACACGTTAAAAAATATTTGAATACAAGGGGCATTCTAACTTGCCTTTGCCCCTTCTGACCGTGACCACAAAGTTACCTCTGTGATCAGATTCAGAGTTTACTGTTTATGTAACATTCCAAAATTTTCTGTGATAGATGTAGATATGTAACTAGGAAGTGTTGTTGAATATCCTGGAAGTAATGGGAGGTTTGGAAAATATGATGACCTAGTGTCTGAATAGGTATTTACAACTAGAGTAGGGAGGAGTAAGTAGACTTGTCTTATATTCCAGACTAAGCAGGTTGTAAGGCATTCTATAAAGCTACCATGTTTACAGCATTTACAAATGAGTTTTATGTACTCAGTAGACCATAAAGTTCACTGTCTGTCATGCGCATGTAGGTCCTAACACTTTATAATAAACTGATAGCTGACCCAACAAAGTGTTTCAGTAGTTCAGCCTGCTTCAGTATATTATTCCAGGAATATCTAAGATTTCAGAAAAACAAACAAACAAACAAAAAAAAAAAAACCAAAAACATGGATTCACTGAATCACATGCATTCTCAGTGGATTAGAATGTCTGCTAAATATTCATAGGATATTTTTGTTAATATACTGAATATTATGTGGTCTTTTCAGTTAATCACACTCAAACAAAAATAAGGCAATTGCTGTTATTTTTTTCCCAGTGGTTAATTGCCTGGAAACATTCAGTGTGTGAAAAAATATAATGCATTAATTAATAAAGTCATCCATCCACTATGAGATTATAAGGTATCAGATCACACAGTGATTCTCTTCATGGTTTTAAAATAATGTAGTTGGAATTTTTCATAGGCTTGATTGGGGTTAGACAAGCTTCACAATCTCCCAAGGGACACTGTGCCTCACAGACAACCCTCTTTGTTGCTTCTTGTCTTTTCTAAGGCATTTTTTATTTGCTTGTTGCCTACCTCAGCAGCTGACGACAGTATGGCTGTGCTTCCTTTTTGGTAGGGCAGAGATTGCTTATGCCTCGTCAGACTTTTGGAGAGTAAAAAAACATCCAGTACTCAAAGCGTATTTGGTCAATACAGAGCATAAGAGGAATTGTATTCTCACTTCAGCTCAATGTGGTCAGATTTCCAGAATAATCCAACCTTAAATATTCAGTGGTCAAGACCACAGTGCGGTGGTGTTCTGTAGGGGTGACCAATCCCCAGAACCATAAAACAAGTAGAGTAAGTTCCAGATGATGTTCCCAGGGTCTGTGTTTCCATGGATGTACGTGGGCAGCAGAGAGCTAGAGAGCTGGCTGGGAGGCAGATAATGGGACCAATTTCATGAAAGATGAGTATCTCCCACATACCAAGAGGGACTAGATATCACAGGATGGAATGTGCCTCTGTTTTGATAAAATTCACATGCTCTTCTCAATCCAAGGAATATTTCAGGCAAAGCACAAAATGAGGTACTGTCTCTTACTCAGGATGCATCACAAAACAAAAGAAAAGACAACGACAGGTATTGTATACCACAGATGAAGGAGATAGATATGTGAGACATACAGGCGTAACACACTCTAGGTGACGCTGCTTGTGCAGTAGGGTTGGACTAGATGACCTCTAGAGGTCCCTTCCAACCTTAAGCATTCTATGATTCTATGATCTATTAACAGTTCTAAAAAAATTTGACAAATAGAAAAATCATTTTATTGTATGTCTTTCAGAGTCATATAATGAATTACAGGAAAAAGCTAGTACGTGTTGTAATGATGCACAGTGAAGAAATGCATCCCAAATGTTTAAATGCAGAAAAGCTGTCCATTAAATATTGAGATTCTGAAGACTCATTCTGAATCTGCTGCTAATTTTCAATATTGCCTAAATGTCTCCATTCAGTTTTCTCTCTTTAAAATGCAGAAACTAAAATTTTATTTTCTGTTCTTTGTAGATATCTTTGATTAATTAGTTAATATATGTAAAATCCTCAGAAAATGGAAGATGTTCTGTAAGGGTGATACATTGTTTAAGGAGAGATTTTCATGCATAAATGGCAAATTTCTCCAGTCAGTAAATTTGCTAGAGGAATAGATTAAGTAAGTGCATAAAAGAACAAACTCTGAGACTAAGAGCAAAGTTAGTTGTGATTGCAAGGAGGAAACTGGAGTAGAGAAGGGATTGACTGGTGGAGCATCACAGCTACCAGTACTAGGCACATTTATCTGCTTTATAGATAGTATACACTGTAGATGTATTGAAATGCCTTAGAAAAATGATATGGCACTAATACACTAAAAGGTGTTGGGCATAAATTAAGAGTTGTGGCACTAAACAAAATGAAGGAGAGTTACCTTCTGAAAGTATGCATTCTGGTCAGCCTTGGTACCCAATACAGTGTAGCATTTCTCCACTTCATCATGTCATGGAACAAAAGGTTCTCTAGAGGCATATCCTCAGCTAATAGATACATTATCTCAAAATGACCAAATCAGACACTACTCCAGCAATGTAATCAGCTATAATCAGCTCCTGTCTGGTGAAGAACTTGATCTTGTCCTCACTGCAAGCTCACTTCATAAGCCTGCCAAAGGTGCTGCTAGCCTTTTAGATGCAAGAGTCTCCTTTTCCACCAGCAATGACATCAACTTGCAAATAAAAAAACCTACTCAGCTAGTTTGTGAAAATAAACACCATCTTTAATGCTTCAGATAATCAAAGACCCACATACTGTAAAGAAGACCCACATACTGTAAAGGATGTATGTCTTCTTTTGATTCGTTTGGTACATCTCAGATAGCTATGTATGCATACCTCGACTCATGTTCAAAAACTAATATATCAAGTTTAGCTAAGGACCTCTTTGAATGATTATAAGAGCTGTGATATGAAGAAGAGAGTTCTGCAAGTTTGCATATGCAGCTGCTGTCAGACAACTGATTAAACTGCATTTATATCTTTGACTTTTTATCAGTCTTTCTTTTGAATTCAGGTGATCCTGCAAAGACCAAGACATGAAATCATTTTTAGATTTCCATTATGCATATGTGTACATATATATATATATATAGTATGTACAATCCCTGTAAATAGAGAAATAACAAGTTTTGCTTCAATAATTCTAAAAAAACTTCAAGCATGTGAAATAAAGATGCAAACATAAGCTACTGATATTCCCCTCTTTCTATCTTTACACATGTCAACAGTAGAATATATGCCTAGAATAAAGTATGCAGGGCCTTTCAGTATTAGAAAAAAAATCTTGACACATTGGAGGAAATTCAAGGAAAAACAGCATAAATTATTAAGAGGCTGAAAGGATTGACTTACGGTGAAAGATTAAAAGAAATAAATATGTATAACTTGCTAAGCAATGACTGGAGGGGGGGAAGGGGGAACGGGACGTGTTAACTGTCTCTATATATTTGAATGCTATAAATACCAAGGATAGAGAGTAATTATTTAAGGTGGTCTGAGTGTATAACCGAGAGTAAATAAGATTCACTGCAAATCAATGTTAGTAAAATTAAACTAGAAGCTAGACAAATACCCTAAGCAGTACATTCTTTTCAGCTGTATTCCAAGGAAGACATGGCACTTCAGAATAGCTAATAACTATAGTATATAGTCTTTCAAGGGATATATATATTCTTCAGAAGAGCTAATACCTAATAGCCTTCCTATGACGTAATTTGGCCAGGATGTGGGAAAGGAACCTTCAAATCCCTCCTCCCTAAGAAATACAATTTCAAGTGTTCCAAACTGTCAAACTGCTAGTGAGTTTTCACACTGGTGAAACTATTTGGGATTTGGTATTTCTCTAGGTTTTGTGTTCTCTCACAACAGTTTCAAGTGGTCTTTTGGCTTTGAATCAGAATGAAAATAAACACGGAACCTCTTTTTTTTTTTTTTTTTTTTACAATATTGAGTCGTGTTCTGTCTAAGCCTGCACTGGATAATTTACCATAGGAAATGATCTTGCAATGACAAGGAAAGGGATGAGGTGATCTAATAGCTTATTATAATATCTATATTTATGTGACCATTTTTTTTTTCAGGAAAACAAATACTACACAGTCAGACAGTGATCAAAAAGCTTGCAAAATAAAGCACAGAAACAAAATGCCAAAACAGTCTGATTACATCAGACTTTCAAGGTGGTTTTTTTTTTTTTCCTCTACCTTTTACTTTACTTTGGAAAGGGTCTAAGTAAGTCCTTTAAATTGTTCAGTTGTTTGTAAATTACAAAACCTTGTGGCATTCCTTTTTTTAAAGCTGGAAATCAAACGTCTAAATTTGTTCTACATCTAAACATACTTGAGTCATCACTGTAAGTTTATATTTTCAATTGTCAATACTGAAGAGTGGATGAAGCCATACAGGTATCAGGGAAACAATACTGAAGTAACTTGTTAGGTAATTTGTTAGGTAACTGAAAAAAAAAAAAAAAAAAAAAGGAGAAAAATGGATTTGAAGTCAGCTTTTATTGTACAAAGGTACATTGCCTGCTAGGTTGGGAAATCTGAAAGAAAAAATTCTGGTAATAGTGCATCATTCATCTTATAAACACAATTTCTATAGACGAGGGCTTATAGGAATTGCTGATCAAGGATTTACTTTGAAGCAGTATTAATGGCCTCTATTATTTTTGCCTACTAAAGTGGATTACAGAAAAATAATAGGTATAGCAAGTACAGGACTCAAATGGGAAACTTTAACAGAGTTCTTTACTGGGTCCTTTTTTGAAATTTACTAAATGCAAATTTATGGTCATTGCATTCTTGTGCCCAAAACCTCCAATACAAGTGGAAGAAGTCTCCTTCTCTCTCTGAACCTGTAAGTACATACCATGGCTTTGAATGTAAGAATTTGTGTTGAACCCAGCTCTGCCAAGGTTGTGGATGTCTCTGTAATCTGTAAAGCATGAGAGAAACTGCTGTTTAACTGAATATATGGAAGAGATCTGAATGTTCATTGAAGTCCTTGGATGCTGGTTATCATGACTTAAAATACTAAGCTCTACAGGAAGCTCTGCCAGTGTAGCAGACAGCATATTTTTTGCTATTATTCTTACCATAGCCAAAAGGAAAGGCCTAGGCACATGTCACAACATTCAACTGTTGGAATTTACTTCAAGATATTCTAATGTTGGAAAGAAACTTGATAAGAAATCTGATAAGGAGAATATCCAGTTTGGCACGGGAGAGGAAGGGAGGGCCAAGGTTCTGGGGTGCTGCCAAACTTATTCACCTTGAGGTCGAGTTTTGGAACAGATTGCTTAGAATGGTTTTCAAAACTTGACTGGAGAAAGCCCTGAGCAACCTGGTCTGATTTCGTAGTTCACCCTGCTTTCAGTAGGACACGGGACTAGAGTCCTCCTGAGGTTGCTCCCAAGAGTTCCACTTCCCCAGGTTGAACCATGGGATACTAAGCTAAGCATGTATCCCAAACGACAGACAGACCCACACAGCCTACCAAACAGATTAATACAGACATAAGCACAGGCTGTATTCGTGCAGACACAAACAGAACCCATGACTTCGCCAGTGACTGTTCTCTTGTCTCGCTGATCAGGATAAAAGCCATTATATTATACAACGTGGTATCCCTCCACTAGCTGAGATTTACATTATGCGGTAGCTTACCACTTGATTCTAGGTTTCCCCAGGTGGACACTTGGACATACAACCCTCCTGAGGGTCAAAGTCCTGCTCCAGTGAGAAAAGACTTACAGAAACGCACACTCTATCCATCATCTGGCTTTAAACGCTCTACGCAGTAGCTGGTGCATGTATCTTCTTATCTCCAGTTGCCTCCTAAACAGAGACCCAAATGCAAATGGGTCTTTCAGTCCATCCCCAGACCCCACAGCCTCTTCGGGAACTGGCTTGGATCTCCTGGTCCATCCAATAGCCAATACACAGAAACTCTGATCTCTCTAGTGTCTGGTTCAGATCTATGACCTCTTCTATATCTCACTCCCAAGTGTCTTATCATACTTGATAAGTTTAGTGTGCCTTGATATTGGCTAAAAGTCACACACTGACATACATAGCTGCACAAAATGCATGCACATGGGCCCCTATTACTTGCAGTCCCACTCCCACTACCCATGTGGCACCTAGACCTACATACGTGCACATGCACACAAAAAGGTGAGCCCCTTGCCCAGGAATGGAATGGAATTTAGTAAGAGGAGTGGCTAGACCACTTTGATCAGGTGTGGGTATGACCACACAAGTGTACAGGACAGCTGCCTGTTAATTGCAATCAGCCCTTTTTATCCTGTTATCTATTTCCCACACTTGTTCCTCAATAAACCATCTAGATCCCTTCCTTTCTTTGTCTTTGTTTCCTGTCCTAAACAACCCATAACAAGTCTTGCTCAATCCCAAAATGTTATTTTCCTCCATCCCATAATAGTTCCCATACCCTGGACAGCAACTGCCCCTCAGTGTGCAAGGTGCCCCAGAGAGCTGCTCTCCTGGGCTCATCTCAGGAGATGAACATCCTCCCCTGAGAGGGCCAGGTAGAGGACTCATTGCTCTAATTAGATTACTGGGGTTTCCCCACCTGCTCTGGTTCCCCATGCACCTTTTAGATCATAAAATTGTGTAATTTAAGAGACTGTGAAAGGCAAATTTAAATTCTGTCATTCCATACAAGATAGTAACAGAAAATTTCTGTGTAAGAGAAAGACAGAAACAGAAGTTCTGACAGTTTTTGTCCATGGACCTTAGAAAGCCAAAGACTGCATCAAGATTGAAAAAAAAAATAACATATGTCCATACAATAGTAGTAGTTAAAGCCAGGCTGAACAACAGACATAAGATCTGTCATAGAGAGAAACAAAAGAAGAAGAAATAGACTTAGTCTATTTCTCCCTCAAGGTAATAAGGAGAAAATAATAACAGAATGAAAGAGAGTTGGGGAAAGTTTCCCTTTACAGGGAAAGGGAAAAGGAAGGTATAAAGGAAGGTATAAAAAGCTTTTAGGAAATACACTTTGAGAGATGAATCCAAAACACATACTGTAGGTGTTATTGTATACTAGGAAGTATAGAATAGTAGTGCATAAGTATATCCTGCCAGGAAGCCATAGTATTTCAAGACTGGGTGATCAGATGATGGTCCCCTGAGTCTATCTTTGTGCATTTGGAGTCTCAGTAGATACAAGAATAACCTCATCATAGGCTGGAGGAGGATAGAAAAAAGGGGCAGGGGTATAAGTTTCTCTGTGTACATCCTTTACAACATGGTCTTTTATCTCCCACTATTTCCATCATGGAATGATTGTGTATATATGAAAAGGACAGCCCTTTACTGAAGGGAGATTACATGTTTTTAGAAAGCAGAGATAGTATGAACTAGCCAGCATAAATAACATTTGGACTTTAGTGAAATAGGGGGCCGGTCACCATTAAACATCAAACATGTGAGCTGTCATGTCCTCTTCTGGTGAAGGTGATCCATGCTGTGCTAATGTTTGTTATTAACCAGCCATCAAGAATAAAGAATTTGAAACATGGTGTTTTTAACCTTTTCAATATTTACTTTGTGTGTGCATAGCTCAGAAGCTTTAACATTTTCCAAGTGATATTATGCATCTGAACGACAACTTCAACAAAATTTAACAGGAAATGGAGTACCTAGATTTTGAATTCAAATGTCTGTATTAGTGAGCTGGGATTTGATGAACATATAAAGAGATAAAACTTTAGCAGTGAACTTTTGAGAATAAAGGAAAATACAACTGTCCTCTTACCCTTAAAATTAATTTAATAATAAAGAAGGCAGAAAAAGTAAAAAAAAGTGCAAGTTTAGAGTTTTCATATCAGTTATACACTTGCTTCATTCTTGACACTTGAACCAGAATGGTGTTGAATTCTTTCTTTTATGCTAAAATGTCTCCAGCAGACTTTCAAATTACTCTTTAGTCATTCTCTTACATTTTTTTTTTAATTTTTCAAAGCAAATTTGGATCTATTCCAGACAGTTACTGAACATAGATGTTCAATTCCTGAAAGTATTTTCCTTTACACCACCAAGATGCATCTTTACATAATTGCTTTAGTTTCAAAAGGCTCTGGTGAGTAGATTCCACACTCCTGTGAGTATGAATCAGCATTGCTAATAATTGCAGTTTTCTCATAAGTCTCACAGTAATTGGTAATAGCCTAAAAGGTATTATTCTGGAAACAAACAATTATGTGACACAGTCTTCTGTATCTTTAGGGAATTTTGCAACCTTCATGATTTTGTAGTTCAGTTTGAAAATGTCATCACGAGATGACTTCCAAAAGGGTCAGAAGGAGGAATATATATCTATATATGTGTATTTTTGTGTGTGTATGTGTGTCAAATGATATATACTTATGTGTGTGTGATAAGATTAACATATTAACATTTACTCCCGAGTTTTGAACTTTAGGATTTTCAACACTCTCTGCAGTGCATTACTTCTGAAGATAATGCATCATCTTATAATTATAAAGTATTTTTCACTTCTAAAAATCAATAGAGATCTGTTTCTTAACTATGCACAAGCCATTTTACATTTCATGGCAATATAATGGACAATTTGGTCAGCCCAACTTCATTTTTTTCTTCTAAAGGGGTCTCAGGCCCCTTTAGATGGCCACAGATATAAAATCTAGCCTTCGTTTGACCAAAGATCACAGCAGCAGTCTCATTACACAAATCATTCTTCTGATCACTATCTGACGCTTAGCAACACTGAAAAACTGTTAGGACATCAAAGGAAGGGATGTTAGATACAAATGGTAAAAAGATATCTTTACAAATTTTAATTCCCATTTTGGGAATAGGATGGCGAAACCATTCATTCTAAAATTAAAAAATAAAATAATAATAAAAAAGCTTTAGTCATTAAATATCACTAAATGATTCAGGAAAAAAAAAATAAAGGCTTCAGTGAGGGAAAAGGTATCTGCTCTAAATACTATGGAACTCATGGCTCTGGAAGTTTTCAGGCTAAAGAGGCAGCAAAAACTTGAAGGTATGAAACCTTCTTTGTAGCTAGGAAGAAAATCCTATGTGAATCCTATGTGACTATCAGAGTGAGTAATGTAACAGGAAAAATACCCTAGCCCTTTGGTTCTTGGAACCAGCTGAGAAAATGGTGATCTATTTTTGCCTGCATTCACTGGGCAGAACCAATTGTCCTGAGGTGTTGACTGAAGCAAGAGAGATCAAGAGTGAGATTTCTGGTAGAAGAGAGAGTGATTAACTCAGATTCTTTGTCTTCTTTACAGAATAAAGAACAGAAACTGCTCTACCAAAAGAAGACGCTTCATCCTTCATCGATTCCTCGCAGCAGTCTGGTCACAAGAAGGTCCTGCAGTCAGGGAGGTAAGGCCAACTTTCAGAGATAAAGGTCTCAGTGTTTTTAAACTGTGGTGAAAGATGTGACGTCAAGCGGACAGAGTGACTGACCTTAGTCACTGGATCTTCCACACCAGTTATCCTGCTTACCCCCAAAAACAGACCTACAGAATTTGACGTGTCCTGAAAGCAGAATTTGTAAGGACACCCCTGTACTCACAACAAACACTGCTTATGCTTGGCAAAGTTTATAGGTATATTTATATGTATGCTAAATAAAGCTGTGACCTACTTTTCAGTCCTTTATAAAGTATTTGTATCTTTCTCAGTCACAAATCCAGGACAAGGGAATTGAGTACCAATAAAATAATCAGCTCAGAAACTCATGAGATATATGATTTCTTCCTCCTCCTAAGGATGTGACCTCCCTACCCTTAATCATCTTTCTTATGAATTCTCTTCTGTGAATGATAGACTCTTGTTAACTTTAAAAAACAAAGCTGATTAAAACTCAGCAGGGTGACATAAAGGTTTTAAATCTCAGGGACTCTAGAATAAGAGCTGAAGTCAAATAGAGTCACTTAGGATTCAGACTGGTAACCCTGAGATCATAATAAGGACCACAGGAATATTAAACACATCAATTTTATATCTCAATTCTCCATCATAATATGCCTAGCTAGCAGTCAAATACCACCCTCTAAATCAACAACACTATGTTTTATAGATTTTCTTCAAAAGAGTCCTGTCTTTGCACTAGCATAACCACACCCAAGCTCACATGAGCTACTGACATCAAGGTGTCCATATACACCTGCTCTTCATAAATATGATATTTGTTATTCTAAAGCATCAAATATGTCATTAAGTTCTACTGTGTTAGAAAAAAAAGCCTTTAGCAAAACTTTGTCAGCCTGACATCATGTTTAGTTTTTAGGGTGGTATTGAGAAAAACTTTGTTGATTATAGTAAGATAAATTCTCCAGACAATTTATGTTAATTTTTTAATGGAAGGGAAATTTGGAACACAGTGATTATTAAAACAGGGAAACTCATCCAACCTCTTATTAGATTAGATAAGAAAGTCATTTTGCTTAGAGCAACAAATTTGAAATCTCTTAATTTTCTTTCCTGCTCATGTGACTCTAGCAGTTTAGATAAAATACACAGTTAAAGCCGATGATGAGTATCAGATCTCAACTTAATACAAAGTAAATTGAATTCTGAAGTATCTCTTCTCTTTCTGGCTTTGCTGCAGGTGCCAAGGTTCACTTTGTGAATAGCTTCACTTATTTAGTAACATTGCAGAGGTCTCAAGGTTAGTTAGAAGGAGATAAACTTAAATAAACGGCTTCCAGTTTGACGGATTTCCAGTCCCAAACACACTTGAAGTACACTTAGGATGCATATACAGTCTTTAGTGAAAATTCGCATCGTAAATCACCATCACTAGTTTCCTTTCCCAGCAGCTACTTCCTATTTTGAACTGCTTGCTTAATTGGCAATATATGCTCCAGGAAGGTTCACTATAAAGAGATCTTACTAAAATCCTGTGGAAGACAAGGGAATGACTTTAATTGGCATCCATGAGTTTTTGATCAGGCCCTCCTTGAACACTGCAGAACTGTGCTCAGCACAGCTACATTCAGACTTTTTCAAGACTGTGCATAGGTGTGTGGCCAAAGTCACTTGGCAGAGGTTTATCAGTATGACTCTGCACTACTCTTGTGGCGCTCCGTGAATTCTTACCCTGACGATGAATTCAAAAAACGAATGTCTCGCATGAAAATGTCTCTTCTTTTCAGGGTCACCAGGAGCATTTTGCAAGGAGATACTTAACTTGCCAAAGTGGAAAGATTGCAAGGAACTGTATCTATTGGTTGGTATCATCCAGGAGTTTTGCAATCAATTAGGCAAAGCTCTGGAATTGATTCAGGATGGTCTTATTTCATATGCTGAAGTAGATATATCTCTTCCCACCCATCTTTGTTGCTCAGCTATATTCCTGTTATTTGTATATTTGATTTTTTTTTCTGTTTTGTTTGCATTTAGTCATCTTCTGAGATTTGACTATGATGTGAGCCATCTATAAGCAACAAAGCAATGAAAGCTGGCACAGCTGCAACCTGCAAAGATATAAAGAGTGCCCTTAATCTGTATTGCATATCTACATGTCTTATTCTTTGTGGTGGGGTTCTCCCCTTTTTAGCATTTTCTCTTCACCACAGTCACCACTGTCATACTATTGCAACTCCCCTAGTAACTGAATAATCGAGCTGTGTGACTGGGTCCTCCAGGTCATGTTACATTGTTTACATCTCTCTATATTTCTATAAATAAGGGAACAACTTAAGAAGATTTGCTACCTTACAGAAGAGGGAATTTGAAGGAAAAGCACCAAGAAAGAAAAGTAATATTAGACTTGAGACTTGAGAATATTAGTTTAAAAACAGCTCTAGTAAATTTTAAAATGTTAGAGTTCAGCTCTGTGTACTAGAACTTAATTGTCTATGTTGTTAAATTATTCAGGTGGGCTTGTTTTGGCCTGAGCTAAAACGGTCTCTCAAACAGTGCTTAGGCATAGCTTTGCAGTAAGCCTAGCTCGGAGACCACTGTCACCAGGCAGTTTGAATGTTTTGGAGAGATTGTATAATGCTATGCCTGTGGACTCAGGCCCAAATGCATGAACTTTCATTCTGATTAGTTTTGTAAAATGGAGTAGCCTGAGTAACTTTAATTAGCTCTCCTCTCTATTATACATACATTAACTTATAGCTATTTGGCTTCATATTAAAAAAAAAAAGAAAAAAAATGAAGATTCCATAAATAATAATAAAAGTTCTCAAGGAGGAAGACATTAAACACTTAGACTCAGATTTACTGTCAGTGTACAGAAACCTACCTTTAGTTCCTGTCATGATTATACATGGTAATTGTATTTGCATTTACAATCCTGTTTGAAAAGGGCATTGTCACATATCCTTGTCCATCTTGTTTGATTAATTGCCTCACTGTCAAGGTTGTTAACCAAGGATTTGGTACTTGCTTATCCTGTCACTGATCTGAGACTCTATGACTGTTTCTATTAAGTTAGCCACTTTTTTTTTTTTCTTTTCTTTTTTATAACATTTCAGTGATCTTATGAGGAATGTGCTGCAAGGGAAGTTGCATCTTTTCTTAGAAGAGCCGATATAGCTGGGAGAAAGCAGACTAGATTTTGGACATGCTGATCAATATGTACAAGTACCTAAGGGGAAAATGTAGGGAGGATTGGGCTAAACTCTTCTCAGTGGTGGCCAGTGACAGGACAAAGGATAATGGGCACAAGCTGAAACAGGGTAAGTTCCACCTCCATGTGAGGAAAAACTTCTTTCTTGTGAGGCTGACAGAGCCCTGGCTCTGGCTGCCCAGAGAGGCTGTGGAGTCTCCTTCTCTGGAGATCTTCCAAAGCCACCTGGATGCCACCCTGTGCCCTGTGCTCTGGGTGTCCCTGATGGAGCAGGGGGATTGGACTTGATGACCTCTAGAGGTCCCTTCCAACCTTAGGCATTCTGGGATTCTGTGATAACCTGTAACTCCCTGTCTTATAAGCACATTTTGCTTGCTAAAATTCAGGTGAACTCTTCTATAGTTTTACAGGTGGTAAACAAGACAATCAAGGAAAAATATCTGAATAGGAATTGACTTAAAACATGAGAAAATGGCTTGATTAAAAACAAAGACAAAAAACATTAATTTATCTGAAAGAATTAATATTTTAAGGCTCATCCTCAGAAAAACTGTCCACAACATATTATTTTTTTGCATCCACTGTTTTTTTGCTTATTATTTGTCTAATGGCAATACTCTCTCCCCACCTAATGCCACAGTCTAATCCCATATTAAGATGAGTTTTGTATTAAAAAATAAATAAATAAAATATTTCCCATCTTAAAATTTTTAAAACCCAATTGTACACTCATAAGTACACATGCAGAGCATTCTGGAGATCTTCATATGCTGAAAAGTCTGGTATTTTGTGAGGATTTTCCTTCTGCTTTGCACTCCCTAAAAGAAAGAATCAATTACAAACTTCTTTTCTAATCCCTTAAGTAATATGTGAAGCATGCTAAAGATTTTAGAGATGAAACCTTGGAATCAGCAGTGATGAAAATGCTACTAAACTAATAATAGTAATGGAAAAAATGCATCAGCATTGATGCTGTGGAGATAATCTTTCTGTTTTTCATTTTTTAATCATTCAACATGGTAGGGGAATTGCTCTGCCCAGAATACAAATTCTAAAAATTTACCCTTCAATCTGGAGGATGAGGGTTTAATGAAAGTTCACTACCATCTCCCATCTGTCCATTGCTCTGGGATTTGAGCACTATCCAGTGATGGAAGCCACTATGGTTAAAAAGTTCATGGCTGTGCAAAATCTTTCTTATAGTTTGCCTTAGAGGACCTAAAATGCTTGAGAAAGGTGTGAGATTGCCATCTGTAGAGCCTGAAAGCTTGACTTGGCCTACCAAACAGGCACAGTGAAAGATTGCTATGAATGATACAAACTCACCTATAAAATTGGGCTTATAACAGCAGAGCCTAAGTTACAGGAAGCAGTTAATATAGCCAAGTGTAAATTTTCTTTCTACACCGCTTAATCTACAGACATCACAGAAACAGTCGTCAAATAAAGGCATTTATCTTTGTCTAAAGACCAGTTTGTTGGGAAACTTTCCCTTTTCCCAGCATGTGAAGAGGAAGTCAGCTTGATTTAACTCTACAACTAACAACTTTCATAAATATTGAACAGAGATGTGAGTGCTTATCCTCCAGGAGAAAAATGTCCTGGAAATTATTAATTTAATCTTTCTGTAAACCTTTTTCCTTAAAAAGAGGAAAGAGAATTTAGCTACACTCCAAATGCTGTTTTTCTGTTTTGGTGTCTAGGTATTTCTAAACATCACCAAGCCAGCTACTGTTGAGATCTCTTCAGTCCCAAAAATACATTCACTTTTTGAAATGAGAAATGTTTCAATAATTCTCATTAAATAGAGCTATGTAGAACTCATTCAAGCATGGAATTCTACACAGGAATATTTTGTCTCAGTCAAATTTAGTCCTGCAAACACATGAGATTTAAATTCTTTAGGATACTATTTTTGGTATATATTTAATCCTACAATAATTAGAGTCTTCTTTACAAAAGGTATCAAAAAACAAGGTTAAATTTGTAAAGTCAAAAAGAAAACAAAACAAATAAGAAAGCAATGATATTCGTGATAAAGAAAGAATGATGTTTCTCATGTATTCAAGTAGTAATTTCCTGAATCATATATACGATAAAAAACTTAGGCACAATTATCCCCCAAAATATTATTCACTACAACATAGCCATCACATCTACATCAGAAAAGACAACTTTTTTTAAAAAAATGAAAATCTAACACAATTTGAATCACGATCTCAAAAATGTAACTCCTTGAAATTTAGCACTTCCATTTGATAATATCATTTGAAATAGTTTTACTGATGTCAGTTTCTTGAATCTTTGAGTGAGTAGATCATTATTTCATAATTCTTCTAGTCAAAGAACTTATAACTACTTACAGTTTAAGGGGAATAAGCCATCAAGCATAATAGCACCACATCACAGAATAAGAATCACAGAATAGCTGAGATTGGAAGGGACCTGTAGATACTGCCTAGTCCAAGGCACCCTCTGAGAACATAGTCATCTAAGGTGGATTGCTTAGATCACATTTTGGATGTCTGTAAGGTTAGAAATTCCAAAACCTCACGGTTCAACCCAATCCAGTGTTCAACCACCCCTACAGTGGTTGAAAATTGGAGCATGTTCAAAAAATGCCTTTCTTGTATGCAGCCATTTATTCTTGTTCTGCCATTAGATTCCATTGAGGAGAATCTGGCTCAGTCTTCTTTACTTTCCTCCATCAGACATTTATACACATTGATAAGATCATCCTGAGCCTTCTCTTCTCCAAGCTGAACAATTCCAGCTCTTTCAAGTTCTTCTGTCATGAAAGGTTACCTAGTACTTTCATTTTCCACTATGCCCATATCACTCCTGTACTGGGCAGCACTGAATACAGGACTCCAGATATGGCCACATCAGTGCCGAGTAGAGAGGATCACCTCCTTCCTTCATGCAGCTCATTGGCCTTCTTTGTCACAAGGGCACATTACGGTCCCATGTTCAATCTGTTTTCCACCAGGACCCCCAGAAGAGATTCTACAAAGCTGATTTTCAGCTGCTTAGTCCCCAGAATATACTGGTGCTTCCCTTTATTGAATTTCTGAGATTTTTCTCTACTCAATTCTTCAGACTTTTGGCATCACTCTGAATGGTTGCACAACTGACTGGTCTATCAAAAACTCCTCTCCATTTTGTGCCATTTGCAAACTTGTTCAGGGTGTCCTCTATCCCATTATCCAGGTTAATTAAGATGTTAAACAGTATTGACCCTGGTATTGACCCTACAAGACACCACTGGTCACAGGATTTCAGCTGAACTTCATTACACTGACCATAGTGCTTTAAGCCCACCAGTTTGGCCAGTTTTCAGTTCTCCTCCCTGTTTACTTATTTAGGTTATACTTCATCAGTTTTTCTATGGGAGACAGTTTCAGACATTAAGATAGACAACATCCACTACTTTCTCCCCATTCACCTAGGTGATATACCACCCTCAAGTTATCTTATACTGTCCTCTCCACCCCATGCTAATTCATGTGTATGCTCCAAACCCTGGCTAAATATCACAATTCAGGTGTGTGCTCTTTACAACAAGAAGTGACACTTTTGTCTTTATTTCTGCTAGAACTCTGTGACCTTAGTGTGTTGTTTCTTGATTGTACTCCAATGAATAAATATAAGCACATAATAACAATACAAATCCAACAGCATGAGACATATTGGCTGGACACACATTGTTATAATAGGTGTTTGTTAATGTTAAAATAGGCTAATTTACCACCACTGGAAAAACTTTCAAAAAATTAATTGTCTGATACAGCAAAAAAAAGTGATAAAAAGATCTGGTTTTTTTTTATGCAAATACAAAAAAAGAAAAAAGAAAAGAAAAAGAGAACTGATCATCTGAAGACACTTTAGTCTCTTGAATTTGAAATTCTCTGAGCTATTAGCTGATATCACTGGAGTAATCCTACTCTGTATCATAGAATCACAGAATCACAGTATGGTTACAGTTGGAAGGGACCTCTAGAGATCTAGAGTTCCTCCCAGTTTGGTATCGTCCACAAACTTGCATCCAAGTCACTGATGAACAAGTTGAACAGTACTGGGCCCACTACTGATCCCTGAGGAACACCACAGGTCACAGGCCCCCATTTATCTCCACCCTCTGAGCTCTGTCATCCAGCCAGTTCTCAGTCCACCTCACTGTTCACTCATCCAACCCACACTTCTGGAGCTTTCCTATGAAGATGTTATGGGAGACTGTGTCGAAAACCTTGCTGAAATCAAGGTAGACAACATCCATTGTTCTCCCATCATCCTTCCAGTCAGCCACCTCATTGTAGAAGGCTGTCAGGTTGATCAAACATGACTTCCCCTTGGTGAATCCATGCTGACTACTCTTGACCTTCTTTTCCTTGACATGCCTAGAGATGGTCTCTAGGATGAGCTGCTCCATTACTTTTCCAGGGATTACTTTCCAGGGATGGAGGTGAAGCTGATTGGCCTGTAGTTTCCAGGGTCCTCCCTCTTGCCCTTTTTCAAGACTGGAGTGAGGTTGGCTTTTTGCCAGTCCTCTGGCACCTCCCCCACCCTCCATGACCTCTGGAAGATGATGGAGAGCGGCTGAGCAATAACCCCTGCCAGTTCTCTCAGCACTCTTGGGTGCATCCATAGATTTATGGGTGTCCAGTTTGCCTAAATAATCTCTAATCCAATCCTCCTCAACCAGCAGAAAATCTTCCTCTCTCCCAGTATTCTTTCTTGTCTCTGGGCTCTGTAGTTCATGGGGACTAGCCTTAACGGCAAAGACTGAAGCAAAGAAGCCCTTTAGTAACACTTCCATTTTTTTATCCTCCATCACCAAGGCACAAACCCAATTCAACAGCTGGCAAACACTTTCCCTGGTTTTCCTCTTGCTCCTGATGTATTTATAGAAGCTCTTCCTGTTGTCCCTGACATCTCTTACTAAACCTAATTCCAAACAGGCCTCGGCCTTCGACACATCCCTGCATTCTCTGACAATGTTCCTACATTGTTGCCATGTGGTCTGACCCTTCTTCCACATTACGAATGTTCTCTTCTTCTCTTTAACTTTTCCCAAGAGCTCCTTGCCCATTCACGCAGGTCTCCTGCCCCTGTTGCTTGACTTCTTTCTTGTAGGAATGCACAATCCTGAGCTTGGAGAAAGTGGTGCTTGAATATTAACCAAATCTCCTGGACTCCTTTCCTTCTAGCATACTAGCCCAGGGAATTCCTCCAAGGAGGTCTCTGAAGAGGTCAAAGTTAGCTCTCTTGAAGTCCAGGGTTGCAATCCTTCTTCTTGCCCAGCTTACTCCTTTCAGGATCGCGAAGTTCAGCATCTCATGGTCACTGCAGCCAAGACTGCCCCCAACCTTCACATTTCCAACTAGACTATCTCTGTTTGTTAGTATCAGGTAGAGCTGCACCCTTCTCCTCATTGGCCTTCTCCATCACCTGCATCAAAAAGTTATCTATCATGTTCTGCAGGAACCTTCTAGACAGTCTCTTCCCAGCTGTGTGGTTATCCCGGTAGACATCAGGGCAGTTGAAGTCCCCCATAAGGGCCTGTGATCTTGAGGCTACTTGCAGCTGCCTGTTCTACTTCCTCATCCTGGTCAGGCAGCCTGTAGTAAACATGATGTATGTATAATAATAGAGCAAAAATCCTTTTTAAGGACATTTCAGCCCTTATTATTTTCATTGTTTCTTTAAGATTGATTTCCTTTAGAGTTTTGCAATTCAAGCATCTTGCTAATCTTGTAGCATGTCTTAGAACAAAGATGTGCAACTCAACAAATAGCTATGTTCAGAATAAGAACATTAAAGTGAAAAAAAAATGTGATAGCCAGTTAGATGAAGGACATTCCAGTAGTCAAGCCATTTTTGGTCATCATCTGTTTTGTTTACCTATCAGATGAAATTTTAGAAGTACTTTTCTGAATTTATTCGTTTGTAAATTCAAAACCTTTAGGAACCAGGCAGATAACATCTGTGCTAAATTAACATCAATATTTTTAAAGTCTGCTCCAAAAAGCATCCGGAGTTTGACCTGCAATAAAAAAAAAAAAAGTATCGGAAAGTATCCCACACCAGATGTCCAAATATTGCTCCTTTAACCCACTGTTGTCATATTGTCTGTGATGTTTCTTTTCCCATAGGTACATTAAGGAAAGGAAGAATCACTGCCCAGGGTTAGAGTTGTTTTCAAATAAATGTTTATTAGAGATGCTAAAATATTCATATGACATCATCTTTTTGTCTTTAAAATGTTTGTCTTTTTGATTACAAGCATGTCACCTTGTTGCTGGAAATATTCTTTCTTCCAGCTTTGAGCGCTGGGAATCTCTTGACACCAGTAGACATCACAAAACTTCCAGAGCAATTTTAGTACTGATAAACTTCAGGTGACATGCGAAAATTTTGATATAAACTGAGTGCATATCTGAATTGAAACATATTTGATTTTACAGTCTCAGTATCTTTGAAAGGCTTTGGTACACCCTTAATGTCTGATATTGCATTGTAGCAAGCTCAAACAACTTAAGCTGAAATCAATACCATAGCAGTCTTGCCATCAGTCTATTCTTTACTTATTTAACCCAGCCCAAAATTTAGATCAGAGAATCATAGAATCATTAAGGTAGGAAGGGACCTTTAGAGATCATCTAGTCCAGTGCTCCATCACCCTGACCATCCAGAAATTTTTCCTTAAGTTCCTGTGGAACTTTTGGTATTTCGGTTTGTGGCCATTGTGGTGCGGCCACAGAGTGGTGGGCTCTTGTCATGTTGGTGGCCACCCCTGAAAAGAGGCTGTCCCCATCCTCTACACTCCCTCCCTTAAGGTATTTATACACACTGATCAGGTCCCCTCTCAGCCTTCTCTTCAGGCTGAGCATGCCCAGCCCTCTCAGCCTTTCCTCAAAGGGGAGATTTTCCAGGCCCCTGGACACAGTACTCCAGTTATGGCCTCACCAGGGCTGAGTAGAGGGGCAGGATCACCTCCCTCGACCTGCTGGAGACGCTCTTCTTAATGCATCCCAGGACACCATTGGCCTTGGCCACAAGAGCACACTGCTGCCTCATGGTCAATTTGTCATCCGTTATGACACCCAGGTCCCTCTCTGCAGAGCTGCTCTCCAGAAGGTCGGTCCCCAGCCTGTACTGGTGTCTAGGGTTATTCCTCCCCAGGTGCAGAACCTTGCACTTGGCCTTGTTGAACTGCATGAGGTTTTTCGCTGCCCAGTTGTCCAGTCTGTCCAGGTCCCTCTGGATGGTAGCGCAGCCCTCTGGGGTATCGGCTACTCCTCCCAGTTTGGTATCATCAGCAAACTTGCTGAGAGAGCCCTCTGTGCCTTCATCCAGGTCATTGATGAATAAATTGAACAGGACTGGACCAAGGACTGACCCCTGGGGGACACCACTAGCTACAGGCCTCCAACTACACTCTGCACCACTAATCACAACCCTCTGATTTCTGCCATCCAGAGAGTTGTTAATCCACCTCACTGTCCACTCATCTATCCCACACTTCCAGAGCTTGCCCAAGAGGATGTGGTGATGGACAGTGTCAAAATCATATATAATGGTACTCACAAGATTTTTAGTGTCTAGAGCCTGGGACAGCTAATTTGTGTGTGTGTGTGTGAACTCTAGTAAAGAACAGTACCTTTGCTTTCCATGTGAATCTCTGAACAGGGTAGCTTGCTACTGCAAGCTGAGGGGGATAACTCTCAGGCATGGAGGCATGGAAAAATCCCTGGGAGAACCTAGCAAGATCTGACCATATGTGCTGGCATTGAAGTAGGTGGCAGAGGAAGGGGTCATCTGCAGCTTCCCCTTGGGGCTGACTCAGGGATTATAATGCGATCCATTTTATAGTGATCAGAAATTATAGGATTTCTTCCAGTGAAAATTATTTTTGTCCTGGTTACCTAAAAATGTTGAGTGTGTGTAGACCTCCTAAGGATGATGTGCAAAGGGAATATTGAGGAAGAGGACTGAGGAGAAGGATGAGATGTTGAGGGTTGGAAGGAGAAGGATGATACAAGCAGAAAAAGAAAGGTAGAGGCATAGAGTTCCATATGAATTCATATGACTTTACCCAACTGTTGACTTCCTTTGTTCACAGTTCTGCTGTGATGCCTGTGAAGTTTGATTTTTTTGTCTAAAGAATCTAATGTTTCACAACTGATGTCTTCAGCAGAATGCAGGTTGACTGATATGCAAGAATGGCCTGAGGCCTGGCATATCTTTATAGTGACAATCAATGCCAGACATTGCATGGTGATTAAAAAGAATAAAACTGTGTTTATTTTAGAGCTTAAATACATCATAAAAAATATTTTTCTAAAGCTACTCAGCAATACGAGTAATACGAATTTGTCTATCTAATTATTATGTGTTATGGGCTATTCCCTAATTTTGTCATTCATTATCACACGGTCAAAATATTTGGCATCTCATAAATCTATTTTAAAAAGTAAAATCATTACTTTCATTTTTCATTCAGAGTATATATTTCAATTAGCTGTCTGTTATCATAAGGGTAAAAATTTGAAGTATATATTTATGAGCATCTCCATTCTTAAACTGCAATGTGTATTCGTGTAGCAGTTAACATCTTTTAAAGTAGACATTTTTTTTTCTTTAAAATATGTGATGCTGTTCTCAGACCAGAATGATGAGGTAGAAAACAAATTCATCATGACCAGCAGACTCCAAAGGAAAGTGAAACACAGATGACAGCCTGGGTTAAGTAGCTCCAAGGGTTTGGCTTAAACCAATTCAGGAAGCAAATGAAAATCTATTCCTATCGGCAATAAAAAGGCAGCATCTATTTTCATATCACTGTGATTTTAGTCATAATAATCATGTTACTTGTATTTTCAGTTAGAGACTGAGTGATCAGCTTTGAATTGTGTCCTTGGATCACATCTCAGAAAATAGCAATGTCTTTTCCTGACTTTCCACTTGTTTCTGTTTCTAGAAAAATGGCATCAACAGTCATCAGATGAACTAATATCCCTTCCAATCTCAACCTTCTTGTTGAATAGCACACCCCTAGCAGGAACTGGGATTCCCATTGATGCTGCAGTCTCACAGGGTTTCTTCTCCCACCTGTGTTATTTCAGGCCATGGATGGGATCATACCACTTTCAGCACCACACTAGCCTGTCACCTGTCTTTAGTGCAGTGCATACAGACCTCAAACAGTATGTTCAACTGGTGTAAAGTCATGTGGACCTGTTGACTTCCCAGGAGCTACATTAACCAAGTGAAATTATGTCTACCCACCCTTTCGTTCGTTAAGTGAGAGCATTATTTTACATAGAAAATCCTGTTCCTTATTTCCCTATACTCTCTTACCATTCAGTTCAACACCATCGATAACCAGCGTCGGAGGCATGGAGAACTTGACAACATTACAAAGAAACTAAAGTTTAGGCATGACGAGGCTCAAGGCATACTGACCTGTGTGTGCAAGGTGAAGATAGTGGAATAAGAATGAAAAAAAAATGATGAGAAAGGGGCAGGGGAGGGAATGTGGCTTCTGGCCCCTAGGGTTTCAGGAGGTGGTTCAGCAGTGTTTGAGGAAGTTAGTGACTTTAGAGAGCTTCGTAAAAATTAAATAAAAGGAAAACAAGTGAGAATGATGCAGGAATATCAATTAAGGAAATGTGTGCAAACCAGATAAGACAGAAAAGAAGACATCAACACTAAATTATTGACAATTAGCTAAATCACTAACAAAGGTTCATATTCATTCCTCTGAAATGAAATTGACTGAGACGCTGAGATGTTATATGTGGAGTACTTAGTTTATATTGCAAGTAGGATGAACTTGATCTGTAGGTGAGATCAATGAACTGGGGTCTTTCTGAGTGATACTTCTCAGTCCTGCTTCACTCCTGCGCATTGAAAGAGCTGTAGAGACTGCTGCCAGTAGATCACTGTGATTATTTTCTCTTTCTTTCTGTATCATCCTCTGTATCCTCTTTTACTGTTGACTAAAATAGACCTTAGAAGAGGAACTTTACCTCCGTTCATCTCTCTCTCTATTGATTACTAGAAATGATTAGTGTAACTAGACTTTGAAGTCAGACACCTGAAATAAAATCCTAAATTTTCATGAGTCTGTGTTTTCGTGCACTGTCCAGAACACCATGATTTTGCATACATATAATAAAGGACTGTGCTGTGGGAGAGTATATTTCTTACACTGGTGGAGAAACTCATGTTTTAAAACACACAGGTAATCTTTCTTCTTCCATTTAGAATAGCAGATGGAGCCAGTTTATATGTTTATAGCTACACATAAGTGTATGCGCGCGAATGAAAAATAGCATTTCTACAAGCAAATCGTTGGAAACGTTCCTGTCTCTGTGTAATGGGAGATAATAATATTTACCTGTTTTACAAATCAAGATATATTAAACATTCTGTCAGGTCTAGTATGTATAGCATTCTGGCGCAAACACTAATACTAAGAATGTTATTATTTATGTTTCAAGCTATCATAGCTTGCCAGAGTGACAGATGAATGTGGTGGTTTTGAGACTTACCTAAAAGCTTGGAAATGTATCTGAATTTCATCCAAAGTCTGAACTTCTGAACTTATTGAAATGGAAACATTTGTGTAGAAATGGTGCATAAGCAGGTTCTCTTGCACTGTTTCAGATATTTCTTGCATTCAGCCTGGTTTGAAGTACATAAAGAACAATAAAAGCACCAATGCTTTTTTTGTGCAGGCTCTATGCCATCGCTCTAGCCTGGAGAAGACTATACTGTGGTAAATGTGTCTTTCTGTGTCCAGTATCCAAGCACAAAATATTTATCCAGCTTCAGGTATCCTCCAAGTCTGTATAATTTGATTATGTGTTCTGAGAGTAAGAGAGTGTGGTCTTTATATGCGTTCCTTGTGGGAGAAGGGTTTACTGTAGGTTTTTTTTTTTTTTTCTGGTTCAGAGTTTTATTTCTGTCTAAATAATGAAGGAAGGCTATTTTAAATTTAAGGCAATGCCAGAAAGTATCCTTCTCTTGAAGCAAGTAACAATTTTGCTGTCAGGGGGCAGGATTCCACAAGCAATGGTCTTTTTCACATATAAATTAGAGTTATTAATAATAGCTTAGAATGATTATTTTCAAAATACGTAAATTATAATGCAGGCAAATATTTGTATCCTGGATCAACATTATTAGAAATTAGTCATCATTTTGTTTCCTAATCTTCCCAGATGGCAAGCAGGAATAGATAAGAGAAATTAATATTATTGAAAATCATTCTTCATTTTGTTGCAGCTTCACTAGATTAAAGGCAAGTACCTTCATATTAAAATAGTGTTGAGAAATTCATAATCCAGCCCTCTGAGGGAATAAATAAACAAATAAAGCTGCCACAACTGCTCCTTCAGAACTTTATGTATACTGCAGATTTACCAGTGACCCCCCCTCCTGCGACAAACATCCTCTTTCGTTTTGGTCAGGATTTACTTGTATACTCTCATAATCCTCAGTGTCTTTTCTTTTAAGCAATGATGTCATTTGCTCTGAATAAAACTGTTTATTTTCATCTGATAGAAAGAATGTATCACATTTTCGAGCATAGTGGTGTTGTAGGTATAATGGTCTACAGCTATAATCAAGTCAGCTTCTGTAGGGTGATGTAATCTTTGACATAAAACATATATGGCTGAAAAAAAATAGTATGGGCATTATGGGTCAGAGCTCCTTGTGCAACATCTTATCTTAGTATCTAGGCTGCTTAGGTCTTGATTGACATTATGACATTTTAAGGCAAAGTCAAAGGACATATCTCTCTTCTCCACTTCCCTCGTGTGTTTTTTTGAAAAGCAGTGCACTGGGGAGGCAGGAGCTTTGGTGAGCTCCATCCAGCTCCCTGATGAAGAGTGAGGACATGGAACATCATGTTGCACATGTTGCAAATCAAGGTAGGCTCAGCCCAATAGCTCTCCAGAGCCAAGTGTCAGAAGGGCTTCAAGTTTGAAAGATCACAGCAATATCAATTGGTCTAATATAAGTATCCCGTTTTCAGTATCCTGTTGCACAAGAACTGATGTTTTAATAAAACACTTAGTTCAGTCTCTGCTTTATCCTCTAACACAGCTTGGTTATAAAACACCTACTCTGTAGCTGTAGTTGTAGGAAAAGACTTCTCTCTCCATCACTCTGCAGTCTTATGCTATTTTCTAATTCTAAGTTGAGTTTTGACATGGGGTGCTTGCAAATTGAGTTCTAAAAGTCTTCTCTTACCAACCTACTGAGATCACAATGGGTCACATGGCCACTTGTACATTACCACCCTCATCTCTATAACCTCAGATGAAGAATTCTTAAATTTCTCAGCCCCTTCATTAAATCATTTTATTCAGGAGAAGAAAAGGAAAAAACATTTCTATCCCCCACCAAGGTCCAAGGAGCACTTTCAATGACACTGAAGTACTTGTGCACATAACCTTGAAAGTTATAAGCACCAAAGGAGTTAGGGGTTAGTGCCAGATTTAGTCCTGCCCTGAAAAAAGGGACTCAACTTCTCCAACTACATGAAGAAAGCTTTGCAAGGTACTTAAAGAATATTATCTATTCTTGGTGCAGCCTGAAACAGAAATGAAAGGAATAAAAGAGAAAAAAAAAAAAAAAAAAGGAAAGGAAAGGAAGGCAGAAAACAAAGCAAAAAGAAAATAAGTATCTTTTATAATAGATTACTGCAGCTTTTGCTAGAGAACAAAAACAACAATACTTTATATGAGAAAAGTTTTGGAAGTTCTGCTGAGGAGATGCAAATGGTACCTGGAATAATTTGGTGATAAACTCCATTTACTATCATTATCTGGAAATGTATGTTATCATTTTGTTTTACAAAACAGCAGAAAATATGAAGACTGAGATGCAGTCTATTTAAAAGGTGTTTGCTTCCTGGAAGCTCAAGACAAAATGGGCATAGCTCCTAATGAAGTCTCATGTTGATATGTCTCGATTATAAGAAGCTGAGGCACAATATCTTACCCATGCACATGAGATAGAAGGAAGAGGAAGGTAGTGTGGGGAGGGGTGATCTATCTTTTCCTACTGCAGGGACCTTGAGGCAAAAATGAAACCAAAACATTTTTCCAATAGCAAGTGTTTCAAAATAACCCAATTCATTCCATTCTGCTAAAATATTTATGTATTTAAAGTAGATGTTCCTGAATAAAGCTGTTTCTTATTCTTTTCTTCAGAGAATCAGCTTTGTTGAAAAACAGTCAAAAGTCAATTGACTTCCTGCAGCTACTTATCAAAGTTTTCAGACACACACACACACACACATTAATACTAGTTATTAACCTTCACTTTTTTGATATGACAAATATTTTTGTTTCTTGTTGTCTAGCACATGCCCATTCAGTTTTCATGTTTCATAGCATTTCCTTTGGAGAACCCTAAACACTGAATTAACGACATATTTAAACCCGCCCCCCCCCAAGTCATATTCTCCAGGATAGGCCAGGAAACAGATTTGTGGAGTAGGTGTCATAACCATGAAGCTATAAATGTGGAGGAAGGTAAGTGTGTCTCTAAGAACTTAAAAGGATCAGAGGACTAGGATCATAAGGAGAAAGGTTTTTAAATGACAGAATAATGCCTTCTTGTGTAGGTGCCTGCAGCCAACTGAGATATGGTGCAGCATCTGAGCTATTTGTGTATAGGAAATATTCAGGATCAATAAACAGGATATGCAACAGTTCAAATGACATTGGGTGCTTACATATAGGTAAGAGAATAATATGCATGTTTCTACCTGTGAGATGGTGCTATAGATGGGGCTTCTGGCCTGTATTTTAAACTATCCTTAGTACTAACAATTTTTATCTGGAATGTCAAAAATAAAGATAACTCTTCAGAAATATTTTATTTTTTATTCTCTTAAAATTTAAACAGTCCTTTTAAGATTTTAAAGATTTCCAAAAATTAAATATGCCATATTTGTGTCATCTGCAAATTAAGATAAGTTCACTTGGTCACAAGGCTTTTGTTTTCTCTTCAAACACAAAACCTAACACTTCTTTATTAGATATTGGAAGAGACTATCTCAGATTTAGATGCTGACATAACTTCCAAGAGTATGACACTAAACATATTACTATAAGAAAATACATAGTCATTTCCCCAAAGAAAAAATATATTAATTTCTCTATAAGAATGAAGCCATTTTTAAACCAGTACATCCTCAGTATAAGCAAAGCTGTCAACAGCATTTTGCCAGATGGGCTGGAAAAATATCTGGTTTTCCTTTTATTTCTTTATAAAAACTGCAATTTTATGGCATCTAAGTTTGCTACTGGCTATATTGCTATGCCAGACCTCAGCTGGAGGAACTGAGCCATGTGCCCAGAATGGCTGAAGGGTCAAGAAGGGAGGAGTTCTTCTCTCAGCTGAGGAATGGCAATAGAACCTCTGTGCATGTCCTGAGGAGAAATAAACCTCTGAGACTAGTATATCTCAGGGTCACATAAGTCCAATCTAATGTTTTAGAAGACCCCTATGACAGATGAGATCCTGCTCCTACAGTTCCATTCCGCTAAGTGTTAAAAATGCAGCTGCAGTTGGTCTTTGTAGTTCTCCCCTTCTCCCCACACTCTGGTGGTCATCCATCATTCTGTGTGCTACTGTCAACATCCCAGAGGTAGGAGGGAGACCAGGCTGGCCAAACAGCAGCAGGTGTTAAGCTGCAAAAGATCTAAGGAGAAGAGAGAGGTAAGAGAAGAGGGACATTCTTCCTCCAGCTTGGTCATTTAAGGTGATGCCAGCAGCCCTGCTGTTCACAACAGGCTTGTCATACCACATAATGCAAGGTGCCTCCTATACCATATTAAATGCATATGAAGTATCTATTTATAAATCACACAGTTACACTTAAACCATTGCTTAAAATATGACCTCTTAAAAAGTGAGTAATAGCCAACTAGACACCAGGAGAAATATGTCTTAATTATTTTAACTCGTCCATAACGACTCTGGGTCTCTATGAAAGCCAGCTGCAGAGGCAATCACTTGGAAACTGCACTGTTCAATAACCTCTGCATATCACTTCCCATTAAGATATGAAAGCTATCCACTTACGTCAGAGCCCAGGAGTCAATGTAACTTTAATTTAATGCTTAATATTCACAAATCTTGTATTAGCATGCAGGAACATAAGCTGTGCTTTTTTTCTTATTTTTATTTATTACTTTAGATTTTTTTTCTGAATGCAAACAGTCTCTTCACACAGGATGTAAATTATTATTACAATGAAAGCAGCCAGAAGGACAGAAGCTTGGAAATGATTTCTCCTCTGAGCAGTAGGAGATTGTTCGGGTCCTGCTGTTTTGAAAACCTTCTTCCCCCCACGCAGGCTACCCTGTGCAGAGAAAGCCGTTTGAATATTTTGGCAATCAGAGAAGGCCCCAACATAAATTATGGATGCAGAAACTCAGAAGACATTCTAACAAATAGAACACTATGGAATCGATTTTTCAGCCACCATATGGTGTCAACAGAATGCCACTTTGTTTCTTGTGGGTAACAGCTCATCATTAAAAAAATAAACAAGCTCTTTTTTTGGTGGGCAGAGAATCTACAGTCATTATGTTGAAAAAATAAATGATAAACTGGCCCATTGCTTTACCATCTTCTTCCACTGCAGCATATACAGAGGTGCTTAGTTTTTCCTATTTTCAACAAGACCAGGGAAGAGATTCTCTCTGAAGTGCAGCTGCTTCAATTTTCCTGGGTATTTTCAGACATTAGAAAAGTTTTTCAGAGCTCTTTTACAGTATTAGATTACAGAGTTTTTGAGAAGATTATTTTAAAAGCTAATCTTGTTTCTTGCTTAGCCTTCTTGTCCACACACTCCCTTGTATCCTGAAACAGGCTTCAAAGATGAAGCCTTTTGCGTGTGTGCGTATGTATGTGTGTATTCATTTATGGAACATCAGTAGGGCCTGAAGAGTGAAATTATCTCACTACTCAGACAGGAGCTTGTTTGCCTTGACAAAATTTCATTTGTAATATCATCAACATAAACGCAACTATTTCCTTCCATTAAGTGGTAAACTTGAAAAATAGATCAGTTTTCATCATAGTTCCAGGCACATTTTATGGGTCTTTCATCATTTTCCATCCTTTCTAAGCTAACCCTAAATGAATCTAGGTTAGTTTATGAAGACTATTTTTCCTGGACTGAAAGTAATGCAGATGTTCTTCAAGTACTACCCCCAGAAGAGTGCAGAAAAACATAATCTAGACATCTAATTTTCAGATTTTCTATACTCCATTTTCTTTTCCTGACTATCCCACAGTCAAGTCTTGAGTGGGGTTGAGATTGACTTGCAACATCATGATGCAAATTGGTTCTAACAGAGTGTAACGTCGCAAACAGAAGCTTGTAGATTTGCTGCAGACTATAGTTTTTGAATGCATGGTATTAATGGTCCAGATGGTCTGGAAAGGTGCAGTTCTTCTTACTGTACTTTAATTTGATCTTGTCTATCCTAAAGTAAATCTACCTTGTAAATCTCTCTGGTCTTTTCTTTATCAATCATCTCTGTCCTTAGCCACTACCTTTCCCTTCCTCATTGCAACATTTATAACCAAAAAATATTTTTGCAGAGAGATGAAACTGTCAAAACAGTGATCCTGAATCAATTAACCATATTTACTATAATGTTAATATGGTTCTGGGCAGCAAAAAGTAATCTGTCAACAAGTCTATAAGCCTTCATCTTCCTTCTTGGAGGAAAGCAAAGAAAACACTTCCTTCTTCCTTTCACAACTGTTAGCAAAAAATCATAAAGTATGTATCACAATTTTTGCTCTGTTCTAGGCCAGACAATGTGGAGCTTTATATAATGATACAGCAACATTAGAATCTGTCTTTGAATCTGTTCAAGATCACACTTCCTAAAACAGCAAACTCAAAATTCAGCTTTATAGAACTAGTGAAATCAGCATGAAATCACTGGGTTTTTCTAGTATTTTACAAGTTAAGGATGGAATAAACATACTTAGCTGTTCTCTCAAGACAAACTTTTTCCAGAATATATTGTCCAGTGTTTTTTTTCCAATCCAGTTGTAAAAGTCATTGGTGATGTGCAATTTCCTGCGGGGGCTCTGCTATTACCTCAAGGTATAGCACAGCCAGGAAAATCTTGCTATTTCTCTTCTGCTTAATGATTTTTTTTTTGTTTATTTGTTTTTGTTTTTCCAAAAATAACCCTCAGCAGGTCTTCATTATTAGGGTAGATACCTTTTGTTAAGTCTAGTCTTTTCCCCCAACCTTCCTGCTGCCCTCCAATATGAAAGTAAACTGGCTAGCGCAGTCATTTCCTCACTGATAGCCTATGCACAAATTCCCAGATTCCAGCTATAGTTGTCTGGTTGCAATTGTTTATCCTTCATGGAACTGTTTATCTCTGGTTGGATAAGTGTGAATGAGAATCAACAACTGCTGCTCTTCTTTACTGTTTGTGTAACACCAGGAGAAATCCCTTAAAAACAGCATTGTGGTATCTTTGTTTAGCTCCATAAAGTGGCAAGAAGAACGGAGCCCCAGCAGTTAGGTGGAGAAGGAGGATTGCACGCTCAGCTACAGAACATATACCAAGACCTTTTCCTGTGAAATTCTCTGCTATTACTCAGGGCAGGAAAGGGAGTTTTGCAATGTATGAGTACACAATTTTAATACAAGTCAGGGAATCAGAGGCAACTCTGATGAGAATGTTCAGAAGACTGATAAATCAAGGCCTGTTTTAAACTTTAAAACACTAATAGCATAATCCATGCCAGTGGTTACTTCTAACACATTAATAATCACTGTCACTATAGCTGCAAAGCTGTTAATCTTTAACATTTATATCTTAAATTAGAGATGAGTATACAATACCATAGAGTTGGTGTCATACAATTAGTGCTATGGCCCTCAGTGGTCCTGGTAGCCGAGATCAGTCTTGAGGAACTCCTTCCCTGAGAAGTCAGAACTGAAGAGGCTTATCTTTCTTCTCCAATTTTCTACTTGATATTTTTATGCAGTTGCCTTCCTCCCAAAAAGAGCATCTGCTCCTGATACTGCTGATACTGCTTATCTTGTTTTTTGATTTTGCCACTGATCTTTCCTTCATCCAGCAGGATGTTCAATGTGCAATTTCTTATGCTTATCTTGTCCTCTATCTGGCACCTTATGATTTGGATGTGTCCTGCAACTATAGCCACCTTTCTTTGACTCTTCAAGTAGTCACATTGCTTTAATACTTAAGTAAAATGTGTATATATTGTATCTGTCCATACAATTATAGTGTAAAAAATATTTTATACTGCTGTTGGTTATGCTATTTTAGTATGCCTATATTCAAGTTCAAAGCAAATTAGGATTGATTATATTATGATTAGTGTATGCATAATTTCTACATACCACAAGCATTTGGCATACTTTAGCTGCAAGAGTGGCTAAGCCCTTTCACAAAGCAAAATGAGAAAAAAATATTCTCATTATCTGGCCTAAGATTTCCTACTTGGGATGTCTAGAAAGGATGTAACTGAAGACCTGAATTCAAGCCACCCAGATTTACATCTTAACTGAAAGGCCTAAGACAGCATGTTAATTTCCTAAGTCCTGTGCAGTATCAATAAGTGAAGACAGCACCACCTTGCAGACTAATTCACCTGCACTCTGAACAGCTGCCTGGAACCGGTTGTTTTCCATTAGCAGAAGAGAAAGCCATTGGAGCCAGGCTTCCTACACAGTGAATAACATAAATTTGCATGAGATGAACTCAGATCTAAGGTCTTAATCATATTCTAATCATATTCTACTCTTTTTTTTTTTTTGTATATATAGGGAAAGCTGAGCAAACTTTGAAGCAGAAACAATTATTTCTTAAGCAATAACAACTGTATTACAAATCTTAAAAGAGCTCAAGGCATGTTTCTAAAAAGATGTTCAATGCTGTAAATATTGCTGTTATTTTACAGTTTCATATCTAATAAAAATCCCTGTGCCTTATGTAGCAATTTATGATGTGCAAGGGAAAAGGAAAGGGTCTTTATGTGGCTACACCACTCTTTAAAATAATTTTTATGGTGCTATCAGAAAGTTATTGTTATCCATTCCTCTAATAAAGAAGTGAATCATGAATAATGGGAAGGCACCTTTGTGCTGTTTACAGGGTTTCAGACATTTAAACTTTGCATCCTGGTAAGCCAGTATATCAATTTAATTAGGTGCTTTGAGTAATTTACCCAAGTAAGTTGTTTGGTGATAAGTCCTTAGTCTTCAATCTTCTTCTGATTAGAAGGATAATTAATCTTCAGTTGCTTAAAAAGTCTTCAATGACAAAGTATCCAACCACATTTTTTGCTAATGTTCCTGTTTCCATTTATATTCTGAGCATGGGAAGTAGGTGGAGAAGTGCTGCCTGACATTTTGCTTGTTGGAATATATTCAGCATTCCATAATTGCAAAATTTCCTCATGTCATGCTTCAAGGGTGGGCAGTTTTATGTTATTCCCAGATTTGATGATGTGCCAGTTGGTACAGCTCAGTGCCTTTTGGAGCACTGTAAAATTGGAGTTCATGGAACAACTGGTTTTCATTTCAAGCCCTCCTTTCTCATAGTCTGTTGCTTTCTCCTCAGTATTCTGAAGTTTAGTCTTTATATGAAATTGTTCTTCTTTCCTTTGTGAATGCTGCCACATCCTGTTGTATAATCTCTCCATAAACAAATTTCTCTAAATCCTCTGCTCCCTCTTGCCCTCCTTGGAAGAATAAACACTTTCTACTTTCCTAGCCTCCATTCTCTCTGTTTCTTAATGTAAAAATAGCAACGGTTTCCTGCTACCCTAGAAATAGAGGCTGCCAACTGAACAGACCTACAGACTGACACAAATCAAAAGGCAGGACTCTGTCTCATTAAAACTGTGCATTTCTCCCCAAACAGGGCTTCTGGGGAGACAAAACTAATCTATGAAGGAAAAAGCTATGTGAGGGTCACCAAAGTCTCTCCTGGCTTTGAAAGCTTTCTGTGACCACAGCAGGTTCCAGCTGTGCTCCCTGGCACCGGTGGTGGACTTTCATGCCTAAGAGTCATGCTGCATGTCACAAATATTGACCAATGCTGTGTTTCCTCTCTATGAAGGCTATGCTCATTACGTGCATATAAATGACGCAGGGGGAGGAGAAGGGATACCTCAGCCATCTTCCTCACTGTCACTCAGAAAGTGATAGCCAAGAGTTGAGGACTTCACGTTTTAAAAATAACAGGAGGAAGAATACAGCTAAAGCCACAGCGTCACATCTCTGTCACTTTTCTCAGGGCACAAAAAAATCTCTTGCAGGCTCCTCGTTTGAGTTATAGTTGGGTCAAGTAATTTTAAGTCATAAAAGTTTATAATATATTTTTATACACTGACTAGACTGCCTCTTATTTCATGCCCTACATTTTAGCTGAACCAGATTAATTTAACCCATGTTTGTGGCTGGCTGTATTTTAGACTGCCTTCAGGAGGTTGCTTCACCAGACTTAAGTCAGCAGTGAATCAAAAGCAAACCTCAGTCTGTCTGTACTTAGCTTGCCCTCAGGTTAGCAGTACTGCTTAGAAATGTGTCTCAAAGAAAGTTGCCTAAAATGCAAGCTTGAGCATTTTTAATCTCTGTCCTTTGTATAATAATGCTCTTGGCTTAAATCGGTAATTACATAGAGTGGAAATACCTGCTGCGCATTTTCTACACACATGCAATAAGGTAAGCTCTGTGAATCTGCTTGGAATATTGCATTTTATTATTTATTTGTAGGTATTTGGTATTTTCCCTCCCTATGCACTCCCGATACATCTCTCTAACTCATTTTACCCATTTCCTTATTTGCCATAAATTCCTCATGACCTCCTTCTCCTTCCTTATTTTTTTCCTTATCTCTTATTTATTTTTCTCCACTGATAGATCTTGCTTTCCTGGTTTACTTACCCTTCTTCCTCCCTCCTTTTTTTTTTTTTTTTTTTTGCCAAGCACTGTAGCCAGCACTAACCTGATTTTTCCACAGTGACAGACTGTCCAGGAAAATGTCTCTTCTCCAGTCATACTTGGGCTAACTAAGGAAAGAAAAGCATAAATAAGTTATGCCATATAATTTGAAGGCCATTTCAGCTTGTCTTTTTTGCTGGTCTGTTTTTTCCTTATATAATCAAGAAGATATTGCTGCCGTGAGAGACAACTGTGATTTTAGAGTAGGTGAGTATAATGATGATGTAGCATCTCTGCTAAACCATTTCAAACAATCCCTAATTTTGCTCTCATTTATTGTGTTTATTGTGGTATATGGAGCATGAAAAAAGATTTGCCTGATTTATCATTAGCAAATCCACTGGGATCAAAACACTGCTAGGTGATGTTCTGCTAGCCAGTTACAAGCAAGTCATGGTGAGTTAAACTACCTGAGCAAAGTCACTTCCATTGACCCATTTAAGACTTCCTGGTAGAAGAAGCCATATATAGAATATACTAAATAGGCTTTGGTTAGCAAAACTTTTCAGAAACATCCTGCTTTCAGTTCCTCAGCCAAGCAATATATGGAGAACTAATCATGCATGAATCCCATTCTTCTCCTCAGTAAATAAATAAAGAAAAAGATTTTTAAAAATCCCTTGTGAACCTCTCTTTTTTCAGCTTATGTCTATTGTTTCCTGTCTTCTCACCATGCACCACAGTGAAGAGCCTGGCTCCATCTTCGTGGTCCCACCCACATAGGCCGCCTTGAAGCCTTCTCAACTCCAGGCTGCGCAAGTTCAGTTCCCTCAACCTTAACCCTACAGCCCTCCAGCAAAGTCCCTTCGCTATCCTGGTGGCCCTTCATCAAAATCAATCCATTTTGTCAACATTTTTCTTTTTGTATTGGAGGGCCCAGAGCTGGATGCAGCATTTCAGATGCAGTCTAATGAGTGCTCAGCAGAGGGCAATAATCACTTCTCCCAATCTCCTGTCTGTGCTCCTGTTAACACAGCCCAGGATGTCATTGGCCTTCCTTTCTGTTAGGTTGCACTGCTGGTTCATGGAACTTGAAGCCCACTAGGATCCTCAGTCCTTCTTCCACAGAATTATCTTAACCAGTCCCTCCCTCTCCTGTGTGGTGACAAGGGGCTATTCCTTCCCCCTCTTCTACACTTTTCTTTGAATCTTCTCCCATAAGTGGGATGGCATGCTTCCTCTAAAGTAAACAGAGCCATAGCATCATCTTAGGACTGTGTATGCTATGCTTGCAATCCTGTTATCTTTTGCCGCCAGGTTCTGCCAGACACATCATGAATGATGACTTAAGTTCCCTGCAGTACTGTCTCTGGGATTTTGCACAATTAAACAAATACTAAACATTTCTCATGTGCATTCCTGTTCAGTTAGCAAATTCTCTCTCTCTCAAGTACAATGGCGATTAATCTTTTCTCAGTCTTCTGACAACTGTTATATTTTTTTTTAGAATGAATGGTTTTCTCTTTCAGGAGAGTCTACTCTTCTCAGACTACTCTTCTCATTTCTAAAATCTCATATAGGAAAGGGAAAAAGGTTCTGTGCCAGCCTTTCTGGCATTATCTTTTTTTCTTTAAAAAAAGAGGTTTTGTCATTTTAAGATCCCTATTCCAAACAGCAGTTGTCCTAGTTCGTTTCCACAAACAGGCAAGGATTATAGCAAAAGTGTCTTTGTAGCTTCAAATCTTTCTGCCATCCTTGTCATCCTCAAAATGGCACAGATAAGAAGGAACTGCTACAAGGTTTTCTCTATTTATAAGCTTCTCATATTGCACATTCAAAACTATGGAATACATAACAGGACATTATGGTGGTGTTCAGGGCAAAAAGCTTGTCACAAGGACACTGTGTTTGGGCTCTGTTTCAACTGTAATAGCGCAACCATACTGTTTTGAGAACACCTTTGACACTCTGTAGAAGTGATAAATAATTCATTTTCTTCTATAATAAACATTTCTGATCCACACAATATTTTTGTTTCTTCTAGCAGGAAAAAAAAAAAAAAAAAAGCCTGCCCACAGCTTGGAAAACATTGCTGCTCCATGTTATTTCTCTTCTTCAATGTGCAACACTTCTGTTTTCAGGGTTAGGACAACCCATACATGCCACTCATTTTACTGTTGCAAAAGTTGTTCTTACAGGGACAATGTGAATTCTACCAACTTTAATCTATAGCTATGCAAAAGGTTCATCTGTTCTGCTCTAGTTTCTAGTTCTTCATGGGAGGTTCATGTCTTTAAAGTACATTTTCACTTTCAATTGTCTGACTCAGATCTGATGCCTTTTGTTTTTCCCTTAAGGTGTCCTGAAATTAAATCTTTCGTTCTCTATTGGTTTGGCTGTGTTTCAGGTTTAGGTTATATTCTCTACTTTTACAAGTAATATGTTCACTTTTAGTTAGGCCCATCTCTGGTATTGTCAGATATTTGAAAACTGTATCTCCTGTAACTATTTCTAAATTTATTGTCCCATTATGTAGAATCTCTCTTTTGCATGTGAAGTATCTAAGAGCAGGGTCTTCAAGTGTTGCCTTTCAAAGGGAATGTTGAAATGCCTGTTTTCAACTAATCCAGCCGGACAGAATCTAGTGTCATATCATCATGACTATCTTGTCATGAAGAACTCTTATATGGGACCATCAAGAGGTGTGCGAGAAGACAGTGCAAGCATAAGGGGAAGGAAGACTAGAGGAAGTACTTCTTTGATTATAGTACACATAGGACGTAGAAACACCTTTTCCCAGAGCCTAACAGCCCATGTCTTCATTCTATTTGCCACTTGCTTGCCACCATCCTCACCTTCTGTTTAGAGTTTCTAAATGTAAGGGAATACAGTGTAAGGGAAAAGAGGAAGAAGAGGAAGGGAGAGTAAGTTGCCAAAATGAGGATGTCAGCTGGATGTCCAGTATATTGCCTGTCTCATAGTCAAAGGGCTGAAAACATCCAAACATAATGCTACTTGTCAGTGCTACTGCTTAAGAAGAAAAGTTTTTCAGAAGCTCTCCAGGGCCTTTTTTCCTTTTCTGCCACAACCATTTGTTTATTTGTATGATTCTTCCATCTTTTCAGTGCCATATAGACCTGTAGGCAATGGAATTTGACTTTTTGACTTCTACCATTACTTTTTTGTTCCTTTTTTTTCCTGACATCTCCATTTCTGACTTAAGTGGATTAGATGCTCTTCATATCTCTCGAGTCTGACTGATGCAGCAATATTTATGTGCTTTTAATGATACGTTTTGGGAAATAATCTTATTTTTTTCTATTTGAAGGATGCATTTTAGGTGCGATTCAGTTTTGAATTTATGGGTAGTTCTGATCCCATCAAGATATACCTCATTATAGTCCTTTCTTTTTTGAACTCCAACTTTGAATAAATTCTCAAAGGATTTTGTCTTTCTCCACTGACTATAAAAGAATTTGAAGGAGACTAAGAGGAATATTTCCTCTCCCAAGGCAACAGATCCATTAGTGGAATAAAAAAGAAGCAGACTCTTTTCTGCATATGTGGACCATACAGTCTTTCTGCACGGTGGTCTGACCTCAGCATGAGGAATGGAGACTATTCAAGCCCAGTGTACAAGCAAGTAGGTCACCGTCTTAGATGGCACATAGGAATTTAAACTCATCTTAAGCTGTAACAGGCAGAAGTCCAGAGTCCACAAAGCAAGAACAATGCTATGATTATGGTGCTGGGATGTTAATTTGGTGGGGAGAAGGTGAAAGATAAGGAGGGATGATAACAAGACAACGGTAATTTCCTTCCATGAAAAATATACTCCTAAAACAACATAAAAGCGTAAGGCCAGATCTGTTTCTAAAAGGATTCCCTGAGGATCTCTCTGCCTGCAGTAAATTACATTATTGTGTGGCGAGCCATAAAGGAGCAAAGGGGTAAAAAACACTGATTGTTACTCAGTGTTTTGTCTCACTTTACTTGTTCCACCAGCAAGAATCAGAAGACAGACTTTGAGATTCAAACGAATTACCAAATTATTGTATTGCCTGTATAGTTTGTTCGTTGCATCGGGCGATTTGCAGAATCAATGCTAATAAATAAAACTCTGCTACTTGATTACTCTCACCTATGTAGGAGTTCACTCTCAATTTAAAAGGAAATAAAGATGTGGGCATAGACAAAAAGGTCAGTCCGCCAATTTTATTTAAAACAGTGAAACAAGGCTTTGCAACCAGGAGAACTGCTACAAGACAGCAACAATTACTCTGCCAAGCAAAACAGAAGAGAGGAATAAAGTCAATTTGTTTACAAAGTGAGGGATGTGACCATCCTTTACTAAAAGTCCCCTACAGCAATAGCTAAAATTTATTTGGCCTGATAATAAAACTGGGAAACTATTATAGCAGAAAAAGAATGTATTAAATTCAAACAATTTGTAGTCAAATATTATCAGTTTGGGGGAGAAATTAAGACCTAACTTCAATTTCCTATAATTTAAAAGTCTGAAATTAAAATGTGAAATAATAAATGCTCTGAATTTAAAATTCCCCTATTCAAAAAAAAAAAATAGTGATCACCCAAAAAGTTTCCAAAAATGTATATGATAATATCTGTAGGAAGAGGTGGTGAGGAGGGAAATGGATGAGTGGATAGTGCAAGATTTGAGGATGGGGGAATGGGAAGGGGAGGATTCCTTGTTAATGACTAGATCATGCATTTTATTAATGGCTAATGTGTATATGTCATTCTCAGGCTCCTATAGCAAGAAATTAAACACTGCTATATCACAGTAGAAGAAATGCTTGAAAAGGGCAAGTTAGAGAAAGACTATGGCCTAACAGAAGTTTTGGCATTACAGAAACTTGCTTGGGGCACAGCTGCCACTTCCAGGATGGTTGGTATGCATGGACTCTGCTCCTCCACAGTTCCCCAGGAAGCAGAATCTGCCCTCCTGGCAGCTGCAGAGGGGTGTAATGGAGGATGGAGCGAAGTGAAGACACCGCGGCCAAACTCTGTTGCACTCCCTGTGCTGGGCTGCTGCTAAGCCGCACAGTGGCTGTCTAATGGGAGATATACGATAACAAGTCTGGTGCTGAGCCAGCAAAGTGGCAAATTACTCCTTTCAGATGAACTTTGCTTGAACTTTGCTCATTATAATGTGAAAACCATACCTCAATCCCCAAAGTTACCCGCCTCCGAGGTACGACCACCCCTCACCAAGCATGCGCTCTAGATTTTTGATTGACTGTACCGATTGACTGAAAACGAGAAACTTTTTCACCAATCAATAACACTATTAAGTATGACTCTAGTCACTCAAGCTCCACCTGAACGTAAAGAAAAGTATAAAAGGTGAACTAAGGATGAAAATTCTGGGGGTAGAAACCATCTCAACTCCTGGGTCAGTCAACAGGCTGATCCCCCTTCCCTCCCCTCAGATCAGGACGCTGCCTGAGGAGACTCGAGACTGAGAGCCCTCTCCCATCTTCTGGGGTGAGTGATGATTGCACATTTGTACATCAGAACTAGCTAAAAACCTAATGCTGTAGTAGAGAATTTCCTGTACTGACGTCCGAAACCTGTTTTGTAAATGTGGCATTTGAATAAATCATACAGTTTGTGAACTCAACTACTTGTTTGGGGGGCGATCGGACCTGCAGTTGCCAGGGTTGTTCATGAATCTGATACTGCCAGGGTTGAGCTTATAGTTGATCACACTATTTGGGAACTCAATTTGCTCCTAGGAAGGCGATCGGACCTACAGTCCACGGACTGTTTGTGAATCCGATACTGCCAGTCAGGTGTACAACTAACATAGTATTTGATATCTCCTTCCCCACCCCACTCCCCACCACAAGTACAGCTTTCAAAGTGCAACATTTTATAATCACAGACCCAGAAATACGATCATCCATACTGTTAAGATATTTGAGCAATTCCAGGCTTGTTTTTTACCCCACTAGCATTATCCAAGTATTGCGAGGCACCGCTCAGGAGCTGACTACCCACTTCCAGCAGATGGTAAGGCTGCAGCCATCCCAGTTTAGATATTAAGATAATTTGCTTGCTTGAATGGGATCTCAGAGCCAGAGAAGAGGCCCCAGAATGACTCGTTTGCTGGTGAATGAGGCCTATGTCATCTTGCTATTTGTTAGTACATAAGGCTAACATAAGTACAGAAATCTCTAGCCATTTTCTTCTGTGAAGTTTCAGTTTGCAAGAGTGGTTCTCTTTGTTATTGAGTTATTCCTGCATATTCAGAAAACAAAAAAAGCCCAGCCAAACAAACAAACAAAACATAAGATCAATAGAATCAATTATTGTAATTAATTAGAAAAGTGTGACAAGTGATCTCGGGCTGCAGCAAGGCATTTTACATGCATGAGGATGTTTAGAAGGAATGAGAAATTTAGGAATGTTTTTATCTCAGAATGGAATCAGCTGTCAATAACAATGAAGAAATCAGTTTGAATATCCACACCACGTCAGAATTTTAAGGATTGTTTTTTCAAGATGAAGATTTATTGTAGAAACTGGCATAACAGCACACCCTAGATGGTACCACACATCCACGTTTCTGCTGGGAGTTTCTCTATTATGGTGAAGCAAGGATACATCTCCTAGAGTTACCTGAGCTACTGCAGTTTGCCAGTTCTCTTCATGACCTTGGACACATTGCATCCTCATTTATGAAATGCCCACTGTGTGAATACTTTAATAGTATTGTGAGGAAAGATTGTGAAGTGTGCAGATATTATGATGATAGCAGCTATATACTTTGTAGAGTGATTGTGTTCTTATTTTATGTAACTTTTTTTTTTTTTTTTTTTTTTTCCCTGAAGAAAGCTGTATTCATTTTTAGGGCATTGTTTTGTCGAAGTCACTGGAAGTTTTGCTTGCACAGGCTCTAGACGACTAAGTAGGCTCTGTGAGTGATGAGGGGCTGTTTGGAAATTAGTTCTGAACCATGTCATTATGCTGAATATCATCCAAACTCAAGGCTACACATGACTCACTAGACATGGAACGTTTTTTTTTTTTCATGGTACAATACAGCATCTGCATTCAAGTCACAGCTCTTGCTGTCTCTCTACTTTAACCGCATTGTATCATGTTATGTTATTTTGAGAAAATGTAGTACAATTGTTCAGATATTCAAGGTCTTAATAAGCAACTGATTCAGTACAAACCATTAAAATGTGTACTGTATAATGGAGGGACATGACATTGGTGGGTTGTTTCCTTTTAAATCATTAACCGTCCATTAGTGAGACAGTTTAATTATAGCTTTATAAGATTGAGTTTTTGCTAAGAGCTGCTAAAGAATGACAGTCATAAGAAAGTGGATCCACAAAAAAATATTTGCAAGATATTTGAGGTTCAGGGAATGTTCCCTTCTAGTCCTTGAGTTTCTCAGCTTTTTCTAGAGAAGGCACTGTTAGCTCTCAAACCACTTGCTGTTACTTGATGCTAAAGTGTTTAGCACATAAGGGATCATCAAGTGGCGGGTTGGAAGTAGATCCTTTTAATGAATTGAAATAATGAAGCAGTAAACCCAGCTTTACCTTGGAAGACAAAGTATATCTCCTCAACCACACTCAGTGGCCAAATTTAGCAGTAGGGTTTGGATATAAGATGAAGTCTAAATATAAAATTAAAAATAAAATAAAATAAAATTGATTTTGTCCATATCTGCACAGATAAATGGGGTGCTGAAGTGAAAACAAAGTTACCAGCAGAAACTGTCCATCTCCATAGGATGAGCTAGCATTGAACATGTTAGAGATGTGCCCTTGGGCAAGGAAGGCAATTAGGACCCTGGGTCATATTATGAAAAGCACTGCCACCAAGCCAAAGGCAGTAATCTTTCCCCTCTGCTCAGCCCTAGTGAGGCCATATCTGGAGCTTGGGGGGATAATGCTGGGTTCTCCAGTAGAAGAGAATCATGGAGCTACTGAAGAAAATAAAGCGAAAGGCCATGAAGATGACACCTGTCATACAGGGGAGTGCAGCTGTCCACTGTTCAACCTGGAGAAGAGAGGTCTCAGGTGAGTCTTATAAATGTGTATAAAGACTTGATAGTAGGGAGATAAGAAGTCGGAGTCAGAATCTTCTCAGGGGTACTCAGTGATAGCAATGCACAAAAGGTAATGCACACATGTTCAAATATAGGAAATTGTGTTTTAACATAAGAAAAAGCTTTTATATAGCAGGTTTATAAACGACATATATAAAAGCTTTTTCTTATATACACACATATATATATACTGATACATATACTGTAAGGGCAGTCAGATACTATTAAAGGTTGAGCGAATGGTTGTGAAGTCTCCATCCTTGGAGACTGCATGCAGCTAGCTGCAGTCCTGAGCAACCTCTGGAGGACCCTGCCTGCAGGGGATCTGGGTCAAATGATCTCTGGAGGTCCCTTCCCACCCCAGTAATTGTGTGATTCTCTGTGATTCTGAAATTACTGGTTACTAATTGCTAAGACTTGTGCAGTATCTGCACAGCAACTTACCACCTGCAACACAGGTGGTAATCCTGTATTACCACCTGTACATGCCATCCTTCTCTCCTGCATATACTATTTACAACATTAATAAACCTTACTAAAAAACTAACTAACCACCGAAAGACTGTGAGCTATGAATTCCATTTCTACTGCTTAACAGAAGTTCTGGATGAGTATTGAAAAACTTCAGGTCTTTGTTTTCACATGTAAAATGTGGTTAAAATCACTTCCTAGAATGGGATGTCCAGTTCTGGTAAGGAGAAAATAACTCCTCTATCCTTTCTTTCCCTGTACGTAAAAGCAGCAATTTATGTCAATTGTGCTGGTGGCTTTTGTGATACAGACACCTGTCTACTCTGTACCAGAGAGACATGAACTCATTTTAATTAAATTTTCTCAAGAAGAAGTTTAGTGAAGCAGAATGTAATTACCCAACTAGAAACTTGGTAAGAACATCAAAATTAACTTCATCTGTTCTGGTTAAAACTACTATTGGATGTTTAATGAAACAAAATGGTCAGGGATCTCCATGTTTTATCTAAAAGACTATACCTCATGCTGAGTCACGAATACTGATTTAGTGGTAAAATCATTAACTACTGAACCACCAGCACCACTTTATTCAGTTCTTTGCTCCAGCTAGTTTCATCTTGCCTCATCTGTGAAACGTAAGTTCTTCAAAGCACCAGATCAAGTTGCACATTTAGAGGAAGCTGGACACAAGCACAGTTTTTGTGAGAAAACAGGAGTTTGTTTTTGTGAGAAAATTGTTCATTTTAAAACTCTGCCTGGAAAATTCTTTGTCACAAGTCAATAGCTTTCTCTTACTGGAATTTATGAATGAAAATTCAGTCCTCTGCCTCCCTCTTATAAGAAGAAAAGTGAGGTTTCCAGAATTCATTTGCATGTCTACCTATAGTTAGCTTGGGCTGCAGCTAAGAGTTTTCTTTAGAATGCAACTTTACTTATGCCTTTGCAGTTGTCCAGTGATACATGAGCTAGGCAAGGCACATACCAGGGTAATTGCATCTCTCAGTGTCAATACAAGGAGTCCTTGAAAATCAAAACACATATATTTATTTTAAAAAAGGTCTAAAAAAGACTAGAAAGTGCTGAAAAAAATTTAGTGAAATGTCCAGCTGCTTGGTGTTTTGTACTCTAAGGGTGTAATTGCCATAAGCTTCAAAGAGCATGCTTGACTTCACTAGGTCTAACTCTTATTAGCAGACTGGAGGTTGCTGGGATAAATCACTAAGAGTCTTTTTAGCTTTTTCCCTGAGAACAGAAGTTCCAGACTATAGAAGAATCCCAGATTAATATAAAAGAGGAAGACCCCAGACATTCTTCTTCTTCTTCTATAATATACATATCCATAGAGAGGTTAGGCAAAGTCTAGGCCTAATGCAAGGACAGATATGTTTTGTCTATTATTTCTGATCATTCACAGAGGCTCCTAAGGTCTGTTTCCATTAGCATCTTCTTTAAGTGCTTGAGTTAATTGCACTACGCCAGTTAGACTTTTTTGATTAATTGGGGCACAGGTTGTAATCAATTACTCTTAATTCCAATATCAACATTAGGAAGGACAAAAGGAAAATATACTTTTCTAATAATTCTTTTAAACTTAATTAGTTCTACCTGTAAAGACAAATATTGAAACTTTAATGAATTTTCCAGTGTGCTAAGCAGTTTAAAAGAACTTAGAGAAGGAAAAGATAGAGACATGGAAAATAAGAGATAACATTTCTGAGCACTAGGCTTACAACCTATGTCTGGCAAAGAGATTATCAATAAACAGAAGGTATTTTAATACTAGCACGACATTCAAAAGCTGCAGTTCATATTGCTGATAAGTAGCAGTACTTCATCTCCCTCTTCACTCCTCTTCTAACTTATATATATATAGTCAATGGTTGAACCCTTCAGTCCTTTATATTCAAATGAATGTTTCCCACCAAAATATTTATTCAAATGGGAATGGTAGTGATTTTCAGATTCTCACAGGCAGAGTGGAAACAGAAAGATAAATGACTTTCTCACATTACTTCAGTGTTATTGTTATCATATATTGTGTGATGTTCCCTCATTATCTGTTGGTATACAAACCCAAGCAATGCATAATTTGTGAACCAAAAGTAAAATAGCAAAACATTTCTCAAGATGTTTTCAGCAGTTTTAGGTTTAGATGAAGAGAAAAAATGTGCCTAACCTTGGCTGGAAATGGAAATTAAAATTCCAAGCATGTAGGCTTGAACTACCTGAACAGACAAGCAGCCAAATTTTCTACTGAGATGTGGTCCTTTCGTGCTACTTTGGCCATGTAAAAGGGATAGACTCTGAATGCAAACAGACAGAGGGAGATGCCATTCTGACAGAGTGATGTGATGGCAAGCTCTGTGCCAATAAACATGCAGTAAAAAAGATATTTTGCAAGAGGAAGGAGAGTGTAGCAGGGCAGAGCTGCCCCGAACTTATTTCCTGCTCCCACAACCTAGACCACCTTGGCAGATGCACTTATGTTTTGCCAACCAGCTCAGGCAAAACATCTCTCAGAGAGAGATAACTTGTCTACTCCTGCAGGAAATTATTCCAGCTTATTCCAAGCCCAAACCCAAGTTTTCTCACAGAAAATGTAGGTTCATTCATGTGAGAATGAGCAATTGAAAAGGAGCGGGAATAATACATGTTTAGGAAGAAATTTCTAATGAAAATGATACTTTTAATTGCTTACATTGTTAACGCTATACAGCAAATGAAATGTGACATAGGGACCTTGAGATAATATTTATTCATACCTATGGCAATTCTCACACCTCTGTTTGCGTGGTTGCTGAAGCACAACCAAGTGCTTCTTCTTTCACATTTTTCAGAAAGCAATATACGGTTAGAGCTTAGTTCACATAATAAATAGTTCATCCAGTTTAGAATTATACCTAAATTTTAGGCCTATATTTACTGCTGATCTAAAGGCCAAGTTCCTTGGAATATGAGAGAGGAACATAAATGCCTTTGAAGACCCTGTCTGTCTGAATCTGGGGACTGAACTTAAAATAAATTCTATACAGCAGACCCCCTGAGATTCCTTATACAGACTTCCATTTTTTATTGCTGTTACACAAGTCTTTTGTTTGTTGATGTTGCATGTTTGTGTATGCATGTAAGTATATGTAGTTTCAACCTCATATTCACATAAATATCCAGAACCTAAATATGTATCTTTGTTCAGAGAGCCCATTTATGTTTTCGTGCTCTATTGTGTAGTTTGAGAAGATATCCTTCCCCAGCACTTCAGTCATAGAGTGGTCATGAGTGGCAGAATCTCTTTTGAATGAATAATAAACTACTCATAAAACCACATTTTGTACCCAAATAGGCATCCAAAGTAATGCACATGGAAAGACTGATATCTAATATGTGCATCTTTAGAGACTATATAAAAGTCATACTCCACAAGGTAGAAGCTCTCTCTATTTAACTCTGAAAAAGGCAGATGAGAGTGCACAAATATTATTTACCTAGCTCTTTTCTCATAACTGAGGGGGAAACTAAAAGAAATTAGTTAATAGAGCTCCAGAAGTTTTAGTCTCTGCAGTTAATTTAGATTACAAACATTTCCACTTCAACTATCCCTTAAACACATCAAAGAGACAAGCACTGACATAACAGAAAGCTCCCTAATAAATGACACTGACGGGACACATACGGGAATTCAGAGGTTACACTAGCACGTTGCATGAACTCAGTGATCAGTAGCTCACAAAGACACTCCTAAATTAATTTTTGTTTGCGTGAACATCCCTATGTCTGGGATGCCTTGGGTTGGCTGAGCATGAGTTTTGCAATGAAAAGCTTTACATTCATCGTTTGGGATAGCTGTCAAAAATACTAAGTACTGGACATGCCCTATTTCTGGATATTCTGGGGTTCTTTCAGCAAGGGTTCTTATTGTTTTGCCTTCATCCTGCTAAAACACAGAAATATCACAAAAATTCCTCTTCATGCTTATGTTTTTCTTACCTCTCTTTGGAGAAAACAAAGCACTTGACATTGTAGGTCTCTCTTTCTTATGGAACTTCCAGAGTAGCTGTTCTAAAGCAAAAAGATGGAAAGGATCAAACCAATTAAACTATAAGATCAGTTCAGTAAAGTAACCCAAACCTAAGCTCATCATTCCACACCAGTGTGGTAATGCCAGCAGTCTAATCACCCAAATTTCTTCTCTAGACATGTAAACAGACAAGCACTTCTGGAAAGCCATTTCACACATCTATGGTCTGAAATGCCCTTGTAAGTGCCCCTGTAAAGGGAGCCTAAGGGACAAGGTTTTCCAGGTTGGTAATAGTAATACATTCAATAATATAGTCTTATCTTCAATATCGAGATTTCAGTAGAAATTTCAGTAGATCTCTTAGGTATAATAGCAGTAAATAAATAGCAGAAGTATGCTATTCTTACTGTTCCATGTATTTTAAATTCCTATTGTTCATTTAATTTCAGAAAATGTCTCAAGTCCTGAAATAATTTTGGCTGCCCTCTACTTCCAAGAGACACTCCTTTCCAGGATTACTGATACTCTTTAAGAAGGCAAAAACTGTTTTGCAAAAGGACCTTCCAGAGTACTTTAAGACTTCAAATGATTTCTATTGACACATTGTAGGGAAAAAAAAAAAAAAAAAAAAAAAAAACAAGAACGGAACAGAACAGCCTCTTGTATTATTTGCAATATCTAAATACAGACTCCATGACCCAAGAACATTTGAAAATGAAATTTAAATTCATTTATTAGTACTGGAATAGAATACAGTAAGGATTTAAAAGAATCAAGAGTTTTGAAAAGTAGGTGATTTCAGAAGAGTCAAGGCAGAATTAATATTGATAAGTAAGAAACAACCCTTGTGTTTAAGTCATTATGTAATTTGACTTTCCTAAGGTTTTTTACCTGCAACACTGAAGTGTATGATGTTTACAAGACTCAGGTTTAATGGACTATTGGACTGATGTTATATGACTTCTGTCAAGTTCTCAGATTTCCATTTCTAACTTGATATATAATGAAAGAAAATCTATGCTATACATGTCCTTTATCTGTATGCCCCTGAACAGCATATCCACTCTATCAGCAAGCAAAAGAATATCCAAATACAAATGACTTCTAAAGTCTCTGTTTTACAAGTAATATTTAAAGTGGTAACAGCTAATTCCTTACATCTGACAGTCTTCATGGACTTTCATTTTCCCCACAATCTTATACTTCAGACTAATTCAATTTATCTTGTCCATTTTACTCAAACAACTGAAACAGATCTATGGTAAATTAATGTGCTATAGATAATTTGGAATGCAGTGCAAGCATTCAATGCACACCAGCACTACTGTATTACCTAAGGATATAAGATTTTAATTTAAAAAGTTAAAGGTCCATAAATCACATTCTATCTACACTTGTCAACGTTTCTGACAACCTATTTTAACATTTAGAATTATTTCTTTCTTTATCACATAAGAGAGACTTTAGTTTAACTCCACTTTACCCTAAAAAGTAAAGGAGCCTAAAGCAGTCAGAAAAAAGAGGAGGATGATGAAAAAGAGGAAGAGAGGCATCATGTCCTCAGTGAAGAGGTTCCCAAATTATGGAAGCAGCACTACTCATGAAAGAGGAACCATTTCCATGTGGTCCAAAAATGCAGCTCCTTACTGCTCATTGGAAACTGATGAATAAATCAGCAGGTGACAAAATAACTTCCCTGAGGCAGTTTTTATTAGTGTATGAGGACGAGTCTGAAGAGATGGGTTGAGACTTCATGTGGGGTAATATGGCAAACAACAGTTGGTAATATATACTATATTACTGACAACTTAAATTTACAAATGATGGCATTATATTTCAAGGGCTACGGGAGGAAATCCAGCTCATTCCATCTTGAATGTTTAAATAAGGATTAAAAGTGACACTAGAAAAATACAACTGTATCAACAGATTAATTAATATTCACTCAAACCCAAACCTGGAGGGTGGTCAAAGTTTACTTTGCTGTCCTCCTTCCCATCTTAAGAATGTGTTTTGAAGCCTACAGCAAGCTTTGTGTTAGCCATAACACAATGCTAGAAAGTAAATGGTTCAAAAGCATCTTGCAGAGGTCTCCAGTGCAGCGTAATCAAACATACAGCCACAGAATTATGATAGTCTCACAAATTGTTACGAAACAGCAGAAAAGAACTATGAGAATTTTAGTTAAGACAACAAGTATTTATAGAACAAAAGTTTCTTAAATATTTACAGCTAGAATCCCAAGTAGTGAAAAAGATGAAAGAAAAGCTTTTCCATCTACACCAAATAATATTAACAGATGTTCTAGTATTCAGCATCTTTTACACTAAAATCAAGTAGGTAAATAGTATCAGAATTGTATCAAGCTCTCATTCTCCCCTTTTCTTCCCATCCTCCCATTCTCAACACATCATTTCTCAAGCTCCCACACATGCTCTCCCAGTTCAAAACCAAGACTTCTCCCACGAGCACAGGCCAGATGTGCTGAAGTCAGGGCATTTCTCCTAGCTCTTACCCCAGCTTGGGGGTTGTGCAAAAAAATCATTTTATTCCCTCTTTGTGTTAAACACTTTAACTGCCAACTGTTTAAAAGAATTGTGCCCCCCAAGCCAATCTTTTCTGCATAGTCCGACTGGGCCCACCCCTTGGCCATGTCCTCATGTTTGGGAAGAAAGAGCAGAATAGTTGCATGTTCTTGCTGCTGCTTCTTCCCACATGCGCCTATATCCTTATATAAACCTCCCTCAGAGGAGGCTTTGCAGGCATGGCCCCATCATACAACTTTTTCTGGGGTTTTGGATACTAAGAAGTGGGATCACAGACAAAAATATTAGACAAGTAGAGGTAATTTTTGCAGTGGATGTCTCCAAGCATGAAAATTGCCAAATGCAATAAAGCGCTGTAAGAGAACTAGCCACCTAACCAAAGATGCAAATACAATGCAGTTAAAATGCCAAGATTTTTACACTATATATATCAAAATTAATGCCAAGGGGAATAACAATAACTGAATTAGTCATGTAACTACATGACTATTTATATAGCCTACTATTTTTATAAACCACCAATTATTATATTTTGAAAAGCTGAGTATAATTACACCAAATGCATGAAAGTCTTTTTTTTTTTTTTTTTTTCCACAAAGCATACTCTGTCTGGATTGTCTTCCTCTGAATTCTTTTATGATGGGATTTATCCCCTCTTATTTCAGCTTTTTTTAAAACTAGGACAGCTAATTTTAGCCACTTGAAGAGAAGAGGAGGAATGTTCAGCAAACAATTCATTCCTATTCAGGATGTTATGAATTGGCATTCTGCCATTATGGTGCTAAGATATCTTCAGAGGTGCTGAATGGAGACAAATTCAGCTAACTTCATCTTTCACACATAAGAAATGCATCAAGCTGTTCCACGTTGCTATCACTTTTTGCTGTTCCTCTTTTGGGGAAGGAAAGAGTGAGGAAGGTGGTGATTGTCTCACTGTATTTGCTGATCTGCTTCCATTTAACTTTGGTGAGGCTTTTTTTTCCCCCCCTCCCCTCAGAGGACAGTAATTTTAGGTTTATTTCCTCAGCATCCAAATCCCTGTCGAACGCAAAATAAGCTCTGAGAAAGTCATAAATTTCGGTCACTCATTCGCATTATAAACATGCATTTCATTTGAAATTACAAGTATTTAGTTTAAAGCGATTGGCTTTTGTTATGACTCCTACATTAAAGATTTCTTCAACATCTCCCTTTGAAGGCACATACACAGTATGATCAAGCCACCTCTCAGTATTCTTGTAGATAATTTAAATAGACTGAGCATTTTAGCAAGTTTGCAACTTTTTTTCTGCAGCTCTTGAATGGTTTCTACGATTCTTTTCAGAATTACCTTCATTTTTTTCACTGCCCTGTTTAAAATATGAACACCATAGCTGTCCACAATTTTCCAGTTTTGCTGAAATAGTGTCTTTTACATAAAAAGGTTTGAAATTATACATTTTAGACACAATGAGCTGATGAAACGTTTTACAATTTATGATTTTTTCTAATGTACATGGTTTTGCTGTTTTTTTTTTCTTTTAGTTATTTTCCCTACAATACGCAATCTGCATAAGCTCGTTCTGTATGTCCTTTCTTTACTAGGAATTTAACATTAAATGTACTGCCTGAATCTCTTTGTTCCAGTGATTGTCTCTCACTCAAAATATCAATTCCCTCACACTTCACATGTGTCCACTAATCAGAGCAATTTGAAAATGTTGTAAATATATGAGACTTGCTGTTGAGTCTGTCAGCTAATATTCTGTCATGCAATAATACAGAAAAATCAGGTTTTATAGTTTCTGTTCTATCAGTATGCATACTGGAAACTCTCCATGCTAAGTCTATTCCAGTGCTGGTCTGCCTTGTATGCTTTCGTGGTAAAATGATCCTTTCTTTTTTCCTGGGTATATTAGCTGCTTTATTTGGGGGTGTGATCTAGGATTTGATCACTGGGTTACTTTTTTGTTAGTTTATACTTTCCTAGATAAGCCCTGGGGGAGGATATAAAAAGTAGATAATGGTGAGAGGGTACTGCACCCTGGTCAGGATTTTGCCAAAAGTAATGACATCCCCCTGTTCAGAGCATTGGCCATAATTTAATCCTCATCCACCTTTGTGTGATAATGTGTCCTGCTATACTTGTTGCAGTAATTCATGAACCAGTGACCCCCAATAGGATGAAAGTCATCTAACTGAGAATTAATTACCTCGAGGTAGAGATGTACCTCACTAGTCATTTTAGCTCTCCCTACATAGACACAGATCAATTTACATAATCAATTGACACATCAATTGGCATAATTCAGATCACCTTCTTTATATGAATATTTTAGAAAAGCGTGGATAATTCTTGGAAGATTAGGTAGCACTTCTCTATACAAAAAGTTTCACTGACCATCTTTCACTGGACACATGACTTTTATATAGCTAATTCCAGCCTGAATGATTGAGACCACAGTTGAAGCTCTCAAGTAAAATTTCTGCATAACAAAGGATTAACATATTTTCTCCCGCAAATTCTTTTTCCTCATTCTGAAACAAAGACATAAGTGGGGACTCTAAAGGGCTGCCCTTGGTAAACATCGAAGCAAAGAAGGCATTCAGAAACTCTGCTTTTTCTGTGTTCTTTGTAACCAGGACCCCGTTATGAATAACACAGCCCTCTAGAGCCCCAGACCCTAGGGACAAGAGAAGAAGCCTGGAGAGAGGAAGACTCACCCTGGGTAGAGGAAGATTGGATCAGAGAGCACCTAAGGCAACTCGATACCCACAAATCCACGGGCCCTGATGGGATGCACCCCAGAGTGCTGTGGGAGCTGGCAGAGGTCATAGCTAAGACGTTCTCCATCATCTCTGAAAGATCCTGGAGAACGAGGGAGGTGCCAGAGGACTGGAACAAAGCCAATGTCACATCAGTCTTCAGAAAAGGCAAGAAGGAGGACCCAGGCAACTACAGGCCAGTCAGCCTCACCTCCGTCCCTGGAAAAGTGGTAGAACGGCTCATACTGACCGTTGTCTCCAGGCACATGGAGGACAAGAAGGTGCTCAAGAGTAGTCAGCATGGATTCACCAAGGGGAAATCTTGCCTGACTAACCTGTTGGCCTTCTATGATGGAATGACCAGCTGGATAGATGAAGGGAGAGCAGTGGATGTCATCTATCTCAACTTCTTCGCCAAGGTTTTTGACACTGTCCCTCACAATATCCTCTTGGGCAAGCTCCGGAAGTGTGGGATAGATGAGTGCACAGTGAGGTGGATTAGGAACTGGCTGGATGGCAGGGCTCAGAGGGGTGATGATCAGCGGTGCCGAGTCTAGTTGGAGACCTGTAGCTAGCGGTGTCCCCCAGGGGTCAGTCCTTGGTCCAGTCCTGTTCAATTTATTCATCAATGACCTGGATGAAGGCACAGAGTGCTCCCTCAGCAAGTTTGCTGATGACACGAAACTGGGAGGAGTAGCTGATACCCCAGAGGGCTGCGCTACCATCCAGTGGGACCTGCACAGACTGGACAACTGGGTGGGGAAAAACCTTATGAAATTCAACAAGGCCAAGTGCAAGGTCCTGCACCTGGGGAAGAATAACCCCAGACACCGTACAGGCTGAGGACTGACCTTCTGGAGAGCAGCTCTACAGAGAGGGACCTGGGTGTCATGGTGGACGACAAGTGGACCATGAGGCAGCAATGTGTCCTCGTGGCCAAGAAGGCCAATGGGATCCTGGGGTGCATTAAGAAGAGAGTCTCCAGCAGATTGAGGGAGGTGATCCTGCCCCTCTACTCAGCCCTGGTGAGGCCGCATCTGGAGTATTGTGTCCAGTTCTGGGCTCCACAGTATAAGAGGGATGTGGAGCTGCTGGAGAGAGTCCAGCGCAGGGCTACAAGGATGATCAGGGGCCTGGAACATCTGCCCTATGAGGAGAGGCTGAGGGAGCTGGGCCTGTTCAGCCTGGAGAAGAGAAGGCTGAGAGGGGATCTAATCAGTGTCTATAAGCACCTCAATGGAGGCAGTGAGGAGGATGGTGATGGTCTCTTTTCACTGGTGGCCACAGATAGAACTAGAAGAAACGGTTGGAAACTGAAGCACCAAAAGTTCCACAGGAATTACGGAAAAATTTCTTGACAGTGAAGGTGACAGAGCCCTGGAACAGGCTGCCCAGAGAGGTTGTAGAGTCTCCTTCTCTGGCAATCTTCCAAACCCGCTTGGATGCAGTCCTGTGCCACGTGTTCTGGCTGTCCCTGCTGGAGCAGGGGGGTTGGACTAGATGACCACTAGAGGTCCCTTCCAATCTTAAGCATTCTATGATTCTATGATTCTTTGGAAAATTCATTCTAACATGGTACTCAGTGCAAACACTATTCTCATCCTGACTCTACAGTACAGCAGTACAGCGCAGTTCATTGAGATGTACTAACCAGTATCTCTTTTCATTTATTCATGTCAACAGGAGTGAACACCTTTTCTTTGTATTATGCTATATATCTGTGGTTAGAGAACATGTAGTTAAAAACAAATGCTCTCCTTCACCACCTGAAAGATTAAATAAAATTCTCCGCTCTGAACTGGAACCTGTAAATTGTGGTAGGTATAGACAATTAATTTTAGACACATAAAACACTTCGTATCTTTTACCCATCCCAGACTAATTTTTTATTATGATCATCTTAAGGACACAGAAGACAGTTTGTTGAGCTTTGTTAACGCAACTTGCTGTCACCCTGGTGCATTAATAAAAATAGTTCCACCTTTCCAATGTCAGCAACATTTAATTTCAAAAACACAATTAATATATGCAATGTTATTGTGCATCTCTCTTTTATAAGCCAGTAAACACTAACTTGGGATTTATTAACTGCTGAAAGCAGAGGAGGTTCAATCAATACCATATACTTCAGGCATGTGAATGCGCAAGAACATTATCAATCTTTGGGGTGAGATGTAAAACTTAGATCCTGACCACTGGAGATGATTAAAGATTCTGGTACATGTTTTTTGTTTTGTTTTGCTGGGAATCAGCTAGAGAATTGCATACAGGAGTCGTATTTTTAATAGTAAAATACAGTGGTCACATCAAAATATCATGGTCACATCATTCAGGATCTTTCACTCGAATTCACAAGCTCCTGCCATTTAAATTAAGGTATAGCCTTTGTTAGCTGCAGCATTCTGGAAATTTATAGTCATCCCTACTGGATAGCTACCAGAAAGCATTTGGGTGGCCCAACCACTAAACCCATCCACTAGAAGTCAATAGAAGATAAACAGTAGCTAGCAGATTACACTGTGTTAAACCCGATTTGGAAACCTGCTTTCTTCTCAAATACTTTCTGTGTTTTCAGCTTCATAATCTCATAATCTCTCTCTCTTTTTTTTTTGTGGAAAATCTATCATTTTTATATAAATGTAGACGTCTGTTTCTCCATGTGCTTTGCTTACTAAAGTTTGAAAAAGGTGTTTAAAAAATACATTAGAGGTCCAGATTGCAAAATATAAGATGTTAAAGGTTCATTTTGTAGAAGATAATATTTTATTGCATATGATTATATTTTAAATTACTTTTTTTTTCTGTGAATTGAATGAATGCTCTGACAACTGAATGCTTTGGCAATAGAAAAGCATGAGATAAGGTTTGCTCTCTTTTAGAAAATGTTCAGTTCACATGTATGAAAACTAGATGCTCAAAGTCAATAGCTCTCAGAACCTAAAGTAACTTTAGGGCTTTAAAAATAAAAATAAAATTCTGAACAAGAGATACCTTGCTGATTAGAATTGTATATCAAAACTGCTAACTAATGTAATGAAGATATGTCAGGCTTGGCTGCCATGTCATGTTACTTCACATTCAGCAATATCGAAGTAAAAGTGTTGGCCAATATATTCTTTCACAAAAACTCATATGCTTGTAGTATATTCTTTGTTATTAAGGCTAAGTAAAGCTTTCATTTTTTAATGCAAAAATGGGCTTTCAACCTAACAGTGTGTTTAATCATTCGTGTAAAGCATCTATTTCCCTGGATCATTTCCTTATTTCATTGAGAAATTAAAAACTCTGGTATAGAGCATCTGAACGGGGTGACCCTACCACAATGTGCCACCAAGCACAGAGGATTCAATAACACATCCGGAACCCTACAGAATCACTGAGTGGTTCACCCCATGGCAGAGTTTAAAAGGACAGAGACATAAAAGTATTTCATTAGTATCTTTATCCTTTGTGAACATGTTTTACTAATGAACATCGACTTCTTTTCCCTTTACAAATAATTATATTCTTTTCTCTATCTAAAATAAATCTTTCAATGAATGTTGCTGCTGGTCTGCTAGCACAAGTCGCAGAGGCCACACATCTCTCCATAACAGTGTATGCCAAAGACAGAAAGGAGGGGATTAAAACTGCACAAGAAGGAAGAGAATGACATCAGTAAGAAAGATGTCCATTAAGTCAATGGTGATGTCCACTAAATCTCTTCTAATTCTAGTGAGAAAAATAATTGGACAGTTCGTAAATGAATGTGTTCCTAGAAAAAGAATGGTGTTAATTTTCTTTACCCTTAATATTACAGAAGATTCACATATACTTTTGAAGACTGAGAAGTTCTGAGGATATCGCAGAAAAATGTAGCTAATAACCACACATTTGAAATAAGGAACACTAAGTGTGTTTTGTTTCAAATATTTGAGGACATTATGGAAAAATTACTTAGGGTGGAAAGAATTTCAAGAACACATCAAAACAAACTATGTAAAAGGCCTCATTTATATCTACCAGGAAAATAACAGTGTCTATTTCTGGAATACCTGCCTGAATCTAAAAAAACACAAACACAAAATGCAACTTCTGTTTATAAAAGTCAATGGATCTCATAAAAAAATGAAAACTGTCTTGATCTTTTTGCATTACTGTAAACCCTACGCATCTAAACTGAAAAGGCTCAAGTATTTCAGAAACACAGTTAGAAATAGCGCCAATTCCATACAATGTGCACAGGGAAACCAGATCATGGATGAAGAAAAATGAATTTTTTTCTTTACACACTTGCTAGTTTTGCACATGGATGAAGAAGAGAGAGAGGTAAAAATAACTCCAGGCTCGTTTCGAAGGGGTTCATTTATAAAAGGGAAGTATGAGTGAGGTTAGTGTTCTCCTGCTGCTCTAACATATGAAGAAAGCTATGTTTCAAAACCCCAGACTAGTAGAGTGCATTTGTGGTCCTGGGCAATGATGGTTTGTGCACGGTCACGCAAGAGAATTGAGGTAGATTTATGCAGGCTTCCTAAAGTCGTGCCCAGTGCCTTCTCTGGAAAACAATCTTTCACTGATACTCCCCCGCGTTTAGGACGATAGCACCGGGTAAAAGATAACGGGTGACCTCTTTTCCAATACACACATCTAGCCATTGCCAAGAAAATGGCTAGCTCCTGTGCCAAATTAGATAATAGCAAAAACTGAAACGAGGAGAAAAAGATAAATTGAATTGCTGTCATTGCATTGTAGATATTAAGAACTATAGCAATATAGCAATACTGCTATATATATATAGCAATACCTGCCAATACTGGATTGGTCCTGGGAGTACCATTTCTCGTGCTTCGTCTGCTCTTATATCTGAGTGCAACATCTGTTGAATGTTTGAAAGATTTCAGTCTTTGTAAGCTTGGTTTGATACTCAGACTGAAGCTTCCTTTCTTCTCTTCATCCTCTCCCTCCATTTTTTTTTTTTTCAAATTTCTATTAAGGTGTTTTAAATGAGATTTTGTTCAGCATTGTCTGTGGTTCAGAAAAGAGGCAGGCTACTGTCGAAAACTCCAAGGGTAAAATGCTAAACTTCATTAGTGATCATTAGTCTATTTATCCTGTACAGGTGCTTATACTTGGAGATTTTCTCATTTTAATTTTGTCTCCCAGGACCCATGCCTTAGACATTCTTGCGCCTCTGTGTTAAATACTATCACAATGATCTCCCTCTTCTCAGACTGAAACCCTTCAAACCAATAAAGAAAACAATTCAGCTTCTCCCGATGTCAATGGAAGACATTGCAAATTCCTAATTCCTCTCTAACTGTATTGGTCAACATATTTGCTCCTCTATGACACTCAGGATGAAATATAAAATCCCACTACTTTCAAGTCTGTGGGAGTTTTGCTATTGATTTCTCTGTAGATATCAAACGTTAGCTATATTTTCAGTTTTCTACCCAACCGTGAATATATTTGAGGTCGGTTATTTCCATATATACTTAATCCTACATTCTTCTGTGGATATTTAGGAGCATAACACTCCCAGGTGAATATTTACAGAATGTTAGCTAGTCAACTATAAGGCCATAGGCAAATTCTTATTCCTAGCTAAGGAGACAGCATTCAGCATAATTCATCTGTGCCTAATTTACCTCTAAAATATATATATTTTTTTCATATAGCTTGACTCTCACATTCCTTTGTCACATTTCCTATCTAAATTATTGATATCACATAAATATTTCTTACTTGTTGACGAAAGCTACGAAAACACTTGCAGTACATAATTGCCTTCTCACTTTTAGATGTCAAAGTGCCTTTTGAACCCTTAGCCCTAAAAGATTTAGATGTTTTCAAAACTGTGAATGTACGTTTTAAAAAGTTAGGCAATATTCATATTCTTAGCCAGGTTCTTGTCAATTCTTTTCAATGAAAAATTGAAGAAACATTGCAAAATGCTTTAATACGTATGTTGGGTGGGGTTTTATAAATATATATGTTTATATCCGAGCTGCTTGTTGGGGGTTCTCTTTAATGTCAATAAAGAAAAATTGGCCTTTAGGAGTATGATTAATTCTTCTCGAAATAGGCGGGTAGTAAGATGGAGTGGATCATGCCTTAAAGTCTCTCCATTAATTTTAAGGGGAGCTTGGAGTGAATTCTGCAGCTGGAAGCATCTATGCTGTAAACATCGGCTTGAAGAGAGATGACTCAAAAACGCTGTGCGCGTGGGTGGGTGGGTGAGCGCTGGCCTACGTGTGTGTTTGTGTGTGTGATCCTATTATTTCGCCTGATGGCGGGTGGTGATGGATGGGGATGTGGATTCCACTTTCAGTTCTGACTCATCTCTCTTATCCATAACCTTAACTAATTCCTTATTCCATAATTTCCCAGGGGTAAATGGGAAAATACTTACCTTTCTAAATCAGATGTTCAACAGAGGCTGATTCATAATATGTATGAAATACTTTGGACGGCAACTTCTTAAAGTGTTACAATATTAACTTTTACTTTCCCTTTGCCGACTTCTGATTTATGTTCTTCTGCCAAGCTCAGCTTAAAAAATAATATTAAAAAAGAACCAAAATTTCACTGAAGTGAATTAATCCCAGACTTTAAATGCTAACAATAGCTACAGTATGTGCTGTTTTGGATAAGACTAAGTGTAAAGAGAGATGCCTTAATGAAAGAAAAACAACTTTTCATGTTCGCTGAACAACAAAATATGCAGTAGGCTCTCCTTTGTGTTTGATTATAAACTTTTGAGAAGATAAAGCCTTCTGGCAATACATCAAACCTTCCTGCTTAGTTTCAGTCTAACAGCTCCAAACTGAATACTTCTTTACAACTTCCCCAGACTGGTGCTCTTTAAAATGTCCTTAGGTTTTCCTCCAGGCGATGGTAGCTACAGTATGGGCTGAAGGATTTGTCACTAGAGATATTAATATACCATCAAATAGAGAAATTCTTTTAAACTCTGTGTCAAATGCAAAATTATCATCACTGATACAAGAACTTAACTTTTTTTTTTTTTTTTGAATCTAATGCATTTTCATTAGTTTAGCTCTCTCATCAAACTTGAGGGAAACTGTAACAGACAAACTATGATGACCTTGGACAGATTCAGCTTTGAGCTTTTTAATTGGAATATATAATATTGCCTGGGAATACACGTTAAAAAAAAAAAAAAAAAAAAAAAAAAAAAAAAAAAGATAATATAGCTCATACAGAAATCTCTTTTTCTACACATTTAGGTTGTGTGTCCCGTAGGCTAACTCCTAAATTCATTATAGTCATCTAAATAATATTTTATCTATAGAGGCTTAAAGAAAGATACACACAAAATGCTAATCAGTTTTTTCAGCTGAAGACAGTATCGTAATACTATTTCAAAATGGCTATTTTCTGTGTTAGCACCATTCTCTGAGTCTGTGTAGATGAAACAGTACTGAAATTGGTACATTTAATTATTTTTGACATGAAGATCTCAAACTGTCTTTAAAATAGCCCTTAATTCTTCTCCGACCTCCCCGAGTGGAAGCTGAATGTTATTGTATTCACTTCCATATTAGTATACTGAAAGCAAGAGATTTAAATGATTGATTTTTTTCAGAAACTGGCTGACAGTCTCATTTTAACTGCAAGATGATACAACTTCTGCCATATGTATATAGAATTTTCTTTTTCCTTTACATTAGTCTTTATTATTATTATTGCTGTTATGCAGAACATGTGAGCTGAATCTAGTTTCTGACATGCAGCAATACACAGCTTTTTTCCTTTTTCCTTTTTTTTTTCTAGAAAAGGACTTGTGCTCCCTCCTAACACAGAATTCACAAGTGACCTGTAACAACTTTGAAAATAGATTTTCAGTTTAAGCCAAAAGACTCTGAGAACAGGACATGATGGGGACTAGAAATTGTTATCTTGCACATTAGAAGCCATGAAAGTTCCAGTTCGTACAAAATGTGAAGGCTATCCACTTCGAATGTTTATAAACCTCCAATTTTCTGTCCCTGTGCTAAGCCATGTGGTTTTCACTGGAAGGACAGCTAAGTATTGTGTAATGCCTAACAGAACAAACTGGAAATTCGGAGATCACATTTCCTCTAAAGCTTCTGCCTCTCATCTCCAAGGTGATTTTGGGCAAGCTATTTCATCTCATTCTCTGAAAAATAGAGATAATGACGATGATCTACCTGTATAAGGAACTTTGATATCTACGGCCAAAAAGCCCAGCATAAGAGGCTATTATTATTAACGGTACTGATCAAAATCAAGCAACCAGGCCTTACCCAGACTGTTTTATCTGGTTTTATGCCACCACTGCTGAAAAGTCTCTCTTATTGTGTCCCTAACCTTCTCCCGAGCACAGATACTAAATCATCCTTAACAGTTTGGTTATTCTGTGGTGCAAATGAATCAAGGAATGTGCTGGATGACCAACTTTATTGTTCGTGGAAGCCTGCTATAATTAAGTCTGACAAAGAAGTTATTAAAAATCTTCCTTTTTAAAAGCTTCGAAATTCCTCTAAATTTCTACTTTTGGCTTGAAATGTATCTTATTAGTGAATTATTCTGAGAAGCAGCAGTAAAATCCTCTTAACTGCTTTGGAGTTCTGGAGAAGTTAATAGATACATTTCGTTCTGTTAAAATACATGTTAAAAATACCAGAAAGCATTAGGCACACTTTTTCTGAGTGAAAAAAAAAAAAAGGAAAATATAAAATAATGAACCTGTAGTTAAGATTTTGAAACTTTACTTAAGTAAAATGTATTCAGATCTGTATTTTAGATTAGTAACTTTTTAGAAAATAAAAATGTGATCACTATTACATAAGAACTTGAGAATACCATTATTTTTTGCTAGTCTGAAGCAACTTTTTGTAATGAGTAAGTATGGCAAGAATATTGTACTAGATCCCAAGTAATACCTTGGACTGCACTCTTATTGTGCAGCTTTAGATAGAGCATAATATGAGACAGAAATAGAATGGGTCAGAAAAATAGAATATTTTTCCTAAAAGAATTTCCAAGTGTTTTTTTTTTAATAACATGTTTGAAAAATATCTATTGTTCCAAAGAAAGTTCTAGGGTTGCTGGTTTTTTTTTTTTTTCCCCCCCATTACTGAAATTTGTAGTGTAAATTCCTATTATGCAAAGCCCGTTTTCCATACTAACTTAGAAAAAGTTCAAAGATTATTATTGAAAAAGGAAAAAAACCTTCTCAAATACTGGTTTTTAATAAAGTTATTTTGTCCAAAAAACTTTAATTTTATTCAGAAATATAAAACATTTTGAGTTTCATTAATCTGGAATTCTCCTTCCTTTTGTCATGACCATATTATGAAAGAGATTCAATGTATTTGACTATAATAATCAGATAAATTCTTCAAAATTTATACTGTATGCTTGCAATATTGACAATTTTTCTATATACTTACAGTTTGCCTATACTAACAGATTTTTTGTTTTTCATTTTTTACAACAGCTTTAGGAAATAAGGAGTTGTAGAGTCTCCTTCTCTGGAGATCTTCCAAACCCTCCTGGATGCCGCCCTGTGCCACGTGCTCTGGGTGTCCCTGCTGGAGCAGAGGGCTGGACTAGATGATCTCTAGAGGTCCCTTCCAACCTCAACCGCTCTGTGATTCTGTGTGAGGCAAATTCTCCTGTTGTATAATATCATAGATGCAGCTGCACTTATACCAGAGAGGCATTTGCTTTACACTTTTTGTATCTGCATAATCCCTTTAACAAACAGTGCAAATCCTGTTCACATACTTTACCTATTGCTTAGCTCCACCTGAAAGGAAAATATAATCTCCTTCTTATGATAAATATAAATTACTTTTTTTTTTTTTTTTTTTTTTGCTTTCGTTAAGTAACAGCACTGCCACAGCAATCAGCAAATGCACCGTTTTGCTCAGGGCATACACATCCCAATTTCACTTGAACACACACAATAACCTTCAGTTTCATTCATGACAAACATAATCTTGACCCCAACCCCACAAACCCAGGAAAATAAAGATGGAGTTAAGAGGTACAAATCACCTAAAACTGTCAACAGCAAAAAGTGTTTCCTTGGAAAAGGAAAAAAAAAAAAAAAAAGGGAACAAGACCAAAATAGTTGTTCATTTTAACATCTGGACAATTTTGTTATAGCTCTAATAGATTTTCTGTTCTCCTAGTTGTTTGTCACCTTCAGCAAACACATCTTCTTTTTCTGTTTCCATTAAGTAACAAATAATCTTGCAGTCACTGTACTGTAAGAAGCAACCTAGCAGGAAGTGAAACAGTCCAGCTAGCAAGTAAATGGCACTTCTAGAATTTTTAGAATAAAAGTATTTTTAGAATAAAATGCAGCATGGACTGATTGACAGATTTTTCCTAACCAAGCTGAAAAACAGGCTGCCATGCCTTCAGCACTGATCTTCCTTAAGATCTTCATCAAGTTTTCCTGTTTTGTTCCCTTTTCATACTTTTTCTCTCTCTCTGTTTGTAAGGTCAAGGGCTTAGGTAAGGGATCCTGACTGATAGTACATTTGGATAGTACCTATCGCAATAAGGCTTCAGCCTCAGATAGTTCAAGGCACATGTATACAAACTTCCTTGCAGGCAAGTGATTTTGTCGTATTTGATCTGAACACATCATACAGTGACTCGTGGAATGGACAGAAATAGAGGATAGGGTTTTACTCATTACTCTCAAAATAGTCTTCTCTTGTACTCACATACTCAGCACTAGCAAGGACAAGCATTTTACGTGTGCAAGCACTATAAATAAAGTGCACCCCTCCTGCTAAAATATCACATTTATGTTTCCCATAAGAACTTTCAATGTGCTCCCATTGGGACCAAAATGGGGGTCTTTGGTAGACTCCACAGGGAGCCTAAGGAATTTGTTTAACCTCTGGTGTGAGGTAGCCCTCACTTTTGAATCTTGAATACTTCTTTCTTCATAATGTTTATGGAGAGAGCCAGGCCAAAGGAGCTCTACATTGGTGGAAGAGTAGGTGTTAGGGCACTACTGTGGTGGACAGAGGTTAAAGACTCTGCAGTATGCACAAGAATTGTCAATATGATCTCTATAACGCAGAAAGCCACCGCTCTTCTGATTGAAAACCAAGAAAAAGAAAATGAGCATTTGAAAATAGTCATAAATAATAGAAATGCCTGACCTATAGCATTTTTCTTATATTAGCAAGAACTTGAACCCAGTAAACGGACTGGAAGAAATCCTTTTGAATTTTGAGGGATGAGAGTTTTGATCAGGATAGATCAAGTGTGTGAATAATTTTCAACTCCATAATTTATTTCCTGCTTTGAAAAGCATTGTCATGTTTTTAAGAGTGTTCAGGGAGTTCAGCAGGAAGAAAGCAATACACTCCTAGCAGATCACTTCCAAACTAAAATACAATTTCATAAAATATTAAACATCTTTGTGGGTTTATAGTTATAGGAACCCATTCTGTTAGGATAAGGTACTGAATCTCTTGCATGTGTAATGGAGCCATAGATAATCAGCACTGGTCTTAACTGACACTGAGAGCAGAATCCACCCTTCCTTACACAAAACTTTATGGGAGAACAAAAATGCAAGGAACTCTGTGGCAGGTCAGAGTTATTACTTGAATTTATGAGCAAGCCATCAGACTGCAATGCATCTCTTTTCCTGTCTAGAAAATTGTTCATGTGAATGGCCACATTCAAATGTTCCGCAAGCAGGACTTTAGAGTCACAGAGGTCTTGGTTTTGCCCATGATACTACTACCACACTACTACCCTTCATCACTTTGCTGGGAGCTGAGAACTCCTCTATACTAGTCCCAGCTGGCTCTAAAGCCTTAGGTTACCTGCCTGCCCTCTGCCCAAAAAGGGATTGAGTCTGGAAGAGCAGAGGTTAAAAAAAAAAAAGAAAAGATAGGAGGGGAAAGAGGGAAATAGATAATGCAGTACATTTTTGTCAAATGCTCAGTGAACGTGAACGACTTTCTCATCAGACAGCAAGAGGCAAGGACCAAGTCCGTGTGAGATGGCAAACAGGCATGCAGCTTTGGGACCGTCACTTCCATTGTATTTCCTGTGTTTCATTTACTGATTTTAGGTCAGACTGAGTCCAGGCAACCTAAATTACCAACCTGTGCTTTCTAAAAAGAATTTTCCTTTTAATGTAATTAATTTTATTTAAGACAACACCTGGGAAAACATCTCTGCCTGTCCGATGTGATGGAGTGCAGGTGTAAGTCTTGGACTTATAAGGAAAGGGCTCCTGAACCATCCATTGCCCAGCTATGTCCGAGACTTCCCTCTGGGAAGCCAATATATTTACATTAAACCAAAACAAATTGTGGAGAAGTATACAGACTAGGCAGATAACTAGGAGTTTAGTTTTCACTGTAAGGACAAATCCAAACAAATATAAGAGCACTCAGCCTAGCACGTCCATGTGATCAGCAAGGAGAGGTGGATACCTTCAGCAGCTTCCAAGCTTACCCAACTGTGTCACTTCAGATATTTTATTTAGGCTAACTGCCTTACTATGTGCTTGAAACGTGCATTTCTCTTGGGAGTCCAAGGCTGGAATCCCACCATTATCAAGCCTTCAGAGTAAATATTGTTCCTCAAAACAAATCTGCTAACAAAACAGTGCCTTGGCTTCACCTGGGTCCTGTAGCTATTACTGTAAAACCAATAATCACAAATATGTACAAGTTCAAGAAAGGCTTGTGAAAATAACTTCAAAAAGGTAAAACTTATGTGAATAATATTGAAAAATGGAGACCAAAATTCTATGAGGAAAACACTGAAGAATTAGATGAGTATAGAGGGTAGAATGGAATAAATAGGGGAGAAAAAAGCTGTTATTTATGCAAGAAGAGTATATGTGGAAATATGAACCTTTATACACATTTCTTTTGGTCCCATCCCATCCAGTGAGAGAGATAAACCACAAAGACCTGATTTCTTATGTGTCAGTAGCCGAACTGGACAATCACCACTTTAGAAAAAAAATACATATATATATGAGAGTTAGAATAAAGATTAACATATATGGTCACATGGAAAAGGAGATGTGTTTGGTAGAGAATAATACAGAGTGGCATGTGGCACTATGAAATGTATACCTACAGCATACTACTTTTTAAATGTTGTAATAAATTATAAAGTTAAAAAAGAGACATAATAATTTACTGATAGCATAAGAAACTATCGCCATCTGCCAATGTCTGTTTGAAGGTGAATGCATGTAGTCCGTTACTAATGCAAAAGATTAATAATTAATAGTAAGGTATACATAGATATAAGAAGAGAATTAGAGATCCATTATCATCATGCTTTTTTATTATTTATTTATTTATCTATTTCTATTGTTGCTATTGTCCATTGCTTCTATGTGTTTGTTGTTAAGCATCTTCTGAACCCCAAGCAAGTTCATTCCCAGGGAGGTCACCAGGGGATCAAGAGTGAGATGTGGGAAGTAAAACTGCACCAAGGAGACAGACATCACTAATCCATCGATCCGACTGCCTGGTCCTGTCTTTCCATGCATTGCTAACTCCCTGGCAGGCTCCAGCCAGGTAGTGTAGGAAGTGCTAATGTGATCTGACTCAAGATCAATACTAACATGGTCTTAGATGCACTGTTTGTGCTTGCCACAGTACTAGTTTGGAGACAGGACTGGGTTATGTTTTACACCATTTTAGCATCTAACAAGCATTCTCGTCTCCTACAGCAACCAAACACAATTAAATATAAGAAGATAAAGAAAAGCTGGATGACTCAATGGTGCTGTGACAATAGACTGCACCTTTGACCTCTAGGTTAATAGAGTAAAACTTGCCTAAATCAGCCATGACAATGAGATAAATTCTGCCCTGATTTTTATCTTGTGTAGCTTCATGGAAACAAGCTGACTTGCAGGAATTCAGGCACACATGGAATTTTGTCTTCAAACTGAACGACATTTAGAAACAAACAGGGCTTGTAAGCCCTGTCCCTATGATCAGCTAAGACACACAACTGTTACCATTTGTGTTGGTAACTTCAGCTACTTCAAATACAAACGTGTTCCTCCTCCCCTTGGACAACAAAGTCGATCCAGATCACATCATACTGCAGCTCCTCAGGATGATCCTTCCACCACCTAACCTCTGTGAGAGCTATGGATAAAAGCAGGTCTTTTGCCTCCAAACAGCAAACCCAGCTTCATCCAGAAATACCAAATCCATCTGAAAAACAGAAGGTCTTAACAAACTTAGAATTATTTAGTGACTCTAATATCCATTCACTTCAGAGATTCAGAGCTATAGGGTGTTCTATAGGCTTTACAGCATGCAATAATTTCACATAACCTTTTTATACAGAGCCATTTAAGTTCCTTAAAGCACTTGACATATGATACATAAACAAGTACTACTTCATTCACTAGCAAAATGAACCCACCCATTCATCTGAAATATGCTTACATGCTTCGAGTTTGTTAAGGCTATCAAAAAAAAAAAAAAAGGCATAAAAATGTGTGGAAGAAAGGCCATAAAAGCAGTAACCCCAAAATAGACAGAGATACTTGAAGCCTGTTTATTTAATAGGTGATTTCAGGCAGTATGGAAAAGATTCAGCTCCAAAGAAAGATCTCATCAGGCTTTCACTTCTTCTTCACAAGAGTGTAGTGTTTCGCTTATGTACAATTCACTATTCTATTTTTAAATTTAAAATTACTCAAGGTAGTACATTTTCACCAATTCAGGCACTTCAGAAAACCTGTTCTGTTCATTCTTGATTTTGGTTTTTCTGCCAAAATGAGTGGACAAAAGTTCTCCTCCAGATCCAGGTATATTCTCCAGCCATGGAGATTCTGAAGAAATTTGCCATCTTAGCTGGCTGAGCTGAACGGGAATAGATCAGAGAGTTGATATAGGAAAAGCCTTGCTAGCCTTGCTTTGGAAAAGCGGTATGGCAACGAGCTGGAGAGAAATCTTCATCTGCCATGCTGCTAGCAAAGTGGATATCAATTCACCACAAAAAGACCCCTATCAAGGATAAAGACCTATTATACTGTGTGCTGTCACACAAGACAGGCAGTTTATTGTCTAGAAAAAGCTTGGAATTAGGCACAGCAGAAATACTAGACAGACAAAAGGGTATGTGAAAATTGTACTCCATCATTTGTTTGATACTATATAACTATTAGGAGACTGTGGTATCAGCTGCATTTCTCTAACTTTTTTTTTATCTAAAGAGATTGTTATTAGAGGGACTAAAGGAACAAGCAGGAGCTATCGATGGGTTTCAGAGAGCTTGAAATGTGTGGGCTGTTGTTTTTCTTTTAAATAAGGGAGAGGATGTGTTCAATTTAAAGAAGACTTATTTTTAATGTAAGTAATCAAGTGTTGTACATAATCTGTATAGTTCTGGAACCGAAATATAACAAGTTTACACAGCACAAGGAAGGCAGCTTTGTTTCTCTTTAGAGCTCAGGAAGGCGAAGGTCAGACAAATCAGAATATGGAACATTTGGTTCTTCATTGGCCTCCCTAGTGTTTTTACCTCTCAGTGCATTTCATTTTCTTGGCAAATGCCTGTGACATATCAGTAAGTCATTTTAACACTTCTTCATGCCTTACTATTTCAGTTTCAAGATCATTAATAAAACAGCAGCTTGGAAGGTGGCACAACAGGCATTCTAGTATGCTAGCAGGTAGGGTGGCTGTCTGATTTTTTTTTCCCTTTTTTTTTTCTTTTTTTTTTTTTTTTTACTAGTGATTAGCATAGCCAGACCTCAGTCTCATAAATAAACAGCACAGGGTCTATAGAGAGTTTAAGGGAAAAAAAAGTGCAGTATGCTTTTCACTGAATGGCTATGTGCTATCGAGTCATCTATTAGAAAAACTTTACCCTAGAAATTCAGACCCTATAATATTAAAGTTTTAAAAATGAAACCCCCTCAGGCTAGCCCAGCATAAACAATTAGTTGCTCCCTGTTAAACTCCATATCCATAACAGACCATTCTGAATGTTTCATAAGGTACACTAAGGGACATCATTACTATGTGAATTTCTTTTGCTCAGATCACAATGAGGGCTTTAGGAAGAGAATGCACATAGCCAGGGAAGATTGGCAGACAGAACATTGCAAGCTGCTCGTGCTGAGTCGATTTAGAATCATGTGAAAGCATTTGAGCCATTAAACTCTATTCCTTTTGATCCTCAAATCTCTGCCTTCACATAATCTTATGAGTACAGTTTTCTAAACCCAAATTAATATCCTACCTTAATATTCCCCACTGGGTCTCAGGATTTTTTTTTAAACTGTTTTGTCTTCTTTCCTATTTTCTTTTAAACTTCTATGATTTTTTATTACTATTCTAATACAAAAGCATCTGAAATTTTTTTACTCTTTTAGCTTATTTTCTTCTGACACAGTTCAGGGACATCCACCATTCGGTGCATTTCCTCATTTATCTTTATAGGCAAGTCTAATGCTGCTTCTGATCAGTTTCATTGACTGCTGCATCCACGATGCTCTACTTGAAATAGCATGAAATTCTCACCACCTCCTCAGCGATTTCTCGCTCAAAATCCACCTCTGAAACTTGAAATCTAAGATTTTTTTCCTCCTTGCCTGCATAGAGAAATTCTACACACCTCAATAGAAATCCTTGCCCATTGATAACCCCCTGACTTACTGAAATCAATACCCCAAATTCTAATAATACATTGAGAATAAAATTTATCAATGGAAAAATAGGAATCTTAGTTGCAATTGGGCTAAATTATCAACATAGCATGGCACATCATTTTATCTTGTCCTACTCTTTAGTACCAAGGATTCTATTAGAAACAGCAGAATAATTTAAACACTGAAGGTTAACCACAAGATCATCAATTTCCTAAATTCACGAGCCTAATAAAAATGATATCTAGTATTCCCTCAGAAAGACAGGTTTGTTCTGGAGATGTAAATCTTATCCTATCTTATCCTACATGACTCAGCAAATCACCAAACCCATTTATAATTTTAAGGGCCAAAAACATCAGAAATTACACCAAAGTCACCCACCCAAGTGCCCTGTCACTTAAACGACACCAAAAGCCAGACAAATTCAGCCAGGAAGGACTCCACCCAAGTGCTCTGTCATTGGTCGTAAAATTGCAGATACCACAAGAGAACAGAACAGTTTCTTATCACTAACAATTCATGCTTTTTAAAAGAAATCAAGATGTATGATGAAACCTGACACAATTCTTTGGTACTACACAAAGGTGGAAAATAGCAAAGCAAGAAGCCTCTTTCAGATGTGTCTTTCTCCTGTGCTTATGCATCACTAATACCAACTTTAATCACTTAGGTTTTATCTACACCATGAGCAGAACTATAATAGCAATCTCAGTAGTAATTCATGGCCTTTCCTATTTCGGGTTGAAGCTTTGTGTGGACAACTCTTATTTTAACATAACAGTGTATTTATATAAATTTAGCTAAATTGGAAAGGAATCAACTTTCAGATACATCAAAATAGGACACTTGGACTGAAATAACAGTGTCAGCACACTGATTTAAACCAAAATAATGAAGGGTGTGAAAAATAGCTGATATATTTATTTGGATCCCATTCAACACATAGTGTTTTACTGCAGAAGCAGCAGGTGAGTTATTTTTAAGATAACTGCCCTGATAGCAAACCTAAAATAGAAAAAAAATTTAAAATCCTTATCCTGCAGTTTTTGCAGAGTGGTAAGTAGAATTCTTTCATAGCCTCAACTGATCATTGGATCAACAGATAAAAACTAATGTCAGACTGGAGAGATGGCCTGAGTTTCTGAAAAGAAAGAGTAAGATTCCTGGTCTGCAGCAGGAGAAGCGCAGTAAAAACTCATGTTGGAGATGCAAGTAATTTATTTTGACACTTGCTTCCTATTTGGATCCTCTACTCCTGTTGATAAGTAACTGCAGTAAACACACATGCTTCTGGATCTGGCCCAAGGGGTTCAACACTAAGCAAGTGCTTAGTTCTATTATACTACAGAGAATTACCCACTTGTTTGTAGTTATGCCGGTGCTCAGTGATTGCTGAATCAAGGCCAGGAAAATCAGAACCTTTTAGAAGTGAACCCTGATTAAACTAAGAGAATAGCAGCTAAGATCAGCAAGGCTTAGCCTGGCTATTGATCTTATTTGCATTAATTTGCTCTCAGTTTCAGGTAAATTTTTGTTTGTTTATTTTAAATTTTGATTGTCGAGAGTTCATTCAACTATATTTAGTTGGTGAGTGAATGTTTTGCAGGTTCCCTATTAATTATTTCCTATGTAGTAATTTCAAAAATAGCTTTGTGATCTTAGAGTGCACTTTATAAATTATGCCACACAGCCTCCATATTATAGAAAATGTAGGGAACACCAGGGTGCATATTTTTATTGCTCTCTGTGAATAGATAAAAACTGACATTTCCTAAGGGAGTGCTTCAGCCATGGCTACCACAAAGTTAAATGAGGCCACAAATTCATAATTTATTACTCCTGCTTAGAGCAAATCCTTTAGCATTCAACATCAATCTACAATACTGAAAGTTAAAATTGTCTTTTAGTCAGTAAAGAGAAAGTTTTTGAAAAACAGATTTTTTTATTTGGATTTAATGTTGCTTTGTAAAGTTTCATCAATGTTTTCTTTCAAAAGTGAATGTTACTGAACTGTTGAGTAAGCAGACAGTGCTGGTTTAAACACTTTGGTATTAACAGAATAATTATGGAATAACCCTGTAGATTAGGTTTCATAATTTACTTTACAAGCTTAGGAATTAATATCAATAGATTATCAAAAAAAAATTACCTTTTTGTTAAGTGTCAGATATCTGGTTAATTATTTTAAAAGCAATGCAAAATATTACATTTCAATAAAAAACAAAAAACAAAAAAAATTTATTGAGAGCAACTTCTGGTTTCATTTATGTACTGAGTAGGGTTTGGCATGGTAAAAATACTTAAAATTTCTCTTGAAATATGTTTAAGCCCCTCTCAAGGCTCTCTCAAGGGGCTTAAACATCTGTCCGGATGAGATCTGAGAACTGTACAGAACAGAGGCAACCTCAACTCTTGAGGAGCAGAAAAGAAGCAGAGATGGAGAATATAAGATACCACTCTATAACTTTCAAGATTGCTGCTGTCCACCAATACACATAAGTGCAAATGGCCCCAAATAGGACTTCAATGACTTAGAGAATGATGTTCTTAGTACCATAATTCCAGCTAAACAGCACATTAATGCTGTATGTCCGAATGGTTCCAGCTCTGAGAGCAAAACTCATTTTTTTGGTAAGACCTTCCCATGAAAGTGCTTTTTGTCTTTCTGATAGGTTCAGATTGAAGTGTAAAGTAAAAGTCAAAAAAGAGGAATAGTTCCTTGCCATTTGTAAAAGAATAGCTGTTTACAAACAAAATTTCAATGGGAACATGCTCTCCTACCAAGGATTGTTATACAAAAGGTAAGAGCAGCTGCAGAAAGAGCAATGTAGCATCGGGATGCTGATAAGCTCTTTATAAGAAAATAAAGAATGATAGTAAAGAAATGAAGTCTGCTTAAAAGTTGATATCAGAAATGAAGGGGAAAAATGTCCTAAGAAACTGAAAGCTAGGACTGGAAGGAATTGCCTAGAGTGCTGAAGCTTGACGTGTACATGCATGTATTTGATTTTTAGGGCACCAATTACCCCATCCAACCTGGGCCAGCTAATGGCTAAAGGTCTACGCTAAGCTGTTTGCCTATGGTCCTGCTACTGTAAGTAGAAAGAGAGATGGGAAAGTGCAGTGGGGAAGCAATCAGAAATAAGACATGTCCTGTGTGCTAAAGGTCCGAGAACACGCACCCCATATACACCCTGACATACTAAAACACATCTCAGCAACTTACTGATGACTCCATTAGTAAAAAGAGTAAATACAAATGGCAGCTGGTGACATGAAAAGGACAAAGAAAAAGGATACCTGCAATAGTCAATAATTTCTCAGGAAAAAAAAAAAAAAGAGCCTGTAGGAATGTAGCTTACAGGGAAAAAGCAGAGACTTTGTGAGCATTCACTATTATCTTTAGCTGCTGCTCACTTTTGAGATCCCACTGTTCAGAGCACTTTAACAATACCTGAAATACAGATAAAAGAAGGCTGGTGCTGGTAGGCACATGTAATATTATAAATCAAATGACAATTTTTAAAATGCTGATTGTGGGGAAACAGGTCATTCTAACAAAGAGGAAGGAGAAGAAGGTAAATATTCAGCTTGTTTATCAAGTCAAGATTTTTTAAAGGGAAAAACAGGTACAATTATGTAAAAATAGAAATTTCTATACTGGAGAACCTTCATTCCAGAACTTAAGGATTTCTGTTCATGTTTGCCTGAATGAGGGTTTAAAAGTAAAAAACAGAATTCTTCAGTAAAAAAAAAAAAATGTTCAGTCTAAATCATTTTAGTTTGTGACAAGATGTTTGGCCTAAGTCAGTTCAGCATCAAACATCATAACCTGTGATTCTGCTGGAAGCAGAAGTTAAAAAGTCCAGTGTCCATTTCCTGGCTGCCACCTCTACAACCTGTCTCTGCAGCTTCTGTCAGCTAAGAACTGGTGAGGCCTCCTACACAGCAAAGTTACTGCTTATATTGATGTCTATATTATAGTACAGGACAAATTTCAACTGTATCATTTTGTTCTATCTAAATTAAAATTAGGTGTCCACAAACGAGTTCCCACAAATGAGAAAGAACTATTTATGAGATATCGGCCAAACAAAACTATCAGCTTTAGACTGAAATTTAATCTGTTTCATACTCCCAAGCAAGAATTTTCTAAAGATATTTGACAAAACGCTGAATTATCTGAGATATACCATTGTAGGACTGAGATATACTCATTGCAGGACAGATTACATGTTCTTTCCATTTGTAAGCATATTTTTTATCCACAAAATTACAGCTATATTTAAAAATGCCATTAAATCTAGCCAATGTTTTCTGAGTTAAGCTTTTTCTCATTTTTAGCTGCCCTTTCTTCCAAAATGAAGTCTGTATCTTTCAAGTTATTAACACTGTCAATATTTTCCTCTTTCTTTCTACAATGAAAGTATTTTCATTTAAAATTTAACAAAATTGTTATCAAAACTTTTTATTTCTTGACAACTATGTTTGCTATAAAAAATGTGAATAACCAAGTTCATCAATTAACACTTCAAAAGGCTAAGCAACAACAATATATGTCACTCAGTAACCTCTCATTTATTAATTACAATAACAAAACCTCAACTAAGGATGAGAATGAAGAAACTTTTGATTAACTGTTAAACAAAGGCCTGTTAAAGGTCTTTGTTTCCTTATAATTTCTACTCTAATTTTAATTTAATCTGCTTCTCATCTTATTGAAAACAGAAACTATAATCTTTTTTTTTTCAGGGCAAAAACTCAGTATTATCCTTAGAGACAGATGAACAGGTTCAGAAAGAATGCTAAGCAAGCTGTTTATGTTCAACTCAATCTTTATTATCTTATTTTATTTTTCTTACTTCACCACATTTCATATACAAATCTGCAGAATAGTATCTAAATTAAAGCAGTACAATATCAGAGGCTAGTCAAATGCAAATTACAAGGAGAAATTCAGAAAGGACTAATTCAGCCTATGGGAAACAGGAGGCATATGCTGAACTTAAGGTGTCAGCCCAAAGGGAAACATTTTCTGCACCACAAGAAAGCCTCAAAATGGTCAAATAGAGCATTTTACAGTAATCCATGTTACAAAAGCAAATATATGGATAGCAGTAAAAGACTTCACATAGAAGAGGAAAGATCACAAACTAAACAACCCAAAGACTGTAGAAAGGACTTTCTTGAGACTAGCACTGTTTCCTGGGTTGTTCTCACTGATCCTATCTCCTTGTTCGTCTTCAGTTTTGTTGTGAACACGTTTGAAGATGCATGTATTGTTAATTATAATGCTTCCTGCAGTTTAAACATTGAAAAAATTCCTTTGTACCATCAAATCTCGCTTTTTTCGAAAGTTTTCTGAACTATCCAAACACTTCCTGGTCTACTTTAAATATCTGAATGTCAATAGCAGTGATCAGCAGTTATATAGGTCAACCTCGCTGTGCTAGGAATTGCTAAATATACCCTCTCTCTCTGTGTGCTCGGTATCGTTTTTCAACATTTTTTCCATTTCTTCCATTTTGTTTATTTGCAGTTATCCTCTACTCACATCAAAGTGTGCTTAAATTTTTTTATTAAATAATTGTTTTTAGAAACTACACGTTCAATTCCTCAGTTTTTTTACAGAAATATTTGCAGTATCCTCCGTCCTGTATGCAGGAAACTTTTTGTCCCTAAGCATCCATTCTGTTACTCTTTCATTATATAAAATAACAATAGGCAAAGTAGACCAACACTTCCACTTCTCTGTAGCCATCCTCTAAGTTCTTGTCGTCTCTTATCATTTATCTAACAACCAGCCTGTAACACCTAGATGTTATTTCAGCTGTAATGAGCAAACAGATTTCATTTGCTTATTTTAGGAGCTAGGACACAAAACAGTTTATTTATTAGTCTGGTTTAAGGTATTTCACATAAACATCAAACTTGGCATTCAGTCAGACTCCAGGGATCATGTCTGCAAATTAGGTAGCCAAGGAACACACTTAATTGGGATTTGGATTATTGAGATGAAATGTTGCTGCTGGCAATGCTCCAGATTCCTAACACAGCAGTATTCTAGGAAAAAAAAAAAAAGTTTGTTTTGTAAGCGTGTATGGAGACAGCTTCAGGACCGTAGGAACAAATGTTTGTCAAGGAATAGATCTCTTGGATCAACCAGGAAACTTCCCTAAGCAAATATCTCCAAGAAACCTAGGAAAAATAAATGAAGTTGAAGTCTTACATTTCTTTACAATAATTTTAAAATGTCCATTTGTCAAGCAGGATACTATTTTTTTCCTCATTAATTTGGAAAGGATAGTAATGATTCATAAAACAAGCTGCTTTTAATGCTCTGGAGGGCATAGATATGTTTTGTATTGTTAGTTTCGTAATTTCTTCCAGACGAGGTAGATAAGCCCTTAGCTTCTATAGATACCAAATCAGATATTAAATATTAGAGTTGTCAATAAATTTGTAAAAATTTATTGTGTAACTGAAAATTACCCAATGATGCATGTTTTGTTGACCCAGACTACCTGACTTTTTTTTTTATTTATTTATGATCATGCTAATCTCTGAAAACAAGCCTGGGGAATGTGCTTCTTTCTGAGTGAAAAAGTAGAACTGGATTTGTGCACTTAATCTTTTGTAAGTTTTATATGTATTTCAAAATGGCCTCAGGCTAAATCTCCTAAAATTGGTCATCAATTTTTGTTCATGTGTTTTTCAGTGGAGTGAAATGCTCTCCACAGGCTTTTTATTTGTTTGTTTGAAGTGGGAAGAATGTGGGTTTTGTTTAAAATATACTTTATTTATGTAAGTGAATACAAATTCAAATTTAGGGGAGAGGAGGTGTCTTCACTGAAATGTATTTTCAAAATTAGTTTGATATCAAGCAGTTGCTATCTCAACTACCATGGGGCCTTTGTGAGTACTGTAATTTGGATGTATCACATCCTTATTCTCCATCAGGTCTAGCCTGGACTACCTATATGTTTTTTGTATGCAGACGCATAAAGAGGTCTCATTTCCGACTTCTGAGAGACTGAAGAAGAGAACAGAATCTTCTACTTCACAAACTGCAACATGTCCAGCATACCAGGGACACTCAATTTAGGAAGACAAAAATGTTTTGTTTCGACAGAAATGTGCATTGTTCTGTTATTTGCTATTGCAGAAATATTTTTGAAATATTTTCTTTCACATTTTTTTTTATTTTCATTTTGACCTTCATTTTGAGACGAATTTTGATGTACAAAATCTCTGCAGGGCATGTATTAACCATATTGTTCTATAATCATGTGTATTATATTATAGGATTAATATACGATGTCAAAAGTTGTTTGCTGAAATAAGAAACTGTTTTTAAGATTTCAACAAATATCTCATTACGTCTGAGAGAAAAAAGGACAGCTACCTCCCAGCAGTGAGTGCTCTGTAAATCCAGGCCCTCTCTTACCTTGTGGCATGTTCATAGAGCTCTGCCATCTGTTTTAGCATGAGGCACTTTTGCATTGATATAATGACATCCATAAAGGGAGTTGTTCCCATATAACTACATAATTAGAAAAAACCACACTGCTAGCCAGTGTAGTTACGCTGGTACAGAATCAATGAGTGGGCTGCAGCTACCGAGGCATAAGACTGCAATGATATGTGCTCTTTGGCCGCAGAAGAGACAAAATAATAATAAAAATGGCATCCTTATCTTGTTCTCATAGCTCCCCTACTTCCTTAGGAAATATTATCACCCATCAGATCTGCTAAAATCTCCCCGTGTGTCCTTCAGTCCTCACCAAAATGACGAAACAAACAAACAAAAAACACAGCAACACTGCAATTTTAATATCAACAGTGAGAGATATTTTCTATCATTTTGAGCTAGGTAGACAGGGCACATGGCCAGGTGCAAGGGAACAGCAGTCCCCAGGCAGGATGCCATGAAGGTGCTCATGGCGCTGACTATGTCCTGAGCTTATCCAGGAGCCTCCCATAGAGGTGAAACGAGGCATTCAGCTTCCTGTGAACTGCACGGGTTAGGTATTGCTAACAGAGCATTACAACAAGGAATTAAAACAGCACCTATACATGAAAGTTTGTGTTGCACCTTCTTATGCAGGACTGTTAAGACATCTTCTAAGAGAACATGGTTTGTACCATCTTCTGCATTGCTCTGGACTTTGCTCATCCCCAAAAAGCTTTGACAAGTAGTTGCTCTAGAAACTGTGCATTTGTCTGTCTGAATTGTTTTTCTCTTTATTATTGATCTTTTCTTTCAGTTTCTCTGTATGCTTATTGGTCTTTTTCTTTATATATTCTCTTTGACAGATTGTAGCTTTTTTCAGTGCATTTATATAGTTTATTTTCTTCAACCTCCTTGACTATTCTTCATCTTCAATCTCCTATAAGGACAACAGGATCAGAGTAGAGTTAAATCAAATTTTCCAATGTTCAGCAAGCAAGTGGGCTCATAATCAAGCAAAGCTTGCCTGCTCATTCATATTTACAGGAGTCACTGAAGCAGTTTCATATACCTGCAGAAGAAAATATTTCTGAAGTATCCATTACTTAAACTGATAGAAATGCCCAATATAGGACTGTGCAGTATTAAGTTATGCAGCATTATACTCATGTGCTCTTAAATGCAACTCACAATCCCTTTTTCAAAAACCAAAATACTGTCTACATTTTCTAAACATCCAGTACTTCTTAAACGCAGGTTCCTTTGTAAGTCTTTCTTTTCCTCTTGCTTTGCATGTCTTTGTAAAGATTTCATTAAAAGAAATAAACACACATACATAAAAAAAAAATCTTTCTATTCGTTTTCTTATTACAGCATTCAAGATCTTTGTGGCATTGTGCCTAGCTTATATTACCAGGACTAGGTTTTTGCAAATGAAACTCTTTCAATTAGTGTTTCAGGAAGCAATTAAATTGTCTAAAATGTATTAATGAATACATTGAAATCTGGAAGAGTACTCTTTTTCTAATACTTCCATTATTAATGCACCATCTGTTTTGTTTTGTTCCCGCACTAGTGTACGGTTTCGGTAACCTCATGTCCACAGAAGACAGTATTCTCCAAAAGCAAAGCCAAGAATTTTAAGCTGATAATCAGTCTCAATTATACAGTATACATTCCAAATAATTTTACAGATACAATAATCAAGGATGACTTTTTTTCTCTTTTAGTTAAATGTTCTGTGTGGCAAAGAAACTCTCTGAATAACTGTCAGTTTGATCTTCATTTTCTTGCAACAATAAAGACAATTAAATACTTGGCCTCACTATGTGGGGTTATTGCTATAGCAGGAAAAGCAGCTAACTTTACACACAAGGACAGACACAGTAATGAGGGGTAGGGGCAGTAGAGCTTTCATTAGAGAAACGAGTACAGGCATCTGACACATTTGGAGTATTATTTATGTAGAGTATTTAAAAGAACTTGAGCTAATTGAGAGAGTGCCATGTGCATCACCATCTGTAGAGAGCATCCGTAAAATATCTGGAGGTGATAACTTAAAAAGACGTATGAAAAATACTAATTTATTCAGGCTGCCAGAAGTACTTCTTTCTGTGATTTAAGGGCAGGAATCATCTCAGCTGACCTTAAACCTGTGTAAAGCACCAAACAGCTTCACATCCACCCTAAATGGGAGAGATTGCTCACTCGTGCCTTTGCAACTCTTTCATACCATGAAACAAGGTGTAGATTGAGGTGTATGTTGGCTGGTGTTACACAGCGGGACAGCGCAGTCAGCACCTTTTCACTGCACTACCAAATACATGCATGGGTAGGTAATATTTAAGGACCAGAAGCATTTTTAATGCTTCTAGTCTCACAGCAGCTCACCCTGTACATGCTTTTACTCCTAGGGATCCCGGGATACCATGCCTCACCTTTTCCAGCTTTATCGGGATCACAAATTTGTACAAAACTAGATGGAAGGGGAAAAAAGGGCTGGTGATATTTTACTGTATCAGTGAATGGGACATATTTAGTCAATAGTGAGTCTCCCTTCTGACAAAATGGATATTCCTGGACTTCTATGGGCTATTCAGCAGCTTCCACATCAAGTATGAGACATTTGTGTTGTCATGTATCACAGAACTACAGAATGGCTGAGGTTGGAAGGGACCTCTAGAGATCATGTAGTCCAGCTCCCCTGCTCCACTAGGGACACGTAGAGCACCTGGCACAGAGTGGCATCCAGGCATGTTTGGAAGATCTCCAGAGAACTCCACAACCTCTCTGGGCAGCCTGTTCCAGGGCCCTGTCATCCTCACAGGAAAGAAGTTCTTCTTCACATGGAGATGGAACTGCCTGTGTTTCAACTTACACCCGTTACTCCGTGTCCTGTCACCGACCACCATGGAGAAGAGCCTGGCCTCATCCTCCCCACAATCACCCCTCAGGTACTTGAACACATTAATCAAATCTCCTCTCAGCCTTCTCCTCTCCAGACTAAAAAGGCCCAGTTCGCTTAGTCTTTCCTCATACGATAGATGCTCCAGTCCCTTAGTCATATTCGTGGCTCTTCACTGGACCCTCCTCTTGTACTGTGGAGTGCAGAACAGGACACAATACTCCAGATGTGGCCTCAGAAGGGCTGAGTAGAGTGTCAGGATCACCTTCCTCGACCTGCTGGAGACACTCTTCTTAATGCACCCCAGAATTCCATTGGCCTTCTTGGCCACAAGGGCACACTGCTGCCTCATGGTTAACTTGTTGTCAATCAGGACTCCCAAATCGCTCTCTGCAGGTCAACCCCTAATCTGTACCGGTGCCTGGGGTTATCCCTCGCCAGGTGCAGGACCCTGCACTTGTCCTTGTTCAACCTCATAAGGTTCCTCTCTGCCCAGCTCTCCATCCTCTCTAGGTCTCTCTGAATGGCAGCTCAGCCCTTGGGGGTGTTGGCCACTCCTCCTAGTTTGGTATCATTTGTAAACTTGCTGAGGGTGCACTCTGTGCCCTCATCCAAGTCACTGGTGAACAAGTCGAAGAGCACCGGGCCCAGTACTGGCCCTTGCGGGACACCACTGGCCACAGGCCTCCAACTAGACTCGATCCCATTTTTCACGACCCTCTGAGCTCTGCCATCCAGCCAGTCTGCAATCCACTGTCCACTCATCCAGTCCACAACTGAACATGCTTTAATTACCTGGAACAAGCCAGCAGTCCTTCTCCAGACTGTGCTGCTGCACTGCCAGGAATCAGCTAAGTTGAGAATGAATTTTGAAGAGATGAGGTCAGTTACTGGAAGAGGGACTTCGGTGGAATTTCTCCAGAAACAGCTAGACCTTCAGGCATGAAATAGCTCAAATCTGCACAGCTTCAGAGAACATGGTAATGTCCATTTTAAACGAAAGCTTTTAGAAGGGCCAGAGGTGATAAGCACCAACAAGGACTCACAGCAAAGGGTATTATTTTTTCTTGATTGGTATCTGATTGCTGGCAATTTTGTGGGTGGGAGAGTGAGGAGGCTTACCCTTTTATCTATTTAAATCATTTCTAGACCCCACATTTGAAGTTTTAGTTCCTTTTTCATTACATTTCTGTACAAATAGCAAATAGACCTGTGGCTGGGCAACATAATAAGGTTAGGAAATGGATTCTTACACTGTAAGAATTTTTTTAGGCATATAACAGCTTAATATACCTTGCTGGTTATGCCATCAGGTGGAAATTAACCTCAGTTCCCAGGCATAAGGAAGAAAATATATAGATAATATGTAAGTAGATGGAAGGAGCCAAATAGCAGTCTGAGGTTTTGAGCATACTGCCAATACGTGACCAACATACCATAGGCAACTTCACCCTACAACCCTGAGGTCCTCAGGCTCACCAGGTGACTACAGTTGTTACTTATATTTGATCATTTAAAAATTATCTTGAATGTGTCCACATGAGCAGCATTTATGTCCTAGTCCTTTGACATACCTATGCTCTGTCAATTTGCAGGAGCTTAAAGAAAAACAAAGAAAAAGTAAATTGCATTGATGCTCACTTTAAGGAGGCCTTTTATCACCAGTGCAGTGTAACAGGATCTAGTATAAGGGAGATTTAGTCCTTAAATTTTAAACATTATATAAAAATTTAAATTAGTCTCTATTCTTCAGATTGTTGTCATTACATAAAGGTCAGAGATGATGAATTGTTTGTTGCTGCTGCAGATATAATGTACTGTACAGTTCTATTATTTGCTGTTGGAGAAAACATGATTTATTGGATAGTGTCTGAAAATATTTGCTCCAGGCCCGCAGTATATGAAATATATAGACTGTATTCAGCCATTTTGCTTAAGGGAACTACTGTAGAATCCTCTGAGGACATAAATGAGATCTTTCTGCTGTCCTAAAGCTTTATTTAGCATGAAGATTGTTTCTTCAAAATAGTTCTTACAGCTACAGATCAAATGGCCTAATTAATAAAAAATAAATCAAATGAACAAAATGTACACTAAGCAGCATTCCAAATGCTACTGACCTTTACAGTTGTTTGAGAAGGGAGTCTGCGCATTGCAACCACAGACACTCAGGTTATAGGAGGTGCAGTTAAAAAATCATCCAAAAGCTGTGATTGCTAATAACAGACAGAATCAAGATATAAGTTTAAACACTATCTTATTTAAAAAAACTATCTAGGAAGCAGTTTTTGGAACTCATTTAAGCACTGTGAGTTTATTTTTTTCTCCATTTTTGAATCCGAATTAAAAGCAGAAATAATCAAAATTTTTACAAGATAAAAACATAAAATGTAAAATAGCATTCAATTTCACTTGAAATTGTTTGGTTTTGGTAACTTAAAAAACACCGCATTTATTTCAAAGTTAAAATCCAGAAGATAGATTTAAGTGCCAAAATGGAGTAATTGCAAGCATGGAGAAATTGGAAGCCCTTTTCAAAGACATTAAAGCTAATGTTTTCTTTGAATATGCTCACTTTTAGGACATTAGAGTTTTGTGACCTGTTTTAGTTATGCATTCTGAACCATAAGTTCATAACTTCATACTATCAGAGTTTTAGCAGCGTCCAAGCAAGGGCCATTTCCATTTTGAAAAATCACTTCTCAGTCAAGCTTGTGGCATCAAACGTTTTGTGACCAATGGGACATAACAGCCATTTTGAAAGTGGATAATTTTTCATGAATTCCTCTAAAAAAGTTTCCATTCTTCAGTCTCTGCTGCCACACTCACCTTCATAGATAAAAAATAAGAGTAGAAAGTTATCACTAGCCCTACATATTTATTTTTGCAGGGTATCTATCTGGTGCATCTTATCTTCTCAGCAGGAGAAGCTCAAAGCTTGTGGGAAGATGCAATGAAAAATATATATATATAGCAAGAACCCTAGAAATTAGGAAAACTGGCATGTGCTTGCACGCTCACAGAGAAAGGCAGAGGTAATTTCTCAGTCTTTGAAAATTATGACATCAGACTCTGAAGGGCTCTACAAAAATGTGGCAAATTCCTCTCAGCCGGTAGCTCTGTTAATGTCAGTGGAGTTACAGCAGGAATGAATTTGTTTCAATGAGGCTATCACAAGGAGTATTCCACTGTTGGACTCTCGCATTTGTTATTAACTTGCTCTCCATTTAGCTCTGAAGAGTAGAGCTGAAGCTTCATGGATCTGTCTTTCAACCATGTAAAGTATTTGCCTCACAGATCAAAGAAATTTGAAGCCAAACTTGCCATAGCACAGACTGGTGGAAAATGGGCTAGTCTGAAAGAAATGTCTTTGAAATATTCTAGCAACCCAGCATGAAACCTGGTTAAAATTGTATAGCTTTCCATTCTAAAGGTCATGTTCAGAATTGGCTTATAACTTTACAAGAGTATTACTTTTCAAGCTGAAATTGTCCATAGTTAGTCTCAGCCAGAGACATTTTTTTTTAAAATAATGAGCAAAGAAAGGGCAGTGATTTTAAAATTTCACTTTTGATTAATCGCCTTCAGCACATATTACAGAAGAGACCAAGCAGCTGGTGTGTATCAATATCACGAAGCTAAAAATTCTGGTTTGAGGAGATGTGCAGCTTCTCTCCCTGAGTGCAAAGAGCAACTCGGGAGGCAGCAGATGGAGACGAGGACAGGTCAGGGGCTTCCCTGAGCAATGAGAGCAGGACTAACAGCAGCCCTGGGTCATCAGTCTATATGACGAACCTTGAAGAGACAGTGTGCAAGGAAAAGTATGATGGCTAGATCTGCAAACCATTTTTCTGGGGGATGAAGTCCAATTTGGCATCCTGATTTCAGTGTCTTCACAGAGATATTTTCCTCCCGGGAGCCAGAGCCCCTTGACCATCAGTGTGCGATGTGCAGCAAACAGGGATTGTAGATATGCCTCGGACTGTATGAGACCAAAAAAAAAAAAAAAAAAAAAGCATCTGTGTTGACAGCCTGCTCTCAGAATCTGATTTGGGCATCGTAACAGGTCTGCTAGCCAAAAGGAAAGTCCTCTCCACCCTGCTGGGGTAGTTCTGTTTCTCATTTGTGCAGACTAGAAGGTCTGGTTAGAGTCCAGGCTGTGTGTGTGCAATAGCTAATTCACTAGCCATCATCTACCCTGACACCCTAACCCCCTGAAGGCACAGTGAGCTTTTTGCACCTGAGTTGCAGGTGATGTAAGTCAGGAATTGGGAGTAAAGCACTTATCTGATGAGGCTTGCAATGCTTGTGCTAGATCCCAAGATACCATTCATCCAGGAAAGGATCTAGCTAAACGATGAATGCAGGAAAATGACCTTCTCCCTTGGATCAATGAAGGCCATTTGGTGGGAATGAGACACCTGGTAGTGTTCCACTATCACACCTGTATACACAGCTCTGTGTGCTGACATGATGGAGGTGACTTAGCAGCAACGTTAGCATTACCTTTCGCACAGATCCAGGATGGAGAACATGACCATATGGATGCTGTCTTGGCCCTCCACAACCTCAGAGGAGATTTTAGCCTCCTTCCATCCACTGGCTTTCTTCTTCTCTACTTCTAGAGACGAAACACGGATCTTACCTTCTCCCATGACTACCCTTTGTTCTTTAATACTTCTTCTGCTATCATTGGAAACACGAGTGGTTCACAAGGTGGCAGAAGACAAGATGGCACTGAAGTCTGCTTAATTGCTTTGTCCCCAGTGAAATCTGCCTTGTTCAATGTAAAATCAGAATCACAGTGAGGAAACCAAGTTCCCCTCCCTCCTTTTCTGTTTAGCTTCTCTCTGGTTTAGCTGAGACCATTTCTTGCTCCACCATCCATCCAAGAGGACAGGGAAGAGCCTGCATGGTCATTTCCCTCGCTGTTACCTATTTCACCTCAGATTCCAAATGCTCCTTTTGCTATAGCTTTTTCATGCAGAATAAGATATAGCAGTAAACAAAGAATAAGCTTTGTCTGTTCAAACATGTTAATGACCAACCAGTCGATATTACCTTATTCATTTATTAGAAACTGAGAAAATGCTTGTTACCTTTTGAGACTAGAATACTGCAGGTGGTGGGTTTGTTTGTTTAGCGTATAAGAAGTTATTGATCAGAATATTTAGTCAAAAGTTAGAATGCTTATCGTGAATAGTTGCTGAGATTTGTGGTTTTCCTGGGCTAATTTAAAGCAAAAATTATTAAAGTCAGCTCAATAATATGGATTGCTCTCTTCTTTAACATCTTGCTCGAAGAAATACAAATGAATTTATTTATATCCATTTGTAATATAGATTTCTACATCCATTTCTAATATAGTAATGTTTATTCTTGCAGGAATTCAACTGATAGGTCTTTCCTTGTCGTATTTATTGTCATTAAATAAGATGAATAATTTTGATACCTAATGCAATGTGTATAATCTGTAAAATAGCTTAATAAAATTGGTGTTTAAGGCTCTCACAAAAACATTTGTAAGGCAAATGTATTATGGGTCCTTGACTCAGCTTGGGAAATATTTTTATATTTCTCAGCAGCATATTCAGTCCTTTTTGCAATACATCAAAAATGGATTTTCCTCCCTTACACCTTTCCAGCTTTCCATGAAAACATGTTTGTCTGTATTATATCTTCACACATTGTTAATCATCACCTACTTGCACACTATGCTTTTTTTGTGGCCACAGACAGAAGTCCAATACTTCCTTTCTTGAAGTGAAATCATCTGTATTTTGGTAACCAGCATCTAATGTATGTGATTTCTTTCTGAATAAGCCTATTGCTACTTGCTTTTATAATACTGCTCAATTATAATGCACTCCAAATGCATTATGAAAGCTTTGAAAGTATGGAAAGTAAAAGATCATTTGCAAGGAGAACATATAAAAAAGGTCACATCTGATACTTAGATATGATTGATGCCTCCCAACTACTCCTCTTCTGAGCCATGGTGCTGTATTGATAAGCACACTTATCTTCCTCTCTGGTAAAAATGTGCTGTATTCTAGAAACAGTCAAGTACTACAAAAACTAGTGGGGTCCCCCAGAGGCATGTCCACATGTCTACTTGTTCATATTTCTGTTTTTCAGCTGTCTCACACAAGCAGAGCGTCCACATTCGGGCACATTCATCACTTCAGCATTAGGAGGCTTATCACTTGCTGTCACAAGGTGATCCACTGACAGATGCGCTGGCATTTTCATCACCCTTGACACTGTTTCCATTATATATAGCATAGGTTCTCTGAAGGGAGATGACAAGCACATGTGGAGACAAACTCTCTGAAACACCGAGTACACCCTACTCTTTCTTTTTGAGAAATACTGTGTTTCTTGAAACTTACTTGAAAAAGAGCTTTGTTTCCTGAAGAATTTTTGGTTCTTTTCATTTTGGGGAAGATGGAGATTGTGGTGGTGCTGAAGGCTCTTATTCATATGAATACAACAATTACAGCTGCTTTATAATATTTTATTTCTTCACACTATATACATTATAGCCCACCTGACAATCTCAAGGCATTTTAAAACATATACACCAAATTTTCATATGACCATTCATTTTGTGATTAAACCAAGGCACAAGGAGATGAAGAATGGCTTATTTTAAGTTATACAGCAAATCAGAAATCCTCTTTTAGCAGGTCCATTTTACATTATATGTGCTGTTTCTTTCTGCCCCCAGAGCACCAGCAGCCAATCTGGCGTAGTCTGTAGGCAAAAACTCTGAAAAACAATAATGTGACTTGAGAAACGATACTGCCTATCTCCCTTGTAATAACTTTTCTTGTACAAAGCAAGCAGAAAAAAACAATGTGTCATGTTAATATACGTTGCTTTTCTTCTTTGTTGATTTGAACTATTTATAGGGTCTCTATTATGCTCCTCTTCTGCAAGGAGGGCATACAAAAACATATTTATTGTACTGTCCATCTTGTCATCCATAGGTTGCAAGTACAATACCTCAGTATTTTGCAAGCATCATGTTCACAGCATCCACTAAATAGTGAAGTTCCATTTTGTAGATAGCATTACATATTTTTTTTCCAAGCTAGAAGAGTAGAAATTTCTTAAATTCTTCAGTGTATCTTACAATTCTTTCTTCATGTAGAAAAGTCACAGCAATGATCCCCCCAGAAATAATCTCTGTAATTCAAAATCTAATATAGTACTGAGCCATCCTTTCAGGTGTCAGTCTGTCCCCTGGTTTGCTCACAAAGCAATATACCCATACATTAGCCTATACTATCCCAAAAGGGAGGCTTTATTTCTGCTTGCGCATTGCAGTTGCCCCTCAGCACGAAGATACTGTGAATAGCATCTTTAGGCAATATAGGATAGTTATGTCAACATCCACTTGCTTGGACAGAGAATGAAACTGTGCAGCTATAACAATATTCACAAACCGGGAGGCCGAAAAACATCTATCTGGGTGGAAGTGAAAACCGTGTCTTTTCAAATTACATCAGAACCTAAGGTATGAATGGGTCCTAAAGTGCTTTTGCACTTTTAGTTGGTGGCTGACAATATGTATGGGATGGCTGGAAGGCTTTATAGTTCAGTTCTGGATATATAACAACGTATTTTGTGAACAATGGTATTTGCTGTGGATATTGTTTTACATTATTGAACCTGGCAAAAAGAGGGGCTGGAGATAAGAGGTTAAAGAAAAAAGTTGCCTCTTTTTTTTCCCTTTCTTTCTTTCTTTTTTTTTTTTTTTTCCTTTTTTATTTTTGTAATGTGGCTTATTTTCTGCAAGCACTTTGCACTTTGCATGAAAATATGTTTTTATCTAGTTCTTTGACTGTGAGGTTGTTTGCTTTGATCTGTTTTTTAGTGTTTTGAGTTCTCAGACAGTTGCCATTCATTATTTTGAAGAACTCTGGAAGCAAACACCTTCAGACAATTTGTGGAACGCATAACCAATATAACTGCACATCCCTTTTCCATCTCTTTTCTCAAAGACTCCACAGGATAGGCAAGAACCCAACTTCTGAAATTTAGATTTATCACCAAGATGACTGATCAGTAGATCTTTGATCTCAGCGGGAATCTCACGCTGGGAGTTGGACAAGGTGCAAATTTATTCGGAACAAAGCAGCCTATGTGTGGTTGTTCCCAGATGACTTTTGAGCACTGCACATTTGTAGGGATTAGTTTACAGGCTAGTTCAACAGATTTTTTTTTTCTCCATGATTATTTCAGTGTATCAAGGCATTAGACAAACAAAGCACAGACACGTTGCATTGTATATTCTCTTCTGACCATATTCTCTTGTTTTTCTAGTATATTTTCTGGATTAGTTGGGTGTGTTCATTTGTTCGGCTTTATACAGTCCTATTCTAACATATGAATTGAGCCAGAAAGTTATGCCTATTGCAAACACTGTTCTGCGAGTACACTCACCTGAATAGAAGCCCTATATATTCCAGGTAAAATGCCCTCTGCTTAATTATGACATCTCTGGTAGAACTGAGGGTCATATACGAAATCTTTATATTCACAACAAGAAGTTGTTTTTTCATGAATTCCATTAGTACTGTTTCTTTCTGCATTTAGGGAGAAGAAGAAAAAAAAAAGAAAAAAGAAAAAAAAAAAAACTCTCCACAGATTCTAGTCTTTAGCGTAACCAAATTATACAAGTCTAGTGAGAAGTGATATAAATAACAGCACTGATGTCTTCAAGCATCAACTGATGTTTGCTAGACTTGACAGGTTCTAGTAATTGAAGAACGTGTGATTGACTTGGCGCTGCCTGTGCCTCTGTGTGTTACTGTGGAAAGAGCCTTTCTTCATGTTGGTGGGGAGGGGCAGGGGGCTCCAATGCAAAAGGAAAACAGAAACGGTTTTCATTTGTTAGTTCCAAATGTCAGAACTACAGAGCCTTCAATTACTGCTCTTTTAAATGCCTGTGTGTTATTAGTATTTTTTCTCCTTGTCTTTTCCAAAATCTGAAGTGAAACAAAAATAAATGATTGTTTCTTTTTTACTGAAAGCCACTTCTCTGCCCATTGATTGATAGCTGATGGGTGTTCTTGCATCTCCAATACTCTGTGGGACCTGAAAAGTTTACACAGCACATGGATAGCTACCATGATGCTTGCTCATCCCTGGAGAACTTTTTGTTTAAACCCCTGTAATTGGCTACAGTGTCGTGGTTCAGAATGTTTGTCACAAAGCAGCATTTAAAGGACTCATTTGACTTTATAATGTCTAATTTGTGCATGTTTTTATCAGAGGGAGTGGATCTGACATGAGCACAGGGGCAAAATAAGACGTAAATTAGGACAGTAACTTCTCATAACACTCCAGAATTCCCCTTACCGTTCCATTTTTTCTGACACATCGTCCCTCCCGGATGCAAAGGGAATGAAGCACCAGCTAGGTCTGTCAGCAGCAGTGTCTTAAAACCCCTTTAAATGTTCTGAAAAAGTTTTAATGCTTATAACTGGCAGAGCAGGGGAGGAGAGCGATGTGACCTCCTTCTGTCTGCTGCTCCTCTGATACTAATTTCAGTCTGCAGACTGATTGGCAAGCCACAAACCTGTTAGATTTTTTTTTTTTTTTTTAGCTATAGGATCTGAGAGAGGGTTGTTTAATAGTGTCCAGGTCTTAAATGAACTCCTTAAAAGTTCTGATAGGGTCTGGTCTCAACATTCATTTCAAACTTTTATATCTTTTTCGAAAGATTTTCAAGAACAGATTACACAAAAGTACATCAGGAATGTCTAAGGTGCAGCAAAGCCTGCTTCAGAACATGGGTTGGAATAGATGATGTCTTCATGTATCTTCCACACCTGTTTTATGGATCTGTGATGGTAAATGGACTTAAGTCACCAGATTCTGAGCCACGGGCTTCACTGAAAATGTGATGAAGCTTTGGGCAACAGGGTAAGGAATAAATCAGATCTTGTGGTATCACCCCATTGTGCAAAATCTCCCTGGGTAAAATCACTCTTGGCATAGAATAGCACTACTAATGCATTGACTGTCCTGGTCTGAAGAGCCAAAAATGGTCTTTTTACAGGATCATCTCTGGATTAACATTTTAATGATGTGGGAGATGATTAAAAATATTATGATCAGACCTTCTCTCTGCTGTGGCTGCTGCTCACAGAATGAATGTTGACTGCAGTGGTTCATGTCCAATTTTCCACAAGGACTGTGTGTTCTCAGAGGGAAGGCCACAGTAATGGCATTCATATGCCCACAGCTTAGATTTTGCATTCTTAGAACACAATACATGCTCATAGCTTTTTGTTTTTTTTCCCCTTCTCTTTATTTTTTTGCTAGAAGCCATTCAATAGTTTACTCAACATAGCACTTCATAGTTTCGGTAGTGGACATTTATTTCATCAGTGTATAAAAGATGAACTGGGAGAGGATTTAACTGACTTATTTTTAATATTGTAGGATGATCATCTACCATGCCAGCAGATGTTTTAGAGGAGGGTGTAATAATAAAAATCATTGTTAACATAATTCTGCTACATCTCATTATTTCAAGCACTAAAAAGAATGTGCTAACAAAAGACTGGGTTATATTGATTTATGATTGTCCTCTCTTAACAGAATTCTCCTTTGAGAACACTGTCAGGCAGGGTTAAATTCCTTAACTGTTTACCCAGAAGAAGAAATAACTGGAGGAGATAAAGTAGTTGTTTTCCTTTCTGCAGTGTGTCTTTTTCTACTAAAGTTTTAGAGTGATTACCCTAATTGGGACTGTTAACAGGAAAATGAGATGCCAGCTGTTGGAGAGGGGGATAATGGAACATGCTTTGTAAAAGAAGTTTGCAAGATCAAGTCTTGGAGGACAAATTATAATTTATCTGAAGAGAATCTCCAGTTTAATGTTTGGCTGAACTAAAAATATAAGGAGATGCAATGCCTCGCTTTTTTTTCTTTTGATTTTTTTTTTAATTTGCAATAATCTAACAAAACTCAGCAGGAACACCTCAAGGAGTGAGTGTCATGTTTGACCATCCTGAAGGAGAACGTGCACGCACGTGTTCCCACACTGGCCAGGCAGAATACTTCCCTTTCCCTGGCAGAAAAGCCCAAGACAATTTCAGAAAGCTCTCAGCTAATATAAACACTATTCTCATGTTTTCGTTGCCTTGTCACTGTGAACATTTTGTGCCATCACCTAAGCCTTCCGAAGGCACCATGAATGTGGTAGTCAATGTTTCTTCTTTGTCCTGGGTTTTCTGTGCATAACACTACAAAGCCGAATGAGGATTTGAGATAAGGACACTGAGGAATATGGTTAAAAAGGAAGAAACAACTAATACAGCAGATAAAAACACCAAATAATTGCTGTGCAGACACAATAAATCTTTTGGTGGTATTGCTCATATTGGCAACATATGTGGGGCTGATGCAAGGGTTGCTGAGGAATGAAAAGAAGCCAGTTGGTTATTCTTTCCACAGTATCTCTCGGGAACAAGTGGTCTGATACGGTGCCTCTTTCACTCATCTCAGTTGTGACAGCATTCTCAGTTTAAGAGCTGAAGACAAAATTGTTACAGACAACCCTACAGTGACTAGTGCAAAAAAAACTGGTGGTACGATTTAGGCCAGATTCGTCCTGAAGGGGGTGAAATAAGACTCATCTCCTGAAGAATCTTTGCTTTTGAAAATATGGTACTGGAGTCAGCCCACTTATTTACAGACTCTTTCTTATAAAGCCATAACCGTTCTTAACATCACATCCTAATATTTAGAATACTTATAAATCACATACTGAATAAAAGTCTTCTTTACTAACCCATAAGCGTTCAGAGTCTTGCTAGCTCTGAAGAACAAAGCGGAACAAATATCAAGGCATAACTGGATGTCATTTGTTGCAGTGTTAAAATTCCACCTGAAAAAGTAGGCAGCATTTGAGACGCCCTTAGGTACCTGAAGCATCCGGATGGAGTTGGCAGTTATCATACACAATCTACAGGAAACATATGCCTTCTTGGAGCCAGCAGGAAACACCCTCAGACGTCAAAAGTGGAAGTAGTATCCCACATCTGGGCAAAAAAAATCAAGTCCATTTTTGATTACTGAAAGTGAAAGAAACCTCTTCTTAGGCTCCACTGGCTGTGCTGAAAAGGCAGATGCACAGAAAAAGGTACTGGAAGTCTGAGGTTCTGTATATTCAGCTAATAAATGTGATGCAAAGCAGGCAGTGGAGTTGTATGCAGCAGCTAGGTCTAGAAGTGCCTGCAAATGCTGCATTACTTCTAGGTATGTCACAATTTCCATTGCAAAAATCCAGTGAGACCAAGAATGTGAAAACAATCCATTCTGCACAAAAACAACTTACCAAGTAAGTCTGAGACAGACGACAGCAAATTATCTTATTCATTTCCATACTTTGCACCCAAAACTCTTAATTTTGAAACCCCTTTTGATGCAAAGTGGATAGAGACATAAAACATTATTGATTTTTTTTTAAGATCAGATTTTAAAGATTGAAAAGATTTAAATCAGGATATTTTCCATTATGTCAGATACGAGATAAAGGCAATAGTTGCCCTCACTAAACAGCTTAGAAGCTAAGGCTCTAATCATCCAGATTTTGCACCCATACTTAATTATAGACAGGACTAGTATTACTGTTTCTTATTAAGGTTTCTCAGCACTTTCCCTCTAAAGACTCTGCTTATAGTGACTGAAAACTTTAACAACGTTTAACTTGTTCAAATGGATTTAACATGCCTTTTAGCTGTTCTGTCTTAAATTGTTCCTGGAAAGTTTAAGCCAAGAGTAGAACAAAATACAAGATATACTATTTTGTTTGGATGGATGTATAAAACGCTTCTGACTATTTTTACTTCTTTCTTGTTTGTTTGTTTGTTTTCTCTCTTTCTCACCATGCTATGAAAACTCCATGTTCCAGCACAAAAGAAATTCACAAGCCAACAACCAGAATAGGGAAAAACAATGTGTGTTCTCACTTGAGACTTACTGAAGCTTCACCGCAAATAACTCTGATGTCTCTGTGCAGGTTTTGGGAAGAGGTCACTGACATGATGGCAATTTTCCTTCTAAAGTCAGCCATAGGAAATGGCTGCAGTTATTGCCTCTTGTGAGCCACCTTCTGTTGCACAAACTAGAAAATAAAGGACAGCAGCTGAACCACCTTAAGTGTCATAAGGCAGAGAAACTCATCCAAGACAAAGAACCAGTCTGAGGACACTATAATTAGATGGTTCAACCTTGGCAAGAGGGAGAGGGATATAGCATCAGTGGAGATGGGCTAATTGGGGAAAAAGTGAAACCATCAGACAGACAGACTAAGGAAATAGGATAGATATGGGGGAGACAGAAATGGAGATCGCAGGGTAGAGAGTTTGAGATGAGATGCCATCGCTCAAGAAGATGACAATGTACCATTCCTGAATCAATCACTCAGAAGTTAGGTATGATGGAATTCATCTTGCTTAGCTAGCATTCAAAGGCGGTATGAGGTGCCAAACCATATGAAGAAGAGACGACAACAACAACAAAACAATAATGGCTTTTACGTATCAAATGGAGCACAAAATTAATGATTTTTTAAAAAGTTGCTTAATGCTGCATCTCTCTGTCACAGTACCATCTCTTCCTCCATAGGAATATCAAGAAGGGTAGTTCACATTTTCAGAGTGCTCAGAACTCAAGAGATGCATGCTACAGACAAATTAGGAAATTGCTTATTCTGTCTCTAGAGAGCAGATTTCATGCTCCAAACAGATTTAATTGGATTCATAATGTGGAGGCTTCTGAAAAGCTCACCTTAAGCCTGGCCATATCTTCACCCTAAAGTCCACGGATTTGTCTCTCTGGCTAGATTTGTACTTTCTTAGTGGCAATGACCCAAACCTATATTTGAGTTTTCCTGTCAAGGAAAGCAAATGCTACACATTAGGCCACATAGCAGACAGCTGAGGACTCAGACTGGTATAAGAGTATGGGAAGGCACCAACACGATAACTCACCCTCTGTACCTCAGACAAGGAGAACGTTGCAGTTAAATATGCTGCTGTGATGATAAGTATACTCGGAGGTGCCTAAATATAAAGTGTTGGAGCAAGATAAATATTTTAGGGAGATATAACATAATTTGATACCAGCATCACTGAATAAGAAATTAACAGTCTGGGAACAGAGACAAAGCTACATAATTCATCTGTTAATGGAGGTTCTTATCCTACACTCATTACTGCAGCTGACTGACACAGAGAGGATTTCATCATCAATCGCTTGTGAATAATCTTCATCTTCACTCCCCAATTTGTTGAAGAATTACTTTGTTTGAAAGAAAAGAACTGAATTACTATTATTAATGAAAGAAAGTTCAGTTTTTAAAAAATCAATGCCCCACTGCATTAGACAAAAGAAATTGCATGATAGCATTGTCTATCCCAGAGCATCTGAACTCTAAGAGTCAAATAATGTGCAACAGGTGAATAAACATAGAAAAATGTACAGAAGGTAACAAGAATGGTTTGAAGAAAGTTAACAATGGAGACAGATGTGATTGTGTAGCATACAAATAACTGCAAATAGCAAGTACCTTTGAGTATTTTGTAGTTCCCTCCTAGATAGTTAATGAAAGGAGAGGGAAGATGAGATATAGAGCTTATCCAATCCAATATTATTTGCCATTTTCTAGTGGAAAAAAAAATCCTCTGATGTCCAGGAAGCTCAGCTGAATTCATCTTTTATTCTGGCATAATTAGGGTGTCTAGTGCCAGCAGGGATCAACCAGCCATCTACCCTAATCTCCAGTCTATCACATGCTATCAGACTTAACCCAGTTACCCTTGTACTGAGCTCAATAACTTACTCTCATCAAAAGCAGTATTTCAAGAAAAGTATCCTGCCTTAATTTGAAGACTTCTGGATACAGAGGTTTCATCAATTCCCTTGCTAATTTGTCTTAGTTAATCAAGAAATGTTTATCTAATGCCTACGCTGAAATTGTCAATTCTTAGCTTCTGCTTGTTCATTCATCTTATGTTTTTCTCAGTTATACCAAACTACATGTTATTTTCTATCTATCAAAGGTGTCACTGTTCTATAATCACCTCCATCTTCTGTCATCATTCTGATAAACTAAACAGGCTGGAAAATATTATCTCATTTTAAGACATTTTCTCTAACACAAAAATAATATGTTGCCTTTTTTGCCACCTCTGCAGTTTTTCAGCATCCCTTCTAAAATACAACACATATAGAGCAGAGTTCAGCTCCAACTTTAAATATTTATGACTTGACTCGTTTACCTAAACATTTAGTGCTGGTAGAGGACACGGGACTTACAAAAGATCCACATGTTTTTTGACAGAAAATTGGAATCCAGGTAGAATACCCCAGAGCATCCTAAATGGCAATAGATGCTTATGTTTACACAAATGAATTATGCCGTAGGTTCAAGCCTTGGACACTTTAATTTATGTGTATTTTAGATGCATTATGTGCCTAAGACCACAGCAAACAAATATCTGGTCAATGCAAGCAGCAAAATGTAGAGAGCAAATGAGCTAACCAAAAATAGGTTAAATTAATCACTTGTTAAACTACTGACTGAATTGTATACGGCCTCAAATGAATAGCTCAGATATCTATTGCTGTTTAAGATGCTCCAGGGTACTCTCTTTGGCCTTCAGTTGCCATGCTAGACACATGTGAGGTGACCATATGTTCTCTATCAATCAGGTCCACGGCGATCTCTTGGTTGTCCTAAGGTATCTCAAACAGCAAAGGCAAATATGATTTGCACATGGATACACGCCTTCTCTTTCGAGCATAAAGTCAGAACTTTACTTCCTTCCTGGCTACCTTTGTGCTGCATACATTTCTGAGCACATTCCTACTCTAACTCACAGTACCTATACGCCAAAAATTACTGGAGCTCTTTTGCGCTGCAGCACTCCGCTGAGATAAAACGCTTGTGCGTTGTAGTCCTAAAACTCTTTTAGGGAATGGATGGAATCTATCTCAACTAACATACGAGCCTTTTATAGCGGATGGAGAGACATTCGAATTCCTGCAGCAGGATTCATCTGGGCCATTTTAGAGATCTATCCTGCGATGAGATGTATTGTACCAAACTGTGTTTCTCCATGCTGACCAGAAAAAGAAATGGGGTGACTATCTCAGAGGCAAATATCTATGCTGCAGATATCAAAAGTTTTATATGATGATTTGATTATTTGTATGATTAATCCCAACTTTACTCTCTAAAATACAGTTTTATCTTACAGAGGCAAGCAGACTTTTGTGTGCAACTGCCTTATAAGGTCCTGTTATCCTTTCTGCACAACTCTAATAGTCAGGTATCTCTAATTTCTTTCAGGGATGTTCAATAATGAACAAAGTGCCGGGAGAAATTTGTGAAAAAGTTATGTTAGGAAAGAATTCAATTTACTGATTCTCCCAGGGGATCAAAAAGAAGAAAAAGAAGAGTCTGCTTTTACCACCAGGAAGAAACTGTTTTCCCTCCACGGTGTGAACATGACCTTGAGGACTGAATGTTCCTAAGCCTGGCAATCACATCTGCAGTCCCTGCAAAAGCCCAAAGGGTTTCTAGTGTAGGAATCACCTGGAATTATCCCTTAACTTGTCAGTGCTTTACTGTGCACCACTTGGGTGAAAGGGTAGCCTCAAACTGCAGCATGGTCTCTGACATTTGTAAGGTTGTTCACCCTTCAGTGTACATCTGCAACTTTCATTAATGTCAGTGGAAGTCAAGGATGTGAAACTGGACACCTCAGAATGGACCACTGGGGCCACCCTTCAAAAAGATGAAATACGGGAAGACAAGATTCACTCACACCCGCAGGAGGGACTTCAGGGGATGAATATTCTCTTCCCATTATATGCCAATCTGCATGTTAAGCTGTTTTCTGGTGCACAAAGCTGTGAAATGTCAGGCTGGCTTCATAGTAAACACAACTGAGAGCACTCAGCAGCTTGCAGAATTGGACCATCTGAGTTTTCTGAGTGTGTCTGCTACATTAAATATGACTGAAAGCATGGAGTTGTTTGGTGTGCAGAAATCACAGTGTAGAAAAAAAATGTGAAGTGCTTTTGTTACCTGAGACCAACTTGCTGTCTGCACCCAATGTGCATTATTAGACTGTTTCTGCATCACAATATGCTGAAATGTAGGTAACTTTCATAAAACCAATGCTAGAGAATAGTCAAGCAAAACTGAGCTTTTAATCTTACTGAGCTCAGTAGTGGTTTGTCTCTCAACATCTTTAGCACAATTCCAAAATACAAAAGGTCTGGTATCTATATGTTGTGCCAATTACAAATCAAGCAGGCAAATATTTAAGCTCAAGAAACAGCTTTTTGTTTTGGTTTGTATTTTTTCCCTCTGCTGCTGTCAAGGAGGCTGTTCCTGCTGCCACCACAGCAGCTACTGCCGTCGCTATTTCTGCTTCTTCTGGAACTGCTGCGACTGTGTGACACCAACAGCAGTGACATATAGAGCAGCATGATACCAGCAGCGATGGCACGAGCATCAGAGCAACAGCAACTGTAACTCCGTAACAGCAGAGGAGGCAGGAGCACGCGGCTCTCACAGGGGCTCCAGCAGGGCATCCTATGGGTGCACCTGACATTCTGGGTTATTAACTAAAAATCGGATTTTAAATAGCAATTTTGAATCAGCCCGCTGCATTGAATGAGTGAGATTCCTACTACGATTCTGAAGGGAGGAAAAGCAATTGGAAGGGTTTAGAATGCAGCAGTTATCTTTTCATTAAAATAGCATGTTTTTACTTAATTTGGAGAGTTACATTTCTAATTTTTTTTTCAAAATGGCTAGCAGTTTATAATTAATGCAATCTCCTACCAGATAAATATTAAAATCCCATCATAGCTTTGCAGGGCAAAGATTCCAGCTCACAGATGCTTCAGCTGGAGCTATGTGGTCACATAGGGTGTTATCAAGATTGTTTCTCCTGTAAGAAAACTGAAGCAGAACATAGTCTAGCATCATGCAAATGAATAGCAGATTATGAAAATTTCAGTTCTTGGGCTCAGGTAATACTACCAGGCAGCTGGGCTTTTCTGCATATGTCCTTTCCATCTCTAAATTTTGTACAGCTGGAATTTGAGGATCTTAAATTAAATTTCCTTCAGGATTTCCTGACATCTGGCAGCTTGATTGGAACACTAGATCCAGGAATGTGCAGAATTCAAGACCTGCCTTGTACATGCACAGAGCAAATTTGGAGCACTCATACAGATATGAAGCCTTTGCTCTTTTTGGAAGGTATTTTACCCCTAAATTCAACAAATCTGTTATTTTAAGACATGTCAGATTTAGAAGGTCTGCAAAATCATCAGTAAAGCATAAATGTAATCGATCCAGTGAATATGGAGCTCATTCAGCAAGCATTTACTTACTGCAAATGAGCACATATTTCTGTCTGATGAATCCCATGCAGAAATTCAGCACCTTTTGATCAAGGAAGTGATTGTCAAATCATTTCATAGCCACATTTTTCAGGATTATTTAGGATGATTTCATGAATCACCTCTCTTTTTGTCTCTTGCTCTTTCGGCCTCATCATTTCAAGTCTATTTCCTTAAGATGATAAAGATGATAAATAATCAGCTGCACTGTCTTGCTTGTTTTTAAGGAATCTGGAGCAAATTCTAATTTACACAAGTCAAATAAATTCTAGTGAGGCATTCCTTTTCACAGGAATGGCCAAGTGTGGCACACAACATTGGTTTTCCAGGACAGAAACACTGTACTGAGCCAATGTGGTAGACCTCTACTATAATTAACAAGCCTTGTGAGTAGGCAGGCTCGTGAGCCCAGGCTCAGCCCAGTGTGAAAGTGCCCACCTTGCAAGAGGAAATCCATGGTCACATCGACTCTTTTTGCAGACTATGTAGACACAGCCACCTTCTTCTCTTGGCTTTCCCTCTAAAATGCATGTAGATCCGTTGTCTCAACCTACACATTTGCAACCACGGAAAGGCTGCACATTATCCACCCAAGTTAGCTCTACTTGTCATACTGCCTAGCGGAGCTTATTGCTCAGGGTGGCTACTCTTTGCTGCCTGCAGCTGGGTTTTGCTGTGCAAATGGACTGCAGAGCACTTGGGTTAAATCTGAAACATGTACTTGGCACATCGACTGCCTTTAGCAATGTCTGTGATTGTCTGTGGATCTGAGACCCACTAGCTAGCAGGAAGCTATTAGCACCCTTCAACAGAACAGTATTTCTGCTTGTACAAAAAGAGGTCACATCGATTTATAGGCCTTCTACCACAATAAGAGCCTCAATTGCTTGCAGATGTTGTTCTTGACTGGGAATAATAGCCACCGAGTTAGCTGCAGAACATCAGAGATCTATTTAGTCACTATGAGGTCAATTCAGCTGCGCACAGATATGCGTCCGGAGCCACACAACTGTGCTTCACACAGCTTCCAGTTCACACACCAGGAGAGCACAGATTTTTCCATATGCCCCATGTGATATCTGCCAGCCCTGTGTTAGTGCCCCACATATTCCAGGACACCTCAAATCACACTGTGTCATCAACCAAAAAGCCAAAAGAGAGAGGCATATTAAAACCTCCAAAAACCTGTGTGAAGGATTAAACTGTGTGAAAAGTGTCTCTGTGTGTGATTTATATACACAAAATGCAATGATTTAGTTACAGTCATGAAATACCAGTGAATGTGGCTGTGGTGGCTGAGATAACATTTCTCATGTCCTCCTTGTATGCCTCCTTCTGCTCCCTTCAAGGATTTAGTAGTTACTATCACTGGTTCAAACACAACAGTCATTGTGCATAAACACCTCCATACACTGCCTGAAAGCTCTTTTTTGACAGGATTTACCCTCTCCAGATGCAACTGGGCAGCATCCAAATTCTCTACAAGACAAGCCAGCTACTTGCAGCACAGTAAAAAAGAATAGTTGAACAATCTCGCTTTAATCTTCAGTTAGCAGAATCCTCTTTTCCTCTTGTTCTCTTTCAATTGGGCAGGGGCACCTGCTGTAGAAATGTAGTAAATCAGCCAAGTCCTCAGAAAATAATCTTTCCTATAGGTTTCTGTACTCCTAAAAACATCAGTGTGGGTGTATAGCTTTTTCTTACTCTCTCAGAGAGTTCCCACTGATTCTCAGGTAGACTCTAATGTGTCCTGCCTTGTCATTTGACCACCACAGAAATCACCCCAGGCGCTTCCCATAGTTAATGAAACCATTCAGGGTAAGACTCATCTTGCCTATTACTGGCTATCCAAACATGAGGCATTTAGGTTAAGGCATTCCCTCTGTAGCCCATATATTCATGAGCCTCCAAAGGATAATACATTTCACCTAATATCAAAATTATCTCCAAACAGAATGATATGTCTTCTGGTCTTTTTATTTATTTATTTATTTTGACTGTTTAGGCCACAAGCTTAGAGACTTGGCTTTTAAAAAATTAAGACAGAAGGCATGAATCCTATCTGGATCCTCTGTTTTTGAATGTTTTGGCCCAGCTGGCCAAGTTTGCTATCCTGCTGAGCTCTCAAACAAAAAAAAAAGAGAAAATTACAGATGTGATTTATCTCATCTCACTTTGTATATCTAGCAGTCGAAGAAGGTCAATTCCTCCTACCACCAGAAAAGACAAATTTATGCCTGGAGAGAAACTGAAGCACCCTGGCCAGGAAGTGGGGAGCAGGGGGAAAGTTAGTTGATATTTTTGCATGTGAATTAAAAATAGCATCAGGCAGTATACTTATATCTTTCCTTTTTAGTTGTATGAAGTAACTTTAGTTATCTAAAGTAGAGCAAACTAGTCCTTTGCTTTGTAACTTCCCTTCCCTATCTTATTTACACTACAGATTGCTTCAGTGCATGCTTATAGTTAAACTAATATCTCCTCTGTTTTAGCACTACTATCTTTTTTTTTGTCTTTTTTTGTGTGTGTGTGTGTTTTCACATTATAGGATCAAATTTATTATTTAGCACTAAAAGGTCCACTGCTGATTTCAGCTGCACTTCATTTGTTTGCACCTACATTTTGCTCTGCATGGCAAAATGCTTTTAATAGTAGCAGCATGTCTCTTTTTTTCTTTGTGAACAATGTCCAAATAATGCAAACATTTATGATTCAGTCATTAATTTGTGTTAAATTCCCTGTTTGCCTCCCTGTTCACAGGTGTCCTTCCTGTTCAGGTAAGACTGAACATTCATGTTCAGAAGTAGCCTTACCAGATCAATCAGCCTATAGTTTCTAAAGTTTTTTTGTAGTTTGGAAAGCAGCTTGTCCCATGAAAGGAAAGCAAAGTGGAAAATGGACAAAGTGGAAAGTACAGTCATATCATCTCTAAATGCTGCATTGCTCACTGTCACCATTTCAGGAACAAGCCTGATTTGAAAACAAATGTCTTCTATTCCTCCTCCAGTGAAAGAAAATCAATTTGTGCATGTCCACTCCTAATTAAATGTTCTCCAGAGTACCTGGAACCCAATCTGTTGTGAGGTTCTGTTTACTTTTCCTATTTTCTTTTTATTTTCCCTACTCCGTTCTTAGCTTCAGGGCTGCAAGACTAAGACGATATGTAAAATACATCAATGCTGCTATTACAACAGTCTCATTGTTCAGCAGTCTTAGAGACTTACAGCATGATAGGAATAAAACTCCAGCCCTTACAGTCTCTGGTGTATTTTGTCCATATGTCACCTTCTTTCAGCATTTCAACCCATAGGGGATTTCTTGCCATAACTGGCCACTGCTGCCAACACTGAAGCATTTGGGCTCAGATATAATGTACTTGGACTGTAAAGAAATATGCAGGAGACAGATGGCAGGAGATGAGATTTTATTATTGTGCTGCTTCTCCCTTTAGAGTAAATCCCAGAATACATACTGTTGAATTTACACTGCCAGTTGTGGTTAGAAAGAGGAAACAACCACTAGACGGCACATCGAAGGAGATAACTTTCCATATTACAAGCACGCAGCACTTGCAATCACTGTCCCCTACAAAGAAGGAAATGTGTTAAAATGGATAGATCAAGAGCCAAAACATCTTGGTAGTGGTGAGATAAAGAAAACTAAAAGAAAACCAGGTCTGCATTCCCCGTTATAGAACAGCCCAGAAAGGAAAATACTGTCATTAGTATTGATTTTTGTTCTCTCCACAAAGCAGAAGGACTGCAGAAACGCACGCTGCTGTTTGTACAGAGCGTGTGTCAGCAGAAAAAGGAGGGAGCACACATGGGAACATCTGTTCTGAGAAACCAGTTGAAAATAACCATGTAATAGCATGACAGAAACATCTGTGCCATACGCAGCCTACCATGAACAGTGCATCGGGAGGGACAAGGACGCAAGCAAGTCTGGAGGTGAGGAAGAGGCTCTCTGCTAGGCGGGAAACGCTTCACTGATCCCTTCTCCTCATTGCAGTCACTTTCCAATTACAAGCTCGCAGTACAGAAGGAGATGTGTGACATGGGCAGATGCTGCAGAAAGGGCTGCACTACATATCAGATGGCCCAAGGAACTGCTGAAGAAACATGCTGGGCAGCAATCTCAATTACGGGACAAGCAGCCAGCTAAACACAATATTAGTCAGAGTTGCTGTGCCATGTGCTAACTAATAGTGCATTTTTTTTCTTGTTTTGAAGAGAACAGAGAAATAATGGATTACATTGTATCTGTTCAAACAGTAATGCAAAACTGAATTTCTGTTTCAAATGCAGTGAGGCCGTAGGCTGGATCCATTCAGTCTCTTAGGCAGTCAAAGGGATTGTAATCCAGCAGGCAAGGAAAAATGGCAATTCGGTGAGCAACAAGTTTTCCCTATGCAATTTTCACTTCAGCCATCAGCAAGAAGACAGACTTCTCTTTTGTCAGGCTTTAGCATAGATCCTGATGCCATCAGAATAAAGAAAGAATGAAGGAGTCCAGTTCACTAAATTTTCAAAGGCTCCTACAACAAATACTTTCATATGTACATTTGCATATAGGTGGAGGAGTCAATATGAGTACATTATTCAAGAGAACAAGCAAGTAGTTTTGCATTATTCCTGAGTCGCATATGTATCACCCATTTTCAAAATATGCAAATTTAGTATACCAGCCATGCAATTTCATCACTTTTCTATACATATCACCCATTTCTCAAGCTTTAGACAATTTGGCGTTCTGTGTAAAATCTAATAACATTCTGGTAAATTTTCAAAATATGTCAGAGTAGGGAGAATTTCAATGCCTTTATTGTTCATGTGAACTGATATTCAATAGGCTTCCAACTTCACCAGCAATATTTTTGCTAATTATTCATCTTATATGTTAAAATCATTTTGTGATGCATAAAGTCAATACTTTAGAATCTGATTGCTTAAAAAATGTGTCAGAGAAAAAAAAAAGGAGAAAAATAATTCACTGTCTTGAAAGCACTGGAGGATATTGTTTCAATCTGTCAATAGATCTTGATGGTTGGCCTTTCCAAAGGGGAGGTGGTATGACATGGAAAAAGCACTGCAGACCACAGCCATTCGAAACAGCTGACATCATTGTTATAACAAAATTATCAGTCATCACTGTAGGCATGAAAAAACAGACTATTTCAGGGAACAAAATTTCTGCCTGCTTGTTCCTCTCCAACACTTTGACTTTCTTCCTTACTCATTAAGTTAGTAAAAATAGTACTACTGTCAGTGGGCAACATTGTCATCTATGTCTAAGAGATGGCTAGTGAGGAGGAAAAAATTCTTAACATAGCGATATTGGAAAATTCATCAAAAATGGCTGTGAAAAAAAGCTGAAAATTCTTTGAGTGGGAAAGAGCTGGTCACCAGAAGCTTTGCCAACAAGACTGCTGTCATTTTCTTCACACTTCTTTTCACACAGATCACAATCTTCCTCCGCCATCTCTTCTTTAGGACAGTAACTTTTGGATAGGCTCCCAGATTTAACATCAGTGAAAGAAAAAGACCAAATGCCTGAAGAAATCCTAAGAGTTTTGACCAATCATTAAGAAAAACAAATGTTTTCTGCTTAGAGAGAGGCTTTGGCAAAAGCCTGTCACCAACCAAAGAAAATAAAATGGCTGTGTCTTAATCTGCTTTTTTCTAATGTCCATAAATGAACCACTCTCTTCAACGAATAAATAAAATAAATAGCTCCTTAGCATTTATATCTAAACATGCAGGATTACAAAAAGAGGGCAAATGGGGGTAAGGTAAAGAGAAAAGAAATGAGTAACAATCAGCATCTCAAGTACTTTTGCACGTTCTATTTTTTCTATAGCACATTGAATGTGAAGCTAATAGCAAGAAATTTAGATGACATGACTAACACAGGTAACAGGAGATTAAAAGGAAGATGGGGGAGATGGGGATATACAGGAGACTTAGAGGAAGGAAGGAAAAGCAGCAGTGTAAATAAGAGCACATAGCAGACAAAAGCAACTAAAGATCAGACAAGGAGCTAAAAGATCCAGAAGTGATAACCAGCTGATGAAGGCAGTCAGCAAAGCAGCCAACAAAGCAGCACTCACTAAAGCTGATAAAAGCCAGGGTTTTGACTGATAATAGGTTGATTAATGCTTACTTGTTGGAGTGAGGTTGATTGCAGGCAATCAGCTACACCCCACGTATTTTAAGTGTGAAAGAGAATATGGATCCTCCCTGCATGATCCAAAAGGCCTGAGGATGGGGTAAACAACCGATTGGCAAAGACATGAGTGTAGCTTTACTGAAGTCAGACAAACTCAGATGGGAATTGCAGCATTAATTTTAAGCATATTTGGCACCAATGACAAACCACTGGAACAAACCATTGACAGAGGAGGTGGACTCACCATCTGTTGATACTTTCAATAATATAATTGAATGTCTTTCTGGAAAAATATATATTTTATACAAGCACGTGTTACTGAGCTCAAAACAGAAGAAGCTGCAGGAAATTTAAGGTCTGTGAAAATACACGTCATCAGAAAAGTTGAACTATTGGTCTCTCTACTCTATAAATCTGTAAATCTTTTTCCCAGGAGCACCCTTGGAGTGGTAAAGTGGTACCAAATGGCATATAAAAAATAAACCATTGACACCATTATGCACAGTGATATAAAACAGACCATAATAGTTAAATCTTGTCTGTGTATGTGTATACATATTAAAACAAAGGTTAACTAGAAAAGTTCAAACTCATATATCTGAGGTATCTCTATGAACTCAATAAACTGTGCTGTACTGTTGTGATTTGTGCAGTAAAATGACTGTGGAACCATAAATTATGAGATGACACTGCAAATTATGAGGTATCTGTTGGATTAAAATGAGATAGTGTATTATATCTGACTCATAGTGCTACATTTTTCTGCTTGGTTTAGGATTTAGCTTCTGATAGTTTGTATTCTTTGCTAATTAAAATCAAATATTCACAGAAGGAAAGCTACTTTATACACTTGACCCGTGTCCCTCTAGCTGAAGTCAGGAATAACCCATTGGAGCTACAGAGCCGAAATCTGTTTTCCCTTTGTCACAGTGCTGCAACTTCTGTAAAAGTCCATGAGAGCAAACTGTCACCCTTCGAATACAGTACAGGCTTTTCTCTTCAGTCACTAAATTTTACAAAAGTTGTAGGTCCAAGAAGCCAAAACAAGAGACAAAAAAACCTAATTATTCCCGTTCTTATTTTACCCAACATAACTTGAAACTTCCACAGTCTCAACATACAGAAGAAATCTTATCAAAGGTAGGCACCTACGTTAGATACGCTTGTATCTGAGTTTGCCACCTCAGCTCCATTTTGTGTCAGCAGAAAGAAATAAACACTGCTAAGATGTGATTTTTTCCTGTTTTAAAGTAGTTGTCTACAATAATGCAGATGAAAATGCCTATTTCATTTAAAGGATGACCAGAAAGGATAATGTAGTGTGAACTCTAAAATTGGGTGAGATGAATCCCATTCTGCACGTCTCCTTCTGGATCAGCAGGATCTGCACTATCTATCTCAGAAGTTTGCTAACTCCCACATATAAATGAAGAGATATGTCATGTTTACTCTGTGCCACTGCATCCTTAACGAGGACTGACTTACCTGAACTAGTTCACTTGGATTAAAGCATCAGTAAAAAATCTTTAGGGTTTTGACTTGAGTTAGTAATTTGAGTTCCATCCTAGATTCCCATAGAAATTGTGGGCAGGACTCAGCAGCAATCTAGTGCAATTTTATATACCTTGTGGCATCCACAACATTTGCAGATTGCTGGGAGATATAAGACAGGACCTTCAGGATACCTGTGACCTTCTAACTATAGGCCAAGGAGGATATCCCATCACATCCAAAATATCTATGAACCAAATCTTACTTTCCCCCCCCCCCTTTTTTTTTTTGTCTGAGTGAATAGTACATATTAATTAGCAAGGACCTTGAAATAGGTAATCTAATGGACTGTCCCCCAGCACTGGTGAGCAAGGGACTCCCCAGCTCATTCCGCTAAAAACTTTTCACTTCATTCAAACATATGGTCCTGTGCCACTGTCATGCTCTATCCTTGCTTGCGTAATTAGTTTCATAAACTTTATCCAGTTCCATACATTTTTTTTAACCTAGACAGTTCTATAGTTTTCAAGGGATAAGGAAAATTACCTCATCATCATTCCATTACAGGGCCACACTTTATCACTTATTTCTCATGAAAGAAAGAACGAAAGAAAGAACGAAAGGAAGAAAGGAAGAAAGGAAGAAAGAACGAAAGAAAGAAAGGAAGAAAGGAAGAAAGGAAGAAAGGAAGAAAGGAAGAAAGGAAGAAAGGAAGAAAGGAAGAAAGGAAGAAAGGAAGAAAGGAAGAAAGGAAGAAAGGAAGAAAGGAAGAAAGGAAGAAAGGAAGAAAGAAAGAAAGAAAGAAAGAAAGAAAGAAAGAAAGAAAGAAAGAAAGAAAGAAAGAAAGAAAGAAAGAAAGAAAGAAAGAAAGAAAGAAAGAAAGAAAGAAAGAAAGAAAGAAAGAAAGAAAGAAAGAAAGAAAGAAAGAAAGAAAGAAAGAAAGAAAGAAAGAAAGAAAGAAAGAAAAGTTTTCCTGTGGAAAACTTGACTTAGGCAAAACTTCATTTTTAACCTGATCTAAAGTGTAAATGAGTATTTCACATTACACTAGCCTTTTATTCTATTTTAAAGTCTTAACATTTACAAATTTATTACATGGAACATTTATTTTATTTAGAATTTAATTAATAGGAACTATTCACAGTCATTTGAAATGCACTCCACGTTGATTGAAATAATTAGTGTAGGGCTACTCAATATTTACTTAAGATAGGAATCTAGAGGGATTTGATAAAATTAATTAGCAGGAACTAATTATAGTTAGGATATGAGTTAGGGTTTAATAAATATAATTAAAGAGTACAAATGGTGGATTCTTAATTAATAGATACTAGTTGCCAAACATTGAAGGGAGATTATCATATTTCTGTGCGGGACATGCTATTCAGCACACCTTCAGTTCCAGTGGAAATAGTGACATTTAAAGGGCTCAGAGAGAGGGTTGTGAGGGAGTTAAAACAGATAAACTAATTGGTTTCAATTTTGCAGTCAAAGTATCTGATCAATTAAGGAAAAGTTGCCTTCTGAAATGGATAAATTCCTGCTTGCAATATACGGGCATATGGCACAGTGGCTACGGGACACAGTTTTAGCGGTATGTACGCATTTAATACTGATCATAGGACTCTCAGTATTACTTAGCTGCTTCTGAATGTTCTACTTGGCACCAGTTCACTTCCTTTATATGCCTAAATCCTCTAAAAATATGTCCTTCCCTTTGTGTTTTACTATCCTACTTTCAAAATGCCTGAGAAGAAAGGTGTTGTGCCTGTAATTTCTCCAAAGACTGTGAAGTAATCAACTACTACAGTATTCAACACTGTGTAAATATTATGATAAATTGATGAAAGAATTGCTCTCTATTTCAAGACAGAAGTCGGTACATGTTGTAAATTAACTTTCTGTATTTGGATTCTCCATGCAGTCAGGGTTCATCACACCCTAAGGCTTCTTAACATATGTCTACATAGCAATCCAGAAACACAACTGCTGTGTTACAGGCTGGTTTTTGACCTGTGTACCTAGACATCTCAGGAAGAACGAGAGTGAGAGTACAGTATATTTCTGTTTTTCAAAATTCTGAAAGGCAGACCAGCCAATGAGATATGACATTGACTTTCATCTGGACAAAGCAACAACTGGTCTATGACATCTTTTGTATTCCCTGTGTCACCCCTAAGGGTTGATTTACAGACTACTTAATGAAAAATCATCCTAACTCACCAAAAATCAAATTTCACAGTTCCCAGGAAACCAAGAAGTGATGGAAACACACAAAGTGAATATTTACAGTATGAACAGTAATGCTATCAAGAAGAAAAATTTCCCTATACGGAATCCTATATGGCCCTTTTAAGAATTCAGCTGAAAATTGAAGTAAAGACTGCATATTTTGTCCCAACAGACTTTTACCCTCAGATTCAATTATCTCTCAATTATCTCTCAAATGAGTATTATCTCAAATCAAAATGCACAGCTATAGAATAGGCACATATAAAATCTGAAGAAACTTTTTCCCTCTCTAGACATGTTCATCTCAAAGCCCAAATAAGAAAGTGTCCTTAGTAAAAGACATTTGAACTTATTCCAGTTACCATACACTAGGTATTGTGCCATAATCAAGAAGTTCTTAAGATTAAAACAATTACTTAAATTCTTAGCTCCTGCTTGCTCATAGAAATGTTTGGTTAACTTTGCCATATATTTCTAGCAGTCTGGCAGCACCCCTTTGCTGCTGTCAAATATCCAGCTCACCTTTCTCACAGAAACCTATGAAACCAGGAGATTACCTGTTTGCCAGGTCTTTCATTGTGAGAGGTAGTATAGAAAAGTATGAACCCAGTCCAACAAGGGAAATGCACAGAATCTTAATATAATTCAGGCATTGTTAACCCATCCAGCTAAATCACCTCATACCTGCTCTTTAAGGTTTGTTCAGATATGACTAAAAGCTAAATTTCATTTTCATCTCCTCTCTTTTAAGTATCACTGTAAAGCAGGAAGCTTTAAAAGTTAGTCATTCCAAAAAATTTTCTCCCTGATTTTTTTTACCTTAAATTGAATGTAAAATAACAACAGAGTACTGAACATTTTATATCTGCCATAAGCATAAAGTAGCAATAAGTCTAGCAGTTTTATTAGAGATTTTTAAAATAATATTACACTATTACTTGTCATTATTAATAGCAATAAGAATGTAAAATAACATCTTCTGTGTGTCATTGTCTTCCTGAAATATTGCTTGGCTCCAGTCAAAGCCCAGGAAAAATATTCCGCAAAGTACTCCAAAAGCCACATTGCAGCAGACTTTGTTGGACACGAAAGAATAGAGCTGATGACCAAAGATACATTCCTCTCCAAACTGCATCAGACTGAAGCTGGAAAATAACATGTCTTGTTATAACCCCCTTGGTCATCCCACATAAGTGTGCATAGGTTGTGGGTGGGAAGCCATTCCCCAAGCAGGAAAGCTGGATAATCAGCAGCTCTATGTCCCACTTTAAACATCAGAGATTGCTTCTTTTGGGACCACACTATCATCTCTTGATCACTATTCATGAGACAGGAAGAGTTACTTTTGTGCTATATCTTCACAGAAATAGATGGTCCCCTCCCTGGAGAGGCAGAGATGATGAAGGGGTATATTCATTCTTGGCCGTGATCAGGACAGATGGGGAGAAAGGCAGGCTTAAAGAGAGAATGGGAGAAGAAAGTCGTTAGGAGAGGCATAGTCCAAGTTTATACATCATTTCCTCTGTTTTCTTTCTTAATATAAAATAAAAATTTAACAGTATGCAAGTGAGATGTAGCCATAGAGAGAATTTACTTCTTCATTCCAGTAAGTGATCTTCACAGTAGCGAGGGAGAGAGAGCTATCTTCATATGCTTGTTCTGAAAGCAATTTTAAATATGAGAAGATAGTTTGGAAGTAGCCACCAAACTATCTATAAACCATTTGCACACTTGCTCTTCCACAGTCTACCTTGAAGCCAGCAGTAACAGAAACTTAAGCAATTTTACCTTGTTCTTTTGCTCTTAGCAGCACTGAGAGACAGACACATTGCTACAGGTTTGCCTTCTTGCCCAGGAACGGTGCACACTTTTGAAGGACCTTCTCAAGCCTGAAGACTGACAAGACCGCCTCTATCCCTTCTTTACCTTCTCCTGTCATTGTCATACCATCACATTTATTGCTTTTCTGAATTTCCCCTCTCCATTGCTTAGCCGTGAAGTGATCTCACCAACAGAAGGATATTGTCATTGTTAAACTTGTCAAATAGCAAATGGTTCCAAATGGTGAAATCATGGTAATGTACATATAGTAGTCCTGCCTGCGGATCTTAGGCATCCATGTGTGCATCATTTCACAGTGCATCTGAAATAAATGCTGAAATACTCAACTGAAAACTGGGTCAAGCAGATGTGCAGTCTAACAAAAACCTGTGTGGCCCAGTGATCAGAAAACAGGACCAGGGCCAGGACTTCCCAGTTAGCTCCGTTGGCTCAGACACAGATCTTTTTTTAGAATTACTTAGTTACTCAGCTATTTGTAAGTAATAACTGCTCCTTATTCTGTGTCATACAAAAGAATTTCTGTGTGATTTTATCCAGTTGTAAGATTTCCAGATGAGCAGGTTTATAACATACTGCAGCACAAAGTCAAGGAGGTTATCTGTCTTGGAATGCGTTAAGCTCATAGCGTCTCCAAAAGGATCCTTCTCCCAGCCACCTTTCCATGCAGAGTCCAGACAGGCATCTCATCAGATGCAGTGATCTCCCAATTTATCCACAGCAGAGATGAAGTACGCCTGGGAGGGAAACAAGGATTGTTTTTATCACGTACACCCCTCACTTTTTACTAACATTTTTTTGGGGGAAAGGGTCAACTTTGGGATCTGCAGGCGTAGAAGGAGACCTGCCCTTCTATTTCATTGATGCAAGGGTTTCAGCATCACCCCATCAGCTGCCTCCCAGGAAAAATCAGTAGGGCTGCAGCCTGGTTAAGGAGACTCAAATTGATGTTACCATTATTCCTTTTGTTATGAAAGCAAATATATTCCTTTTGTTATAAAAGTTCATTTCACGATATTACATGTGCAGTGTGAGTGTTCGCCAAGGCGGTAAAGGGAATGAAAGCATCCACAGCAGTTTCTGAAAAGAGAAGCTGTGTTATCTAATTGCCCATCTATTCTGATCATGCCTCTTTTCCTGTTAACTTGACCTACCTTTGAATCTCTCCTGGCCTGCGGTTCAAAATCCGCAGAAGAATTTGAAGTCATTACTTGCCACAGTCCTTTTTTGTGCATTTTCCGTCACAAACCCACATTGATCAGCAGTTTCCAGAAATATTATGTCTACTATTGATGAAGACATCAGCTCCTCCTGTCTATACTGCTGTCATTTCTTTACAAGTACACTGCTAAACTGGCCATATCCACATTGAGATTAAGAGCTTAGCAGGAACACTCATTTTACCTGGAAAAATAAAAGTGCCCAGAGTTACAGGCAAAAGCCTGCCCTGCAGTGGACCTAGAATGCTAAGGCTGTGCTTGTCCTTATGGCCAAGAAAGTGATGTGACAAACTAGATACCCCTTTTTTTCCCACTTCTGAATCTTAGTTCTTGTTAAGGAATCACATCCATTTAAAGGGGCTTATGGAGAATTGGACATTTCTAAGGCAAATAATCTCTGAGGTGAAAACTTTCTACATTTTTATTTGTACCAAAAGGTCATTTTTTCAGACTTACAGAAATATACGTTTATATATAAAGAATATCCCAACACTTCAGGCACTGTGAAAGCAGCAACCCCCTTGTCTTTTGAACATTGACAGAATCGCTTCTACTTTTCATGTAACTAAACCCACATCCTCTCTAAAACTGCTCTTATGGCTTGACATTATATCTTAAGGATAACCGGCCACTGCCATATGTGAAGATATCTTTTGGTTTCCCCCTTCAGTAACAAGATGCACTATAAAATGCAGTAGCCCCACAGAAATGAAATGAAGATTTTGGAAAAGAGAAATAGACTTAAAAATCAGAAGACCCAAATTCAATTCTTAGCTTGGTAGAACATTCCCACTCAGATGCAGGGAAATCATATAATCTTTTGCTGGAAATATCAGCATTTCTTTGCAAAACAGAAATTGCATTGTACTTTCCAAGGGTGCTGAGGGGAGCTGAGGCTTGTAAGTACTCAGGTGAACGAACAGGCAGCACTGGACCTTCAGGGAGATAAAGTTATATTTGATTGAATTACGGTGTAGCACCAGGGTCATGCACACAGTGCACACAGAAACCTCTACAAATTCCTCCTACAGCATAAATGGATGAGCCCTTGACTGCCTGATGGTCTTTCTGAGGTCCTGCTATCATGCTGATCATAATTCTGGGCAGTTGCTAGCTGGTTTCACAGCTATGCCTATATGCAGAAGACTAAGTGGACAAAAAGCTTAAAAATTAAATGTGCTACCCCTCTTCTTCATCTTCTTTCCTTTCCCCAAGAGAAAACTCTCTGGGCTTAGATGCATTAAAAAAGTTTAGGATGACTTTCCCAGTCTCTGTTAGCAACTGTCTGAAAAGTATGCATTTTTTTTTTCTTCCCAACGTCAATAGAAAGCAAAAACTGTTCTGTTTCTGAATCCTTCAGGTTTTGGTGTTGAAGTCCCATTCACAAATGGGGTTCTACTCCCATGAAGTTTCTTGGCTTCAGACAAAACTTATGACAAGCACAACGTGGTTAAATACAGAAATTTCTCATCTGGACCACAGAAGTCAGCTGTAGTGGGGTTTCAAATGGAATGAGTGCTCATTCGTATTCCCCAGAAAAGAGTTGGGAAAGCAGAAGTGTCACTGAGCCTTGCAAATTTAATGTAAGATTCATAACAATCTTCCCTCCTTCCTTCCTTCCTTCCTTCCTTCCTTCCTTCCTTCCTTCCTTCCTTCCTTCCTTCCTTCCTTCCTTCCTTCCTTCCTTCCTTCCTTCCTTCCTTCCTTCCTTCCTTCCTTCCTTCCTTCCTTCCTTCCTTCCTTCCTTCCTTCCTTCCTTCCTCCCTCCCTCCCTCCCTCCCTCCCTCCCTTCCTTCCTTCCTTCCTTCCTTCCTTCCTTCCTTCCTTCCTTCCTTCCTTCCTTCCTTCCTTCCTTCCTTCCTTCCTTCCTTCCTTCCTTCCTTCCTTCCTTCCTTCCTTCCTTCCTTCCTTCCTTCCTTCCTTCCTTCCTTCCTTCCTTCCTTCCTTCCTTCCTTCCTTCCTTCCTTCCTTCCTTCCTTCCTTCCTTCCTTCCTTCCTTCCTTCCTCTATTCTTACCAAAACCAGTCATGTGAAAACTCAGTCTCCTTGCCATTGTGTGTGTGTCTCTGTTTAAGCCTATTCTTCTGGCTGCAGAGAAGCTTGGAAGTGTGACACAGGTGTTGCAGAGCAAATGCAGGAGCAAGACAGTAAGTAATAAGATGTTTGATTTTGTAATGTAATTCTGGGGTTCCTAAGTCATGTTTCTTGCATGATGAGGTTAGTGTTATTGGGCTTTTTACATTTGAATACTAGGTTTGTTATCAGCAGACTGCTTTAGACTGTCTTCTACTGAAGGGTAGTATGCAAATTATTATGGTCTTGAACATGTACTAAAGCCATTTACTCAAAAGGATTTTGGGTACAGTGCTTGGGGAAAATCTAAACATACGAGAATACTTGCTTTTCCTGTCAGCGAAAACCCCCAGGCAAACATAATACATAAAAAACTAAACAGTTAAATGAAGCAGCAAGACAACATATGCACCAAGTCCTTCCTAGCCTTTGTTTTTGTGTTATGTTCATTATCATTCTCCTACCACGGCAGAACAGCAGACACTCAAATAACTGAAAAAAAATGAAATATCTGATTTCATTCAGCACCCAGGAAGCACTGGTATACATATATTTTTTTTTCTCAGTGCCTATTTCAGATTAAGGTATTCTGCTGATCTGTAAGCAATAATACCAATCTATAGGCAACAACATCTGTGATGATATTCTAAGTAAAGGCAACAGTCAAATGGACCCATGGACCACTGGCTCAGCTATACTGCAGGAACGTATACTGCCTTTCAGACCATCTAGCTCACGCAAGGCACCCATATGTCAGCTAGTATATATGACAACAGGTCTGCTGGACAAGACCTGCGTCCTTTTGAACCAGCAATTAACTGCCAGGAGATACACTGGTGCATCTCAAATGATGTTAGAAACCTATGTTTAGAAAACTGAATCAAACCATCATTATATAAGCACCTATTATAGTTAATGGAGATGTAATCAATGCAATCTATAAAGACCAGAGAGCTGAAGAGATTCTCTGGTCTGTATTGACCAGGTCGTCATTGATTGTAACACAATCATAGACATCTACTGCAACAGTAGACATTTATAGTATATAACTAAGTTCAGATTTCTTAAGTTCAACAGAGCACCATGGCATCTTCATTTGGTTTCCAGATGGACAGCAGTAATAAATGTTTTCTCAGTTTGGAATCAACTATTTTAAATGGTAAATGAAAAAAAAAAGCCCCTTTGCAAAGAGTTTTAATGTAATTTAACGAAAGTAAGGAAGAATATAAGAATGGTCTCACTTACATACCATGCAGCCCTGTATTGTGTCTCCCACAGAGGCTGTAAGCAGATGCCCAGGGAAGAGTAAGAATAGAGTAACCACATGATATCCTTGAATACTAACCCAGTCTTTTTTTTTTTTAGTCTTTTATCATAGAGCATTTAAAAGTACTATGCAGTATTTAAATATTGTGTCATCTATAACACCTAGTTTTATGGTCATAGCTGCATTCTAAATATGCCTATTTATTAACAGTATAAATATATGACATAGGTACACAACTATATGTGTTCTCATTCAGATTTTTAAGTTGTAAAATAGAGGATTCCCTAACTCCCATTTGGCTGTCATTAGAGGATTTAAAACTGATATATGTTTTTACAGAAGCAGGTACTTTTTATTCTTTTGCCTGAACAATTTGTATGAAAAAAAGGTATTATGATTCACCAAAGTATATATTACAAAATCCATCCTTCCGATATGATTAGTAAAAGAGAAGTGTGGTTAACCCTATCCTGCCAGTGTTTTTACATAACCATGCTCATCTGAAAAATCAAATTTCATTTTTAAGTGTGTTCTTTCCCTCCATCTTTCCTGTTTCACTATATGTCGAAAATTTTCAGAAAACAGTCTTTTCACATATTGACAGTGGCAAGACGGGAAGCTGACCTGTTCACCTCAGTGAGCTAGAGACTTCAGAGACTAACTGCAGTCATTGAAGCTTGATCAGCTTATAGGAGGTATTGCATGTCAACACCAGTGGAGGCAGCTGGAACTGATGACCAAAAAGACCCTCCCTGTCCTGTGTTCTTACTAAAGAGAAACATGTTTAGACACAGGACCTTCCCTACACTTTTTTTTTCTATTTCTTTTTTGTTTTATTTTTTCTCTATTAAACAAACAAACAAAAAAAAAAAAAAAGAGGAGACAATACCTCCTGTCTTCACAAAACACAAAACATTTACAGATGCAAAATTGAAACTCAAGTGAGCCAAGAGTTCAAGATAGAAGACGCAAACTGGCTATTTTTAGCACATAATACAACTAAACTTGTACTAATACAACAAAAGATCCAAGACTACTTTTGACGACTGCCATAGAATGACCCACATCCATATTACTTACTCTCCTAGCCTACAAAGCAGAAAAGCTATGTGAAAATTGTCACTGGTCAATGCCAACTCCCACATCATGCCTATGAACTCATTAGAAGAATGCTAGTTGCACAAACCAAAACGGCATCAGAGACTACTGTAATCTTTGAATAATGAGGGCAATTAAAATCCAAACATGATTTTTTTCATGTACTAGTACAGATACAGCCTGCATGTCAATCTGTGTACTAATTATCAATGGAGATATGCTTGAGACAAACAAGACCTACCACACAACAATAGGATGCTCATGCTACCAGTGGTGTAGTGTAAGACCAGCTGTGATCCTGCATATGGATCCTGGGTTCTTGATAGTAGATATACTTTTCCATCAGAAGTTGGTCACTAGTGTTGAAAGCTCATTACTTCACAACTCAGTTATGACCAAGTGAATAGCAATTATGCCGCTAACTACGCTGTAGATGTAGGCATGAAGATATATGGCTTTTCTAGTTATTTTTATTCTTGTCCATTTCTGGTGTAAAATGAATGTAATTGGGGAAAGCTGCTATGGACAGTGAAATATTAACTTCTCTGTTCGAGACATTTTTGTCATTTTAATTGCAAGGTCTTAAATAACATTGGCAAAGCTTTGTTTTGCATTGATTATATTGCTGTATAAAACTCTCTATTATGTGAATTTGTGAATTCTCACAAGAATCAATCATAATTACACATGGCCCAATACAGTTAGAATCAAAACAATAGATCAATTTGTACTATATATGCATTAAATAAAGCAATTTCTATTAGGCAATCAACCAAAAATAAGATCTTTATAACAACATTTTAGTTATTTAACCATAAAGCCATAGTAAGCAGACCTTCAGAGGTCCTCTATAAATAAGGCTTATATTCCTCCAAGATGTGTTAATCTAAACCACAAGGATAGCCTTTTTTTTTTTGTACATTTTATTCACATAAATCATGATCTTGAATGTCTAGCTTTTAGTTTCCACATAAACAAAATTAGTTAGATTTTGTAAAATCCAGAACAGGACTGATTCAATTTTATCCGAACCACCGTTTGAAGGACATGGAGCTTCTAGAGAGGGTCCAGCGGAGAGCCACGAAGATGATTAAGGGACTGGAGCATCTATCTTATGAGGAAAGACTAAGCGAGCTGGGCCTGTTTAGCGTGGAGAAGAGAAGGCTGAGAGGAGATTTGATCAACATGTTCAAGTACCTGAGGGGTGATTGTAGGGAGGATGAGGCCAGGCTCTTCTCCTTGGTGGTCGGTGACAAGACGATGGGTAACGGGTACAAGCTGAAACACAGGCAGTTCCATCTCCATGTGAGGAAGAGCTTCTTTCCTGGGAGGTTGACAGAGCCCTGGCACAGGCTGCCCAGAGAGGCTATGGAGGCTCCTTCTCCGGAGATCTTCAAAACCTGCCTGGATGCCACCCTGTGCCACGTGCTCTAGGTGTCCCTGCTGGAGCAGGGGGGTTGGACTAGATGATCTCTGGAGGTTCCTTCCAACTTCAATCATTCTGTGATTCTGTGATATGTGGCTTTAAAGTAAAAGGGGATCAAACTACTAACAAGAGTGACATGCATAGCTAAAATACCATTTAAAATTTTGATAAACTAGCCCTGGAAATATGCTAAGCAAATTGTGAACCAAAAATTTTACTTACAAACTAAAGTTCACTAAGGGTTCTCTAAAACCTATAAGCCATAAGAAAAATGAGAAATATTTTATCCTGAATTGGCATGGACCCAGGCGCATACTTGCCTTCTGTAATAATCAAACGATTTTAAAACACATTGGGTACACTTCTGCCCAATTATTGTATCCATTAGATGGAATCAGGTGTGCTTAGAAGGAGGTCCATTGCACTTCTGCAAGTTCTTCATTTTTTCCATACTGTGGCATGGACTATTTATCTTGGGTCACTCTCTTTTCTTTTTTTTTTTTCTTTTTCTTACAATTCTTCAAAAGTTGTGGTTTCATGTAGTTCTGAACCTTTTCATCACTCCAGCTTGTATTCCAAGGTGGAAGAAGGGCACAGCAGTCTCTTCGCAGTGAGTAAAGACCACCTCTCCAAATATGGCCTTGGAACCATTGAAACGTAATGTTTGTATATGATCCTTGTGATAACTGCTTCTCCTGTGTGTCAAGGAGCAGAATAATCTAAATGTTCCTGTATAAAGAAAGAAAATGAAGTAGTGTTAAGTTGTATGTAAACCTCACTAAGAAAGCATAGGAGTAGGTAGTGTATGACAAGATGGACTAAAGTATAAAGAAAGATGTAAGAAAAGGCATTTCCTCCATCTTTCTGTACACGGTTGTTATTTCTAACATAATATAAAGCTAAAATGGCCTTCCAGGAATATGAGTGAAATCCCTCTGGCATCATGAGGTCTTAAACAAGTCCCAACATTAATTTAACCCATGTGTTTTAAGAAAGGCTTTTGCCTGAAAAAGAGCAAATGTGCCAAAGGATTGCTCATCCTAACCTGCAGAAAAAGCTTTTACCAAATAGACAGGGTAATGCAGTAGGTGGAGATAATGCAACTCTGTCCCTACAAATACGTGTTACCTCTCTTTTCCTCCTCATTCCTCTCGTTCTTGTCATGCTATGGATAAAACAGCAGGTGTCCATTCACTTTCTAGGAGTGCTCATGAAAAGACACCAACTGCCCACTCTGGAATCTGGAGTTCTGCACTCCTGGACAAAGGCAGAAACACTGAGTGAAATGTGGGGTTTCCCCACAAAGCCCCTTTCTTCACCACAAGGCCCCTCAACTCTCACTCATGGAGACCATTTCAAGAACAGAAATAAGTTTAGTTCAGCTCCTGATCTTTTTCTCTCTACCTTCCCTGATGGGACGCTCAATTCTTTCCATTTTGGCATAGGGTTTGTGACATAGAGACCTGTCTGTGAGGAATGAGTCTCAGACTAATATCTCATTTCACATAAGCCAACAAGCAGTCTTCACATGGTAATGCTTTCCAGCCACTGTGGCTGCAATGGCTGTAAGCCTTCATCTATAAATTCTTTTTTAGTTGCTCATTTCTGTCAAGCTGGTCTAATCTACTTACACCTGGCACATTAATTCTTATCTTTTCCCTGCAACATTGTAATTATATGTTATTTCCAGCAATAATTAATTCTCTCTCAAGCGGGCTTTTTATAGCTTATAAGTCAAAGTGGGCTGCACCATACTAAATAATTAATTCAGACTGTGTTTTATGTCATGACATACACACAGCCCCCGGGTGTAATTGTTACAAAATTCTTTTGAGAAGAAAGTCCTTGGTTCCCAGGGGCTGTATAGACTAGAAAGCACCAATTATAACGGTTATTTCTCTCAGACCAACAGTAGGTGCATTTAGTTCCTTCTACCAACAATCTATTTATGGCTGTTATTTCCAGAACGTCTCACTGAGTATGAACGTACAAGAACATGCAACTGTCCTTAGTATGTGAGTGACTAGTTATCTGCAGAGGACCTTGCAGAAGCTTGCATACTTATCTCCAGTTGCCTGTATATCCCTGGTTTCTTATTCGTACACAAAAAGGATGTTCATATGACAGAAAAAAAAAAAAAGTGATATGAGGTTGTGTCTATGAGGCATAGACAAGCTGCCTTCTCACTCCAGAAATGCAGGGGGGGGAAAGAAAGAAAAGAAAATGAGAAATACTTACTTAAAAACTAACTAGGAAGACAGATTAGGTAACAGAAGTCTGGAAGTCGCAGTATGCCTGAAAGGATTTGCCAGAATCCAGTGAGATAATGTTTGAAAGATGAGAGAACTCTATAATAGGAAAAGTATAATTACCAATCATGAGCAATAAAGAACGCAAATATATTGAAAACAGTTATATCACAAATCTCCTTATCAGAGAAAGGATACCAGCTGCACATGGTAGAGAAAGATCAGAGTCTAGCATTGTATAGAAAACATGAATAGTGGCAATTTAAATTGCTTGTGTATAATGAAGCATCAGAAGAGAACATGCTTAGCAAATGTTATTCTTGGACACCTTAAGGCAATAGCTTCCAAATTTTGTTTGTTTCTGCCTTACTTCTGTGGCTGGTAAGAATGATGGCAGCAGTAATGCCTGGTCCTAGTTTCATTCTCCTCATTCTCCTTCTCCTTTCCTATATTGCATTTACCAGTAAATGGTACCACAGGATCATTCAGTGAGTCAGACCGAGCAGAGAACTGTAAATTTTGTTTTTCTGAGATTCAAGAATAACTGAGAACGACGTACTGTTCAATTTTACTGATAGGAACAGTCATATTATAAATAGCCAAAGGTTTATATAAATGCATACATTTCCTAGAGTAAAATGCATGCGTAGCCTAACCAAACTAAAGTCTTGAATCAGACTGATCTTTTCTACCAGGTAACATTTGATCCTATTGTTCTGTCCTATTTTCTGATTCTATGGATTTGTGAGCAGAAAAGGAGCCTGTGATAGCAACGGGACTGTAAGTCTAGGTCTTTTCTAAGGGGCAATTGTGTAGCATGCTGTCATTGTTTGTTTTTTCATGAAAATGAGATGTTTTAATGAAACTGAATAAACAGGAGGAGCACATGATTTACACAAAGACAATCAAGGAGATGCGAGGCTACTTACAGGTAACTTGTCATCAATTGCTACAAGGAGCTCTGTAGGTATCACATAGCTTCTAAGTGTGCAAAGATTTAAATTAAGCACTCTATGCACACTCTCTTGGGAGACACAAAGGGTTCATATGATGCCCATCCCAAATTTATGCTCTTTACAGAATGACTGTGACATGAAGCTGGAGGTTGAAACGTGAACACCAGGGTTGTGAAGTGGTTGGGGGATTACAGTGGATTCCTTCTGCTTCCCCCAAGGAGAGGCAGAGAGAGCCTCACACTCTGGCACCATTCAACCTGCAAACTGCCATGCCCACCACCTAAGTCTATGTGGAAAGGAGGATAAGATTACTTCAAACTGCTTGAAAGTACCTGTGACAGATTTGAATCTCATTAAGGGAGGAAGGAGCCAGCCAATGGCCGCAAGCAGCGCGGCGGGCAGGACGGATCCAGCGGTAATGAGACAAGGTCAGAAATGCTCGGCGAATGCAATCGATCATAACGACAGGATGCCTTTACGCCCACTTCCCGCAAAAACGCCTTGACTTCCCCAGCTGCACAAGGAGGCACCCTGTCCTCATGCGATGAAGCCTGCGCATCCCTCTGCTGCTCATGTCTGCACGATAGCGCTCTAGCCATCAAACATCCCTAAGAACCACGAGCAGGTTAACAGACTGGCAATTAACAGTAACCTTCAGCAATATGGCTACAAGGAGGCCTGGAGCACTCCTGCAGCCCCTCAATATGCAGCGTGTCGGCAATATTTCTTTTCTTTTAAGGCTGCAGTGGATGGGCGAGGGCTAAACAACAGGAAAATATCAATCATATCTGCGACATGCTGGAAATGAGAAGTACATGGCACAATTTTTTCTGCTGTGCCTCTCACAGAGAGCTTGGAGGATAATAGGAGCTTTGCTTTTGTATCATTTCATGAAAATTACTGGAAGTTTTTGGCCTGTGTTAGATTATTGTTTTTTTATATATTTTTTTTTCCAACAGAATTAAAATGTAAAGGCTTATGTGGGATCAAGAAGGAGGAAAAAGGAGGAAAGTTTTGGACTGAAAAATGAAAACATATCCTTCTCACCTTCTAAATGATAGGTTTCATAAGAACTGGCAAAAAGCCAGAACTCTGTCAGCTTCTTGTCTAAATACGAAAATTTCCATGACAGCTCTATTATGCAGAATTTTGACATCCCATGCGGTCCTGGTGCCTATAAAGAACACAGCTCACTATCTCCCTTCCCTCACATGATGAAGGTAAATGCAGCTTCCTAAAAAGCTTGAATAAAAGCCAGCTTAAAAACTGATTCACAAGGTCATTAGTGCTGTTGCAGTTGTTTATTCATTATGTTATTTATACTGTGGCATCCGGTCACATTATAAGCATTAAAATAAAATATCCCTCCATAAGGTGGCAATAATTGTCATCTTCCCATTAAGCACCCCTACTCATCACATGGGCAGAAGCAAGCTCCAGGATTTTAGCTGGGACCTGCTGATCTGAATGGACATGACAAAACTCACCTCATTTTCTGAAGAGTGATAAACATGTGCCATAACCAATACTCAGAAGCAAAATCTTAGAAATGCCATGTCTTAGTCAATGGCTAAAGATAAGGACTCCAGAAAATAACAAAATATCTTTGAGGAGTTTTGTAATGATGGTGACTACAATAATCATTTAGGTATACATACATATGGCATGAGCTTAGTAGAGGACAAGAAGATTAAGTAAATCTCATTCAAACTGGTATTAAGGAAACCTGAAGGTCTTGGTCACTAGCAATTAGAATCTACAGAAGTTTTTATGCATTACTAGATATTCAAGATGTCCTAAAGCCAGTCCTTGAAATTTAGTAAACAGCAGGTTTATGAATGCATGTGAAACAATAAACTGTACAAAACAATCTCTATTGTATACAATGTATACGGAAGAAGGAATGAAATCCTGCAAAAAAAAAAAATTTAAATGTGGTGGCGTAACTAAAGATGTGATTATAATGCACATATGCAGGGTGGTCAAAATAAGGTTTATCTAGAAATGATAACACAGGCATTTACGAATTTTCAAGGGCTCAGCTTTCAATCCCCCTTTTTTGCTGTCTTATGACATATCAGCTTTAGCTCTTTTACATACTTAGATGCAAAACTAACCTTGTTTGGAACACATTTTCAAGGTCTTGCCTTCTAATTTAAAAATAAAACAGAGAAATTTCCCCTGCATTTTTAAAACAGTGGCATGAAAATGAAATGCAATTTCCTTAAATGTCAAGATTTCCAAATCTGATTGGGAACACATCACACATACTTTTTGTTTCAGTCTTACCACAACTATCTGATTTGTTAGTGAAAAATATTAGGAGAGATGAAGGTCAAAAACTACAGCAATTTCCTGTTAGGTAGATGTCTCTGAATCAGAAGGAGCTGTGGCATGGTTAAGAGTGCAAAATATTCCTCTATCAAGTGCTGCTTGACTTGATTCTTACGTACTGTCATGGATACCTCTCTTTGGAAAGAAAAGTCTGTAATTTTTGTGTCAATTCCGTAAACATAAGTCCACATCAGAAAAGTTGGGGAAGAGTTAAATTCATAAAAACACCTCCAGTTTCATCTGGCTAAATTCAGATGCCTACAGTGCAGATATTTGCATCAATGATGCCACTGTCTGTGCTCCCTTGTCTGTGCTGTTGATGGAGAGAAACTGCCACTTCTAAAGCTCAGCTAATTTCAGCCAAGTGTAGGAAAGCAGATCAAATGAAGGAAGCCCTACAACTGCCTATTTCTCTCCATCAGCTATAGCAGTTTAGACAGTCCTTTAGTTGTAGATACCCGCACTGTGAGTAAGTGAAGTTAGATCAGATGAATCTTATATCTATATAGATGTTGCAGTTTGAAGTCGGGTGGGAGGGTGGCTAATTTGATAAGAGATGAATCCCCTGATGCTCCATCCGATCCTTGGAGGTTAGAGGGATTGGGGGCAGCTGGACTCACCTTTGAATAAGGATATCAAATACTGTGGTAGCTATAGGCCCACCTCTGGCAGCACCAGGTTCACGAACAGTCTGTTAACTGTAGGTCCAATTGCCTTCAAAATAAGTAGTAGAGTTCACGAATAGCATGATTTATTCAAATGCAACATTTACAAAGCAGGTTTTAGATGTCAGTACAGAAAACTGCAGTGTGCGGTTCTTAGCTAGCTCCAATGTACAAATGCGCAATAATCACTCACTTAAGAAGATGGGAGAGGGCTCTTAGCCTCGAGGAGTCTCCTCAGGCAGTGTCCGAACCCAAGCGGAGGAAAAGGGTTCAGCCCATAGATTGATCCAGAAGTTACAATGGAGTCTTCCCTCTTCAACTCTCCTCTCCTTAGCTCACCTTTTATACATATAATTCTTTACATTCAGGTGGAGCTTGAGTGACTGTAGTCATATGTGATTTTGTTATTGATTGGTGAAAAAGTCTCTCCCTTTCATTTAAAGGTATAGTCAATTGAAAATCTAGAGCGCATGCCCAGTAAGAAGCAGTCATACCTTGAAGTTGGGTAATTTTGGGGATGGAGGTGTGTTTTGACATTATAATGAGATTATAATGAGCAAAGTTCAAACGAAGTTCATCCTAAAGGAGTGATTTGCCACCCTTGCTGGCTCAGCACCAGACATGTTACTGTATATCTCCCATTAGACAGCCACTGTGCGGCTTATCAGTAGCCCAGCACAGGGAGTGCAACAGAGTTTGGCCGCGGTGTCTTCACGCCGCTCCATCCTCCCTTATTCCCCTTTGCAGCTGCGAGGAGGGCAGATTGGGCTGCCTAGGGAACTGTGGAGGAGCTGAGTCCATGCATACCAAGCATCCTGGAAGTGGCAACTGTGTCTCACCCCAAGCAAGCTTCTATAATGCCAAAATTTCTGTCGGGCCCTAGTTTTTCTCTAAGTTGCCCCTTTTCAAGCAACTCTTCCCAAGTAGGTGTCAGCCTTTCCTGTACTTTCATCATATTAATTAAGAGATAGAATACAGACTTTATTCATCATACACCAAACGGTCTAGTTTATCTGTCACCATCTCTATTACTACAGACATTTCAACATAACTGGTTACTCTTAGCTATTTGTCTCAGTCACCTTAATCATACTGTTTCATTCCGCTTGCTGGACTCATTCAACATTTTTTTTCATGTAAGGGTATAATACAGGATGCATTTATGAAATTCTAGGACTATCTATCTGATGATTTTGAAGCATCATTTTTGAAAATACTTATTCATTGCCTGATACTCCTGTCACAACTGCTTATAGATACAGTTTTGACATAGACTTTTCATGACATTAGGAACCACCACTGTGGATGGTGGCACAAAATATCCATCCGTTCCCTTTATGAAGCCTGGTTTCCATCACCCTACCAGCCAGATGAATAATACAGGGTCCAGAGGGTAGATACATTGATGTTACAGGTCGGGAGGAGAAATGTGCTTGGAAGTGCTGCTAAAGTTAAAGGTGCCTTTCCTCGAATTGGCAATGCTACAGCCAGTCAAACCATATTATATGGTTGATATATCCAGATGTGACATGCCACTGTAACATACCATTGGCCCAAGATACAGATAGTGTTTTCTGAAAATTGTGATTATAAATGTTCAAAACAAAAGGATTTTATGTATTTTTTCCTTCTTTTTAAAAGTTTTTAAACCCATTTACCAAGTGTCAGAGTCCATGAAATAGAATGATGTAGGCTGCTCAAGTTAAGATGCTGGAGCAGAAATACGAGAAAAACCTGGGTAATTTCCCATTACCTGCTAGCATCAAATACTTGAAATCTGGCTGCCCTGCTTGAATCACAATAAAGCCATTTTTTCCCCTGTGAGAAGCAACAGAATCTTAACCAGGTTCATTATTTCCACTTCTCTGCTGCTTTATTTCTGATATTATTAACCACTGCATTACTGGAATCTGTTATTCCCTACCCACATGCAAGTAAACGAAATAAACAATCCAGATTTTCTTCGTTAGAGCTTAAAAAGTAGTAATGCCTTTAATATTCTTCTCTATTATCTTTGCTCAACTTTATTATAGTTGCTTAATAGATGGAAAATATATATATATATAGCAAAGGAAGCTACTCCATGTCAGCAGGTTATCTTTTTGAATGGACTAAAATTTACTTTGGAGTTCTGTTTTTCCACCGCAGATCCCTAGCCTCTAGAACACCTATTTACCTTACAGATCATGCCGACGATCTCCCTTTCTGTTAAGTTTCTGGAAACACTAAAATGTCTTGAGGCACTTCTCCCCACAGCGCACTATCCTTTTCAAGGCCTTATCTATGTCAGCGAGGAGTTTCATCTTCATTCTTACAGGAACATAAGAGGATACATAAAAAGGACTCTCTTTCAGGTACGTGTGCTATATAGGTGTCTGTATCCTTCTCTCTTGTCAAAGCAGTTTGCTATCCCAAGAATATGATGACAAGAAATTTTAATCTGACCCTGGAAGTGCCATGACACTGGCCTCTCTCTTCTTCTTGCCTGTTGAAGTCTTCAGACACAAATACAAGAGTTGCAAGACCACAAGCATAGCAAGCTAGTCTGGATGTTCTGGGAGAACTGCTAAGATAGGAGAGTTTGAATGGTTTAGGCTTTCTTACCTACGTAGTCATAAATACACAAGGACCTACACCAACATCTCACCAGCTAAAAAAAAAATAAGACACCTGGTTGCAGTATCAGACTCACAACTTTTGCATCTTCCTTCTGCACAGGTTCCCCAGATTCCTCAATTGGAGTGCACATGGTGCTTGAGACAGCTTAGGGGATATTCAATTCAACAAGGGGATGGTGAGAAATTCTGTTTTGCCATGGAGACTCCTTTGTGACTTTATGTACTTGCTGGGTAAGACAGTTGCTGAGTGATACAAGAAGTTGAATTTGATTAAACGTGACTGCATATTCAGATTAGATGCCAAAATCCCTCAAGTCAGCTGTCAGATTTCAGGTGTCTAAGCCCTTTTCTCTTTCTTTCTTTGACCCTATGTTGTGAAGACAATCCACGACACAAAGCCTCAAAACACTGGTGAGAGCCTTTCCAGCGCTGTCATGGAGTTCTGTGTTTTGTCGTGAGACTCAGGGACAGATACCATTTGTTCCAAAATCCAGTCCCTGATGTGCAACTGCCTCCTTGAATGGGTTCCCTTTATTTTCTAGAAGCCTAAAAGTTGGTTGTGCTTACACATCACCCTTGCCTTCATTTATTGACACTTTCAGAAAATAATTATCATCTCAGTTGTCTTAAATATCCATCTATGAAATGACTTGCATTGTGGAAGTGCCTGTCTGCTCACTAACTATAGAGGACTGTGTGAGTTATACTCTGAACGATCTCTGATGCCTGGTTCTTTAACTCTTTGTGACTAAAGGTTAGTCACTGGGAACACAAAGACCCAGTGAGGATCAGAAGAGCAGTAACAGACAGAAGAACACTGATAGCCTAATCAGTGACAAAGAGCACATTAGATCTCTACTCTCTAGTCTAATTTTCCATTTTTATAGGACTTATAGGTAGCTAAAAGGAATTCTTGGAAGGTGCAAAACTTATTAAGGGGTATATAGAGGAAGGACAAAAAATGGCGAAAGCAAGGGATAAAGTTATATCAGGGAAGAGCAAGTGTATGAAAACAGGAAGAAGGTGCAAGGGGAGTTGTTTTTCATATACTTGCCTGACCGCTTGAACGCCATAGCTCATCCTATATTTTTATTAAATTCTATTTCTCTTTTTTTGTGAGAGGACTCTTTATTCTGCCAAACATTTGAGAACTGCCAGCAGGACTAGCTGGCTGGCAGCATACAAAGCCTGAAGACCATGAATATCCAGACCATGAATTACTTCAGGGTTTAGGCATCAGCAGCTGAAGACACGGGGTTGTGGGGACCCCATGGTGGGAGCTACTGGATAGATTGAACAACTGAGAACACCTCCTGGAGAGACCCATATGGTGTGTCTCCATATTCCATGGAGAAGGGGAGCAGGATTTAAATCTTTGAATCTTTAAATCAGGCCATCTCTGTTCATGTCTATATAAGTCCTGAGTGTGCTTATGTGGGTGCCAGGAATGACCTTGATTTCTCTCTGTGTTGTTCTGGGTAGTAGGCCCCCTGAGTGCTCTAACTACCTGATGAAGCTACTACTAATAGCCCCCACTGAGGCACTCGGAGACATTTGAGGTGCCATAGGATGTATATCCATCCAGATAATCAGTGGGAAACCAGACGGGATACTCTGGGACATTTCAAATAGCAGCAGATGCCATATGGATAGGAATGAGAGTCACATGTTTGAAAATGGACCAGATTCCTGTATGGGAATCCATCATTAAACACAACTAATCCAAGACCTTGTCATCAGTTGATTTCCATGTCTTTCAGTTCACCTACATGTAGTATGTGTCTACTTGTCTGAAGGAAATGTTCTGATCTCCTCACATGAAAACACAGATTATTGTCATTATTCTTCCCCAGATGAGTGCTAACTGTGCTGTATCTCACACAGTAGGGACTGCTTTTCAGAAGAGGTATTCCTAACCTTCCCTGCATGCTGCAGCTCACTGGGAATACCTTGGAAAGGCAATGAGAGCAAAGTGCTGGCTCAGCATTCAGGACAAGCAGAGCTATGCACAGCTCATTTGCTTTTACAATAACTCTTTGTGCTAAAACAGTTTATTCTTTTTAACCTTTACACTCCTAAATCCTTTTTAAAATGAGGCTATATGACAAAAGAGCAGGTCTGTATAGCACAACCACTTAAATAAGCCTGCCTTTCATCCTATTCCTCCTGCTGTGAACTGACAAGGGGCACTAGCCCCTTCTTCATAAAGATGGAATTTGGCAGTGGGAGTTGGTAATCCCTGCATGGAGCAGCAAGAGATAATCCATGGGTTTAGACATCATGGATTTCCTCTTCTCCCACCTCTTTTCCCACTCCCTCCCCATCTCTATTGACCGGGTATCTATAATGTTTATGGATCAGGACAACAAACCCAGGGGTTTTCCACTGAGGGCTGGGGGCATATTCAGCATCACTGAACCTGCTATCTCATGACTGATGAGTTAGAGACATTGCAAGGGTGATGCTGATGAAAGGAGGGAGATCACTTGCTATCCAGCTACTTACACTTAATTTTGTATTACACAGTGATTTTCCTATGGCTGGTTAGAGTGTAGTTTTCTTTTTTTTTCTTTTTTACTCTCCAAATGACAGCAGCATTGATCAGATACTAGTTCTTTTTTTTTTTTCCAAATCAAAGTAAATAAATATTTTGTTTGCATTTTTTTAGCCCTGAGTATGCTTTTGATCCATTTTTAGACTTCCTCTCAACCCTGCCTTTCTCAGCACTATCCATTAGCCAAAGTTTAACATTCTGGAACTTCCACCCCGACTTGAAAGCAGTATGTTAAATTATGCAGCTGAATTCCATCAGTCAATTTCTCCTTTGCTGTCAACACAGCAACTACATTTTTTATTGTCTGAACAAGCTCATCCCATATAACAGGCTGCAAAAACATCAGAGAAAAAAAATAGAAAAGAAAAAGATCAACACAGAACAATACTACTTGGGCCTACATTTAAAAAAGAAAAGGATTTTCTCCTTTTCTCACAAGGATTTTTGTATTTTTTTTCCCAGAACAAAATGAAAATATTTCTCCTTTTTCATATAGGATAAGCCAGACATTGCCTTCTTTAACGTGTGGAAGTCTGGGTCATTCAGACCAGTCTGCCGTGGATAAAAAATGTGCAAAGTTGACCATGTCAGCAAGGCACAGATCATCTGACCTATCAACTTTATAAAATAAAAGCTAATGAAGTAATGGCAGAAAAAGTCAACTAGTACCCATGGAACAATTGCAGCATCCTTACCTCTGCAGAAATTGTTTGCAAATTACATGTTAGTATTATATACAATAGATATGCAGAGCTATGTGCTTTTATACTGTGCTAAAGCTATTGCTACTGCAATTTCTTCTAGATTAGGTCTAGATGATCTACTATGCATGTAATCTTAATAGTAGCTAAAATGGGAATAAAACCTTTATGAAAACCACTGTGGTTAGCTTACTTTAAGACAGGAATTCAGTCAGCAACCCACTGGAATTACTTATGTTTTGACTAAGGTACTTGGATCCTTTTATTGAACATTCCACTTTCAGTGCATACATCCCATGGATATAAAATGATGGATCTCCTTGGATTTTAAACCAGCGGCACTTTATACCATTAATAAATATTCATTTTCCTGCTATCCCTCCAGTGGTATTTCATCATCAATCATGGCTCAAATCACAGCTGTGAGAGCTGTTTATGCTTTACTGTTCTCCTCTACATGATTTGGCAGATACTTACAGAATTATTGGAGTGTGGAGGTAAAGGGGGGCTGCAGAAGGAAGAAGAGAGGGCATGCTTTGTTTTGGGGGAGTTTCTGGTTTGTTTGCTTGTTTGTTTTAAATCTTCATGCCCATATTTGTTCCCAGAGCTGAAGTGTTTTTGTTTTGCCTTCCAAAGTACACATAAATCACTCCATTGGTCTCAACTGCCCTGTGAAAATAAAAATGATCCCAAACTGTTCAAGAATTACTCAGGGAGTATTCAGTGTTCAATATGTCAGAGCAGCAAAGACAGACGCTCAGGAAGAGGAAGATTACAATCAATGAAGAAAAATCAATAGCGTGTAGAAGTTATCCTGCTGCCAGCATTTTCAAGAAAAGGCTTCTCCGTTCCCCAGTATCATTACATGTGGAAGATTATTAGAATCTGAGCAGCCAAAGTGAAGCCATAATCATCACCCCTTTGCTTTTTTTAAAATGTTCTTAGTGTAAATCAACATTTCACTTTGACTTAATAAACAAAACAACCCAGTCTCCGACCAATGCAGCATTTTATATATTTGCTTTATCTGTCATTGTAAATGAAAAGAGATGAGACTCAAAAGTACCTTAAAACACAGCCTGGAGAAGTTTTTGCAATGACTGGAGTCTTTGGCTACAATATTTTCTGCTTGCTTTCTTTTGATTCTCCCATTTGTATGTTTTTCTGTTTCTCCGGCCAAACCTGTGGATCCTGACCGCTCAACTCGGCTTGTTAATGAGATGGTCACTTCTTGATTGTCCCCTGAAGATCAACCAAGCAGCCAATGAAATCACTGGGTTTTGTAGAGCACCATTTGCATGACTGGGATCAGAGAGTGGAGCGAGGCTGGAGGAGCGCGGGCTGTGGGGGACTGCGGTACAGCGGGTAGGATGTTAGTGCTGGGACAGTTCATGGAGGAAAGGTTGGACTTGATGATCTTGAAGGTCTTTTCCAACCATAATGATTCTATGAGGACCTTCGGGAAATACACATGTTTTATTGTATCAGTGGACAGAAAGAAATAACTGCAAGTCTAACAGTATCTTTCTGGCCCTGATTTAGTAAAGTATCTCTGTTCTGGAAAAAAGATTGAATATATGCAAGAATACTAATTGGAGGTATGATAGATAAGTATTTAAATGCCTTCCTGATTCTGGTATCCATGTAAAAATAAGAGTGGCTTATAAGTTAATATATAGTCCATTTTAATAATAAATATATACATGCACTGAGAAACTTTTTTCTGTAAAAAAAAAAATCAGAAATTTATGTCAAGATTGATTTCATAACCCTTCACTTCCCAAAATCCTCTAAATTATGGTGACAACTATTAGCAAATGCAGATGTCCAGACTCATAAACTTGAATTTATATGATCTAGGGACTGCTTGTGGATGCAGTTGTTTGTTTCATTTATGAAAATATCGACTGTGTGTACAAAATAGGGGCAACTTTTTAAATGCCATTTGAAATAGATTTCCAAGGGCCTTCTCAGCATCATCATGCAGTCTATTACTGAATGTGGTACAGTAGATGTCTGTGAGAGATCACAGGTGACACAAGTCTGTCTATTGTATCCCTGTTTTGAGAGGACTTCTTTATAGTCATAAATGTGCCAACATGGATGTAAAGCAAAGGTTGAGTAATAGTTGCTTAATTCTGACAATTGTTTGAGTGCTTGAGGTTTTTTTTCTGATGTTTGGGATTTTGAATTTTTGTGGGCAATAGTTGTGTTAGGACATATAGAGATTAACTAAACAAAATCATTTATTACATTGATTTCTCTGTTACTACTATGGTTGTCTCTGGAATATCCATCATACGAAGCACATGCAAATGTTTCACAAAACCCAGGGGAAACCCCAGAGGAATCAAATGAGAGATACATTTTCTTTGCTTAATCTGGAACTGACCAAAGGGTAGAATGAATCTGCAAGAAATTTAGTCTGCAATGCACCGTGGACTCCAGCGAGAGCCTGATTCTAGTCTTAGAGCTAATAACAAAAAGAGTAGGTGTATGCTGAACCTGGAACACACGGCGTTCAGTTCGGCTTCTACCAGAATGAAATAAAATCGATTTTTTCCAGAGAGGAAATCATAAATAGCACAAAATTTCACTTTCTCACATGATCCTTCAAGCTACATGCTAGGCAATTTGTCACTTTTGAGAGCTATGGTAGGTAAAAAGTTAATTCTTTAGAAGTGGAACTCTCCAGCAGTTCTTGGAGTAATGGACTAGGATCTGGAAGTAAAAGTGATTTGTCTTGCCTGGCAAAGGTATCCTTTACCTGAGAAGAGAAAATGCCAAACCCAATACTTTAGACCCAAATGTTAGTTTTAATTTTTATGAAAGAAGCCTCTCAAATTCTTCTTGTAAACAATTCTTAAAAATAGCAAGTTTCTGTGTTAAAGTAATAGAAGCTACGAGGAGCTTCTGTGTATGTAGAGTGCCAGAAAAAAATAAAACTCCGTCTGGGTTTACCCAGGAAGGGGCATTCTCCAAGTAAGTGAAGGAAGAGTAAAGTGACAGTTTGCCCAAAACATTGCTAATTATAAACATCACAAATTTATTTTAGCACAGTGTAACCTACATTTGTCATGGGATGCAGCAGATGATATAATTTTTACCTCTTTTTCCTCCTTTATCATGCAGGAATTCCTCTATAGTCAGTGAAAAGAACAAGGCAGAGATATTATATAGTCTATCTGGGATTAAATGAATTATGCCTTAAATTCTAATAACTGTTTTTTTTTTCATGTCTATCTGTGTTGTATCTAAAACCAGCACTGACTCAAGTACAGATGTCTATATAGTAGGTACCTATATCCAGTCACATAAATCCAGATCTTAACGTTATTTATTCACCAATTTGACCCAATTGCATCTAGACAGAACTGAAAATCTCTTAAACATCTATTACTGAACCTTGTGAAGATTCAGCCAATTTTTAGCAATGAGGACTAAAATTTGTATCATGTTGGCTAACATATGTTTCTTTTTCTGTTTATTTTCTGTCTGATCAGCTGCAGACTAATAATACTCAGGAAGTCTCCCATCAAATCTTCGAGAGTTCTATGGCTCAAATGCACACCTCTTGAATTTTATACTGTCTCACTTAATTAATAGTTCTGTGCATGAAAATTTAGGGCACAGCCCTGCAAAGATGAATGTGTGTAAAAACTTCTTAAATGTCTTTTTCCTATGAATAAATGAATGCAGGATTCTTTTCCCAATGATAGATTTTAAAGAGAAATCCAGGTACCTGTCCCAGTTAAAATCAGTAAGATTCAAAGATTTGGGCAATTTTAAATATTCTGTCAGATACTCTTGTAAGTATGTTCATCCTTCAAAAAGGCTGGTCCTTTGTAAGGTGCTGCAAAATTTACCCAGAAGAAAGGCAGTACATCCTCCCAAATGCAAATAAGTGACATTCCTTATCTTCTGCTCTTCCTTTGAGTAGAACCCTTTTATTATTTGTCTATTTATCTATTTTCATATTCCCTCAAAATGTATCAGTTCAGAACCAAGAACAGGGAAAATGTTTTCCCTTTAGTTTACCGTATGTTCATGCTAAAAGTATAAAATATTTCTCACATGCTCTTTGCATAATTGCTCTCTATAATCAAGTGTTGCAGTAGAAAAATCCCTGTTCATTAGTGGCAAATATTATACATACACACATGCACATACATACACTCACCTCATTTAAACGTATTAGCAGCAAAGTTAAATCAAGTAAATATCTGCAAGCTGTACAGGATTTAAGACAAACTGAAGATGTGTGTTTCTTCAAATTGTGTAAGGATAATGGCTTTTAAAATAATCTCCTGGGCATTGTTTTCATGAATACAATTTTGAAGGCATGTGTATAAGTCACATCTTTCATCAGAACAATTGCTTTTTATTGCTTTTGCCTTAAATATAATAAAGAAAGAATTAGAATATAGTGAGAAAAAGAAGTCCCATAATAAGAAAACAATCTTCAATTTCTTAAGACTTGATTTTGTTTTTACTGTCCAAATGGAAAATAATAGTTAAAAGAATTCTTCATGACATGTATGAATAACACAAATATTGACAAGTTATTTTAGTTTTTATTTAGTAGAATGTTTCATAGAGAAAACTTAAATTATTACAGCAACATGCACTTTTTAAGCAATGATATTCAAATTCTAGTGAAGCCAACTCATTCTGGACTTTAACATTGTTAGTGTCAATTTTTTAAAAAGATCATTCTCGGTGTAGAAGTCTTGCATGCAAACGTTTCCAAATGATGGAGCTGTTAAAATGTGGATCGTAGCATTGCTGTATGACCTTCCTCTGCAATATAACAAAATTCAGATACAGCCTCGGACATCATTGCTCACTGAATCTTTTACAGTAAGGACGAATTACTTTTCATTGTTTTTATCTTGAGGCTACAAGGAAATTCCACTTCTGAAACCTTTGGAGTTTGATCCTGAATGAGATTAATTATGAAGGAGCTGCAGAGAGGGAAACACTTGGATGACATGCGCTTGTTCTTCTCTGCTGCTTCACAGGTGAGCTGCCACATCTTGATCCAACTGCAGTTCTCCAGCTATCATCATCCTTTATACAACCACCAAGCCTGCAAGTCACCAATAATTAATGTAACTAACTAAGGTGAAGCCTTTTGGCTGGTTGCTAAATAAAGCAAGTACAGCAGAAACCAGAGACAAACACAGACACTCTCAAGGTTAAAAAACCTCTTGATAATAGAAAGAAGACTCCATGCATTGAAAAGCATACTGTAAATTTATCTAATCCTTTGTAGTATTTCCTCCTTTATATTAATTTTAATTCTATCTTACTTCGAATTGTCTTTGGGCAGTTGCTCCAAACAGACTCCAGCATAACAGGGAAATGGCTTTCTTGGCATCTAGCATAAGGCATATCTATCTTTGCAGGCATGCAAATGATTTTCCTTTATGGCCTATGATATCTTGTTATTCCTTCTAATAATCTTATAGTTATGCAAAGAGAACCTGATCAGCACTCGAGACCCTGAAGTGTGATTGCTTAGGATTCTTTTTCTTTTCTGGAAGAAAAAATATGATATGGTGATTCATGTTAGTACACTTTGTTAATCCACAGTCTCCTTTAAAGTTCATAATGTCTCATGCTTAAATATGATCAACACAACTGTGTATGCAATAGCATGAGTATTGTTCTTCTATTGTTCTTGAATGAACTTCTTATAATAATTTTAGTATGATATTGCTTGGTCTTTTATTAGGATAGTAGAGGAAGATGAACCTATGGTTTTCAATTCTTTCAAAATCTTTGTCTATAGAAACAGGAGAAAGAACATTATATTATTTTTGGCAAAGCTGTTTGTAGCTGGTAATAATTGCTGAAGCACAGACTAGAATGGCTTAATATAGTACAGATTGTCTAGTTCAAATGGTTCTTTCTTCGGTTTGATGTCTGTATTCCCTCAGGCCTTTTTTTCATTTTTCCTTCATGGCTTTACTGCTACATGAATGAACCATATGAAAATTAAGCTGTTGTAATAGTACAACTATTTTACTCATAGTTACCAACATCTAGGATCTAGAGAAACCACTTGATGTTATGAAGTTTTATCCATAATTTTGGTTCAAAGATTTTCAGACAGAACTCTGCTGATATCTCAACATGAATAAAGGCAGAACAGCTTAATGAAATAGATTGCTTTCTTAATATTTTCTAGGGAGTATAATTTACAGTCCATAGCAGTAGCAAAGAAAGTATATTTTGGGCCATATTTGCAACAGCTGGGTAGACTGAAAGGAATTGTGTTACTGCTATTACAGTTAATTACCCACATCTGTTCATATTTCCACCAGTGCCACCCAAAACTGTTTCTATCATGGTTCTATCATTGTCTATCTGACACTGAAAGTCACAAGATAATATGAAGACTGGTATTTTCCTTCTTTTTTATTGTTTTATGCCATCATTCAACTTATGAGAGCATTATGAAGAGTTGGATGTTTTGTGGAGTTAATAGAAACTTTCCCTTTTAAGTCACCCAGACAGATTTAGAGTCCATTGGCAACTGCAATGGAGATGATTGGAAGTATAAAACAGAAGTGTTACAGCCATCTTTTCATTCTCTGAACAAAAAAACAAAAATAAAAAAATTCTTCATTTTTTTCCTCAGAAATTTTCACAGTAGTTCCAGGTACATTAGTATTTTTTTCTTTGTTTTGTTTTGTTTGGCTGTTTTGTTTTTATTAAAACAAATATTTTTCATTTGGAAAAAAATAGAGATTCTATTGCATCCTGGATTTCCAGTTTCTTAATTTTTTATTGGAGACAGCACTTTCTGCTCTTTCCTCAAAAGTGCAACAAATTATGTGCTAGGTATTGCTGATTACAAAACCAAATACATATTCTAATAAGAGAATGGCGAATTGAAAACAAAAATGATAAAATAGTCATAATACAGAATTTGATTAGGAATATAAATGCTAATAATGATGAGTGAGTTACCTGAATTAATTTTAATAGATATGCAAAACCAATACAACAGGCCATGGGAAGGAATATAAAGCAAATTATTACCAGGAAAGTCCCAGAGGCAATGTTACTCTTGAATATAATTTTTTTCTCCATGTTTAATTTTTAATGGTTATTCAGATGGTAGGCAGCCTGTAATCAAGTCCACTACAACAATTCATATTTATCTCATATTTTTCTGTTAGGGTAAATGTAATTACAGTTATCACCATATCACCATTGGACACCTTTTCTGGCTAATACCACAGAGGGACTGGAAATGTAATTCCCATAGAAAATGGACTACCACGTTGCCAAAACAGAAACATTTTCTTGACAGTCCTTCACATTTTTCAGAATTTCAGTAAAGAGAGATTACATGCCTAATGCCAATGGGAGAAAAAATATGTTTTTCTCCCATATTAGTGTCTGTTTCTACTGAGATGAATGCCCACAAACAACAATATGTCTTCAGCTATACTGTACTGCTTTGTTTGCTTTAACTGAAGGCTCTCCAAAGTGGGGTTTTCATCTTCCTATTTTGAACACTGGGTCTGTGGTGCTATATAGATGCTAATGGAAACAATAAAGCTAAAGAAGATGACCAGAAGAAAATGAAATGCTATTCAGGAGTGTACAATATAAAAATGAGGGAAGGGAAGGAAAGGGAAAGGAAGGGAAGAGAAAAGTCTTGCAGTTTCCTGATTATGAAAGTTCCTGAAATCCAGAGACAAATCCCAGTCCAGCACCTCGCATCTCTTAGGAAAAGATGAAGTAGAAGAACTGACACATACATTTGGAAAAAAAGGAAAAAAAAAAAAGCATAAGTATTAGTCGTGTTTCACACAGTATATTAGTATATTGCAATAACTGTTATAATAATAGTGAGCACAGATGGAACACTGACATGAGAGTGGCCTGATGATATGGAAAATGAAATAACCCAATAGGCTAAAAAGAAGATTAAACATCCCAGGAGTAAACATATGACAACCATCCTTAGGAAGCAAAGAGGTGATTAACTAAGGAATATGGATTGAATACAGAAGCACTGCTGTGGGCACTTAATAGCTGAAGAGATTAAAAAAATGGGTTTTGTAATCAACAGATGCAGAAAAATGGTGGACTGCAAAGAGCAAAGCTTAGAACTGTTTGTCTCACTTGTCTACTTTATTCATCTACGCTACTCTCTATGGCCCATGTGCTTAGGCTGTCTCATAAAATCCTGCACTTAAGTAAACTGTTCTTTATTGTCCTGCTACAAACACATGGACTGACATTATTACTCCAAATGAAATCAGTGGCAGAGCTACCACAAGCCTCAGTGGGAAGAGAGCCTATCCCGCTACCATAAAACACAGTGAAGGAATTGGCAGTGTCTGAGCAATGCCTTCCCAAAACTGAACACACTGTAGTGCTCCGCAGGCTCCCCAACCAGAGCAATTTGCTAAGCGAGGCTTCTCCTTCACTTACAGAACTAATAGCTGGAAATTTCTATGGCCTCTTACCCATGCAAGGCCTTACCACTATACATCTTTCTTCCACTTACTGTCTTGCAGGCTGGTTTTTCTCAAGCTGAAGAGACCACTAAAAACACCCTTAGAAATTAAATGGAAAATAAGCTTAGTTTTCATTATATGGAATGCTGTCACTCTAGTAAAACAGAATTCTATAATGAGGACTCCAAATTCTCAAATTAAAAAAAAAATCCCTCCAAAATATATTTTTTTTAAAAAAAAGAAAATCTAAGGCAGCATGTTGAACAACTGAAGGGAAATTGATCTTATAAGTGCACAAGAAGACAAATGGCATTGAGGCTGAAGCACTTCCTACTACCCTAAAGAGACAGGCAGATTCAGTGCTAAAGCAAGTGGTAGTACCCAGTGGAAGAAGAGGCCCTATCAAACTTCTGAAAAGCTGACTTATTCCAGAAGCAGAAGACAATAGAGAGATTGAATCTTAACAGGATTTACTTCATTTTCTTATACTTCTTTTTTCTGTGCATTGATATACACCAGATAAATGCTTTTTTTGTTTGTTTGTTTATTTTTGTCTAAAGAAATAAAATATTTAATTGTATTTATTAAATAATTGAAGTTTTAGTGAACTTCAGAACAAAAGCCTGTAGAATGAGCTCTACATAAAACCAGGTAGAAAAACAGTCCATTTATTCCAGAAAATATCACTGAGCATTAGGAATGGTCCTATTTGGAAACCAATCTGTTTAGCCATCCATCATTAAGCATCAAATTCAAAGGCAGTCCTGTGCTTCAGAAGTGCTTACTATACGTAGCCAGTCTTTCCAGTTGTTATTCCATAATTATTAATTATTTGTAAGAAGCACAAGGATGTTTTGGGAAGTTGTTTCAGGTATTTCTCTTAAAAATCTGGCACCTCAGAAGTTCTGGCCTCTTCTGTTTCAGCTTCCAAGCAATCTCTTTTTATCACCCTCCTTTGCAAATAATTAGACATTCAAACACAATCACTGTTTTGTGGAGTTTTATTAATCTGCATGGAAACATAAAGAAATGGTGTGCTGAAGTTTTAAAAATGATAATTGATGATAAAAATGAAGGTGATACTCTGTTCATGCTAGAGGTTTTTTGCACCAGGACTTATTCACATTTCCATAGGCAATATATTTAATATAAAAACTCACATACCCACAATCACACACACAAACACACACACCACGCACCACGTAGGGAAGCCGATTTCGGAATTAGTAATTCTAGAGTTTCCAGTTCCAGAATTTTTATTTCTTTGTTGAACTATTTTAAACAGGTCATTTGAATTGGATGCTTTAATACTTATGTGTGTATAATATCACTAAGCTATTTTAAAGGCACTATTTCATGTTTGCAAAGTGGTTTCAACAAGTAGAACATGCAGTCAGCATTATTAAAAATGAATATTAATAAAAATGTTGGAGTACTATAAGCTTCAGAAATTATATTTTTTTAGCCACCTGAAGGCGTTGTTCTACTAAAACATTTATTTTTTTCCTAGGTGATTCAATAAAACTATTTGATTTTCTTTTTAGGAGAATCAATGTATTAATTTTTTTTTAAACTCCAGTTTGATACAAGTAATTCACTCCAGTAAAAATATTGCCTTTTCTCTCCCAAGATTTTCAAGTCAGAAGGGACTTTTTAGATTTTTTTTGTTACTGTTGCAATAAACTTTTAATACCTCTTTTTTTTTCAAGGGGTTTCATAAAAGTAAGTAATTTCAAAATTTATCACAAAAAGATAATTCCACTGTTTAAAATGTTTAATAAGTCAGGTTGATTAGCTTTTATAAGTTAATCACTTACTGTAAAAGTGAAAATTAACTTAAAACTGTAATATCATCTCTTTACATTAGCATCGCATTATCAGAAAGTCATAAATCTGGGTATATATGACTTTTTATGCACAGCATGGACTTACTAACTATGCATTTCCTTCCTTTTAGTGGTTTTATAAGGACTTCAGCACTTAACAGCTTATCTGTTTGACTTTAGTGGAGCTACTTCTGAATTACATGCACATAACATAATGGAAAAATCAAGCTGGTACTTGGATATGGAAAAGGATAATAATTACTAAAAGACCAGGTCTGGTTTACTGTCCATCGCTAGGATCCTGTGTCCAGATTCAGAAAATACAGCATGTGTTGTGTAACACCATATATATGCCTTTATACTTTTTAACTTTCTTCTGATTTGATTCATCAGTGTTAGTCCACTTCCACAAGTAGCATAACCTGTAGCAAATGAAAACAGAGGTGGGCTGAAGATATCAATCAGAATTTTTCTCACATCCCATCAGTCGCAAGTGTCACAGTGTAATCAACGATAAGTGACACCGTAAAGCAATTTCAGCCGCAGACTTTACTCACAACTCTAACAGGACAGCATCCATAAAAAAATGCATGGGGATAGTTTGCTTCAGGCAGAAAAATGATAGGTACAGTCTGCAGGACTCGGTTTTGTTAGACCCGATTCTACCCTGAATAAACTCAGCAGCTGGCAATATAGCAACAATTTGTTTATTTTCCTGTCCCTGTTTGGCAAGCCCCATATGGCAGTGCTAATCATGAGAAGGCCAGAAGCAGAATACAATTCTCAGTGGATTTATTTGCATGTCAGTACCCCAAAATTCCCTCCCAGTCAGAGCCTTCTTGGAGCAGCAGTGCAATGTCTGATCTGGAAACAACCCAAAAGTTAGTTATTTTCTCTTTTTGCAGGAGATGATTCATCATAGCTGTCCAGTTGCTGTCTTCAACTAGGACCAAAATTCATTATCTATTTTTCTGTGGCCCAGAATCCTTTTAAGGGGACATCAATATATTGAATAGTCAAACACTGAAGAACATTGATATATTCAGTCCTTTGCTTCTGTGTTTTACCAATATATGTGACTGTCCAATTCCTTGGGTCTTGAAAAGACTGAATACTGCTTGGCGTGTCCAAAATTACCATGTGAGAGGGAACTGTAGCAACATAAATTTACTGGTATTTCACTGTAGCAACAGTAGTTCCTTTTTCCTCCTACCATTTTAGGCCTAAGGTATAACAGGTCCAGCTGGAGTCATCTCCAGGACCAAAGAGGATAACCTTGGAGCATACAACCCAAAGTTGATCCAACCTAAGCTAGAACAATAAAGCAGCTGGCAAAAATCAAAATCCATTTTCAGAATTGTTGCTCAGTCAGAAATAGAAATCTGGGAAGAAGGGAACTATGAGAGACATCATTTTTTTATATTCATAAGTTTTGCAGATTCAGGCAAACACAGGTCTGAACTTAAAACTCAGCACTTCTTTTCGATCAAGAAACCAAAATGTTGCACTCAGCTAAAGAATGTCAAAACTTTTGCTTTGATTCAAATTACTCTTTTCTGAACTTCTAATTCTGTAAAGAAGTTGAATTGGTTGTCTTCTTGTGTTATTTCAGAAAAAAAAAATCAGTACTAGAAGTATCATGATATCACAGAGAATGAAAACTCTGAGTTTAAAAGTACAAGATAACTACTGCCTCAAAATAGGATAGGGAGCAGCAATTTTTTAGAATATTATATAAAAAGTAGATATTTATATAACCAAGCTATGAAATTATAACATTTCAATCTTGCTTTTGACTTTTTGTGTGTCTTTTTACTTTTTTTTCCTAATTGGGGCACTACTGAGGAGTGTTTTCAAAATGAGTGTTGGAAAAAAAAAGACTATTTGGGAGTAGCTATTACAAAGGATTGTTGTCTTTAGGCAGGATTAAATATGTCATTGCCCTTGTAACAAGAGTATATCCCCAGTGTCTTGGCACAATTCCAATTTGAGAAATTGCATTCTGCCTACCTAAATTTTCTCAGCAGTTTGAATGGATATCATATTAAGCGACATCATGCATTGTTAGGGATTTGGTAAATAGCACAGATCTCTTCCCTTCTTAAAAACAACACTCTCTTTTCCTCAGTAATGTTACCATCTGACCTTGAGAGACACTAAGCACCAGAACTCAAGGGAAATGAAGAGCACTGAAATCATCTCAGGAAATGTTCAACATTTTCACGATTAGGTTCCCCCAAGCAATTATTTTTTGTGTGCCAGCGAAGGTTGCATTTCATCTTACACAGAGGAAGTTAAATGATTCCTGTTAACATGGGGGTTTTATATACATGATTACAGGGAAACATATAGGACACTGTGTGGTTCCTCTATCCTTAAGTTTTTGAGGCCCACAAAGCAGCAAAACACATAAGCAATTTAAATAAATAGCATTCTCCACTGGGTGTTCAGCTGATAGGTACGACTAGCAAATGGGAGTTGTATGAACAAAATGTTCTGCCCACAGAAGAGTGCGTGCATCAGTAATTCATGACATGGTACACCACATCACTCACGTAGAATTAATTTGCAGAAATATCAGTCAGATGTCGCTGCACAATGTTGCATACATATTCATTTAGCCGTCTGTATTCTGTATTTCATGAACAGACTCACACACACACTCCCTATACTTCTAGTTTATCTCTCTTTGGAGAAAGCACATGAAAAAGACAACGAACCAAAGCAACGTTCGTCTCACTTTCGTTTACCTGAAGATTCAGGTTCCTCACAAATGCTGCACATCTGAAGATAGAGAAGGAAAGGAAAAGATTTTTCCTCTATCCTTTTTGGGCTAAATGAAGATATCACTCACCAAATGCAGAGTGGATACTTGGTGGAAGAAACGGAGACTTCATGTGAACGGCTGACGCTTCCACGTGCATTCCCAGGTTCTTGATTTCCTTCTGTCAACATGGTTGAGGTGGATCCATATTAGCAGATTAAATTTGGGCTGTGTATGTGATGCAGCAATCATTCACAAAACCAAATAAAGATCCTTCAATAACTTCTTGGGTAACTCCTTGCTACCCTTTCTACTCCCTGCCGTAACTCTTTCTATGCCACCCCTCTACCTGCCATTGCTTGTCCTAGCTCCACCAAAAATCCCTTTTTCCTTTCAGAACTCTTTCCAAGGTAGATTTTGGAAGCACAGAAGGTCACTATTTAACTTGTTTCTTCCACAGAACCTGTGATATGCCACAAGTGGTTGACTCTGTCTAGGAGAGCTGGGTGGAGGTCACGTCCAAGTCTGAGAGGGCCATCAAAGTGAGAGCAGAAACCATATTCTCTGACCACATTTTGCTCTATCATACTGCAGGTTTCTCTCTCATCTGAGCACGAGACAACACAAGAATGACTTTTCTTCTTCCAGGTCCATCAAAGAAAGATTTAAATTCACCTCACCCAAATAACTAATAATTATCTAACAGTCCTAGATAGCCATGCCAGGCTACCAGATATTTAAAAAATGAGAAGAAGAAACCCACTGAACAGACGGTAACCCTTTAATTACAGTGGAAAAAGAAAACTAGATGAAAATGTAAATTTGTAAGTTCATTATACTTTCTAAATGTTGAAAAACTCATATTTTTCAGAATCCAAACAAAATCCTTGAAATTTTGGAGAGCTTGAACATTTATACGAAATGAAGTTATAGTGGATAAAACGCTCTATACTATCATAAAAAAGAAAATAAATATTTTGAAATGAAAGAATAAACTAAAAGAGATAACTAAACCAAAGATATCTGACCAAAGAAAACTCCAATTCAAAAAAATGTATAAATGTGATGGAAAATAGTCAGGTATTGTGTGTTGTTACTGTGTGATGTCAAAAGCCACATTTGTCACTTTTCAAAGGTTATTCAAAATAAATTCACTGAGATTTGTATTGGACTGATATTGAAATTATGTTTCTATGGGCAGAGTAGAACATTTTTATAGTTTAGAAATTTACAGTTTTCATTTTAGAGGATCCAGTGAATTCTGATAACTGAAAATGAGTAGAGGGTAGGGCCTATAATATCACATAATAAGAACAGATGACTTACCAAGTTACACCTTTTTACATCTTGCTTGACTTTTTGGGGTTTTTTTTTAATTTTCTGTTACATTAGGATCTAATTTATGGTAGACAGATGGTTAGGAGACATGTTGAGGATCCATCCAAATAAAAGATCTGTTTACCTGTAATGGCTTGGATGGCACAGAGGAAAGAATAGATTTGAGAGCAGAACCAGGGAAGAACACTGGTGCCCAAGATTATATTTAACAGAGAATTGACAATCTTCACCCCTTTTGTAGTATACTGTTACAGATGCAATAAAGCAGAGCTTCATACATAATCCCAAGGAGTCTGGAGAATCATAAAATTAATAAATGGTTTAAAGAGAAATGAAAAGGACTGAAACTTGTATTACTTTAAAGTAGTATATGGCTATGGTGTATATGAACTGGAGTTCACTATCTACCATCTCCTTGGGCTTTAAGAAAATTACATGTGACATTCTAGTTTCAGCATTGATCTCTCCTGCTGGAGAAAAAAATATAATTAAAATACTACTACTACTAATAATAATAATAATAAAGACTTTGGTAACACACATGGATACATGTGAATGCCACTCACATGGACTCAGAACTGACTTCCTGAAACCAGTAAAAGACTTCACTGATCCCTTAAGAATATTGCTCATCCTGAAGCATTTATTTAGCCAGTTTTGATAAAAAAGCATTAACTGTGACTCATGCTAAACTTTATTGCAGAGCTTTATGAATTTTTAATGCGCATAATTCTTCAGTGGATGTTCACAGCTCTGCTCAATGGTGAAGATCCTCTCGTGCTGTTAAAAAGCTGAATACCAGAGTTCATGGAAGAGATTTTCTCAGCAGCTGAACAATACTATTGTAACAATGAATATAAGGCTGTCTGAGTCTGAAACTACTTACCACAATATGCCAGGTAAAAAGGGAAATCACTGCCTCCAAGACAAAAAAAGACCCACAAGTTATTAGTTTCAGTGGCAAAAATGCTGTGAGTGAAAATCAGAAATAATATTAATGTTCGGATACTTCATTCATATTTGAGACTACTGGAAGAGACAGTGTTCAGGGGAAGTATCTTAAAAAGCATACCCAGCATTGTAGTCAGGGATATCTTACATGTAAGTCTCCATCTTCAGAAATTTGGTTCCTTTTTTAATAGGTTTGTCACTCTTCTTCCCCTCCAGGAACTTGAATCCTGGCAGTATATGGTACTGGTATAAAGGACTGCTATAAAACTGACTGTGTTCAGCCACTGCTCCCCTTTCACCTTTGTTGCTCTACCCATGGCTGTACAACTGGGGGGACCATAAAAAAGAATAGGCCAACCCTACTGAAACAAGTTTCAATGATTAAAAACAAAACCACACATTTGCCAAATACAAATGCACAACGCAAGTCATTCATACCGAAATGTGTGAGGTTAATTGGTATATTATAATATTTAGGCCTTCACTGTGGCATGACAGCCTATGCAGAGTCTCAACCACGCAGCAGGACTAATTAAGAAGGCAGCTGAAGACTACAGCTAGCAAAAATTGCAACAAAGGCATCACCTTTTTTTCTTATTTTCAACCCTCTTCCTCGTACAGCCAATGGGAAGAGAAGCGTTCAGTGTGTTCCACATTAGTCCATACATGCCTGCTAAGAGATAATTCACTTCCATTACTGCATGGCAGGCATGCAGCCACGACTACAAGTTAGGATTTGAGCACTCACCATTAATGATCTAATTCTCATCCCACAGCTCTGTGGAAATGTATAATCAACATTTCATCCATACGGTGAAATTCACTCCTGCAGAAAGAGCTGCAACTCAGTTCACTCACCATGTAGATACTACTTATACCATCAGTAAACAGTAAACACTTATACCTATACTAAGTTTAGCATATTTTTTGTGAATATTCTGTGATCAATGTAGATAATTTGGCAGCTTGAATCTGCATTGAGCTAAATCATTGTGGAAGACGTTTGTATAAATTGAGAAAAGTTTGTTCCCTTATAAATAATATCTAGGATTCATCTAACTTTAATAGCTTCAATTAATTTGTCTCAACATGGGTATCCAAAGCCATTTGAATCCTTCCATAGTATATGAGATTTCTAGATGAAGCCAGCAGATATGCCATGGGTTTTATAGGAGACCTGTGCACTCCCAGAATGGCAGCTGCAAATCAGGCAGAGGACCTTGGGTATCTATCTCAGATGTTGTTATGGGCCTATCTTTGGGGAGCTGCACCAAGCATTTAAAAATGGTGAATCTCCTTATATATTTCTGTGATAAAAAGTGTCTCAAACACCACACTGTTTCCCGAAGTGGTAATTTTATATGCACACACTAAGGGCTGATATTTCAAAAGCACTCAATTACATTTTTTCTTAGGGATACAGTCCTTTGAGGAGGTGCAACATGACACTTGCATGTTTACCAGCAAAAATATATACATCTGACTGAATTACTATAACCCAGTAAAGTATTATCTGTAGTAATAACAATGTGCTATATTTCTCTAATGTCATTTTGAAAAAAAGAATCATCACAAAATCTGGGACTAAACAAATAAATCCAGGTAGAGGACCTGTCCCATAGGAATTTCCATGTAAGTCTGAAAAGCCAGAGCCTTGTGCTTTGGTTACACCCTATCCTGTTCAGGTTGTTTCTAAACGTGGGACTGAGAAGAGAGCTCCAGGTAGATCAGCAAGGACAGGCAAGGACAGATGTGCTCCACCTGTGATGGCCCCACTCCCTGGTGCCCATCTGCAACCTTGACCCATTTCAAGGTACTGGGTGACTTTTCCCCTCCAGTCTCCCAACACAATCCTGCTGGACACTCTTTTTTTCTATCTGGTCCCTAGGTAACAGGATTTTTGAATCTGGTGTGTCATTTAGAAGCTTTGTTGTATAGTGTCCAACCTCAAAAACCTCAAAATATAGTCTTAAATGTTAAAAAAAAAAAAAAAAGTAAAAGAGATACATGGAAAAATATTTTTGAGTAGGTACAGTTACACCAGACTCAAGACTAATTATAGGACAACATCAACTTGAATACCTGGACACCTGCAATTGACTTTCAGTTGTTCACAAGGTAACTGTGAAATACAGGATTTAAACCACTATCACTAAAACCTATCATCATAACAAGACTAAGCTTATACTCTTCCAAATGTCTTTTGCTTTAAGCTAGTCACCTAACCTAACATTAGTCATCTAACATTAATTGCTAGTTGAGGACTTTCAACAAAGTGAAAAAAGAGTTCAAAAGCTTTACAACATTTCAGGACTTTTTCAGAGTAAAATGTCACATTCGTTTATCATTGAAAAAGAATATTTTATCTGTTTGTGAAACCAATCTCTTGACAGCAGCTAGAACTCAGGAAGTAGAAATAACAGAAAAACAAGCAGAGCTAAGCTGTAAGTGTAAGGCCCACTGATGTGAATAAGGGAGGCCAAAATTTGAGTATAACTTCAGTCATCCCAAGAATATATTTGACCCTTTATTTTTTGTTACATTTTATAAAAATAAAAAATCTGTATGAAAGTGAAAAATACAAATATAAAATGTGCAATGTAAAATGTTATTTTTATAAAAATATGATGAAAAGGAGTATATCCAATTGGCTCAGATTTGACATGCAACAACTCATTAACACTCCCAAAATCACTGATCATCTTGTTTGAATTTTTGATTATTTAGTTCATTATAATACTATGCAAAGGATGAGCCCAACAACAATATAATAATAAAATGAAAGAACACTGTATTCTGGTTAAATTGTGCATTATTACCTATAAATGCAATTAAATTTATGAACAGATATACACAGTGTATGCCATTAAAGGTTTTTAACACTACAGTTTTCATATAACAAAGACATCACTTATTTGCAAACAAGCTGCATACATTTATAGGAAAAAATCTCCTTTTGGAGAATCAGATTTTTGTTTCCTCTGTGACAGATTAGTATTCCTTTCACTTGATAGAAATGCAGCAATCACAGGATAATTATAAGTGAACATTTATATAAATTTCAGCTTAGGCATCTGAGGAATCTGTTTCCTGAATTCAGATGAAGTCACTATTATCTCTGTATAGAGATCAGCACAGGCTACGGATCAGGTAAGCATCTCAATTATTCTGTTTCCAAATACGTTGTTCCATATCCTGATTACTCTGCCCTTTTATTTGATTGTTAAAAATATTATTGTAAAAAATCCTTTACCTTTGGTCAGAGCATGCAGTTCTTACTCAAGGAAAGGAATACTTATGAAAATATTTTGCATATTTCTGCGTACCATAATGACATACGGACCAGGAAGATGATCTGAATGAGGATGGGACATATGAGGGAGGTATATTTCAGATGAAAAAAAAAAAAAAAAAGTGATTTGGTGTCCCAGCTGCGTCACTGCTTTCAAGCCATGGATAAAATACATAAAAAAGGGAAAAAGTTCATGGAACCCTTTGCCTACTAAAATATTTCGTGCTTACCAAAAATCCCAGGCTTTCCCACTCCTAGGTATAGAGTGTCTTAAAACAATATAAAACTCATTTAGCTAAATTTAGATTCTATTCATGGCTCATTTTACAACATTCACACCCCACCATTATTGTAACGTTAACTTATGATTCTAACGAGTTTCCAGGGAAAATGCTGTATGATATACAATATCTCCTAACTCCATCAATGAACAAGTTGCCCAGTTGCCAAGACTGTTTTGATGATCACCCAATTAGAACTTTGCTCAAGGAAAGAGAAACCCTGAGAAAGTTCCGTTTCTTAGGCCACTTTTACTAAGAAAAAAACAGGATGAATCGCTAGTGCTCAAATGAAGTTGCAGCAAACACAAACTCAATATTAGCAAATGTAAGGTGGTGAAATATAGCGGGACAAAGTATTTCTCTACCACTTTAAAAAAAGTTTTCTTGAACATAATAATATTTATGCCCCTGAAGAATTTTGTACCTAAACAGAATTTCATCCTCTCTGAGAAAGATGGCTCCAGTAGAGGCACTCAGGAAAGCTTAAAGGAATCAGACACAATAACTGACTCTGATCATAAGAGCTCCTCAAAAGCAGTGAGAAGTGTCTGCCAAATGCATGAAGTTTGAGTCTGTTGAAGAGGAAGGGAAGAACAGGAGTGGTGCTTTCTTTATGTCAAACCTACTCAACTTGGTCTGCTGCTTGCAAACAAGAGCCATGGTTCAGATGACCAAGTTCAGGAGCAACAGCAAAGTTGGAAAGTATGTGGTAGTATTAGTCTAATTTTGGGGCTTCCAGTTCAAGAAGACTGTTGAGAAACTGGAGAGGGTCTATGCAGGGTTCTCAAATGGCTAGGGACAAGGGCACATGACCTGCAAGAAGAGACTGATTGAACAGGCCTGCTTAATCAGATGATGAAGAGGAGGTCGAGTCTAAAGCTAATACTTGTGTTGCCAACTGAATCCCTTTCTGATTCCTGAAGCTGGTGTTGAGGAGACTAAAGGAGAATGAAGCACTCCCAAGAACATTAACCATGTACTACTCTGAGCACACAGCGTAAGCCAGTTTAGGCCAAATTTATCAAAACAATATTTTTGTAGTAGTTCCTAATGACATATTTTTTAAGAAATAAAAAGAGTCACCTTTCTTTGGAGCCATTGATCATCACCTGCCTTTGTCAATGAAATGGAAATTTTGTTGCTTCTGAACACCAAGCTCATCATGAATTTAGGTATGAGGAGTTTTGAAAAGAACATTTTTCAATATTCCCAGAAGATATTTGTACTCAGTAAAATAGCCAGCATATTAAATACTTAATTTCAGTATATATTCATTTTGCCTTACTTTACTGATCTACCTAATTTATCTGTGTACTAACTATGACCTAAAAAAGTAGAACGGTTCCGTGATTGAGTTTTTCTTCTGTTCCACCACAGCAGGAGCAGATATAAAGACAAGACAGCCAATCTACTCATGAGCATTATGTTGATTCAAGTAGCTTCAGTAACCCAGGATCTGACAATAATTCCAGTATTCCTCGATTTCATTATTTAATGAAAAGTCAATATCTGAGACTGACACTCCCAAGTTTTCAGATGTTATCTGCTAAAAGCAGTGAAAAAGCAAAGATACTAGCTGCCTGACAGATACAAAAGCAGGTCAGCTTTTCTCCTCAACCAGCCAAAACCTCAACAGTGCAGCTGGCTGAATACCAATACTTGTGGATTTCTACTATGGAATATTTCTGCAAAGAAATATTGAAGTGTGAATGTGAACTTCAGATCTCTATTCGGCAAAAACCTGATATCCAAGAACCCAATTTTAAATGGAGGAACTCTGGTAGGTATGAGTCTGGAAATCTAATATGAACTTTTACCACACATTTGAAGAAATATCTGTGGCTTGTAAAGAAAATGAAATTTGATAGAAATCTGATGATTTTTTTAGAAAAAGATATCATGATTCTATTTTCTATTGTGGTATATGGAGTTCAAAACTTCATTTGGGTATCAGCCAACAATGTGCCCTTTCTGCAAGGAGGCTAACAGTGTCCTGCCCCGTGTAAGGAAGAGCGTTGCCAGCAGGACGAGGGAGGTGATCTTTCCCATCTACTTTGTCCTGGAGAGGCCATAACTAGAGTTCTGTATCCAGTGCTGGACTCCCCAGTACAAGAGAGACATGCAGCTAGTGGAAGAAGTACAGCAAAGGGCCATAGAGATGATGAAGGGACTGGGGCCTCTCTTATATGAGTAAAGGCTGAGAGAACAGGGCCTATATAGCTGGGAGAAGATTTATGGGAGGATCTTATCAGTGTATATAAGTATCTGATGAGAGAGTGTAAAGAAACCAGAACCAGACTCTTATGGTGCCCAGTCATAGGACAAGAGGCAAACTCAAGAAAATACCTTTTTTTTTTCTTTGAGGGTGTCTGAGCATTAGAACAGGTCGCTCAGTGAGACTGTGGAGTCTCCATCCTTGGAGATATTCAAAGTCCATCTGGTCTCTTGAAATATGCTGTAGGTGAGCCTGCTTGAGCAGGGATGTTGGACTAGATGACCTCCATAGGTTCCCTCCAACCTTAATCATTCTGTAAATCTGTGATTTTCATTGTACTACACATATTATGATCCAGCTATGAACTGATATAATCAAGTAATAGTCTTACACTCTCAAACTGTTTCATTTACTGTTCCAAGTACAGAGAACCCTCAAAGATTTGACTTGTAAGACTATCCATCCTCCATTGAAATCCAAAACCTTGGGATTCCAGAGGAAAAGGAGAAAGTCAATCTTTCATCAAAAAACATGAAAATCTTTGCCAACTAATATTTCAGGGGCCCTACTGACAATAGCAGTTGGTGGGCTAAGATTCCTCTGCCCCAAGAATACTGCATTTTTTATAAGACTTTGCTCATCTTGGAAAAAAAAGTTCACTTCATTCCCCAGAATGAAAAAGAGAATGGATTTAAATAAAACATCCATTAACACATCTCTTAAAGAGAAGGCAGGCAGCTAAAAAAGAAAAAAAGAAAGCCAAATCCAATGCTTATTCTCAGGAGATTGATCTTACATAGATTAACCTGCTCAAGTGACTGATGTATATTTGGTGAAGACAAGTGTCTGTCTGTGAAAGAAGGCTGAAGAAAGCAGGGTGATCTGTAGCAGAGCATCATCTGAGGAATGTGAGCATTACACATTAAAGAGGAAAGGAACAGTCACAGTCAGCCTTTCTTTTGTTTTTTTGGCAAGCTAAAACCTTACACAGTGAACCAGCCTTACCAGTCACTAAGAGTAGGTATCATTCTTGTTAATTTTAGCCACCCAGAAGTTAAATGTCTAATTTAGACTAGCCATTACTTTAAATGCAGTCATTAGTCTCTCCTTAGGTCAATGCAGAGGGATAGGCACTAGCAGAGAGCGATTCATCCTGTGAAAGCTGGTTAAGGCAGGATGAACCTGTCTCTGGAGCAGAATGTCCAGGATCAACAGGATCTTGTCCCAACAAGAGGATGCCCCATTTAGTCTATAGCCTTTTAGATATCTCATATTCATCTAAGAACATAAGAACAACACCAGCAGCTCAGACTGTGCCCCAAATTCAGTCTCCAAAAGTGACCAATAGCAAACGACAAAGAGTATAGGGACACATGTAATAGTGCTTTCCCCAAATTCTGCCAGTCTCCCAGACTTTGTACCTCAGGTACTTCCTGAATCAGAGACAGTATTAAAATACTGTCTGTACACTGTTAAATAACCCACAATGGATCTTCATTTCCTCGTATCACTGGGAAAGATAGCAACCAGATTTGTCTTGTTTATTTCTGCCCTTCCTCTGAAACTAAAAACCTGGGAGCTTGTGTTTAGGCTGGCTGCAGCCCACATCTTTTCACATCTAAAGATATGTCATTCAGTAATGTAAAAGTGCAAGCGCAAATAATTTATTGTTATTTTTTCCTAATAAAACAAAACCACACTATATCTCATTTCCCTTGGAATTTTCTTTGTCATCACTTTTGACTGCACACCTTAATCTCCCTATAAGCACCTAACCTCAGTCATATTTTCTTTTCTAGAAATCACTTGAGTCTCTCTTCAGACCTAGCACTATCAAAATTATCTTAAGTGGAATTTAAGCACATTAGCTGTAGAGAGCAATTCCATTCACTGACTGCCAGTGACAACCTGGCTCTAGGGGTACCACTCCATAGAGCCTCTACTTAGACCATGTTTCCCAAGACATCCAAGCCTCAACTTCTGCCCCCCGGCTGAGCTTCTGTGGTGCCTATATTGTAACATAATTCACAGGCAGATAGAAAGCACCTAAACTCTAGACCTTTCTAGGGCTACAGGGACTCCTACCTCCCAGGAGAATAAACCAATCCCAGGTTTGCTCTCTTGCTGAAAATGTACCACAGGAAAGAAAGGAATGAAAAAAAAAAAAAAAAAAAGAGGCAGCAGTGGGTATCCTGATATCACTTACGGATCCCTGCATTCATGTGTCTTTCTCTAGGACCCAGGAAGTTATATCTCTCCACAAATAAAGATGTTCCTTGTCTTCTTTGCCACCTTTTATATGTGTACAGATGTCATACAGATGTGTAAAAGAATACTGCACTAAAAGTATGTGAAGGTATACCAAGCTAAGTGTCCCAAAATTATGGATATGCAGTTCTAAGATTGCTTATCCAACTTTGTTCTGATTTTAGTGTGCATCAGAGAGTCCTTGATGATGATTTATTTATCACACACTACAGTCCAACCTTATTCACTGGATAATGTAGATAGTAATCAAAGCAAGAATGGATGGTGAAAGAAAACATTGCTTAAAGAGCAACTCCAGTATAGGATGATTAGCTTTCTGTCTTCCAGGGAGGCATTAATCATTTGATAAAATCATGGTCAAGATTATAAAATATCTTGTGTACTATAATGCATGTAATGCTCCATGCACATCTTTGACAGAACATAAATAAAAAAAAAATTATAGTGTTACATATGCCACCTGCTCAGAAGATGAACCTGAGTTCTGTGGATGGCCAATCTAAAGGTCAAATATATAGATCTTCTTCAACACATCTGTTCTTCTCACCAGGCAGGAAATAATACTGTGTGGAAACAGTTTTAAAATCTAGTTTTGAATAGTACTCTTAAAAGTTTCTATAAATAAGAGTCCAAGGTGTTCTGATGTTTAACATCTTATATAAAAAAGTTATAAACATGGTTTCCCAATTAAAGTAGTGTAAAAAAAGAAAAGTTAGAGAAATTTAAATATCAAAAGAGTATACAGAGAGTTAGCAGCATCAGGGTCTGACTATATACAGCATCCTGGAGTGTTTATCTATCTAGAGCTTTTTCCTTGTCCATTTTCCATAGAGAGAGCTGTCTGTTTATGATGGAAATTCAGCATATTGACTACAGTAAGTAATTGATGAAGCACTTGAAGAGTGTTGCCTTATTATCACTCAAAACACATTGTAGGAAACCACTTGTGAAATCTTTCTCTATTATTTGTGTATTTAGATCAGTGGATTCATTGATTTTAAAAATATTTTACTGACTCCTTCTGAAGCTGATAATGTTTCCTTGGTTGCCAAGAAGTCATGTGAAGGAACAGCTCAAATGTTATAGACTTGCTCTATATGTACACTGAAGAAGAGTCATTCACTAGTGACTGGACACAGGTAGGGTTCTTTTTCTCTCCAGATGGAAATGCTCTGAGTTTAATAGTATAATTAGTTCTTTACTAAATCCTTAAATATAATCTGCATATATTTGATATCTTTCTCTCAAAAGACTGAGGTTGATAGATATACCAAACAAAACTTGCTGTAGCAGAAATTTGTATGAGAAAAGGCATGTTAAAATTGGTTTTCCCAGCCCTTGGAGCCACGGTTAACTAGCTGATGCACTCTGATCATTTCAGTTCATCACTGAGTTATCTGCGTTTTGCCTTGTACTTCCACTCCACCCATTTGTTGTATCCTTACACCATCCTTGGATTTGTGTTTAGTGCAATTACTTCAGGAGTGGAACATTTTACTGTCATTTGTGAGAAGAGTGCTTTCTCTAGTTTGTTTTGCCATACAGCTGTTAGCAGCAACTACAGTTCAACAGAATGAAGTCAGTAGCTCTTCTATTCCTTTGCTTTGCCTTTAATTTTTTATGTCACTGTTCTCACTGAATTTCCTAATAATGCAATAAGCAACCAACATGGCTACACCTATCATTTCTGTCCTTTCACCTTCTTGCAGAGGAAAGTGTGCAAAGTAGCTTGCTTTGGGAAGGTTCTCCTGAAAGTCTTGAATATATACACATTGCTGTGCATTTCTATTACAGAAGATCTTGTACTTATAGCAGAGTTTGTGGTCCCTAGTTCCTGGGGAAGCACTTTTGTCTGATCATTTGCTTTGTGGGTTTTGTTTTGTTTTCCCCAACAGATTTAGAAGGCTGAGTTTGAACATTATTACAGTGTGATCAGTTGTGTGAGAGGAGCAATCCTCATATATAATGATTCTCATCCAAGAATTTAAAGTAGTCTTAAAATATTCATGAAGTAACCTGAAGATAAGAACTGAAACCACCCCCTAATTGAATGGCATGTATGTTTGTGAGGAAGGCAGCCTGCATTGATGATAAGATGGATTGCAGCATTTGTAACTATGCAAAAGTCTCTTCAGTGTTGGAGGTGCTGTGCCCAGTTATATCACATTACTGTGGTCAAGATTAAAAGTAAAGAAAGGTGTGAACAGCTGATACCAGGTACCACAAATGAACAGAAACTAGTGTTACCTAGCAACTGCAGAGGGAAAGTTTTGTTCGTACTAAGCTAGGCCTTAACAAGAGCACTCAGAGATTCTGGCCAAAACTCATGAGTTAATGAATTGCTGATAAATACTCAAAAAAAAATCTGAAAAAGGCAGAATGGCTGTGAAGCTTGCTGAACGCATTTATGCTCCCACTAGCATTACTTCAGTCTTATTTGAGCTTAGGTTTAATGTTTATTACTTGCTGATGTCTTTTGAGCATGAGACTATTTTGAATGTAGGAACATTGCCACATACAGTGAAGGACAAGCAGATATATTCATCAGGTGTATATTAATACACATCCCTGGGGAGTTCATTTAATAGCTGCATGCTTATCTAGTGGCTAAAAGAGAAAATAGATCATTACAGGACTGCTACATTAGTCAAATCAGTCTCTAGCCTTGGTAAACTGAGGTTATATGCCAGGCCACATACATACCTGCAGTGCATTCTCAGATACTGCTTTTGGTTTCCACAGCTGTCCCAGGGGAACAGGACTGGAAGGGATCTAGATAATTGCATCCTGCCTATCTTATCTTGTAACCTCATCACATAATCCTGTTATCAAGTTCTATCTGAAAATGGTTTCTCGCTTCAACTGCTTTTATGAGATGGCTGCTCAGGAATCACACTGCTGGTTTAGGAGAGCTTTCATATCAAGCCTAATTTGCTCATAGCAAGTTTATACCTTTTTGTTATTTTGACAATATCAGATTATATAGATGTTTCACCCCTTAATGTTTACAATACCTTTATGTTTAACAATCAATACCTTTATCATTACTTTCAATTTTAATGCATGCTTTCTCTCTTCATAGTCCAATTGTTTGCTGATGTCCCTCACATATTTTCCCTCTCCATCAGAAGTTCCTTTCATCTGGACCCCTAAGGAGTATCCTCGATTAATTGAGGCAATCTTTCCCCTGTGTACTTTTCCCATTCAGCATCTCCATCCCTCCAAAGAGGAATCACCACTTTCTTTCGGGTGCCATTGCTTTGCTATTTTCCTCCAAGTCACAGTATAAGACATCAATACCAATTCCTGTTCAAATAAACGGTGCAGAGGATTTGTAAGTGAGGAGCATTTTGTTCTCATGGCTTTTAATCAGGAGGACCCCAGAGAAATCATCCTTTTAACAATCTACAGTATGCCAAAATTCTGTAGAGATTAACATTTTAGCGAAATTCTACCCTTTTTGCATTGGAATTAATAGGATTTATCAATATCAAGAACAGACTTTTCCATTTCAGAGTCCTTTAATGGATGGTAGCACCAAAAGCCATACTGAATTTTTTTGACACTAATGTAAATTTGTGTTTTTCCCTAAAATTTCAGGCCCGATTTAAGTTACTTTGTCCTTGTAGCTGCAAAAATATGTAACTGCTGATAAACAAGGCTCTGAATAGAGCAGATTCAGGATTTTTCTGCTATAATCTCCTCTAATTCATGAGAAGAAACAAATAGTTGTAATGTATCAAATCAGCTCAGTTTTCCCCTACATTGGCACCAGACTTGGAACTAAAATTTACTATGCCTGTTGCATCACATCAGGTGTCAAATCAGAACACAGGTCCACTACACACAGCTGACACCTGAGACTCCTCTACGCGCACAGACAGCGGACGGGAACTTTTTCACCAAGGGACAACTTGTAGTTATCAAAACTTGGTCTTCTTCACGCCAGGAGGTGGCCCTAGCTCCAACCTTTCCTGGTGCAGTTAGGAGACTCCTGCACTGAGTGGAAGTGGGGCAAGCTGCTATTTGGAAGAGCCCCTCAAGGCATCTGCCACCTGCTGCCAGCTCCAAGGAGCTCTTGTGATTAACTGTCTACTGATGTGTTTGCCTCTCGCATATGCATTATGATTGAAGTTAATGAGGCTCCTTGCATGAGCACAGCAGGCAGAATTTGGCCCAGAGATTACTAAGACACTGGGTTCTGCGCTGTGCAGTTATGTTAGCAGGTACTGCTTACCTTTCTCTCTAAGCTGATTTACCTAGATTTGGTTGGAAGTTTTTTTTTTTTTTTAATCTCACTGACCTAAAAACCACTCCTGGCATGGTAATGGGTCTGCTGGGCAGGCTGCTGTTCCTATGGGGCTTCTAGACAGTTCTTTCCTTGAACACACTTAGGCACTCCATAATAATCCAATCTACACTGGAGATACAATGTTATCTGTTTGCGAGCCTCTCCTATTTATTAATCAAATTAATCCACCTCTGCATGCTTCGCATGATAGAATATTTGCAAATGATAATAGCAGATACATTTCAGATGACTATGGCTGTATTACACTGCATTTTTAAGCAATGCAAAGGACATTGTTTTATTCTTTATGATATATATTTTTCTAGACAATAATGGCCTAGTTATAGACCAGTGCTGAAAGCAAAATGTAAGTGGGAAGATATGCTGTTGGAATATTTATCTGCTTAAATAACATTATTGGGAGCCAGAGGAGTAATAACCTAGGAAATCAATCAGAAAATTTTATAAAAAGAGGTTCTCATAAAAAATTCCTCAGAAAATGTATGTCTACTGTATTCCTCTTCTTTATAAGCATTCAGTCTCAATAGTTACCACATTTTCAGCTGAGGGAGCTTGGGCAATGTACCTGGATAGAAAAGTGTCATTAAAAAAAAAATACACCTGTATTACCTCAAAATGTGTAGAGGTGGTGGTAGCTCTTTTCTCATTCTGCCAGGCACCAATGCCTCTCACTGTTAAGGAGAAATCGAAAAGTTAATAGAGAAAATTGTAAACTAAAACTACTGTAACTAAAACAAAACCTGATAAAAACAGGACATTATTTTGTTTGATATAGCAGTCTAACACACATTATTTCCTGATTTCAGCTTGGATCCCAAAGAGGTGAATGGAAATGTAAGAGCATAATTAGCAGTGTTGTCTGAACAGAAGATTGCTTTGATGTACAGAAATAGTTTCTCCCTTTCCCATGTGTGTGGCTTCTTGATACCTCTCTCCCACCTGGCAGAAGAGGCTTCCGACCTGCTCACTTTGTTTGGCACAATAGCAAACATTAATCTTATAAATTCAAGACTATCCACCACTAAAGTTCAAAAAAAGGGGGTGGGGGGAAAGAAAGGTTTTCCTAATATCGTAAAAGCTAGACCTAGAATAGATATAAACAATGTTAAAGGTTACACAGCTGCAAAGCAGTGTTTGTAGAAAGGGATATAAAAGTGTCCATAGGAGGAAAAAGTGAACAAAACAAGTAAACAAGCAGACATAAAGTCAAGTCAGTTCTGGCATTTGTCTCACACGTTCAGACACCCTGCATTTTCTGATTCTTAGTAACCTCTTACCTCTAGATACCTCTACAGCTAATACCAGATTACAGAAGCTTTGCCAACATCCAGCCTATATTGATTTTATATTAGTGAATTTGGCTCAAGATAGAAAAATTTTAATATAGTTTATCTTGAGCAAAACTTTTCTTTGCATGACAGAAAATGGTTTCTTAGCAAAATGTCCTTTGGAATAGAAATTAAATTTTCAGGGAAAAAGCGAAGGTTATTTCATGCAGGTTTCTGCTATAACAGAATGCCACCAAAACCCAGTTGCCCAAGGAACACAAAACAAAATTAAAAGCTAGGGGGTTGGTTTTCAATTAACCCTTCTTTTTTGGCTCTGATAAAAAGAAAAAAGGAAAGCACATTTTAAAACTTACTTTTAATCCAAAGATATAAGAGGACAAAACAGTTCAAAGAAATATACTTCAAGCTCTGCCACACAGTACAGAAACAGAATGCTGCCAACTCTTAGATGATACTTAGTTTTTTTTCTTATGAACCTCAGCAGCAAGAAGCAAGATAATACCTGAGACTCTCGCTCTTCATTTTCATTGTCAAAAGTTCAAAGCCTTAATCCTGTCACACAAAAACTAGAAAATACATATATATAAAAAAACACTTAAGAGTTCCATAGCTTTTAAATTTTAACTTTTTTTTTTTTCTCAATCTTAGACTTTTTTAAAATTAATCTCAATGAACCTGTGAAGCTTGAACGGCTGGTTTTGTGTGTTTTGCTGGCAGACAGCATTGAAATAGTGGCATTTCAGACAGCAAACATTCTCAATTACTTTATTTCTAAAGGCCATAAAGAATTTTATAGGGAATGGTGAGGGTCAGGTATTGTATTTGCTTTCTTCACGGAGAATAGTTTTATTCAAAGATCATAAACATGATAATTAGGTCAGCTAAGGGTCTTTTAATGTGAACCAGAGAAGAACAAGAACAGTGAGTATACCATGGAGAACTGCAGACAAGGCTGAGTGACTCAGCCATAACGAAGGGGGCAAAAGCCCCTTTTCCATTTTCCTTTTCTTTTCCAGCCAGCCTCACAACCCGGCACACACATCCAATGTGGCTCTCAGGCAGGAGAGTCATATGCTGGTGATACAGCTGTGCACACCTGGAACAGCTGCTAGAAAGCCCCTCATTTATTTCATGGCTCTTCTGCAGGCAGCAGATGTGTTTCTGTTTCCACGAGAGGAGGGTAATCACCGACAGCTGCTTCAAGCACAAGGAGGCAGAGATTTGTTTGTTGGTGCTAGTCCATAGGCACCGCAGTGACTTGGATGTAGTTCTGTACAGAAACAAAATAACCAAAGTGCAGAATAAACCGAACTTTTCTGTAATGAGAGTAGACTTCCTAAAGAAGCCTAAGTGCTGCATGTCCACACACTCTCCAATAAAAACAGCTTTCCCTCAGACTGTTTCACGAATAACTTGTCTCCGCTTTCTTAATACTCATACAAAAAGTACGCAAAAGAAAATGAAAAGTGGGCAAGGCTGCAGTTGGATTTTTTGATTATGAAGGTTGATTTTTTAACCAACCTTCCTTTCCTGTTTCAGAGCTACTTTCACTATGGTTTCCTGATCCACTGTAGAAGAGTTAAGTTTAATCCTAGAACTTGGCTCAGATAGATAAGTGGATCTTCTCCAAAGAAAAAGTTGATTTGTGCTCAAGTTTGTTTCAGAAACTAAGATACAAGGTCTCCTTAAACTCTTTTTTTTTCCAAGATTCCCATGATATTTTCAGATATTCCTAGACAACAGAAACATGAGGCATGGGGACTGAGGTAGAAATCCAGCTGGCTGAATCACAGCCGCACTGCTCAGTAGGAGAGCTTGTCAGATTTTTTCTTCAATCACTTATGTTCTTTTGAAAAGCATATTCAAGATCTAAAACCTGTGCCTATTTCCAGATATCTCTGGAAGTTTTACTAGGATAACACTGGAAATATCTCTTAGAAGTCTTCACCATCTGTTCCACCTGAATGAAGAGTCCTGAATAGACAGATGGAAGATAAAGTAGAAGAACACATAAAACTTCCAGTATCTTTTATTATTATTTTGATAGGAGGATTTTTTGGAGGAAACAGCTGAACAGTATGACTGAAGAAACTTTGAAATAAGATGAGAAATAAGGTCCTCTTTTAGCCTTTGGCCAAAAGCAAGTCTTTAAAGTCAGTTCATAATTGTGCTGGCAAACAGTGGAGACTCTTGTATATGTCAATACCAATGAGCGATTGTCAATATCTCTGATCAGCAACATTTTGCATCATTTGTAACCTGTATACTGAGTCTAAAGGGAGACTTCTAAGTAAATCATTACAGCACATTGTAAATGCAGGAACCAGTTTCTCTTAAAATGCTTTAGTAACACTTCATTAATTATATTGAACTTGCGGCCCGAAATTCTTCTCGCTTATATTCATCACTTACCATGACCAGTTGTCTATATATTGTCTAAGACACTACTATATCAAGCTGAATAGGCAAATTATACCCCATGGATCTTAGCACAGAGATAGAGAACCACAGGTCTCGCTGGTGTCAGCAGTTCAGGCAGAGCTGAACATGGCAACTGACAGAAATAGAAACTAAGCTGGGCATGTTAGCAAATACTTTGGTTAATGAAGGTAGCCACTTTCTCATTTCAGACTTTCCCCACAGACTGACTGGAAATCTCCTGCATTTACAATTCACAGCTATTCACCGAGTAGCTCTTTGCACTCTGTTTGCAATCAGCTTATTGTGAGCATGCGGTGGTCAGGAGTGGTCGGGATGAAGAGGCTCCTTGTTTGGAGTCGACTGTAGCTCACATGGCACCAAACCTTTGTTGTCTTTGATTAGCATCAGTTTACTGATATTCACATATTTTGGGCAATCATATGCTGTTTGCTTTCTGCTGTAGATGCTTGGAAAGCACTTAAAAATACAAATGACCAGACTGACAGACATAATTTTGGAGGCAAATAGCCCTTGCTTGCCTTCTCCTCCACAGCGAGCCAGCTAGATTTCTCCAGGCCCGATCACAAGCTTGAGTCGATCACGCAGCAACAAGAACAGTCACAGGGTCTGACCTGGTCTCTGACACCACATCCTGCAAGAACATCACAAGGTCAATGTCTCGTCAGGCCTGGACTCATTGCATCTAAATTTGGGCAGCAGGTAAGGATTCTGGGCAGAAACCACAGGAAATACTGACAACCAAAGGCACGAAGCCTCTGAGCAGGTACAGAGTTTGAACCACAAGACACAACTTTCAGGATCACAGTGTAATTATCTAAAATGAAATGACAGAACACATTATCATTTTCATTATACAGGCCTCATATATTATTCTTCATACAGTATCACGAGCAGAGCTTTCAAACCACTTTTCTTTTAATCTCCATTCTTCTTTCTTCATCATCACATTTGCCTGTGTTTTCCCAATACCTGCACCAATATTAGTCACAGCTGGCAGGAGCTCATAGAGAGCTTTAGAGTACATTATTTTTTTGCCCTCTGTGCATACATTAGTGTTGCCCTTAAAAGACGCAGCCCTTCGTCCTTATAATGAAGAATAAAACCCATTTCCAAGAGTCCCAATAAGATTATCTAAAATAATAGCAATCCAATTAGCTCAGGCAGTTTGAAGTCTCACTTAGATTCCTGGATGGTATCCCCCCATCATTAAATGCACTGCTTTAAGGTGCTTTCTTACTTGTCTAATATCAAAACATGCTTCTAAGAGTGCAGCTAATATCTGATTCCTGATATCAAGTGCATTTAAAGGAAGAAATGAGGATGAGGAGCATTGCCAGCTCTTCACTCACAGCTTCCTCCACTGTGAGCACCTCAATGTGGTGCTCAACCACCACCTTGACAAAAGATTTTGAGTTCATCTGCTCAAAACTGATCTAGGAGTATTAAAATGTGACTGTTTTACCACTCAGCTTGGCTGTGAATTCCAGAGTCCCTTCCTCCTCTAAGCTGTGTTGTCCCCATGCTCCTGTTAATTCCTGTTTGTCCTTTACTTCTTAATGTAGGGCTTCTTTGAGACGAACTACAATTACTTAGGCAGCTCTCCTATCCTACTGTGGCCTTCAGGCATTTTTCCTGGCTACCACAGATATCTCCTTTAGTTCCCACTGCTAACTCCCTTTTAGAAACTGTTTTCTCTAGCTGGCTTTAAATATAACTAACTTCTTTTATGCTCTAAATACTCAAAAAACTGCTGTTCTTGCCTCTAGCTTCCAACTTTATTTTCTCTAACACTTTTGTATCCTCCTGGGAAATTTTGTTTTTGGTTCCAAAAATCATGAATTTCAATTTACCATATTTTTAAGCCTTCTTTTAAAGACACTCACCTGAGTAAACAAACAAACAAACAAACAAACAAGACAACAACAACAACAAAACTTGAGTATTAGACCATGTTACCTTGAGAAAGGATTCAGGGAAGAATTAGTGGAACCACAAGTTAGGCTCTTAATACATGTTAAAAAAGTGCAAACCTTTTGTATAGCACAGCCCTAGACAAAAGGAGACTTAAAGAGGGCAGAGGAAACACAGACCTGCTTTGCCTTGCATGTCTCATGTTCAATTTGGCTCTGTAGTCTGAGAGCATGATAGGACATTCAATAAATGAGGAAGCCATGATATACTGATGTTACTCTCAGGTGGGGATATTCCTCTCATTTGTAAGGCAGTGAGATATAAAGATACAGAGAGAAACCCTAACAGACCTCTAAGCTCCCACAAGTAAATGAAAATAACTTCTGCAACTCATAAAGGATTAAAAAAAAAGTCTTAAAAAAGGTTCTATTAAAACATTTATAAAGAGATTTCATTTGTTCCCAAAATTCATTGCTCTATTTTCATTGAAAGTTGCAGTAAAAATCTGACACAGAGACAAGAGATGGGCTATTTCAGTCAGAATAATTAGAGTTTCCATCAAATAAATAAGTAAATAAATAAATAAATGGTGGGAGTCCCTAAAAAAAAAAAGTTTTATGTGCCTTTATACATAAAGATGTAAAGATGTACTGGAGACAAGAGCCACATTTATGTCCTTGAGGTTACAGAGAAATAATGAGGAAAAACTATTCAGATTTAGCAAGATTTGGACCTATGATGGACAGAAGCAGCTCAAAGTAAAATAATTGTTTTTGAGCTAAGAAGCAGATTTGCAGGATACAGTGAGTAGTAGCACAATCGCTCAATGATAAAAACGCTAATGAAGGAAAGGAAGCCTCCTATATTGCGGGCGGATGGAGGAGCAGGGTCTCTGTGCTGGTGGCCACAGACCTTTATTGAGGGTCAAACACAACTGACCCAGCTCCGTGCCCGGAGCAGCCCCTGCCCTGCCCGGCAGCGCGCGGAGCCCAGCAACCAACCAGCCAATCAGCGAGGGGATCCCAGCGAGGCCGCCCAATGAGCTGCCTGGTCACGCGCCGGCCGCCCAATGAGCTGCCGGGTCACGCGCCGGCCGCGTGGCTGCAGCTCCCGCCTCTCCCGCTCAGCCGCCGCCCGCTGAGGAGACCCGGCCCCGGCCCCGGCCCCGGCCCCGGGCTGACCGCAACACCACATTGCTACCATATAGGAATCAAATGGTGTGCTAGACTATATTACCAAGGAAGAATACAAAGTGTAAGTGCTGATAATGTGAGTGTTGGCTTGCCCCAGCCTGACATACTGTGGTGAATCCCAATTAAAGACCGAAATTATCTCCATGGGAAGAGCACAGAAAAAAAATGGTATAAGAATCTGTTATAAAAAATCTGAGTTATCCGCATGGTCAAGAGGCAGCAATGGCAAAGTCAGAAGTAATACAGCAGGTCACAACATTTGAAAGAGCGTGGCACCTTCCACACACTCACATTATGCATGGCTGTGTTACTGAGCACTGAAACTCCGATGAAAGTTGCACATTTATATCAGGAAAAAGCAGTCCTTTTCGTCCTTTCCTGCCTTTATGTTTTTACTTCTATCCTACTCCAAAAAAAAACTAGTTAACTTCTGGGACTTAAATCCTTATTTTCTGATTTATTGCAGTTAAAAAAAGAGAGAGAAAGAGACTTGAATATTTAATTGAGCATATAGTAGTGAGCTATCCAACTAGGGGACAGGTCTTCCCTGGTGATGAATGAGAGTGTGTTTAGAGCCGTGTTACTGACAATCACCAAAACTGAGTGGAAGTCAGTGGGATGATGTCCTTTGCCATTGCCACGTCGGGGACAACCTCCTTCCTTCCTGTGCTGTGTAGATGCTGGTGATGCTGGCAGGCCAAAGAGCGTGTTGTGTCCTCTCGTAAAGCATTGCTAAGGGGGCTCATTTTCTGCTCACAGCAGGTATGACACAGAGGTGACTGCTGCCTTCTTCCTGTTGTTGCTGCTTGCTGTGCTCCCGCTGCGTGCGGCCCCTGCACCTACCTGACCAAATTCACTTTGATTCATTCATTCGTCTTTGGTCTCACAAGCCTAATCCGTTGTGGAGTGCTACCTTGTAAATTGATGAAGAGTTCTCACAAAGAGCTATGGCTCTTTATCATCATCATAATCAGACCTCTAGGTCTCCAGCTATACGTTCAGAAAAACACTTTGTATTGCTTAGTCATTTATACTGAGAGCGACACAGGCTTGCAGAGGAAAGTTTTTATTTATGAATCCTAATACCTTGTGCAAGGCACCTCAACATCATGCTGTGATTGCTTCCGTATTTATGGCAAATAAATCTAAACTGCTGCTTGTTTACTCTTGTACTCTCTCTTTATAACTTGGCATACAGTTTTTAATTAGATCAGCCCCAGTTCTTTCAATGCTTTCTAATGTTATTTGAACAGTACAGCTTTGCTGGACCTTCAGGTAACCACTGGCCATTTATTACAACAACCTTGTTTTCACCTATTTATCCACAATCTCACAAACCAGTCACTAAGTTTCTAATTAGTTTCATATCTAATCATTCAAATACATTCAGGTTGGCTGTATTTTACAAGTAGGTGATGGAATGATCTGGTTTCATCTGCCAGCATGTTTTTTTTCGCACCAGGCTCTATAAATGAGATGTCAGTATCGATGTAAATACAAGATCAAATGATGCCAGAAACTGGCACTCAGGAATACGTAGGGCTTTTTATAGCCAGTTAAACCTCATTATGCACCAAATACAGTTTCTATTAGTTTAAAGATACCCTACTGTGTGAAGCAAGTGGTTGTGTGACAGGGATGGGTATCTGGACATATAGTAGGTCTCATCTGCAAGAAGCAAGCTGAAACACACAACATGGGATGTAGGGTCAGTTAAAATGGGATGTTCTCTAGCAGGATGCTGCGCCTAGGGAATATGATTTCTAATGCACCACCTGGCTTCAGCACGGTGCTATTTCATTTACTTCTAATGACTGATTTGTTAGTTCCTCTTCCATGGTAAAATTCTTCAACAGAAACGCTGTACAACTGGAACTGTGGTTATGGTTAGTTCTTTTCTTTTGATGACCAAGCCAAAGCTTCAAAAAGTATATTCTACCAAATTAAACTTTTCCTGATGTCTTGACAAATCAAAACATCTGAAAGAAATGTTTAAAGGAAACTTACAGTTTCCATCATCTACCAGGTACTTACCTTTTTCTTACCCTTTTTTTTCAGTTTCAGTGTCTTTTTATGCCTCATTATTCATTCACATGATACAGATACTATTTTTTTAATAGTTTTTCATTCTACTGGTGTCATTCAGATGTAAGTTCTACACTAACTGTACAAATTTGGAACACACATCACACAACTAAACTTTCTTATCTGCCAAAATACAGGCCCACAAAGTCCCTGCTGAGACTGGTCCCTGTGATAGATCCTGAAGTAAGAATAGATCCTTACCATGTTCAGGAAGTGTCAGGAAATTTAATTAATTAATTTAGTTAATTAAATTAAATTAATGGCCAAAATTCATCCAGGGAGCAGTCATCTTGGTGATCATGGGGCACTACCTTACATTGGCCTTGCTTAATTTACTAATATAGGCAGAGATTATGTGAGTACATCCTCTGAAGACTGTGATATTCAATTATCAGCAGAGAGTTGAAAGACAATGTTTCATACATATGGATATTAAATATGAAGATTTGTTCAGAGTAAACTGAATATTTGGTGCATGGCAGAAGAAGTTCTCATTGGAAATCACTTCTATATTTTTCCTTTATGCACATGATCCTTTCAAGCATTTGTTTTTTTTTAAAAAAGGTTTATCTAAGTATCACTGTCTGCCTACAATATTTTCTGCTGCTGCCGAGAAGTAGATCCATTCTAAAGAGTGACTCCAGATGCTTGCTGTGTAGGTGGAGAAGGATCTTCAATCTTCTTCTTAATTACTGTGGCTCAAATTGATTTGACCTGAGCTCTCTCTGCCTTTCAAGTAGAGCAGGATCCACAGGCTAGCTCCAAAGCTTTTTGAACTAACATGCTGGCTGACAAATAAGTAATTGTAAGGCGCTGATTTATTGCCCAGCCAGACACAGCTGGATGTAAAATATTAATTTTTAATGTAAGAAACAATTTCCATTTCTTTTATCCATAAAATCCAATAAATTAATCCAAGCACTTACAAATAATTGATATTTAACAATGGAGAGGGTATTTTTATCACTTAAAAATGTGCCCCTTTTAACACCAAATTCTTTAAAGAGAAGATATTTGTGAATTTCCAGGCTACAAATATACCTCAGGGCTCTGCTGACACCAAAATAAGCCATAAAAACGAAAAGCGGGAATGTTTCATGATGCCACTAGGACCCCAAAATATAGCCTTCTCCAAGTTTTATTTTTATCTTTTGTAATGTGCAAATCCTACTACAAATTAAAAAGCTGCAATCCTTCCAATTCCCTCTTGTAACTCTGTCTCCATTTTTGGATTCCTCAATCATCTGAAATTTTACCAGGGTAAATAAAAACACACATAATAAAGAAAGATTCTTGGATGCTTGCAAGACCAGCTGACCTTTTTACCTCTAAGCACCTGTGGCACGTAAAGAATGAAAGAGATTATCCATGGAAAATTATGAGGAAAAAAATGTCCAGCTCAAAAGGATAATTTGGCTTTACAGCAGATTACTCAGGGAGTCTGTGCAATCTTCATCATAGAAGACATGTTCCTAAAGGTTCTAAGGTCCTAAGTATCTATCCAGAAAAACTTAGGTCTATTTGATGATGCTTTTCCCACACCATTCTATTACACAACTATTTAACCTTGTTTCGTTATCAATGGGCAGATGCAGAACTGGCAAATTCTCTGCTCATGTCTTTCAGGACATTTGACTCAAGTTTTCCAAGACAGTAAAGAACAATATTCTGTTTCCTTTTTATTAAATTATTTTATTTATTAATATAACAGGCTAGGAATCATTCCTTAACATTTGATCAACTGACAAAGCATGATAGAATCCATGTTCATGCATCTAACTTTCTAACGCTGGCCAAAAAGAGAGAGAATCTCCAAAATAGATTTTGGAAATGATTCCTTTTAGTGTGTTTGGGCATCATTTGGAACAGCATTGTCAGACATGGGCTGAAATCATGTCATCAAATTTGCTAACAGTTTATCAAGATGGATGGTTACATGTCAGTTCTCAGGTCCATGCCTGGTCTGTTTAATTTCCTGGTAAAGATACAGCTGTTGATTCACCTTTACTATCTAGAACTGGAGGTAGACTTCCAACAAAAGGGTTAGGAAAACATGCCTCATTAGTCTGTATTAATAACACACACAAATTAACCATATGTGAGGTGAGCAAGGTCTGATATAAAGGCTGTGGATTGTTGAAGTTTCTACTTGCATCATGCCTGTATGTCTGGATCCAACCACAGTGGCAAAGTGAAGGAATAAAATCTGCTTTTCCCATGTACAATTATAAGGCTCTCACAGAGACTTTCAAAGCTACAAAATATTTTCCCCTGTAGTTATTAGCACTTAACAAAAGCTTAAAGTGACTGGTTTCTTAGAAGCCTGAAAATATCATCGATCTCATGTTAAAAATCTCTTTCACCTTTGGCCATGATTCACTTAGATTTTGCGTCTAGTTTTACAAAAGGAGTCCAGAGACAGGAGCAGAACTCTCTGTTTTTGTTGGACCAAATGGAAAGAACATGAAGGGAAGGAAAAACTGTTGTCATGGTATTTTCTTGCTTTGTGATTTTCATTTCCTCATGGTGGTTAGTATTACAGCAGTCCAACAACTCCAGCTAAATGTGTTATCACTTTCTATGCATGCATAGATGCAGAGGCACCATGGCTCAAACAGTTCATATTACATGAACCTACAGGGCAGGGAAATATTTATTATTAGCATTTCTGTTTCCACAAGAGGAAAAATAGATTATTTCTCCAGGAACAAAGAGGAAGTCTGTGGTGAACTAGGAACCAGTGCAAATCTTCTGAGCCTCCACTCAGTACCTTAACAAAAACCCCTCATTTCCACAGAGAGAAGACTGACAAAACCTTTGTGGATATTAACAGCACATCTGAAATCTCTTTAGTCTTGACTTCATTACTTCTCTGTAACCTCCTGCAATGTATTCAACAGATAGTGGCTAGGGAAGCAGTGGAGCCAAGACTGTATTAATGGTTAAAGAAACATGCTCAATTTACCACTTATTTGTCCTCACCTCACCCTGCTGTTTTGCATCTTGTCATAAACCTAAATACAGAATCTTAACTGGTTTAAATCACCCTCTGTCTGTTAATTTATGTGGTACTCAACCTCCATGGAGGATCTGTCTGCTGCATCTTAGGTCAGAGCACTGATCCTTTGGGGGTTCCCCTTGGCACCACAGATGAACAAATAAGTAGTAATAATAATAGTAATAATGCACCCAAATCATCTCCCAATTCCACAGGGATTGTCTCATTTACTTTATTAAACCTTTGATGCTGTGCAGTGCCATATGAATATCAACTGGGCTAGTGAGGAATCGTGTCTAGGGGGATTCAGGAGTGGAAACGATTGCACAGTGGCTTTCTAGCTATTATTAGTAAAGTGATCAGGATTCAGAAACGTTGTGAGAATTCTTTTGCCATGTCAACCATCAAAGAGACACCAGGGAGATAAAAGTTACAGAGTGTTAAACCCTGCTTGTCGCCTTCGGCATGTTTTTGTTTAGTTCCATTCATCTCAACATTTGACTTTTAATAGTTCACTTTTGTTGTTATGACTGAAAAATATAAAAAAAAGACTATTAAAGAACAAATTGTGTGCAGGCAAAATACAGTTCCTGGCACTTTGTACAACCCAGAACACAATGCTGTCTGCCAGTTTGACTAGCTCTTATTTCATGTTCAATTACAGAAAAAGATAGGGGAAGAAGAGATCCAACTTTCTTTCTATTTATTATTTTCCTACTGTGTTTTAAAAATGCAGCAACAGCCTCAGCTGACAGAAGAGGTAAAAGAAATCCCTTAACTCTTAAGGAACAAAAAGCTATTTTTAACTATCTCCAGGAAAAGTGTGTAAATGCTACCCACTGCAGCAAAACTTGAAGCCCAATATCATCACTGGAAACTAAGTTATTTAATTTAAATCCTAGGCTATGACCCAGAATTTAAGAGAGAGAGAGATGATCTGAGGGAATAAGTTAGAAATGAAAATTATTTTAGAAACTGTGGGCCAAATCCTCACCCACAGAAAATTATCCACAATAAAACAGGAATCAATAGCCCTCCACATCTTTGAACTACTTGAACTCAAAATCAAAGCTTGAAGAGTTTTCTCCATTTAGCATTTTCTTTGAAAATTATGAACAACAAAAGCTTAAAGAGAAACTATCTAACTGGTGCATTAAAACCAACAAATGTGGACAAGGAGAAGTATCTACTTACCCAAGAAACTGACTTGTGGAAGAAAGGAGGCACTAAAAGTGTTGCTGTTGCAGTTTTTGGACAACAGTCTCACATATAAATAGAGTGCAATTTCTGTTTCTTCACAGCTACAGCCTTTATAGGAAAGAAATCATGGCCCAAGGCTCTGTGCGATATTGCACCTCTCTCCAGCAGGACTAACGCATGGCAGCCCCATGTACAGTGTTGAGGATCTGGGCAGAAGTGAATTTTTTCTCCATTCTCCCTTCTCAGGGGGTTCACCAGGAGGATCAAAGATTTAATCAAAAACTACTACTTTATTGGCTTGCCTCTCTCCCTTTTTCTTATCCTGAACAACTCAAAAGATTTACCAGACAGTAGGACAAATGCAGTGAAGATATGATACACACTATAGGAGCTGCATATCTTTTCAATATGGATAGCATGCACATGGACAGCCTGCGTGGCAAATGGTTAGATTAAGCAGATAATAGTCTCAGGAGCCTGAATGAGATGTTTGAGCACTCACAACTCCACTAACTTCCAGACATATGCTACCAGCCCTACTCTGCCTTCTCTTGGGTGTTCTCCAACCAACAGCTTCTCACATCACCAGTCTGCAACTTCAGTTCATATCATATTCATCTATATTTCTGCCACCATTCCTACTCTAGCATCACAAGGATTTATCAAACAACTTTGACTGTATTAATCTCACCATAAATTTAGACATCTGAAAGCCAGTTTTCTAGTCTAACCTTGTAGTGAGGTCTCTGACTATATTCAACAACACCTTTAGCTGCTCATTTATCATCTCTATTATAAATACTTATTTCAAAACAGATCAAATCACTCGCAGAAAATATTGTCAACGTTGACTTTAGACTGTATGGAATACTGCTTTCAACTCCTCTACCTTTGATTGACTAAACTTAGGTGAGATTAACGTGATCTCTGATACTGTATGAATTCAATGTTGTCCAAAATCCATAACATATTTTGTGGTTCTCTCTGGTCATATGGAGAGCATCAGGGATGCCCGATCCTGGTATCCAGATGACTATAGGGCAGGTAAAGAGTAGGAAAATCTTCTGACCTCAGAAAAGCAGCACAGCTGAAGAATCTCTGAATGAATTGTTTATAGAATTGTTGCTGCTATTGCAGTTATATTGAAGACATGGCTTGTTATTTCTCTTCATCAGACTGTCCATTAATGCAGCCTTCTGAGGATAGATCGACAAAACATAGTGTGTAGAGTAGGGAACATATGGTAAGCAACACTGGAGTGGTCTGAGGTCATCCCAGGCCACTATCCCCTGACTTTCAGCAGAGCTAATTAGTCCTCCTGTGACTGGAGCACCTTGTCACAGCAGCTTTATTGCTCCTGGATTCCTCCCTAGCTCATTCTCTTATACTCTCTCTGGACAGGAACACATTGCACCATGTAGACTTCTTCTGAATGCCAGGACTCAATAGGATTCAAGTAGTCCAGCAAGTTAACAGAAGGACTTACAGCTGGCTCTAAAATATCAGAAATGTAATTGTCCAGCCATAAAGCCAGCACTCCAGTATCTGAGTTTACTTCATGTCTGTTTAGGGCCTCCTGCTTCTGACAGCAGAATAAATCAGCAGAGTAAAATTGCATTTTCATCTTAAACTAGCAACCTTCTGTACTGCATGTACAACATAATGCGGTTGCATGCAGAATGCTTAGATCATGAAAATCCCCAATGAGGACACGCAAGGGGGTCAATAGTTTCAGCAGAGAAAAAATACTGTACCACACTGAAGTAGCAGTATAGGTTTCAAAGTAATAGCATCAGGTATGAATTGAGTCCTGTTGGTAAAACTTATTATTTCTTTTGAAATTCCCCACAGTGGTTTAATACCTTTTGATACATGTTCTCTTTGCATAGTCTGGTGCCTTTGCTGCTACTGTAATAGCTTATTTTTATTATCATCATCAACAACGACAATTACAACAAAGGCAAAGGAAAAGGTATTTGTCCGGATTACCTTTCAAATTTATGAACAAACAATTTCTCAGTGAACCGCTTCAGATATCCTCCAAACACTACAGCCTTTTACAAGTTCAGACTTCCAATTAAGATCATGCTAGGAATGCAATCAAGGATCTCAGCACTCAGAAGTTAATTATCTCCTCAGGCTAAGTCATAAACATACTTGTTTTGTTTTTGTCCACTTCATCTAATGATATAATGTATTTGGAAGATACAGATTTTGTCAGTTGTTATCAAGGGGGCCTATGGTGAGGCTGTGGGAGCTTTTGTCACTACTGGAATGCAGCAAAAGCTAAACTGTTTCTGTGAATTAACAACACTGGGTACCGTCTATCCAAAATTACCCACAGTCTGCCACACCACATAAAACTGAAAGATTGTTACAGGTCTTCTCTGCATGGCCAGCCAGTTTATTCATCCCCCTGAAATTGGCTGGATTTGAGCCATGCATATACACATGCTCAATATATATGCTCTAAGAGACATGATTTAGACCAACCTCGTGGAAAGCTGATTCAGGCTGAAGATTAAGAACTAAACAATTCTTTCTATCCTCAATCAAATGGCTGTCTGGTTCAGAAGGGTCAAAAAAAAAAACCTCTCTGACTATCAAAAAGCAATGGGAGTGTTTGAAACTTCCAAGTTAATCCACCTCAGCGTTGGATTAACTGCCCTGGAGACAGTTCTAATTGGCAGATGGTTCTGCTAATGTCCACCTGGGAAAGTGTGTGATTTGGGTGTCTGACATATATAATTTGATCTGCTGCCAAAAGGCAGTAGTTGAAAGTAATATATCCACCATCAACACTTCTAGCTTTCAGAAGATACAGTTGCCCCTGTTAGTTTTTGTGGACTGATGCTAAACATCCGCTTTCCAAGCATACTATAATTCCTGAAAATCCATCATAGATATTATATTACAAATGAGATAGATACAACTTTCAGGAGACAGATTTAGTCTTATGCAGCTTCCACTTTCTGAAGGTTAAAATAAACTCCACTTTTTATTATTTTTACTTTCTTTTTTTAATTATATCTATATTTTAGTGGAGCTGGTCCCCAGATCAGACCCAGCCATGATCTGTACCACAAATCTTCACAAAAACCCTAAGTAGCTCTCTCAGCTAAAGCATGAAACTCTCCAGGGGGAGAGAGAAAAGCCCAGGAAAAATAAAGGGAATACTTGGGGCAAACTTCCATCTAGTCCCCTAAATACAGAATAAGCCAAACTGCACACACTCCACACTAGCAAGAGGGGTGGAATAAGTGCATTTTCACAAGACACCATCCAACAACAAGCAGAAGTTGTGCTCTGTTCTTCTAGAACACAGCATGAATTATTTGCAGCCAGGCTAGAAGGTGCAATACAGACCAATCATAGGAGGCAGCACAATCACAAGCCCTCTCTTAACTTCGTATTGCAGACATATCCCATTGGTCTCGAGTGGTAAAGCCATTATGGATAACTCATTTTAGCAATGGGAAAAATAACATGATAGAAACTGTGCTCAAGAGGCGTATTAGCAGCCAGCACAGCACAGACTATAATGGCACCTGAAAAAGCTCATGGGGAATCTACTGGCAGCCCCATGACAGCCAGCCAGTAGATATCACTCAGTGACCAGTATCCATGAAGAAAGAACTGGTAACAAATAAATAATCATCACTATTTTTTGTTTTCTGCTAACAACTCTAAAAAGCATTTCCCTGAAGCGCTACTTGCTCACTAATGCAATTTGCCAGTGCTGCAGGTGTTCAGCATTTTATGATGGACACTGTAAAGTGGAGAGCACTTGTCACTGACATGAAGTTTTTCATGGAGGGATTTCTATGTGGGGGAAAAATTCCTTATGCACTTATGAGAAGAAGAACTTATCCTTCTCTCCTTAGTGGGAATTCATATTTCACCGTTTCATGTTCTTTGTGGTCTAGCACTTTATATCTGTCACAGACTGTATTCTGAAAATATGCCAGAAAAGATCACACTTGTTTTTGTAACTTGAGACTGACAAACACAACCATTATTAGAAAATAAAATGCACTATCAGGAAACATGACATAGAAATAGACTTTACCATAGTTTCAAAATCCAGAAAACGAACATAGGAGAAATGCAATGATCTGTGTTGAATTCCAAGTGTCAATGTCTAGAGATCCATTCAATGCACAAAGGAGAATAAATGCTCTGTTAGTATGAACAGGGTGCCCATACTGCACCCAAAGTTGTGCCCACAAATGCCAGTAGTGACTTTGAGCAAAGTTGCCTATATGCCTCACATTGCTGCTTTCAGCAGCAAATTATTTTTTGAAACGGTCCTTGATGTCTTGAGATTTGTGTTATTTTACAATTCATACAATATCATTGCTAAAAATTTTGCTGATAAGATAAAGAGCTGATGAATGACCAATATTAATATCATACTATCAGAACTGAGTCAGTAATGTTATAGGTTTGATGTGGTAAAATGAGCAGCACTGTGTTAGAGCAAAGCATAATCTACCTAGGACTATCTATGGATTGTTATGTGGGCTGAGGCCTTGAAAGAAGTGATTTCCAAAGGTCCTGGCTCATGTGTGGAGGTAACAAACTGGAGACAATCTTGATCCAAAGAAGTGCAGATATGTGCCAGCTGCTCTCTTAGTCTCAGATTTATTCCTGAGTCCTGAAGAATATTCTTCTAATGACAATCTTAAAAATCTCACCATATTTACTTAGAGAAAGACAACATAAAGCAATCAGTCCTTGATGCAAGAGTACTGACACAAGACACCAAATACCAGCATGTCCTTTTTAAAATATATCTTTAAAGACAGAAAAAAAATGCAAAATCTGGAGGCTGAAGAAAGAAATAATCAAGGCAATGTAGTTACCTATTTTTAAAAGTAGTGGAATTAAAAACCTGAGAATTTTGCCAAGTGAGTTTCAATGTTTAAGACTCTTTTGAAGAAGACAAGATATCATCTTAGTATTTCTTATTTTGGCATTACTTATTTGTCTTAATAAAAGAAAGAATGTGTGTGCTTCTGCAGCCAGCGTAATGCAGGTAACCCGAATGATCACTTTCCCCTTAAAATCGATAGATGCATTACTTGGAGACTGGATCTTAAGTACCTAGGGACTTTTAATGAAATCCGTCTGATCTCAGAACGGCATTAACACTAAGCAGAAAAACACACATATATTTGGATTTCCTTACATTAACCCTAAGCGGTCACTGGTGTCAGTGTCTATTCTTTCAGCCATCCAGTGATTACCATTGGCTTTTCAAAGCCATGTCAGTTTTAGGCATCCAGTTCCTATTGACTTTCAACTTAAACTGTCTCCATTGCCTACAGTCCTCATCAAGACAAAATGAACCTCTGACTGGACCAAGTCTGTTCTTTTCAGGAGTTAACTGCAGCAAATTGGTTATATAATTAGAGCTATGACTTGCCTCATTACAAACAAGCAATGAAAACTTTAATCCTCATTCATCCAAAGAATCAAAGCACTGAAGCCCTAAATCTTAACTAGTGGTAACTGGAAACAGGGAACTCAATTTCTGTTTTAGGGATAATGTTGATGATGATCAAAAATGCTGTTGTACAGAAAAAAGAAAGATATTCCTCTGCTTTAATTTATTTGAGACTTCCTATAATTAGAAGAAATTATTATTGTGTGGTATTGGTTAGCTCATTAGGCCATTTAAGAACAAATTCATCCTTTCTGAAGGGAATCATATGGTGGTTTTTTGATTTTTTTTTCCTCATCTCACACTATAAGATTTCAACCAGGTCCTTAACAATATTTATTCTCAGAGCTGCTAACAGCTTTTAGAGACAAACCTTAGGCATATGTAAAATGTAACTGGAGCTTTTTCCAGTTCCTTTCCTCCCTACAAAAGATTGTGTCTCAATGAAGTAGCTATTGCTTAGCAACTTACACATTTTTGCTTCCATGAGTCCTTCTGAGTGACTTTTCCCTTCTGAGGAGTAAGAAAAATGAAGTTTACTCCCTCCCCAAATTCGTTACTGGGGAATGCCATCACGACTTCATGTGGTACACGCTGCAGAAAAGAGTAGAAATGATTGATTCAAACGCTTCAGTTTTGAGAGAAAAAAATACATATTAGAGAGATAAGCTGACCATTGAGCTGACACAGGAAGAAAAATATATTTTTCTTCCCTCCTTCATGTACCTCAAAATTCAGTTCCTTGGTCTTAGATGCTTACTTGTTATAAATCATCTATGATGGGCCATCATCTAAGCTAGAATTATGGTCTACCATACACAGTAGACTGTTGGGTTAAGCTTCAGGATTTTTTTTTGTTCTCCTTAAACTTATCAGTCTAGGAGCGAGGGTAGGTGTCCTCCAGAGATGCAGGGCCTGGGGCAATAAACAAATAGACATTCAAGGGAGAAGTCTCTGGACTTCTCAGGAATGGGGCAGGTCCTAGCAGCAAGCAACCAACAACAGTTCAAATCCTGTACTCCTCCAGGGGAAGGACCTCTTCAATCTGGATAGAACATCTCCTCCTGGGGGAGGTAGATAGAGGGATAGGATCCTAAGAGACTCCATCCATCCATCTCCTAAGGGACTTCAAACTCCTAAGCCTGTTAAGGATGGGTGTAGATCTGTGGTGGTCCCCTGGTTTGCACTGCTTCGTTGTAGAACAGGATAAGACACTTTCCAAGTCTTTAAATATCTCATTTCAGTTGTAAAAGCAGGGTGTTCTGCTTTGTTTTGATTTGGTTTAGGACCTTTTACCCTGAAAGACAGGAAAGCAAGGTTTATGTTTCAGTTCAGCAGTAATGAACACTTCCACAAACCAAAAGTAGCAAAAAATTACCCAAGGAGAAAAAAAAGGAAGATAATAATGTTTTTTTATGGCTGTGTAGTACCCAAGCTGTCGGGGACTCTTTGTATGTGTGTCTTGCAATCAGAGTTGAAGCACGCTGTTCTCCTGAGTATAAATCCCTTATATGCTACTCACCTCTAGTTGGCTCACTTGTCATCTCAAGCCAGAATTAAAGCACATGACGTGGGATAAAGAATGTTTTTATATATATATATATAAATATATATATATATATAAGTGCTCTCAGATGTTATGAAATAGTCTTTTTTTTTTCCAAAGGAAGAGCCAGATTAAGATCAGATTAGTGTACTGTTGTGATCTCCTCACCTTTTGTTCTGCTGCTCTAATGTGAGCATAAAGCCAGGCTGATGGTTGTACCAAAACTATGGACCGTCTGCCTTACAGCATCTTTGCCTTTGTTTTTCTGTGTGTGTTTGTGTAAGTGTGCATGAATGGTGAAGTTTGTGTATCAGTCATGCCCTGCTAATACCTGAACACAGTTCCTTGCAAAAACTTGTCTCTTTTCCTCAGTTCAGTCATTCCTTGATCCTAGGATTCATGTTTAACTATGATGTTGCGTCTTTCCAATTTTACCGCAACAAATTTTCTACCCAAAAACATTCCCATTTCCTGATAATGCCTGGTAATCCTTTGGCTTGCCTGCCGCCAAGCATATATTTTTCAGGAGATCTACAAACCTTCGTACGTTCCTCAAAAGGAATATCAACAAAAGAGATGACCAAAAAAAAAAGAAAATGGAGGACAGTTCTAATATTTTTGCGCACTTCATTGGAGTCCCCTAAGCCAGACATTTAGTAGCTTTTTCATTGTTGCTGTTGAAATCAAAGCAAATGATTACACTCTTCTTTCAGAGTTAACTGAAGGAAATATTTTTCATCCTAAAATAAATCTTTAATGATGTTGATTTCTCTCCATTAACCATAAATGTGGCTTGTCTAGACCCAGAGAACTAACTTTTTGGCGTATGATGTTAGGAAAACCAAATTCTGTTCTAACTCTACTACATTAATACACCTTGAATACGTATTCAAGGGCTAGGACTCTAGGCTAGGGCCCTGGAAGGAAGCTGGCTGGCCGGGGGGCAGGAGGCCTCCGTGGATGAGCTAGGAGCTGCTGGCAAAACTCAAACAGAAGAAGGCACTATACAGGAAGTGGAAAAAAGGACAGACTCCTTGGGAGGAACATAGCAATATTGTCAGGAAATGCAGGAATGTGACGAGGAAAGCCAAGGCGCAATTGGAATTAAATCTAGTAAGGGATGTTAAAATAATAAGAAGAGATTTTTCAAATATATCAATGGTAAAGGGAAGATTAGGCAAAACGTGGGTCCGCTGGTGAACGGCGTTACGAAAGACACAGAAAAAGCAGAGTTACTGAATGCCTTCTTTGGTGCAGTGTTTCCCAAGGGCAGTCCTCTGAAATCCCAGACCCTAGAAACCAGAGAAGGTGCCTGGAGAGAGGAAGACTTGCCCTGGGTAGAGGAAGATTGGGTCAGAGAGCTCTTAGGGAAACTTGACATCCACAGATCCATGGGCCCTGTGGGATGCACTCGAGAGTGCTGCAGGAGCTGGTGAATGTTGTTGCTAAGTCGCTCTCCATCATCTTCAAGAGGTCCTGGAGAACAGGGGAGGTGCCAGTAGACTAGAAGAAAGCCAGTGTCGCACTTGTCTTCAGAAATGGCAATAAGGAGGACCCAGGCAGCTACAGGTCAGTCAGCCTCACCTCTGTCCCCAGAAAAGTCATGGAGCAGCTCATCCTGGCTGTTGTCTCCAAACATGTGGAGGATAAGAAGGTGCTCAGAAGTAGTCAGCATGGGTTCACCAAGCTTCAATCATGCTTGACTAACCTGATAGCCTTCTATGATGGAATGACCGGCTGGGTAGATGAGGGGAGAACGGTGGATGGCGTCTATCTGGATTTCAGCAAGGCTGTTGACACCGTCCCTTACAACATCCTCCAGGACAAGCTCCGGCAGTGTGGGATAGACGAGTGGACAGTGAGGTGGCTGAGAAGGCCAATGGGATCCTGGGGTGCATTAAGAAGAGCGTCTCCAGCAGGTGGAGGGAGGTGATCCTGCCCCTCTGCTCAGTCCTGGTGAGGCCACATCTGGAGTATTGTGTCCAGTTCTGGACCCCTCAGCACACGAGGGATGTGGATCAACTGAAGAGAGTCCAGCGCAGGGCCACAAGCATGATCATGGGCCCAGAACATCTGCCCTATGAGGAGAGGCTGAGGGAGCTGGGCCTGTTCAGCCTAGAGAAGAGAAGACTGAGAAGGGATCTAATCAGTGTCTATAAGTACCTCAAGGGAGGCAGTGAGGAGGATGGTGCTGGTCTCTTTTCAGTGGTGGCCACCGACAGAACTAGAGGTAATGGCCACAAACGGAAGCACCAAAAGTTCCACAGGAACTTAAGGAAAAATTTTTTAACAGTGAGGGTGACAGAGCCCTGAAACAGGCTGCCCAGAGAGGTTGTGGAGTCTCCTTCTCTGGAGATCTTCAAAACCTGCCTGGATGCCACCCTGTGCCACGTGCTCTAGGTGACCCTGCGTGTGCAGGGGGGTTGGACTAGGCGATCTATAGAGGGCCTTTCCAACCTTAAGGATTCTATGATCCTATGATATGAGTATTCTTTAAATAGAGGGTCTCATGTTGACTGTAACTGAACTTTGACATGACGAGCAGTCCATAGACTCAGATGGGCTGCAGATCACACATGGGCAGATGTGGCTGCTTGCACAGCACCGGCTTGACAAATGGCCTGGACAACAACCCCTGCTAAGGTGATAATGTGAGAGCTCACCATGTGTGCGGATCAAATACACAAAGCTGTCTGGAGGGCATTTGACAAAAACGTGTTGAAGAGAAAACTATCGACTGAGCTTAGTAGTAAGTGGGAAATTTCCCAGTGACTTTTGAAGGAGACGGGGTTAGCCTGAAGACATATAAAGAAGCACAAAAAGTTGCTAGAGTAGCAAGCTGAAATATAGGGTGCATGTGGTCACACAGGGGAGGAACAAGGATGTAGGGCACATGGCATCTCCTTTCTCTTTTCAATTAAAAGACATGGGAGATTATTTCATGTACTGCAGTGTGCTTTTGGATTTGTTTTTTTTCAGAGAGAATATGATCTTTATTTATTTTTTTTTCTAAAATACTGGCTATTTTTATACCTTCATTTTCTCTTGATTTTTCTCTTTTTTTTCCCTAATTTTTAAAATTGCATTACTGTCTTCAACAAGAGACACCATGATAGATTGCCACCAAGACATCTGGTTTTAGCTCAGTGTTATATCAAATTTTATCTGTTTTCAGTGATTAGAGAAGTGTGATTATTTTCAGACATAGTTATGTGTATCAAAACAGGGAGAAGGTTTACAAAAGAATACAATTTCCAACTCTAGTTGAGAGACTTTAATTTTGCCAGCAGGCATAACAAGACAGGAAATTCAAAGTGGAAATAAAGGTGCTCATTTTTAATGATTAGGATAAATAACCATCAAGCTGTATGCTGTTGTAGGCTACCTGCCCATGGAAAGCTTAAAACAGACAGGATATATCACTAGGAAACATAGCTTACGTCATCTTCAGGTAATTGGGATTAATGCAGGAATTACTAAGTGAAATTACTTGTTCTGTGTTTTGCACCTTGCCAGGCTAAATGATCAGGGTTGTCTTTTTAAGATCTGCTAAATTGGTTTGAAAATAAACAGAATCATTTAGGTTCAGGTTTGGGTGGGTGGGGGTTGATTAATATGATATTTTGCTTTCCATTTAATTTTTAGCACAGCTATCTTTCTTAAAAAAAAAGAGCGGGGGGGAAAGAAGTAAGTTTCAAAGCAGTTTTTTTTTTGTTTCTTTTTTTAATTACACTTAAAAATTTTGGTTGCATCTGCCAGGCTTTACACTGTAAATCCTGTTTGTCCATTCCAAACACTCTAAAAAATATTTTTTAGTGCTGTTTTCCCAGTAACAGAAATAGAAATGTTCTCATGACCAAACTGAGTGCAAATGGAAGGCATATTATTAACAAAAATTAAACCAAAGAAGCAAACTTGGGATTTAGCAACACAAATCTGAGATTGGTTTGCATACTGGTTTCACTTGATCGTAAAGGAGCAAATTCTTGCACATTATTCAGGAAGAGGCACAAGCTGTTGCGCTTTGCAGCAAATCATCTCTGAAACTCTTCAGGAGTTCAGGAAAAGTTTAGCAAACACTGGCAGAGCAAGAGAGAAATGTGGAACAGGAACAAACTAAGAACAGAAGAAGACAAGCCTGATGAGACCAGGAAAAAATAGTGCGAGCAGAACAAATCTCCGGAGCCAAAATAAAAGGAAAATTTTCTTCCTTAGAAGTACCTGATTTTTAGTCTATCGTTAAATCCGTGCAATAGGACAGGCATCTGGTCGTTCGGGCTTTTTGGAAGGAAGAATTTAGAAAGATCCCATAGGTTTTCCTGGAGAAGGAGCAATAGATAATTATTTACCCAAAAACTGAAAGTGCAAAACACTATTAGCACTATTAACCTGAGGGTTCAAAGGAGGATTGCATGCATGTGTGTGTCTGTGTGTGTGTATGAGCTCTGTGCTCCCTTCCCCTGTGTCCCTGGGTATGGTTTTGTAGTATTTGCTGCATCTCTGTCTCTCTGACCTTTCCTTCTGTCTTTTTTTCTTTTTCTTTTTTTTTTTTTTTCCCCTGGATATCGCTCCCTTTCTCTCATTGTGTTTAAAATATTGTGATCTAATATCAGGCAAAATATCACTACAGTGGTTGATTTTAATTTTGCTTTAAATCCTTAAAAATAAAATCCTGAGATAGAGTGAGAATGTGTACGCGAGACAGGATGCAGAAGACCTGGGGATGTGACAACGCAGATAATTAATTAGTCCTTTTCATGTCAACGGGAAGGGTTCATGTATTTTGATTTTGTGCATACATTCTCATTCACGCTTTTTTTTTTTTTAAATGCTGAGAAAAGCGAAGCTGTTATTTTCAGCCTGGATTCAATGAAGTGTCTGGTCTGACTGCACATCTCTGAGTGACATCTGTTAGCACCCTGCGTATGAACCGCTCTTCATGTGCAGCAAGTCCATGGGAGACGCCTGCCTCGGCGCTTCTGCCTTCTGCGCCGCTCCGCTCACAACAGCAGCAGACAGGTGGACACCAAGCCAGGCTTTGAGGGGCTTTTGTTCTAACAGCTAAATGCAAACAAAAGACACTGCGTTGGCTTTCATTCTTACTATCTCCCTTTTGCACCTATTATTAAAACTGTCTATGGTTTCAAAAAACTGAAGTTTTTCTTTTTCAGACCAGTTCTATCTGCTTCAAGTGGGTGACTAACCACTGAAATTGCCTAAGGGTGCACTTCCCCAGGCTCCATAAAGCCCTGGCAGGCAACAGAACTGCTCATTACCTTTCAATTGTGGAAATTCCTGTCATTACCTGTGTAGAAAGCAGTTTTGTTACATGACCAGATAGCACATTTAAAAACATTGCTTTAGATGATGATGACTGCAGGAGGAGTTTATGAGCCTTTAAAAGGAAAATGTAGTCTGTCTGGATGTGGATTTGGAACCTGGGACACCTTGATACAGTACCCTGCTGTCTGTAGCATAGGGTAACATTTGATTCATCTAATTTTGATACCTAAAATAGTTTTCAAAAGAGGCCAGTGTCTGTAAAGGGCTATTCACCTTATCTTAGAATATGATCCTATCACCATCAGTTCTTCAATAAGCATAGCTTGACTAAATCAAATGAATATCAAAAATTTTTACCATCCTTATTTCTTCTCTGTTTTTCCCAGCTGTTTCTAGGACAGGCCTTTCTCACCCTCGGCCTGTTGCCAGAGCCTCTTCTCTATCTTCCTTTGTTCTTCTGCATCAACCCTACAAATCCTCCTTCCTCTGCGGGAGGCCAGATATCCTCCCACATTCCTCTTCTTTGGGACAAAAAATGTAAGCTCCAAATCAGGTAGGGGTGGGGGAACTTTGTTATGCTTAACTAAGTTATGGTTAACTTTACTATTTATTCCTGATTCTTTTCACTACATGCCATCCCTCTTCATTCTTATTTTAGGTCTCACTAACCTTTCCACATCATGGCCTTGTCTGTCTATGGCTCTGTGTAAAAACCAGCAATGAGATAGTGCTGCTGGAGCCTGTTTTCACATCACCACCAGAGTTAGGAACATCTTTTACATTGCTTGGTACCTTCTTGCATTTTCATGGCTCTGGCCCACATGTTTGTCTTCTGAAGTTTCAAGGAATATGTTTGTGTCTCTCCATTGTTTTCCATAACAGATAACTCCAGTTGTTATATAAATATTTTTATTTAGTTTAATACTTTTTTTTTCTCAGTATGACTTCAAAAAAGCTCAGGGAGAAAATACCAAGGCTCAACATCTTACAGAAGATTTGATCACCCCCATGCACAGTTCTTCACAGGATTCCCGGCCTTACCCTGGTTTTCCATGTCCTGATCACGGAAGATTATTTAATAGGTGTACGTTGCCAGGTCATCTCTCCATTTGTTCTATCTGATATCTTACTGGTGGGATGCCTGATTGGTATGGCTAGTTTGAAATCCTCCTACCTGTGCAATAATTAACAGAGATAAAATATTTTTATTGCATAGCAATATGGTAAGGTAAGGAAATAGTTTCCCCATTTTAGAGAGAATATACTGAGGAACTCATCAGACTTACTGACTTGCACAATATTTCAAAGTTGTGGACATGCCAGGAATTGAATATATCTTCTCTACCCTGCTGTAATTCTCCAGGGTATCACCTACTTTATCAGCTTAGTTATCCATTAGCTGAACCACAGAATCAGAAAACAGGAGTTATTCCTTTGTTTAGCTCTCTTTTTTCCCAACAATTTATAATTGCAACAAGCTGAACTTGATTTTTTTTTTTTTTAGTGTAAAAGGGAAATGCTCTGTGGTAGGTTGATTTTAAATTCCATGGAGTCCACAAAACCTTCAGGCTACCACAGTTTTGAGGTATTTATAACATGGTATTGATGTTGTGAAGTACTTCACCTCCACCCCTGTCTGCCTTGAGACATCTTGTTTTCAGAGGGAAGTGAATACAAGTTCAAGGTTACCAGAGAACATTTCCCTGGCTTGTCAACTCTTCCTCTTTCAGCTTGACTTGAGAGCCGCTTCATGCTCTCATACTTTATTCTTGTGATCAGACTGCAGGAGGCAAGTGAGAGCCATGAGGGTTGTGGCATTTGTGGTTTATTTTAACAGCGGTTTATTTGTAGGCAGAAAAAAAAAAAAGGGAAAAAAAAAAAAAAACCTGAAGTTTACACATGGAGAAGCGATCTGGGCTGTGTCACGTTGGGTCGTCTTAAAGGTGGGTTGTAGCTCTTCACCCCTTTCTTTTGTTCTAGCCAGCTTCTGAGGTTTGGTGACAAGTGACATTATTAGTGCCCATGGCCAAGCCTTGAATTCACCGTGCTGATTGCCTGAAAGCGCCTGTTTCTCCGTGTAACAAAAGAACAGCCAGTGACTCTCTGATATCCTCATGCTGCACTAACCGTTAGTACAATTTATTATCATTTGTTTATAGGTATTTATTATATGTTCTGACAAGAGGCTCTGCAGGCTCCAGCCAAGGCTGAAGCACAGCAGTATGAAGCATTGTGTAGATTCATAGTAAAATGCTAAGAACTTACAATCTGCAAACGAGCAGCGATGGAGAGAAGGGACATGAAGGAGGAAATTGCCATCCCTGGCATTCATTTCAGCAGCTACCATGCAGGGCCTCGCTCCCTACATATGCGATCACTCTTCCTACCTCATTACAACAGTCACAATTTACGGCCCTTCATGTTAGTTTTTCAGCTAGAAGCATAGTAACATGCAACCGGACAACAAAGACTCTCTGCATACCAAAAATCACAAGAACTCAAAGGGAGGAGGAGGAAAGGCATGAATAATTGCTTTGCCCACTAGCTCTGTTCCACTCCCCTGTTTGGCGATGTTATCACTATCAAGAATTAAAATATCTGTTTTCTTATAGTAAAAAATACTGTGATGGGTTTTTTTTTCTTTTATTTCTATAGAAAACTTTAGTCCCTTAAAACTGTGCCAACAAGAAAACTAACAAGAGTGTTTTGAGACGATTATCATATGATGCCTGAAGGAGGCTCTGAGGACGAGATTCAGGTGTCTAAATGAGTGCCTGTGTTTCCAGTTTGAACATCAGGGATGATGCTTTGGAGAACATTAGCATTTTATAAAATACAATACAATACAATACAATACAGTAAATAAAATAAAAATCCCTGTATTTGTAAGTGTTAAAATAGGCAAACAAAAACCACTGGCTGGATGTGCATCCACCTCATCATGGCTGGACACTGCTGTGTGTGCAGAACAGGGGCTCATGTGGCAGTGGGATCCCCCTCCCAGGGCAGAGCAGTGCCGAAAGGCTATTTTGACCCTTTTCCACTACTCCTGGCTGTGAAAGGGGAAAGGTGGCTTTAAACATTTGCTCATTCTTTCATTTCTTCATTTCTGTGGTGCAGGAGAAAGATATTCTCTCCTTAGAGGAATCTGGATATATTTTGCTAGCAGTAAATCCAATGAGTTAAAAAAAAAAAAAAACACACAGCAAAGAACAAAACAAAGACATGCTAATGCAAATTGGAAAAGTTGTTGTGTGTTATTCAGTGTAATAAATAGTAGGAGATGAGTCGGTGCCAGGGAATGTGGTCTATACCTCTAAGTTAATTAGCAGTAAATGCATATTTAGTTAGTGGGAGGGGTGGAAATCAAGAATCTTGTCATTTCTGTTTTGCCTTTCCTGTGCATTTAAATTCACAATTACACTTCTAGAGGAAGCTGCCTCTCCAGCAGAGAGGTCTGTACTGATCAAGGGAGCTGCCTGTTTCAGATGCACTTAAGAAGGTATCTGTTGCCAAGGGGCCTCTGAGTTGTAACTGTTCACTGTTCTCATTTTCTCTTCTGCCAATTATCCAAACACTTTTCCCATTCACTTCATAATAATGTTAATAATACCTTCATTAGATAATCTCAAGGCAATTTCTACTATAAAGTAAATTGGTGTTATTTCACCCTATCGACAAGAAGCAGGAGAGGTCACTTAGCCTTTAGCTGAAGCTAAATGCCCAGGCAAAATAGCCAGATTTTACCAGCTTTTCTAATGTGAAAAACATAGGGAAAAAGTCTGTTTCTACTTCCACTGTAAGGAAGCCAGTTGCTTGAATATCTGTGGCCTTTTTTGAGCACAAAGGGAACTAAATATTCTTCCAAAGGGATGGACCTCTTCCTTAGCTATTTGTGCATTGTGTGCACCTTTTGTCAGGCTATGTGGGCAAAGGAAACTTTAAACACAGCAGTGTTGCAAGGACATAAATAACATCATGAAGAGAGAGTTTTGTGTCATTTCATCATTATGCAGCCATGGATCATTTTCTGAGCAAAGCATCAGCCTGTCCTTAGAGCATCAATGAAATGATAAAAATCTTCTCTTGTCTTCAAAACACCTGAAACCTAAAGAAGGGATGTTGTTACTAGACTACAGGTCACAGGTGCAACACCAAACCTTTGTCACCAGTAGGGAAGACATTACCACTAACTGCTGTATTTCCACTTAGATTGGAAATAACATACTCTGAGCTAGCAGTCCTGCACAGCTTGATGCTATTTGTGAAGGTGTTGTAAGATATGCGAAATACAATCCCACCTTTCAGTGATTGCAGATGAGCTCAGGAAAAAAAAAAAAAAAGATTCAGTTCTAAATGCAGTCCTGCAGAAACCTCCATGTACAGAGAAACTAAAAGCGGGGTTCTTCATCTGAACCGTCTCTAGAACTGACACCATAGGTCTGGTTTTATGTCAAAATACATGTCTACAGCATTCTAAAAATGAATTAAGGTGACCTTCTCTATTCTGTTCCTCCAAATCAGTATTACTGAAGCCTGATCTAATGCTATAAAAGGGGAAAGTTCTACAAAGGGAGATTATATCTTTTATTAAATCAACTGATAAAGCAGTAGAAAATAGTCAAGTTTTGGCAGCAGAGCTCATGCTCTTGCTATCTTGTCTATTTCCTCCAAATATAAATAATATCAGCTGCTTTAATAAAAGCTGTTACCTATCCCTTCAAACCTTGGCTCGCTACAGGATTCAGATCCAGACATTAGTCATACTATCCAGAGACATCCACCTCCCAGTGTCCTAACAACATTCGGAACATGGTCTGTAGTAATAATCCAACAAGTCCTTGAGGAAAAAAAAAAAAGCCACATTTCTATTTGTGCCTCAAGTTTGTGCTGCAGATTGCTAGACATATGGAGCTCATTAAAAGCTTTCAAAGATAACAGAGCCATTGTCATTGGACTCTTGATTCAAGTGCATATGGTTGCTTATGTACACGAGACCAGCAGAAAGCCCAGCTTATTACACAGTCTTTTCCAGTACCTGAGCGACTCAGAGGAGCACTAGGGTTCTCCTCTAGACCTGCCTTCCCATCGTTACCCTTCGGTCAAAGATCTAGAAAAGATGTTTGAAGTTCACAGAGGAATGGAGATCTTGCAGACCAGCCCTCTTGCATCCTGAGTCTTGTCTACACTGGGAAAATGCAGTATGTAGGGAAGCTTTTCAACTAAGATGAGGCAGTGAACATGTCTTAGGCTTAGTGTAGAACAGTTTTGTGCACAATTTCATTAGCTCTTTCTGATCTGCACTGCACGAGGTCAACTTAAAAAAAAAAGAAAAAAAAACTTAATTTGTCTTTAGGTTAAAATCAGAGGCTTCAAAAACTATGTATAAATACAAGGGCATACTCAGAGTTATATACTGTTATTACCTTTATATAATTTTACTTTTACCTTATGAGTGCCTAGAGGCCAATCATCCTGAGCTCCCCTAAGAAGGGTACTCCAAGGAGATAAAGTAAATGCCAGCTCTGAGGTACCTGTCTGTCTTTCCATGAAAGCTGGTGATGTTATTTAATACTGATTCATGACACTAACTCTTTAGGTTTAAGTACCCTGCATAACATCAAAATGATCCAATGAATTGTATGTCAGGAAAGCATGAAGAAAGTGCTTGCTTGCTTTCTTCCCCTTTATTTTTCCCTCTCACTCTTTGCAGATTGTTATTGCTTTTATTTTATTTTTAGAAGAACTTGGCCAATAAATCTGAAAGGAACAGGGTGTGGGAAGTAAATTAAACCAATCTAGCAGAGAAAGTCATAACAGGAATCAGTGGATGGTAGTTAAAGCCAGACAAATCCAAATGAGAAATACAGCACAGTGAGAGTGATTAGCCTTTGGAACAGACTATAGTCTGTTCCACAGCACAGACTGAAGGGAACCAGATTTACATCTCCTGTTTCTTTGTGGAAAATATGTTTGGAAGGTACTTTACACTGGTAGCTCCTGGATTCAATGAAGAAGTACTTGGCTGAGATGTAGCTGTCTGCAACACATAAGAGATCAGATGAAGGCCCTTTTAAGCTTTCAAATATGTAAGGAATACATTCAAAACTCTTCCTTTTCTAGGCATTGTCTTTGCTGTGGATTGCTGATATTTTGCTTTGATTTAAACACCAAGGTCATATTAGGTGCCAAGAGGCACCAGAAAGAATGATGTAGGCACACAAATCCAGATGGAGCAAGCTCCCAGCAACTTGCACAGAGCCAAGACCCAAACAATTCATATTTATTTCTCCACTGGGCTCCGTGCAGGAAACTCAAGCCACCAAAGAAGGTGGGCAGATATGTTTATCATCACTGACTTCATTCTATGCCATTCTGCAAGTCATAAAATCATTGTTAGATGAATGAAAACCCACGCTCTTCCTGTTCAAAAACTGGAGGAGAAACTGGCTGCATTACAGGAGTCTAATTAATGAACAGACATAAATAAATGTGCTCTGTTAGCATCATACTTAGATAGCATTATGCTGCTTTCCTCTGTTCTGGTCTGCAAGGGCTTGTGGCAGAAATATTAAGTCTCATTAAATCTAGGGAGTACAGCCAGTCTTTGGAGAGAAAAAGGACACTTCCTTGAATTCTGGACCATTTTCAAGAGCGATTATGAGACACCCAGGCTGAAGAGGAGGTTACTGGTCTCCCCTTCCACAAGCAGCAGCAGCAAGAGGAGCAGCTCAGCCCTAGAGCTTACAGAGACTCTCAGACATCACTCTGTGTACAAATATTGCTTCAAAAGCATGTTCCCCTCTGCAGCTGGAGATGCAGCATCTCTCTAGAAAAGCTGTGGTTGAGAAGGAACATTTCAAGTCCTTTTGCACTGATGACAACAGAGAACTGTAGTTAGAGGATGAGTCACCTGAGATCCCAAACCTTGCAAAAAGAGATCCAAGACAGTGCTTAGCATCTATATACGACACATACTCCTGTCCCTAAAGTGCTTCTCCCAGCTCTTTGCCCCGCCATGGCTTCACCACTACAACTTACTTGCCTTTTCTTCCTCCTTAAACTGCCACACCATCTATCAGATGATCACTATTAATGGCTGCTGAGGTACTGCTCAGGTTCATAAAGCTGTGTGGAATGAGTAATGGTTCTAATGCAGAACTATAACAATAGTAAATGCTGATGTAGTGGTAAATATGAATAAAGAGAGTTTAGTTTACTTTAGCACTGCTTTTAATACCTGTTGGTACTTGACCCTTCTTAATCACTGTGCTATCCAATTTCTGCTCAGACACTGAATAGTATGAGTTACTTTTTGTAAATAGTTTTGTAGACCTGATTCCTCTGCTGTGCCCATTCTCTTGCTGCTGCAATGGCCCCTTTATTAACTATCTTGGACATGTCTTTTGTCTCATCAGGAGGAGCTGCTGAATTATCACTGACAGGTGCCACAAATGGTGAAGATGATCCCAGCCATTGCAAGGGTATGCTAGTGAAGAAACCCCTCTGGCAATGACAATACACATAGTAGGAGCCCTGATTATGACTTGGACATACATATATCACTAGGGAACAGTTTTATTAAGACTGCAGTGCAGCAGCTGCTGTGGCAGAAAAGGTGCTGATGATTAAGTCTCAGCATTATCTCAAGGACTGGTTGGGACAAAGGGGTCACCCCGTGCTCACAGACCAAGGTGGCACCAGGAGAGCTGGCCAGTTATGAAGAGCATAGATCATAACATGGCAGCAATTGCTGCTATTGCCACTTAGCGCCTCACTATCTACACCAGCAAGGAGCATCCTCGCAGACTCTAACTGCAGTTTCTATGTCACCTACTAACAGCAATGATGAAACAGCCAGTAGGCAGCACGAGAACAGGAAAGATGAAGAGTTTCATCCATCTGTGAAGGGAAGCAGGAGCCGACTCCTGTTAGAGAAGAGATGGATCAAACCTGAAACGTGAAACTCAAATCTGAAATTGGCAGGGAACAATGTTGAAGGACTTGGCCAAAAAGTACCCTAATGACTGCAAGTAGTGGAGGACAAGAAATGCTGCCTGCATCTCCTGCCATTTTGAAGGCAGCAACTGTTTGCCGAAGATGGTCGCTCAACTATCCAGCCAGGAAACACTGCTGAAGAGGTCAGCCTTAACAGGTTGGGATAACAGGGTGCTCACACTCATACTAGAAGACAGGCTAAAAGTAATACTGCTATAGCAATGCAGGGTTGCCACATACTGCAGAACCACTAATGAAGTTGGGAAGTAGATGATAACCCTCTTCCATCTTCCCTCATGAGGGGAATGGCATCCTCCTCAGCACCACACACATCATGGATTATGATTTACTCCCTTACATGTCATCCTCATTACAAAGAAAAGTGAATGTGGCTGAACCATGTTCCTCTCCATTTTATGGTTGATGATATTTGAAATAGAGTAGATATGTAGCAGTTCCTGTACTGCGCTGAGTTGTTCCTGCCCATGAAAGAGCAATAGGTCTCTTCTGTCTGCCCTGACCTACAGCTCACTAAACCTCGCAGTCACCTCTATATGGGTTCTGGAGTACTTTTTCCACTCCATCTCTAGCAGTGCTCTGAGATATACCTGCTTTGCTTTCTATTTTCAAGAAAATAATTGTTTTCTCCTTTGCTCCAAACAGCCACCTGAAATACATACTGGTTTTCAGCTATGGAAAAAGTCATTTCCCCTTCCTCCTTGCAATCTTAAACCATAGTCCGAAAAATACATTTCCTGTCTGATTTGCAGAAGCCCAAATTATTCCACTTGGGATCTTAGACTGTACACAGTGGCCTATAAAATATTTTCCCCTTTGGTTTGCAAAAGGTCTCTTACCCATTTGAAAGCTTAAATACCATTTCAAGGGACTGGGTAGTTGCTGACATTCAAAACTCCACTGTTTCTGGACCATCCATGCCCTCATTTTCACCTCCTCTTCCCTCAGCACTGCAGAGCAGCAAGCAGTTATACGAGAAAGCTGTTTCCATGAACTGCATATTTGCCAAAAGAAGCATATTCACAAGATTTCAGCCTATGAGGCACCAGCTCTTTGTGACTTGGTAATGGCAGAGTGTCCAGGAGTGAAGAAGCCCAGAATCAATAGGAGAAAAAGATGATTCTCCATTTCAGCAGCTGGACAGACAGATCCTGTGGTTTCTCTGGCTTCTTACTCCCACACTAATTAACACCAACTGGCGCCCCACTGGATCTCTGTAAATCCTGACCCAAATGGATGATCTGCTGCACTGTAAAACTAAGGGCTTCATTCTAGAGGGAAAAGAATCATATTGAAAAGTACATAAATGGTGCTATTACCAAAGCAAAGACTGGTCTTGATTACTGAGGATTAGACATAGCTTTCTAATAAGATTAGTCTAAAAATGAAGTAACCTATTAAAGTAGTGAATTCTATATTTTCTGATGTGGAAACATGAATCAGAACTCTGATTCAAAACAACTTGTCTTTCTGAAAGAAAGACCTTAGTCCAGTACAGGTTACTGGTACCTTTACAGGGTTGACAAGGCCAAATTCTGTGTCCAGTATTTTGCAGAGGGTTAAGCTAGGTGGTCATAATAGTCTCTCATGGGTTTAAAATCTCTTTTTATAAGAAGCTGATAAAAGAGACTTTCTGTGTTTTAACTCTTTTCAGTGTTTAATTTCAGTTTGCTTCTATCAAAGGAGCATAAAAGCAGTGTGAGGAAAAATGAGGGGGAAGGGAAATTAAAGGACTTTCATCAGGGCATTCTTGCTTTTCTGTTGTTTGAGGGTTTTTCAGGAGTTATCTCAGCAGTACCCATAGAGACCTGGAGAATAGTCTGTATACCCTGTCTGGTACCTTCTACAGGCAATTTGACTTTAAAAGAATAAAAAAGAAAGGAATGTTTTAGAAATGCCTTCTTTTCTTATTATATGTTTGTGCCCAAAGCCTGTACTGACTTGCTGGGTTATCTGCTGAATATAACAGGAGAGCTGTATGCATCAGAGAGAGCCCTATTCACATCATCCCACTGAGTTCAGGGCGGTGGGAGCTTCCTACCCATCTCTCAGAAGAGTTGTTTTCCACCTTGTCTCTCTGCCCTGGGCCCCATGAAGAGAAGGCAAATAAAATCTCAAAATATTTAAAGTCTAACATCTAATATTTCAAAGACATGAGTTGATAAAATTAGGATGTGTGCCTTAGCCAGGGACATAATAGAATATTAAGCCAAAAATTGAGCCAGAAATTTAGAAAAGAAGGAGGTGAGGGGGCTCAACGTCTTGAAAGGCAGGGATAATTAATTCCCATTACTTTAAAGAACCATGAGACTATTACACAACTCATCAAATGCTTGTGAAAACACTAGTACGATTAGTAATGTTAAAATCTAATTTGTAGGTCATCAAAAGTCTTCAAGCACTTTAATTCTAAAGACATTTACATCTCAAAAGCAATGGGCATGTGAAAAAAAACTCACAAGGGCCAGATCATTGATGAATCAAACTGGATTACTCTGGGGATTAATTTCACTGATATAAAATTATCTACACCAGCATTTTCAAAAAGGGTTTTCAAAATTTAGGGTGCTAAGATCTTGCTTAAGCACCACAGGAAGTACCTAAAAAATAATAATATTTATTGATTCCCAGTCAGCTTTCAAAATTTAATTAAAAAAAAAAGCCACTTAAATGGGTTACTAATCTATGTCAGGCATTTTAAGTTACACAATTTAAACAACTAGAAGAAGCAACTTGTCTTACCTAATATTCACACAACACAAAATCCAAATGTCAACAGGTAAGTTTTGCCCTGGAGACCTGCCAAGAAATATATATCATACACATTTGGTAGCCTTTCAGTTTAGGCCTTTATTCATTTTCCTTGCAATAACGGCTTGCAGTTAAAGCATCTGGCCATGGGGGACTCTTGTGATACCTGCTGAAAATGAAACAAGGGAGTACTCCCTCTTCAGTCCTAAGTAAAAAGGGAGGTACCAACAAGTAGAAATGGTGGCAGAGTTGAAAATGGTTGACAGAGTATCCTCCAGCAGTTTCTTCAACATTTAATAGACTTTCCACACTTTCTTCAGGCTTTTTGCAACAGTTTTTCGACCATGTTACCCAATAATCTCCTGTTCAGCTAGTTCTCAGCTAGCTCCCACACACCAACGTTTATCCATATCAGACACCTTCATGCTCTCTCTATATCCATGCCCCCTGCTCCATGGGAGACAGTCGTCGTTTGCTACTCCCTATACAATTCCACGGTTAATCCTTATCTCCACTTGTCACATTGGCCAATATTTTAATTTCAGGGCATAGACAAGGGTGTGAGTGTGCACATTCTTCTAGTAAACAGCACTCAGGAAACCTTGCATAAGGTGATATAAACTTTGACATGTCTGATACTAGCAGATCCCACACTACTCTCTGCTGGCTACGCAATTAGACCTCTGGTTCCTGCTGAGACAAATACAGCAGTCCTGCTCCTTTCTGGACATAGCTACTGTGAGTGGGTTCTGGCAACCTGCTCTGGCTAACGCCTTGCTCACTTAACTCTGTTTTTATCTACTGTTCTTTCTTTCAGGCCCATTACTATGTCATTGTAAAAGTACACTACTGAATAGTTCCACCCTCAAACTTCTCAGAGACAAATCTTCCATTCCTTGGGTTATGACAAAGCACAAGACCTGACAGTGAGATTTTAGTGGTGCCTATCAAGGATTTCCTTCCTATCTGTCAGCTCGCTTGGCAGAGGTGCCAAAATGTGTTTCTTCTTAATTCTGTAAGGAAATGTTTTTCAAGGTGGCCTGGGCTGTTGCCCATCCAAATAGAGTAAACCTTTAAAGCATCTCTGGACAGGTTCATTCATCTTGACAAGCCCAGGTCATCAGTGACAGCAACCTGGCTTTCCTAAGCTACTATTTCGAAAGTATTGTTCTCACTGTTTTAAGACCAGAAAGGTCCCGGTGGAATTTTAGGTCTTGCAATCACACACTGGTATCAAGTGAGTGATTGCTTGTGATATCATCAACAAGCTTAAAATAATATAGGTCTGCTGACTGGCACCTGGCTAACTCACACTAACTGAAAATATGCTCTGTTGCTTTAACCCCATCCCTTTTAACAGTACTCTGGAAAGCCAAGAGTGTTTCTTTTCTACTATGTTATGCTCACATACGTATTAGAAGATCAGAAATTCTCCAACATGTCCTTGATATCACTCTTCCTGATGCAATACTTAGTAGCAATGTTACTAAAAGAGATTATCATTTTTCTACTCTGCTGGTAGCTGCCATGCAAAAGAAAAGGGGCAAGAGACTGTTTACTGCAGCTTGAGCTTCCATGCCTTGTATTCATCTCGGGATTTTTTGTGCAGGCAATAATTAACTCTGTCCCTCTGGAAAGCAAAGGTGCTAGAGTAATTTTGTCACAAGCGTGCAAGTTTGCTTTAGCAGCCAGCAGTGGAGCAGAGCCAGTCTAACATCCTTGAGTCTCCACAGCAACATGATGTATCCTAGACAAGTCGTACACAGAACAAGGGATTTTGCAAATCAGTCTCTAAAAAAAATGTCATTTCTGTGGCACAGACTAAGATCACAAATTTACCTATACGTTGCTTACTGGTCAATGAACTGATTACCTAATTGTTATGTGACCAAAGGTATGGGTTTTGTATTTGAACATTAAACATGCAGCATCTATGATAAGATTTCCAAAGTACCTTTGATGAATTATATAGATTAGGGAACCTGTCTGATTTAAATTCCCATAAAAACAAAGCAGTGAAAGGTTTTTGGGTATGTTGATCACCTCCCTGTTAATGTTAATAGATGCTGGGCTCACTTGCACCGATAGCTGTTAGAATCTATCCTATCCAAAGAGCCCATGATTTGTAGTATATAAAAAAAGGAAATTTAATTTTCTCTTTTGGGATTTCCTCTGAACAACTGTTGATTTTGCTGAGAGAAATAATTTGCATCAACAATGTGCTACTAAGCAGTCTCAGATACATGTTGAAGAGGGAATATTCTGCGGCAACCAAATCAGTGCTTTGTTTGGCGGGCTTAGACCACAAGTGAGCAACATGCGGCTCTTGAGCCATATGCACCTCTGGAGCTGCTCAAGTAAGGTTTCCACGCCAGGGCTAAATCACAGTGCAGGAAGAGGAGTGATGGGCCGTGTTGGCACGTGGACTGTGGGTATAATCACAGTCTCTTACTAATTACAGGTACCAATCCAGGAGGCGTTAATGAAGCTGATGATGCCACTGGATGGGTTGAAACCACTATCCACGCAGCCCCACCAGTTTCAGAAATAACACCCATGATGAGCCATTGTCATCTGCCGTCTGTGAAGTGCTCTTGAATCATCTCTCCCATTGATTCACCACGAGTCCTATGATTTACAGCCAGATGAGAACGCACAGGATTGGCCACCCCTGTGCCACCCTGCAACCAATATTTGTTAATTTAAGCAAAGAGAGGTTTTAAAAATCCATCTGTAACAAAGATAGATAATTATTCAAGATGGGAAAGAAAAAGTACTCCTCCACTTTCCAGTACAGGAGTTTTAGATCATTATGTTTGATTATCTTATATAATTATTAACTGGCATCAAGTCATGATTGCTTAGTAAATTCTTTTAATTTTAGTTCCAAAAAGAATGTAAATTTTTATGGCAGTTGATTCTGTGGTTTTAAATTTTTGTGGATATTTCAAGATCAAACAAATTTCAGCAACGAGAAGAAGAATGGTGCGCAAGGAGTTTGGCAAATTATGATATTTATCATAACAAGTAATGTTACCAAAGAACTGTAGCCACACATGAGCTATTGGCTCTCTTTTCTTTCAAAACCAAAAATCTGGTGAGAGATACAGCAATGCGCAGAGTGAATAGAGATGCAGCTGATGCTGAATTCTCCATAAATAGGTGGAAAGGCAAGAGGGAACACGCAGAAGTCTTCACTATTCTATTCATCTCAGTGCTGAGGCCAGTCAAACTTTAGGAACTAAGTGCAGCTGCAAAATGCCCTAGTACTACATTATTTTTTCCTGAAAAAAAAATCCATTCTGTTTCCAATTGCAAAAAAAAGTTTATTTCAAACAATATTCAGGAAAACATTTTAACCTAGTTGACATATAAAATTATAACTTTCGATTTTGAAACTGAAATGAATTTCTGTTTTTTAGAACTTTTTTTTGTGATATGATCTGGTGATTTTTTTAAATATGTCAAAAACAACAGCAGAACATACTCACTTCATTGAGGAAAGAATACTTTTACTGACCTGAAAATTGATTTTTCCACAAAATTTAACTTTGAGAAAACTTCGTGATTGTTGGCTTCAAGCTGTTTTTAAAAAGAAAAATCATGAATCTTTCAATAATACAGAAATTCCACATTTTCACATATTCTCTGCTACGACCATTGGCAACATTAACCTTGCAACATCTGCTTTGTTCCTCAGTTCAGATATGGGCTCTATGGGCTCTATCTGATTATATACAGGTGGAGTTGCTCTCTAATCTCTTTATCCAGAGCCAAAGAAAGTCCTTTCATAGGCAATAACTGCAATATTGATGCTCTGCAGCTGTACAGTACAGTATAGTGATTTCAGGACTTCCAAAACTGATCACCATTTCAGTCCATGCAGTAATGTAAATAACCATATATCATCAAAAATCATTATGCATCATCAAGAAATGAAACAGAGCAGAATTTGGTTTTAAACATGATGTTTTTAAGTCTAGGATAATGTGTCTGTGACAATGAAATTAAAAAAAACACAAGTTTTAGAAAAACTTGACAGGACCAGGGACATACTTTCAAGAAAATATGTGTTTGAAATTTGTCTTTTGTGCATCAGGAAACTGCCATTGCAATGCTGTGGTCTCAGGTGCACACGTAGTTTATGCAGTTATTTTTTTTTGTGCCGCTGATCAAAACCCTTCCATTGAGATAGCCCCCATTTTATCTAGTCAAGAGGAATTTATTATACTCTATATTCAGCAAGGCCCTGATCCTGGAATAAATAGTGTACAGACAAGCTGTTGAGGCCGTGTAACCCCCCATCAATTTCCTGCTGTTGCATAAAGTTGTGTTTTATTTAGCGTTGCCTTTCTTGAGGTTATGTGTGCACATCACACTCTATCCGGTTGCTCTTATTTGCCATATCAAAGCTGTATTATTGGTTGTTCCTTGCTTTAATTGATAGTGTGACTATGAAAATATTATAGTGAAAAGCAAAAGGCACCAAGAAAATATCGACAGGTTGTTTTTTGAATAAAAATATCTAAAAACACAGTTTGAAGTCCTGCCGCACCCATCAAAGGTAGCAAGAATCTTGCCAGAATCTCACACACAAAATATATTTACACATTTATATTGAATAAAATTTAAAAATTATTGTTTCAAAATGATGATGCCCTTCATTCAACACAGTAATCTGTGGGTGAATCAACCTAAAATTTGAGAAGCCATTAAAAATTTCTACCAAAATTGCTACTTTAATAATATTCTATCCTATGTAAGACATTAGTATTACCACCAATTTAGTCTATTTAGATCACTCTGGTCCAGGCCTCATTTATTGTAATGAGACTGCATTATTTTACATTAGCTGAGCAACTGAGCCAGAAACTGATTTTCATTCCACCTTTTTCTTTCTTCTTTTTCATAATGACCAATAGAAAAAGATATTGTTCTAGTTACTCACAAAGAAGAGCAAACTCAAGGACTGTTAAGCATATTTGCTTCAGGACAAAAAGTAAAGACCATGGGAGAAAAAAATGTGGCTGATCCTGACACTGTTAGTAATGACATATTTTATCGTAATAGACATGGCATCATTTACTCATTGAAAAGCTATGATAATATTTATACTGTGCTCAAGGTGCAGCAAAGGGCACTAAAACCATGATTAAAATGCCATAAAAACATAATTAAAAACACTCTTGATAAAATTCAAACCAATAAAAATCATTACCAAAAGGGAGAAGAAAGGATCATTTGAGGCTGGAATGGGCAATAGGTGTGAAGTCTCTCAGTGACTGGTATGTTCAAGGAAAACCAAACCAAAGAAACCCATCTTGAGTCTGAAGAGGAGGAAATAAAAATCCCTCCTTAAGCTCTCCGAGCTAAAGTGGATAAAAGCAGTGCTTAATAGAACAATTAAATGTAGTGCTGCTTGGACACACATGGCTGTCAGAGGGGGAAGAAAGCAGCCACTCTCCAGCCAGCACTTATCCAGCACAGCCTTTAAAAGGCAGCTCAACATCTACCCAAGTCCTGCTGTGAAGCTCTGACCATCTGTTGACCCCTCTCATCATTCTGACCATGTGCACCCCCTGCACTGCCAGGAGAGTTTCCACCTCCATCTACTCAGTGGTGAGGAAGATGCCCAGTACTTATATAGGACCATAGCACAGCCCGTTTGACACTACCTGGACACAGTGACAGGTCTTCCAGGTTTTCCTTATGTAAAGCTACTGAGAAACAAGCCTTCTCTCCTTTCAGGGGGCTAAAATCCTGTGTTTCTCAAACCCTCTGTGCAATTCAACAGTCGCAACATCCTTCTTCTTCCCTTGCCACAAACAGCTTTGTCCCACTGGAAACAATTCTAAAGGCTAAATTATCTAAAAAGATATTTTTCCCAATCTCACTTTTATCCATGCTTCATCCACTTCCTCCTCCTTCATTTCCTTTTTTTTTTCCCCTGCTTCACTATTACATCTAATGGTATCTAATTGTTTGCATTTTCAAAGCCAGCTTCTGAGCTATCATCTTAAAGTGACAAAATGTCATTTTTAATCAGTTCATCATGTCACTCTCCTCATCATCTGCTGGGGCTGGATCTTAAACAAGCCTGTTCATTTCTTTCAAGTTTAGGAGGAATTCCCTTGAACAAAGCTGTTTCATTATCCTGCCTATAAATCTCCTTTGCTGTGAGTCCTATCAAGAATTTTGCAATAATTAAGCTTCTGATGTGCCAAAAACCCTCTCTGTGATGCTATCTGGTATTATTTTGCGCTAACCCATATATCTTTTTGTTTTCTCATCCAATATATAGCTTGTAACCTTTGAGACAAAGACTTAATTTTGTTCTGTGTTTGTACAGCTCCCAGTGAGGTAACTGCTATGTCCTTGTCTGGTCCAAATTTATAGCTTCTAGGTATTATTGTAGTTCAAATTATAATAACTGTAACAATATAATAATAAAGGAAATCTAGTTGGAGGTCAATATTTAATTAAATTGTGTACAACTGCATCTTGTGCCCTATGTTTAGGGGACTCTCTGCGAGACGGATAGTTTCTAGAAGCTAATCTGCACAATAAGAACATTCACTATCTGAAAGTAGTAACATTTGTGGAAGCCTGTCCTTTTAACCAGTGACCACAAATCACCATTTTTGAACAAGAAGCTACCTATACTGACCAGTGGGATATATCAGAGAGAGAAAGTGACTTTTTTTTTACTAATAGCATAATAAGTAAGGGGCTCTTGATTTGAAAGTTGGGAATACCACCCATCTGTTCACGCCCTCACACAGGAATGCATAAAATGAAAAAGACTTGATCTTGCAAGACGCTAAATCTTCCAAACACAATCCAGCAGACCACAAAAACAAGTTATAAAGTGAATAGTCCTATTGAAACTTCCCATGTCACTATAGTAGAACAAAATACAATGGAGATTTTTGGAATTTACTGTGGAATGCCATAGGCAGTGGGTGAAGAGAGTTTTCCTGCATATTCTTCCTGAAATACAGTTAGCTTTTGATTCTATATATGCTTATACCTATGCTTATATACTTACTTGCATATTATTCATATAGTAAATGCTTTATGCATGAGTGTTTCAGGGTCAAGGTATCAACGACTTCTCTTATGTCTCTTGTCTAGGGTGGCATTACCAAGCAGATCAGATGCCTGTGAAGGCATGTCCAGCAGTTCCCTTCTGTGTGAAGTCAGTAAAAGAGACAAACCATTCTAGCTTTGATTTGTATCTGAACTATTTCATACAGCTCTCTCACTCATAACATCACTGTTTATCCTTAGTACACACTGGAGAGTAGGAAGCTAGATCCATAGATTAAACATGCTATCCATCAGCTGCCTGTAGTTGCAGATAATTATTTCAACTGCCATTAAAAAAAAAAAAATCAGAATGGTGCCAAATTGAAAAATCTGTTCCTCACTTCTCCTGGTGCATGAGGTCCCTTGTTGGGTTATTGAAATTGCTAGGCTGTTCTCGTAGCCAAGGAAAAGAGAGAAGACAGATGGAGCCATGCATTTTTGTAAAAACTCTTAAAAACTGTCCTCGTGACAACCCCTTCTCTGTCTCCAAGGCAGTGGGTAAATCTTGTTATGTGTCCTGCTCCATACTAAAGATATTCCGAGCAATGCCTGACAACTCTGGCATGTTTTCTGTGGGGATTTACTTGTACTGCATCGTTAAGGAAAGATATTTTTTATGTGATCATCTCCAGAAAACCCCTCAAAACAAAGCAAAAGCAAAATCCAAATATTTATATGCATATATACATGTATGTTTATATATATATATGTATAAAGAAAAGTTAATGCCCTATTACAGAACATTAAACTAAGTACTTATTTGAGAAAAGATGCTTGCATTTTAATTGTTGTGGTAATATATTTAAATCGTGCATTGGCTAAAAACCCTGAGGCAATGCAGATTGCTTTCTAATATGTCCCGGGTGTTAGAAATGCAATGCACTTAATTTCACACAGAAGCAAATCCCATTCAGAAGACCTATATGAGAAGCAAGGCTTCTTCAACTCTGCATTTTAAATCATCTAAATATTTTCTTTTGCTTTGCCTCAGCTGAAAGGAAAAAAAAAATATGCTCAATGTAAAGCCATTTCAGTGCTGCCCTTCTTGTTTCAAGTTCATTTATTTTACTCTACCTTTCTGACTCCCTGTTAACTTATTGTTCTGTCTGCTCCCCAGGGTCTCAAAATCACAGTCTGTTCTGTGTATGACACTGATAACTTTCTATACATTTTGTGCATGTATGTATGTGTGCATGGGAAAGAGATAGGAAAAAGAGCCTTTTATATATGCTGTCTCCCTAGCTAGGAGGATTTACACACCATACACACACGCACACACACACAGAGCCTTCAAGTCAATGCAAATGATGTATTACCAGATTTTGCATTTCTATAACAGCTCCCATCAAGTTCTCTACAAAAATCAATGAATTAAGCTTCATAGCACTGTTCAGAGGTAAGGTATAAATATTCTTACCTCTTAGTAAGAATATTTACCTCTCAGGTAAAGGAGGTAGGTGGGAGAGCTGGGAGAAGTTGTTCAAGATGGCCTTATTCTTAGAGGTGTTCAACATGCACAGTTGTCTTTAACTTCAAGATGAAAGTGGAAGATATTCATCACCTTGGCAGGTAGGATTCAAATCCTTGGCCCTTTCTGTCTGAGATTTAAGTGTTTAATTTTATCCAGCTCAAGTGCAATATGGACTTGAAGTAGAAACCTCTGAAAAAGTTATTTGCCTATGTCATACAGAAGATTGTATGAGATGATCATAAAAGTGATCTGAACTTAATATCTATGAACTTTGAAGATTCTGGCTTAGGTGATATTTCCACAGTAAATCAGGCGCAGAAAATCCAGGTCTTTTAACCATCAATTCTGATATTTTTATCACAGCTTGTGTGTTTGTTTTTTTCTGTTTGCCTTTTTTTTTTTTTTTTTGTCAGATACATCCAAAAGGTTTAAAATAGATAAAACAAGGAATTGATAAAATAAGCAAATGCACTGATATGTCAACATTATCATTCCTAAGGTTTATAAAGTTTACAGTAGCACGGTGCCTTATATATGATATATGATTGAGTAATATGGTCATTTACTATATCCTGTCTTTAAAACAGACTATTTCCAACAACGTTTTATATTTTTTACCACTTCATTGCACTATATCATACCACAGTGCCCTCATTTCAAAAAGGGGAGGACAGAATTGATTATACAACTGTATTAGAACACATTGTCCCTGGGAAACAAATTTGCTGAGTAAGTTATAACTGTGAATTTCTCTTCTTTTGCCTGTTATTTGACAGTGAACCAGAAAAAAAAAAAAACACTTATTCTCTTTTTCTCTCAATGGTATTTCAGAGAAAAACTTTATTGTCCATGTTTCCAGCATGGGCTCTAAATATAGACCAATACTTAATAAAATGATAATAGATCAGGGCTAAAGCTGTTTAAAGGAAGAGCACATTAAGATGAAATAATTAAAAGATATGTTTGTTATCCATGCATGACAAAGAGACAAAAAAAAGAATATCAGTCATGGGAAAAACAATCATGTTCTTCCTTTTATCTCAGAAACTCCACAGTCACTTGGTAACAAATGGTTTATGCTTTCTCCTTTACTTTGATTTATAAGCAAGTCATTGTTCAATCTAATTGTGTCCAATATATCACCAGAATACATTGCATCTTGGCATTTCACCATTTATAGCTTCATAGAAAAATTGATACTAATAAAAGACCTTTGTTTTTCCCCTCTTCCCCCCTACAAAGAAGTCTATGAAATCAGATCATTCCATGTACATCAGTGAATCAATAAGGGCAATAAATCCATGTAATTTATTAAAAGTTACAATATACTGGACTATTACATAGATTTATCCAAGTGAGCTCTTACCACCTTAGGTCTGTATGTAAGAAGACACTTGCGGAATCCCCACAAAAATAGTCCAGCAGTTAGTTTCAAAGGTCATTAATAACCAAAAGTTAGAAAGTTTCAGCATAATTTATGACTGGGTTGGTAAAATATGTAACACGCTGGCATACTGCTGTCTAGACGGTCCCCTGAGGACTCCATTATGACAGGAAATATCCTGCATTGCATGGGAAGAAATGGAAGACAAAGGAAAATGGAGTTCCTTCTGTCCGTGAGACATAGCTATGCAGTGAAAAATAATCTGGCATTGCATGCAGGTGCACATGTGCATCTTGCCGACTGTGCCTTTGCTCAGCTGGGGACTGTCACCTGTTGGAAGACAGAAGGGCAAGTTCCTCATGGGACTCTCAAACTGCTTGAGCCTGGGATGCTCCGTTCTTTCTCACCTTTTCATGTAAGACAAAATTCCAGAATAATATTACCACCCAAATGAGAGAGTTGAGAGGAGCAGGCCGTGTTCCTCAATTGACAGTGAGGTGGTGATGGCCCTGCTGCTCAATCCCTGCCCACCCATCAGGCGAGAAACACAGAAGAAAGCACTACCTTTTCCTCAGTTTACAAAAACAAGGAGAAGGATATAAACTAAAGAAGTGTTTGGCTTCCATTCTATTTGCAGAATAGTCCCAGAATATCAACTTTATTCCTCAAGGGTGAGGAAGGCGAGCTTCTCTGTGCTTTGCATTTTAGGGGCAATGGGCAGTCATCCCCATCCACTTGACAAGCCTGAGTTCAATATGGGAAACCAGCCAGCTCTGCCTCTGTTCCTTAGTCATTGAAAATTTAATCTGCTTCTGCGAATTTCTTAATATCTATAATCTATTCACTAAAGATTTACTAGGTGGGATTTTCCTACTGTGGGAGCTGAAAGACAGACCAAGAAAATGATTCAGTATCCTCTCAGCATCATAACCCTTCAGACTAGGATGCAGCTGAATTTCTGAATGACCTATTTATCAGTAAGGTGTCAGTAGGAATTGATGAAACCTTAAAAGCCACAGTTAAGCAGCATGGAGCATAAGGATGGAGAGCAGAAGAAGCTGTGTGTATTGTGCTGTTAAGAAGAAAGCATGCTACTAGCAGTAGTCATCCTTTTTAATTCAGACAACACCTGTGAGGAATATTTAAATCACATTTAGTGTAAGATAAAAAGAAAAAAAAAAAGTTAGACTTAATAAGAAGGCACCATGAGACACCATGGTGAGAACAGACCAAAATAGACTTGTGACACAAAACCCCTTTTGAAGCATCACTCTATGCAATGGTATATTATCAACAGAGCAGATGAATAACTAAAATCCAATCTTGCTGGTTCCATTGAAAATCCGAGTTGATTTTTTTTTACATTAAAGACTATTACTATGGCAGCAAGATCTATTTTTTTTCCTCACTATTAAAATTCATTGTAATAATTACTATGGGCCCTTCAATGATAATGAATGTTGCCTGCATGTGTGCACTCATGTACGCCCAAAGTGATGTGCAATATGTAATAAATACTGTGGGGCCCTACCCCTTGCCCCCTCCTTCACAGCACTCTATAACTATTATATATACTTTCCCTCTTCCTTGTTTTTTGAGATGGCTTCAATTTCCTTATAGTTTCATCCTGAATGCGGTAAGGATGGTCTGTATCAGATACAGGCTGCCTGCAATAAACTCAGTAAATTGACAGAAAAGAACTGGTAAAAATAAAAGTAAACAGAAAATGAGGAAAACAGTGTAAATGTGCAGAGAACTGGGTCTTGTAATCAGTGTCTTATTGCATGTGTCATCTCATAATGAATGTGCAATGTGCTATACTTTGTAAGCAGAGGGTATTAAAAGAATTTACAATATAAATGGTGAGGTTTAGAGTAGTTATCAATAAGTGTTTCATCTGAAACAGCATTTTGCAGCAGCAACCAAAACAGCGTATATACATATCAGATATACAGACATAAAAATATATACATACGTCATAAATGTACACATTCATGCAGAAATATACACAGAAATTCACACCAGTGCCATTTAAATACATCTCCCTTTTCCAGAGCTCCTTCTGTAACATGAGTGATTTTCCTATGCATATTATTAATGAGCTTAATCCTGTAATTACTTCAGTTACACGCAGAGCTCTGAGAACTTGGGAAAACTTGCTTGGCAAGCAAGCTCACATAAAAGAATCAGTGCTCCAGATTGAACAAACTCTATAAGCCTAGGGTGGTGAATGTCACTGGAGAAATGCAGGGGGAAAATTGCAGCTAGCAGGAAGGGAAAGAAACAGCTAACCAAGGAAAAGAAGATAAAAATCACAGCAATGAAAAGAAAAACAAACACGTTCTGTCTTAATTGTGTTGTTGGCTTTCTCCCTGGTAGACCCCCTGCCCCGTCCTTAGTCAAGTCAGTTGGATGTGGCAGTAGCGCTACAGATGGAGCAGTAATAGCACACATGCAGTGTTATCTGCTTAAAAAGAGAGAACAGCCCACAGGGCAGAACTCATCTCACAGGGTGGAAGGAGAAACTGGTGAGGTAGCTATTGAAATAAATACAAAACTCATGAGTTCCTTGCAGGAACAGTTCATTTTTCAGTGGGTAATATAACGCCGTCCCAGATATTTGGGACCAGTTCTTTATACAAAAGCTAGTAAGGCAGCGGTGCCAGGCTTCTGGCAGGTAGCAGCAATCGCTATGGTTTTAAAACAAAAGTGCAAGACAAGTAAAACCCGAATGAGAGATCAAGAGAATTTTGTCAACCGATCATAATCTTCTAGCATCGCAGCAGTCAAGTCTCGAATCAATTGTTTAGCCTTTCTGCTTTTCTCTTCTTTCCTGGTTTGCTGTCACTGTCTTGTTCAATAACGGAGATTAAAAAAAAAAAAAGAAAAGAAAGAAGAAGAAAAAAGTAAAAAAGGAGAAGAAAGGAAAATTCTTGGGTTTGAAGTCATCACAAGACGTAGTTATAGATCTGTGTGTAGATTCCTAAATATATTCCAGTGTGGTCAAGACCAGGGCAAGGAATGTAACCTATTAAGGACTTGTTTTCTGTCTGACAACTTTTAAGACCCTGAGAAAAGATAGACATATGGGCCACAGATCACAGGTAGATAAATATTTCTGTTTGTTTGGGGGTTTTTTCAGTTATAAATGAATCCGTGTTACACAGCTAACTGTCCTCAGATTGGTGCTTCTCCCCCTTTTTTTTTTTCTTTTTTTCATGCTAAAAGATCTTGCAACTTTTCAAAAAAGAGACTCACAGATCATTTTGTATAATTTTTATTTAGTCTAATTTTTAGTTGACTGCTTTCTGGATGCTCGTTTATTGCTTCTATTTTCTCCCATTTTCTTTCCATGTGTTCCATTTCTCTTCTTGCTCAGATGTGTAGGAATATATTTATATTGGGGCACAGGGGTAAGATTTTAATGTTATTTTTCAGACCTCCTCCTGATATTTTATGAGCCAAGAATGGTCTGCAGAATAGAGGTTGAGAAACACTGACAAATGACAGTGGCTTGAGAACAAAGGATTTTCTTATCTTCATAGAGAAATGAATCAATCCAAGTCAAAATGGACTTAGGGAAGACTTTGATGTATATGTACCCTGGAACATTGTGTATAAAATTCATGGTATCTTGTTATTAAAAAAAAATCCGAAGAGAATGGCAATTGTCCAATAGCAAGCACAATCTGTGCATGACTTGTGTTGCATTGTCAGGTGACAGATCATATGACTAGTCCCACCAGAAATGCCCAAGAAGGAAGAAAAAGTCATCTTCTCCCCACATGACCTCCTGAGAGTGTGATACACTACACGCAATGTCCATCGAGAACTGCAGCATACTCTCACAGCACAGCATATAGCTGGAGAAAATCTATGAGCTTGTGTTTTTGTTCAAATATAAAGGGCAAAAAAAAAACAGTTATAACTGAAATAAAGGATCAGGACAATCTTTGGCAAATGAAGTGATAGGATGGGCATTCTCCAACAGTGGTTAAGTTTTATTCTGAAAGTATGTATGTTTTATCTTTGGCAGTGTATTCTGTTTGTATGTGAAAGGGAAGATGGTTTGTAGAAATCTTTTGGAGTTATCTAGGGTTTTCTTCCCAATAAGGTATTTTCCTCAAAAACTCCTTGCTTAACAGTGTCTGGTCTATTATGGAAGTATATCTTCCTTTTGCAGAACAACTTTATGGGCTCCAGAAATAAGAGAACCTGATTGTGTTCTGAATGTCTTTTACATTTTTTAGATGTTCAGCACTCAGTAAAGATGCTTAGCAACTCCCCATCACTAGCTCACCTGTCTTCAGCAGTGCAAGAGAAGAGAATTACAAAATGGCTGGTCATACTTTCACACTTCTCTGTGTTGGAATAGTGAGGAATTTGGCAAGCAGAGTACAGCGGTATCAGAATAAAGAGGGTCCTTTGGCTGTATGCCACTGGATATGCCCATTCTTGCCTCATTCTAGGGAGTTAAGCTCACTGGAAGCCTCAATGCCAGCAGCAACGAGTTCTTGTCATTATGTCCTTTCTTTTATTTACATAATTCTGTGCTCCATGTTGTATGAGCATTGGATACTGGTGTCCATATTGGATACTGGTGCCCACTTTTAGGTGATGACTTTCAACACAAATGGTCACTTCAAGGTCACTTCTTTGAAAGCATGTATAGCAGTGCTTTTATCAGGCTGTTGAATACTTACCAGAAAATTCACAGGACTTCTGACACATTAAAAAACAAAGTTACACAGGGGTACTGTGAATCCACTTCTTGCCATAACTATCCCTGCTGTACTTCTGCAACACAACAATCATGGCAAATGCTACTCTTAAGAGATAAGATACCTTGAATTATCTTGCTTTGATCACAGAATGAAAGAATATGCAAAAACTGTGACCACAGAGTTCTGAATAAGGAGTAACTAGTTAACACACAATAACTTATCCATGGGCGAAAGATCTAAGTTCCCCATGTATCACTGGGGCAATAGTCTATCTTCTGGGCTCACAGAACAGGCACAAGCTTCACACACTGACCTTGCATCTTAACAGGTCAGAGTCTTGACTCTGAGATGAGCATCATCAGCTCAGCTCCTCCAGGCTTTATCACACTCCCCCAGATCCTATTAAAATACAAGTCTTGTGGTTTTCAGAGATTTCATATGGTAAGAGATGTACATGAATTTCGCAGAACATTCTACAGTAAAACACTTGCTCCATAATACATAAAGAATAAGTAAGCACAAAGCATTCAGAAAATAAATATGTTAAAGAATATAAAGTCCCTCAATCTGGCTTCATTTTTTCTTGGAAGTCTATCTTTCCATACATACTGCCTTTCACCCATCTTGTAATAGCTTCCCTCTGCTGGAGACGATAACCCATTTTCTTTATGGCAGCATCAGTTGTTAAGGTGCACTCACATGAAAGGTGCACTCTTCTATGTGTCCATCATTTTTTTCTCTTTATTTTTCATCTTACTTTGCTTTACAAAAATATTGATAACTGTGTGTTGATAACTGCCATTTGAAAATCCTTAATGTTAGGGTTTAGTGAAACTGGCAGCTGCATAGAGGCAAGATTACTGAAGCTCCATGCCCCCTGTCCAAACAGCAATGAGGCTGAGCATGTATCCTTGGTAGGCACACACACAGATGCACACATACAACATGTGTATACATATACACCTGGCTAGCCGCACAGGCCAACACAGACAGACAGAGGCTAGTCCTGGATCCAGCTGATCCTGGATCCTTGCTTTCCCAGTTGCATTCCATGCATAGACACACGCACACACACACAAACACACAGGTCTTTCAGATGACCACAAGACCCATAAAGTGTCTCCAGCAGTTAGATAGGACTAGCCTGGTCCCTCCAGTAAAGATCTCCTGTAATCTCACCCTCACTCTCACACACACCCCTGGCTCCCACTCCACTTAACCTTCCCATGGGCCAGTCTGTGTTGATATTCGCTAGCAGTCACACAACTGACATAACTACCCACACTTGCCCCAGTTGCAGGAGCCCATGCCAGACACAAAGGTCCTGTCACTAATGATCCTAGTCCAGTTACTAGCACTGAGGTGTCCACACAGAACATAGCGCTCCTCAGCCAAGAAATTTAAAATGAAGTTTAGTGAGAAGACAGGACTGATTGCACTGTGCTGAAGATTTCCTCTCTCATATGTTTATATATGTACAAATAAATGAATAGGTTATGCATAAACACAACTGTCTCTAGATGCTCCTTAAAGCTTTCTGAGTGTTTTCCATAGGGATTCATGACTCTATCATGAACCTGATGCTGAATTGTTCTGTTGAAGACAATTTTTCACTTAGTTATGGTGAGAAGAAAGATTCAGTGCCGAATAAATCTCTTTTAGTACATCACAGGCAGAATTTTACAGCATCATAGGTCTAGGTGTTATAAAAATATGCTGTTGAACTTATTCTCTGTGACTGTCCCAGTGAGAGGAAAATATATTTGTTGGAGATGAGGTATTGAAAAGTAGCAGTAGATGATGGCAAAAACACTAATCACACGGGCAACCATGTTTAATTACAGGGCTTATGAAAAGAGATACATCTTCAGGTGGTGCAGAATGCCCAACCTGAATAAACCTGATCAGCAACAGCAGAGAAAAAAATGTCAAAATGTAAATTGATCATCCCTCAACAAATGAATTTGCAGGAAAAAAAATAATAAGTACATGTACAACTATCTTAGCATACCATATATGTCTCATAATACTTATTAGGAGAAATCATTTTTTATAATTTTATACTTCAGAGATTACCCCCAGTCATAAAGAGGGTTTACAAACTTGATACAGTCAGTCTTTAATGCTTTCCTTGTTCTTTAAGTACAAGAGAGCCATTTGCTCCAGTTGCTAAGGTACTTTATGTTATTATAAACTTTGGTTATTTATAAGTAATTCATGCAAACTTATGTCTAGAGTTTCAAGACTGTGTCCAGCTCGTGTAGTGACCAATAGCATGCACACACCAAAAGTATGAAAATTCACTGTTGGGAATTTTGTAAATCCTGTCAATCCTACTCTATCATCATCCTAACAACTTTTTTTTAAGTAAAAGTACATGCAATTCATAAATGTTTTTCACAGAAAATGTATTCTCATTAATCACATAGATACAAATCTATAATTATTCTTTACTGCATCATAGTTGTTAGAATACCAAACTCTCAGTCTCACTCTTAATGAATGGCAGCAAATGGAAAAGATGATTTACACACATCATGAGTATTTCTCGGACATTGCTGTTACAAACACTGTATAATGACCGAAGCAGCTACTATATAAAGACCCTTTATTATAAAATTTTCACCCTGATTAGAGCATGTGGCATTGACTTACACATTTTTTTTCTTTGCTAAAAGAGTGATATAATTGGAAGTTTGTTGGAACTCACATGCTCTCAGAAATATCTCTCAATAGCTATTTATTATTGTAAACACAGATTCTATTCTCCTAATTAGTGATGACGGTACCTGGAAAGGTACAGGTTCAATTTCGAATAGGATCCAAAATCAAGTTAATCCCAACCACTTGAAACTTCAAACTGGAAAGAAATATAATGAGAAAGATTGCTGGTGGTGAGATTTTTCACACTTCTGCTTCTGCCCATGGCCAAAATTAACATTAAAACAGCTTTTCTCATAGCATTTTGGCACTTCAAGCTCTGATCACAGGCAAAAAAAAAAAAAAAAAAAAGCCAAAAGTAATTTTTTAAATATTACAAAAACTCAAATAACATTTGGCTCCAGCAAAAGAATAGACATTTAAAGCTTTTCCCTTTCTGTTTTTTCTTCTCTTTCTCTGTTTTCTTCTTTCTTTCCCAATCATTTATTCTTTCTTTCTATCTTTTTTTTCTCTCTCAAGCAATCTTCTCATTGCACTAGCCCTTTTAATAGTTTTTTTTTTTAATCTATTCTATTGCTCTGAACTCAGTTCATCAAGGTGTGTAATCAGATGCTCAAAATTAAATACATAAATGATCTCATTGACCTTAAGGACCTACTCAAACACTTAAGGAATAATAAGAACCTTGCTGAAGTGAGCCTTAAGTTGACCTCTCCATAAATCCTGTTCATAGCAGTATTTTAAACTATTGCTCTGCTAGCAAATCTCTCCATTATGTGCTAGTGTCATGTGCCTGACCTCAGACTTGTCTAAAAGTTTCTTATTTTTGCCCAAAACATCCCGACAATTTTTTCTGTGCCCTCAGTCTGGACAAACTTCCTCTTTTGCTCCCACCTTAGTCACAAGAAGAAATTATAACCTCATCATTATACACAGTTAGAGATTATTGACCACATATAAATTCTGGTGAAAGAATTTGTATGAACTTTCTGCAACTGCCTTCAGGCAAAATTTGCAAGGCTACTTCTAGTAGGATAACTAGGTGATCTGGACAGTTATCCTGATTTTCGCTCGAGGGATACAGGGGACATTTGTACAAAACTCTTTGCAAGAGAATTAGTGGAGGCAGTAACTTCTAGGAGGAGGGCAGCTGAGGACGGAAACTTGTACTAACCAGTACATTTAGATCTGGAGGAGAATATCTGTCCACATCCCCTATTTCTCTTTTCTAAAGTGATGAGACTAGAAGCCCCAGTCATAAAGGGATACTGTAAGAATATATTAAGATGACATTCTGTGACACTTTGGAAGCCACATGAGTGCCTAAAATAGTGAACAATTTTAATGATGTTCTCCATAATTATCAATCCAAAATTAAGCCTGCAAAGCTTATAAGATATGAAGTCCTAATATGCTCTAAACTTCAGTGTTGCAGTACTTAACATAAAAATACAGCCTGCCTGTAAAACTCAAGTAGTATTTTTTTGTCAAAATGTTTTTCATTAGAAGGATAGTGCTTGTGCAAAAAAACCATACCAGGCTGACAGCTTTGGAAATGTCTCTGTCTGACCACAAAAAAAAAAAATGTACTGCACAGGGAGCAGGTATAAAAGCTTCAACAGCAATGTTCTTAAACTCTGATCTGAAGGGACTACCATCAGCCCATTATAATTCTTGGCTGGTGACAAGGGTGCCAATTAGCACTGCCAAGTGCAATGATGGCTTTTCTGATGTGGATGCCTCACTACTGGAAACTGGAACTATGAAACTCATTTCCAATAGCTTGTTGAAGAGCCATCAGATGGTAACAACTTTTAGTCACACAGACCTAGACTGGCATTGTACTGACAGCACAGAAATGAAAGACTCTGTATCATATTACCAGTCCCAAAGCCATCCGGCTTCCCTTCCATTGTATTTCTGGGGAAGACGGATATTGAAGAGATTCACCGCACCGAGAAATCATAAAAAAGAATGTAATTGAAATTCTTTCTCTCAGATCATTCAGTTCAGTCCTCATTTTAATTAGCTTTAGATACATAGAAATACTGGCAAAGAAGTAAGGATGGGTAAAGAATGTTAGACGAGCGATGTAAAATGGAACCTTTCATTTCCGGGTCTTACTACATATTTGCATGCAATTGAAAGGTGCCATTCTAACAAACAGCTTCATCTTGGGCAATAAAATGAAATAAGCTGATGATTTTAATCCAATTCCTGAACTACTACACCAAAACAAGACAAGCAACATGCACTTTGCTCCTTGGTAGGCCATACAGAGAAACTAAGTATTCAGGAAAGAAAAACTGCCTACCAGGCACAGTTCTCAATGAATGTGAATATTTCCCAATGAAAAATTTTTGGGGTCCGCTGACTTGTCATAGGAATTACTGTATTTTTATAGCCATATTGTACTGGTCTGCTTATTAGAATAAAGGATTTGATTTCCTGCTACTATATTGCAAAGATTTTCATGAAAACTGTGTAATCTTATATATATGTATATACACATATACATGTGTGTATATATATATATCATATATATAAGATACACAGAGATAAATGATATATCTTATATCTTATTCATGTGTATCTAAGCATGTGTATATATAGGTATATGAATATATGTGTATATATATGAATATCTAAGAGGTTCTACAAATTCATAGATTTATTTTTCATTAGTCCAGAGGAAGAACATTGTTTATACATCTTAATGGGAATATAATTACAACATTATGGTGACAGACAGCATAAAACCTTGAAATATCTGTCAATATTTTGTTTTCAAAATGTTCCTTTCACACAAACACATACAAAGAGTGAAAAAATGTTGTATTTGCAATTATTTTTTTAATACTTTCCAACCATCTTTCAGCTAGGCATTTACATTTCAAGTTGCATTTTCCCTGGGTATAACCAATTACAGTATGAAGAATGTCTGCTCATTGCTGTACATCACTTTTAGATGTCTCAAGCAACTGAAGCATAAGAAATGCTCTCACCTAAAGTAAGAAAAGGTTTCTAGGTCACAGAGATTTAGGGAACATGAATACAAGCAGTTGAAAGGAATAAAGGTGTTCATGCCCAGGAATTTGGAAATAAAAGACGAAAGAGCACATTTTCAAACAACTCAGTATGTCAGACAATTTCTGGAAGTCAGACAATTACCATTTGATTGTACAATAGAGCCCACAGCTGAATGAGTATATTCATTAGAACAATTTCACTGCTGCCCTGGCATGCAACCTGATCCTGAGATTCTCATAGCCGATAGGACAAATACTGTTAAATTACACTCCACTCAAAGCAGCTAAGCCATCAATGCCATTTTGCAACAAACAAGCATAAAAAAGATCAAAAAGTGTTTGTACCTCTTGAAAAACGTACCCTTCCCTCTTTTGAACAAATATCTACTTCAGCAAAGAACGAATCAACTCAGAATTCAGCTCTACAATCATTGCAGAATATACTCCTCTCAGCCTTAGCTCCTGATTCGCTGTCAAAGCGACACACCATTTTTTTTCAGCCTGCAGAAATCTCCACGGATAACAGAAGCCTTTCTGAAGCTGTGGAATTTTGGCCAGGTGGGCTAAAATGCAAAACTGAGGTCCCAATGGAAAGTCTACCAGAGATGGACTGAAGTAAGGAGCAGGAAGCATGGTCTTTGGGGCAAAATCCACAGCTCTCCCTTATGCACAGTGACCTTCTGAATCCTCACACTTCAGAAATTTAGATTTTGTGCTGGCACAAAAGTCCAAGACATGCCCTAATCCATGAAATGGTCCTACTCTATTGTTCTAGAACAGACTGATTTTCTTTGGTTTTGTAGCTGCATATCTTGGCCATCACAATTCCACCCCCAATCAATCCAAGTTGTAAAGGAAATGGGATGTTTAATATTTATACCTCTATTACTTTGAAGAGGGAGGAGGAAGGGGTTTAAGAGGATCAAAATCAGAAGAATATCACAGCACTCATTTCAAAAAAACATTTCTTGAACAGAACTGATCGTTAAAATAGGTTGACCTTTTAAAGATGCAGACACATTAATAATGTGCTAGACTACAGGGGATCTTTTTCCCATCTCCTTGAGTGTCTCTGTGCTGTAAAGTAGGGATATATGAACCACTAATGGTTCTCCAGCTCCCCCAGAGCAATATGCAAAAAATAGCTGACCAACAGCCTTTGCTTCAGAAGAGAAAAAGCAAACGATGACTAGCAAAATACTTCTTCATGCTCATGAAAGGCCACTTGGCCCCAAACCAGGAGGTGCATTTGGTTTCATGGCTTAACACAGTTTTCTTTCTTTGCTGTCAGTTTTCAAGTAACTGAAACTTAGGGACCCGCCTTAATGTTTATAGCAAGTGTGATATAAATATGAAAAACCCTGTGCAATTTGTGTGCAGCTAAAGAGAGGTTACTCTTTCTGTGCATGGACCACCTGCATCACTACAGCAGAAATGCCACACTGGAAAGGATAAGCAGCAGTACAGCTTCCCATCCAACAAAAAATTTGCTCAGATGGATTTATATATATATTATAGCATCAGCTTTCATTGTAGCATCCAGATTTTTAGACATTGCAGCAATTTGAAAAAGAATATCAGATAAACGAAGTGATGCCACCTGAAATTGGCTGTGATGATTTAAAATATTTACAATTCACTGCAGGCAAGTTTGTTTTTTTTAAAGATTAAGCTCCAACATTTTTTAAATTTGGAGATATGACTTATAAGGAGGTGATCTATTTATTATATTTTCATTTTTAGGGATTTTATTTTTTTCTGGAAATGGCACCATTTTTGTATGGATAAGCAAATGCATGATTCTTTTTCTCCCCTCGGGGGAAGTCACAGACTGCACAAAGAACTTGTTTTGAAGCAGATTTTTTTTTTTTACTCTGTCAGATATTTCATCAAACTATTTTCTTCCTGTGGAGGGGTGTCACCATTTTACTCACCTTGAGGCATTTAATTTTAGAGCAACATGTGTCTGGTGGGCTAATAGTAAAGTCATTAAGGGCAAACTTTGAAGTACGCTTGATTTGTGCAAACAAATTGGCAGTGGTGAATGCAGCTTTTTCTCACTTTTGCTTTCTGCTAATGCACCAATACACAAAGGAACACAGTGCAAAGTTTTGGGTGCAGGACAGGCAATCTGAAATGTGTCCCCATATGTACTGGGAGCTCTTTGCAGATGTCTGTATCTTTTCTTTCTAGACGACAGATTGCAGAGACTCCTAGGAATCTGTTATTCTCATTTTCATATATTCTTTGCAACTTATTTGTATTTGTTTGTCTGTTTTTAAGAGATACTTTAAAATTCCAAGATTTAGATTATTGGGGCTTCAAAAGCATACCCTTGTGCTGCTGTGCAGAAGATCCTCCATGCGGCCCATGTTGTTCTGTTGAGGCCAAGTGGGGTTAACATGAACAAGCAGATTTTTTCAGAGGCTGTTCTCCCTGCAAAGGCTTGTTTTTATTGCTGGGGTTTATACTTTTGCAGCACCACTCTGAGCAAGAGGAGTATTTTTCTAATTTTTGGAGGGAAAGAAAGGAGTCATGGATTCACTTCCTCGCACCTACCAAGGAAATCTGTAGCTGAAGCAATATTTCATTTCAGACCTCCTGAAGCCCTCTTCCCTTTAACACGTCTCTTGACCAAAAGTGAATCCATATCTGGATCCCACTCTTTCCCTGCTCTCTAATTCCCCCAATGAGAGACCCACAACTGCTCCTAAAGAGAATGAAGGGAAATAATGGCAAATTCCTGGGTGGCCAGCATAACCTCAAAATGCACTCCAAATAAGTCTGCATATTTAACTCTCTACTGCTCTTTCTGGCCTGTCTGCTCATGCTGCCTCTTTCCTTTTCTTTGTGCACCCCAGTTTTCTATTAAGCAATATTGCCTTTAAGCCTCTTACCTCTAATACATGAACAAGATCCTGCAAGCAACAGATTTTTCAATTTGAAAGGAAAAGTTCTGTTCAATTTAAAGTTTCATTTAACTCCCCAAGTGTTTCAGGCCTTTTGGAATAAATAAATAAATAAAATTAGAAAGTTCTGTTTCATTCTCAGGCATTTCTCTTCTTTTGATAAAAATGAAAAGCCAGACAATTCTCTTTTTGAAAACCTCTAAACAATTTACAGGATGTGGTAGCATGGTGTGGACTGGGGAAAAATTTTGAGGTTTTCAATAGTTATCTGTTGTACTTTATTTGAAGTTATTCATCATGTTTAAGCATAAGACATTTCATTCAACAAATGAACAACAGAGTAATGCTGCCCTGCTCTCATTTCTAGTTTCCCAGCTCTTCTTAGCTTTCAAATCTGAATCCAAATTGCATTTTTCTCCTAGTAGCTGTCCCTTGGGAGGACTCTCCTAATGCCTTCCCTTTAGAGATCCTTAATGTGTAATAGGAAGGCCCTGTTCTGCTTTCTCCTCCCTACTTAAGCAATCCTCAGTAATACTCCAACTAAAAAGCAAAAAGAGAGCATAAGGTTAAACTGTAAATTAATAGATCAAAGGATAAGAATCCTAATTCTGAAATAAACTGACTATGGAAAAGGATTAAAACAGAGAGAGGGGATTATAGTACAATAATTGCAACAGAAGACTGTGAGTGAATTGGATGGAAAACAGGGGGTAGGCTTTATTCTGAATTTCTCAGAGAGCTAAATGAAAAGAGGATCGGAAAGATAATTAAAAATCCAAGTGGACTTAAGCAAGAGAGCAGGCTGAAAGCTCGTGAGAAGATGCTGCAGTGAATTCCCCACCGTGCCTGCCCATCAGCCCTATCGGGGAGTTATCTGTGCTTGTTTTGCATTCCTGGGAGAAGGATAATCATTGGGAGAGTGAAAGATCTGAGCTGATTTCAGCTGTACCACCATCTGCCACTGAGCTTCCAGAGGAAGCTCACCAAGAGGATGTGGAGGATTGCTTGCAAGAAACTTGTCTATTCAGCCAGTAATAATGCCACAGCGCCAATTCTGCCTCTTTTGAAAGAAATAAGGATTTCAACCAGCAGGAAGGAGGAAGATTTGGGGTATAAACATGAATGTGACATAAAGGAAGGAATTTATGGCATAATATACAATGTAATAATAATAATATAAAATGACATAATGGAAGCAGCCCGCAAAGCGAAAGCAAGTGGCGTATTAATAATGAAAAAGTTGATAATGGGTTCCAAAAGGCAGGAGGTATGGGGATAGTCTTGAAACTTGACCAATATTAATTGCTGCAAAGCTTATTTACGTGTTTACACTACAGAGGAGGAGCTTCTGCCAGCAATTTCCCTAGTGGAAACCAGAATGTGCAAATAAGACAGCTATTAGGGAAAAACATGAACTGAGCAGTTCTTCATCTGAATTGTCATTTGAGTATTTGAGGAACTGAGAAACTGGTGGACTTCAGGGTCCTCACAACTTAGTAGCTGCTCAACATTTTCCTAGGAAAATAATAATAATAATAATAGTAATAGTAATAGTAATAGTAATAATAATAATAGTCTTGGACATTATGACACTAAAACTAATAAATAAATAAATAAATAAATAAAGTTTACAAAATGAGTATTTAAAGCCTATTGATCTCTTTGCAGGAACAAAACAAAACAAAACAAACAAACTTCCATTTTAGATTTGTTAGCAGTCTTCTGCTCTCTTGCTGTTTCTTCCTTACAGAAGCTATAATCTTCTGGCATGTTTGAATCTGTTTACTATGGGAATGATGATGATAGCTCAAGCAGAGAGTTATCGCTTTAGCTGATGCTCAAATTGCTGAAAAGACGTACACAATATTGTGCTTTTATGTAAACTTTGTTTTCAGTAAAAAAAAAAGAGGGAACAGAAAGACTGCTAATAGGTATATAAAATGCAGGCAGAGTTTTTTAGCAACTTATGCAGCTTTATAAAGGGGAAGCATTGTATTATACTTTAATTTTCAAGCCTCATATTATTTAATCAGTAACCATAATTTTCATTCATATAATGTGTACATAAAAACAATGATTTCCCAGTTCTTATCGTCTTTAATAAATGGAAAAAACATTTTCCTGCCCCCAAAGAGTAATCAACACTGTGTTAATAAGCTCAGGCCTGGGAACACTTTTTCAATAAGAAAAACATTACACATTATAAAATCAATAATGTTGCCTGACAAGTGAGGCTGTGCATAAATTTTTGACATGAAATCATAGACTGAAGTCTAAATTTAAATTTGGCAATGCTTTGAAAGTCTCATGCTTTATGATAGCTATTCTGGAGAGTGAGCTGTACTGAAACTAATCACATAATTTAAAGGATACATTTGCTCTAGTACTGCAATAAAAATACATTACATCATGATAAAAGCTGTGCCAATTCAACCTGCAGTGGAAATCTATGAACACAAGAATGGGGTGAACCCCCTGTGGGACTACTGGGCTGCTGTTTATAAACCATGTAAATAAAACATTTAGGACTATTCTAGCATTCTTCATCTCCACACTGCTTCATAAATATTAACTAATTAATCCTCACGATAGCTAGGAAGTAGCTGAGAATGAGAGCAGGGTGAGGAATTCATAGAAAACCGCCAAATGGACAAATGTAGTCCTTGTCTCTGTTTATAACTTATCTACCGACACACTCTGCTTATCATGAATTTGCCTGCCATTGAAAATGGTCTGGAAAGTGCTTAATGCAAAATCAATTTCACTCTGTGGGTGTCTCACTGAACTATTCACTTTCAGAGATCCCAAGAGCCTGTCTGTCCCTCAGAAGGTAAGACAACATACAAATTTCCAATCTCTGCCCTAATAAAGAACTTCCAAAAGCAGGTGCCAGGCAATCAAACAGCCCCGACCTGCACCCAGGTCTGGTAGTGGGGCCAGTCCTCATGGTGAAGCCTTTCTGCTGCTTCCAAGGCTGAAGCTCATCCCTTTGCTTGCTGCTGGCTTATGTTTTAGGGTGTAAGAGATCTTAGATATTCAATCCTCCAAGCATTCCCTCACCAGCATTAGGGAAGGTATGCCAGTCCTCTTGTTCCTGGATGAAAATCAGACCCTTGTGATATAGCTGGAACAAGAACTTTCTGTCCAGTTCTAGGCTGTGCTGGTCAAGCACAGGGCTACCCAGTAGATAATACCCAAACAGCCCCAGTCACATGATTTGTTTTACCTTAAATTTCCTGTTTCATGCCTTTTTTGCCCTTTCAACACTCATTTATTCTTTCCGCTTTCGTTCTGCTTTTGCTAATTTTACCCTATTTGGTAATTCTGGATTTATTAAACAACCACCAGTGAAGGCAGCATGCTCGTTTCACTCTCTTGGGCTTCACCCAAGGGTAGTTCCTGATTCTCACTTTCACCATTTTAATGTCCAGAAGTTTTGCCATTATCATCTTTTGGGCTTAGCCCCAGGGTGGGTTTGGTCGATTACTTTCTCTGTTGCCTGCATTGCCTGGCTCTTTTTCATATTATTATTCCATTAATTTGCCCTCTGGCCAGGACTGATCATCTCTATGCACACCTTTACAGACTTGAATTCATCTATTCTTTGACTCTCAAAACCCACCAAGGATATGTGCATTTCTGTGTGTGTGTAAAATATATATAAATATAGGCATATCTATATATCTATGTATAGCTATATATGGATATGAAAATATATATTGTCTTTAATTATTTTACATGCCTTATTTCATTTATATCAAAGTAGATTTTCTCACTTAGGATCCAGTATCTTGCTTTTAACGGGCTTTGCCTGACAATTAGCCAAGTGTTCCAGCCTGGGGTCGAAAGGTGAACAGCAGAATGTTTCTACCAACAATCCTACACCAGCCCAAGGACAAATACCTCTCACAATGACTGGCTTTAGTTTAAGTTATAGATCCCACAGGAACCTGAACTCCTCCATAAGAGCATTACGAGTTAACATCTTGAGCAGAGTTAGAGAATTTCCATCACACTCTAATATCCATGGGATTTCTTATGTTTTGTTCCTCTAAAAAACACATAACTGAAAGGCCTAAATCACTACAGAGAAGGGCATCAAAGTTGGTGACATGGTGGAATGAAAACAAAACTCCTAACCTAACATATAAGAATGAGATTAGCCTTCACTGAAAACTCAAAGCACATTTTAAAAAAACAAGTCTTTCTTCATAGTTCCTTACATTGGAAAAACAAGGAATTTATAAATTAAACCAAAAATTTTAAAGTGAAAATAAACAAAGGGTATGTGTCTCACATCAGGTTTATATTTATTGCTGAAGAAAGGAATACTGTCAAGGAATGCATTTTAGAACTGATTGAATGGATTATTTTCCTCTTTATTTAATGGCTGGATATTTTTGTGGCTATTAAAATCACTTGGCAAACTATCAGCGTGTATGGGAAAAATCCAGTATGATCTTTGGGGATTTCAACTTATTAGCGTAGAAAAAGAAAAGTAAAATCTCCCTCATTAAAGTCTGCTAAAGAATTTAAGTCCTCCTAAGATTAATACAAGAAGATAGAAGTAAATAGTCCATGTTTTACCATTCACCAGAGGAGTTCTCCAAGCATCACTGCAGAGCTGGGTACCAGATCTTGTGTGCATAATCAGACCCTGTAGGCACTCTCTGTCCCCATTTGAATTCCCATGGTTTTGATTAGCCTCATTAGAGAAATACAGGCCTGTGACCTGCTCTATCAGGACAACCTCCGCAGGTGATCAGTAAGAAGCTTGAGAGTAGCTGCAGTACTGCCCTTAATTTTTGCCTTACATTATGGCAGCCCCAATTTCCAGTGAGCCTTACTCCTGCCCTGTTCATTTTTCATTTTGGCCTCTGCCATGCAGTACAGACATCTCCTGACTCAGCCCAGTCTCTTGCTGGTGGATTCATCACTGGTATCCCGCCTCAGCTTGCCCTTACTATGATATCTGTTTCCTACCTCTGAATCCAGCCCCACGCTTCCTCATTTTGCCTTATGCTCCTTGTTCATAAATTCTTAGAAAAACAGAAAGAGCTGGGATGTAAAAAAGTTTGCCAATAGAACAGAATATCTTCTCTGGAGCCAACAGGGAAGAATTATGGAATGTTCATGATACTGTGTGACTGGGTTAATGACTGGGTGAATGGAAACAGATGCTGAAATTCAGTATTAGTATGTAGAAGGGGATGCACAAAGGTGAAATACAAACTGCCTACACAATGACTGTCCCTTAATGATTTCCCTTTCCAGGATGGATTATCTCCTTTTTATCTCACAACTATTGCTGTGCAGTCATGGGAGGGCTTCATGATAGTGCTGGTTCAACAGTCATCCAAAACAAAGGCCAAACAGGCTGTTACTGATAATTGCAAATGGAACATCAATCAAAAATATATTGTTATGTCCCTACATATATCCCAAATTCTGACTAGTGTCTTCAGCCTTCAGTCAAAGGAAACAAACCAATGTCTAATTGTCTATGCTCATTTCTGTAGTAGTCTTTTAAACACAATAATCTCAATACACCTCCAGTTCAGTAAGCCTTTAAATCCCTGATTAGAAATGTGTATAAATATATACTAGTTTCTTGTACCTTGTTTGGGGCTGTTGCTAGGTGTAGGGGTAGACAGACCTTTTTTTTTCTGATCAGTATGACATCTTTTAGGGTGTCTCTCTGAAGGAAGAGAGGTGCATTTTAAGATCACAAAGAACAAGGAGGGAATCTTCTTTTAAACATTGCTTGGCTAGTTGGCTACTGCAAGCCTGTGAATGTTCAGCTTGCTTAGGTAACAGCTGTTGAGATCTAAATATTCCCTACAATGGGATACAAAATGGATACAAAATGGATACAAAAAAATAAATACTAAAAATATTTCATGTAATTCAAACCAAAATATGTACACTAATCTTTTAGTGGGTTCTTAAATACAGGAAAGGCAAAGATCACTTCCTTACTTATGTGGCCAAATCACCTAGAGTTACTTTCATTTGTTGAGAGTTTGATTTGACTCTACATACACTACCTGCATGAATTTCATCAGCTTCATTGCTCTTTAACAGGTAATATATATGAATTTTGAATCTGACATAGTCTTTGCCATTTCCAGTCACAAAAATTCTTTCATGCATTTTAAAACGCCAAGTAAATGATTAAAGCAGTATTTCTATGTCCTCTTTCTCAGGTGGACTGAATCAACTGTCAGGAACATAGATTGGGAAGTAGGGTGGATAAAACAGATCCCAGCCTGGGATTTGGGTGCTAAAAATGATAAACAGTGATTATTTCTGTGTCAGTTAAGAGGCAAAAGAAATATTTTACATATTGCATAAATATTCCTTTGTGTTTCAAAAAAGACATCGCATCAGTGTTGTTTGGTTGCCCACCTGAACCTAGCTTTGCCTGACATTTGATCTCCTAAGAGTGCAGCTGACCAGATAAATATAAACCTCATTCTCTATAGCTGCTCAGGTACAGAGAAAGGCCTATTAGGTGTGACCACTGTGAACAAGTTTTCCAGCTACTTATAGCAAAATTGTTTATATCACAGAATCACAGAATGGTTAAGATTGGAAGGGACCTCTAGAGATCATCTAGTCCAACCCCCCTGCTCCAGCAGGGACACCCAGAGCACAGGGCACAGGGTGGCATCCAGGTGGGTTTAGAAGATCTCCAGAGAAGGAGACTCCACAACCTCTCTGGGCAGCCTGTGCCAGGGCTCTGTCATCCTCACAGGAAAGAAGTTCTTCCTCACATGGAGATGGAACTTCCCGTGTTTCAGCTTGTACCCATTATCCCTTGTCCTGTCACTGGCCACCACCGAAGGGAGTTTGGTCCCATCCTGCCTACATTCACCCCTCAGGTACTTACACATATTGATCATATCTCCCCTCAGTCTTCTCTTCTCCAGGCTAAACAGGCCCAGCTCGCTTAGTCTTTCCTCATATGATAGATGCTCCAATTGCTTAATCATCTTTCTCACTCTATACTAAGTGACAAAGTTCACTCAAATTTCAAAGTGGAGAACATGTTCAACAGTACCAGGCCCAGTACTGATCCCTGTGGGACACCACTGGCCACAGGTCTCCAGCCAGACTCGGCCCCATTTGTCACGACCCTCTGAGCTCTGCCATCCAGCCAGTTCTCAACTGACCTCACTGTTCACTCATCTAAACCACGCTTGCAGAGATTTCTTATGAGGATGTCATGGAAGAGTCTGTTTAACGCCTTGCTGAAGTCAAGGTATACAATGCCCATGGCTCCCCTCATCCATGCAGCCAGTCATCCCATCGTAGAAGGCTGGTTTATTATATAGAAATATAAATGCACATAGTAGCAAAGTACACGAAATGTGTAAATTAAAATACTTACTCTTTTCATCATTGTATGTCAGGTACAATTCAAAAACAAAGGTATTTCAGGAAAATATTTCAAAACAGTAACCAGTTGAATCTACTGCATTAACAGCAGTCCCCAATGCTGTTATTTGCATTCAGAGATTGAGTCTAAGAGGACACTTGCAGCCATAGTATCAGGAAGTGGGCTGAGGGGGGAAAAGACAATTCCTCTGCAAGATCTGTATGAAAAGCAGAGGCACAAGGGCATTGTTTTACTGGAACTCAGAGTGCAAAGATGTGACGGAATTGGGTCAAAACAGAATAGAAAAAAGAATAGTTCAAATTATAACCTGCCATATGACCTACTGTGGGAGGACTGGAGAAATGTGGGTTGCGATGTTGGGTTTTCACATGGCCTGAGAATGGTTTGTAGGCATGTGGGTGGGTAGAGAGGAAGTACAGCTCTGCTTTGATTTAGTTCTTGTTTATTTTTTCAGGCATATATTTTAGAAAACTGTCTTTATTAAATTAGTATTTTATTAAATTAGCTGGTATAGATGGAAAAAAGCAAATATCCTTTCAGCCAGGAAGACGCTTCCCTTTTTTTTAACAAAATTCTTTGGTCTACTAAATGATATTACCTCTTCCTTCTTGTTTCACTCAGTCTTTGTTACACATACAAAAGTAGCAATACAGCTCTTTAGTCTTAGATGTAGGACTTCACAGTTGGTCATATTAAGACATGATTTTATGTTCAACTCATTTAACATTCTCAGTCTCACTGAAAAAGTGAAATATGCACCTCATTAGTAAATTATACCTCAATCTGCTCGCCAGTTGTAAGCTCTGTCAGCTACACTTATGTTCCTTTTGGGTTTACTGAAAAAAAAAAATGTGAAATTGTAGGTGGCCGAAAAACAAATATACTGAAAATGCCCTAGGATAACACTGCATTTACAGTTAGAACTTGTCATCCATCAGTAAGAAAAGGTCATATGTGTGCCGTGGATATCGATGTCTTTCTAGTTTCTTAATCAAAGTGTTGCTCACTACCAAGTAAGGTAACTTGTTGAGTATGGTACATCAGTGCTATAACTTTAAAAAACAACTCCTAATCTCATGGCAAAAAAAGATACTAGGTTAGTCTGACAGGATCTATTTCCATAAATTCATTTGATTGTCATTAATTCCATCTTTCAGTTCTTCATTAACTGAGCTCTGTATATCAGACGTTCCCTTATTTCACCAAGGATCAATGTCATACTGACAGGCCTATAATTACTTGGGTTATCCCATTTACCATTTTCAAATATTGCCACATTATTAGTTTTTTTAGTTTAATTAAACATCATTACTTCTATATATGTATATCTCAGCATGCAGCTTCCATTGTAATGATTTGACATTACATCAAATAAGACAAAACCAGGAATTTGCACTGAAAATTGCAACACCAGATCCAAAAAAAAAAGGACTCTTAAAAATAATAATAAAAAGAAAAACCTTCTCTTGCTGACCAACTTCACCACACATTCTCTTCTTCCTCCAACTAAAATAACTGAGAAAAGCGATGATCCTTGCAAGGTGGCTAGGCAGTAGCCTCTAAGGAGAAGCTGACTAAAACAACAAAATACCAGAGACAGCTCTGAGTTGCATTGATTAATGCACTACTGGAAGGCACCCAGTGAGGAGGAAGGTATACAAACCCAGCCAGAATAGAAAAATCTGGCTCTGGCTCATTTCTGTGACAGGAGACAAAGTGCCTTGTATTTAGAGGAAAGGCAGAAAGTTGCAACTGTATGAAAGAATCAAAAGCCAGGATTCAGGTGGCCTACATTTCAGCCAAGATCCAGCCCCTGCTGCTTCCTATTGACTAGGTCCCTCTGAAAGTCTACAGTCGGACAATAAGAAATACTGTGAACAGGGACAGAGATAGAATTTAGGCCACATTAATTTACATCAAAGAGCTGTCATGTGTGCAAAAGAGAGCTAGGCCAAAGAGTGAATACAGGAATTTTTTTCATAGTGAGAGTAGCCACTTTCGGTTTGGATGCCAGTAGATGGGTGTTAGGGTTGGGGGTGATATCCCTCCTTGGAGATACTCAAACTTCATCTGGATATGGTCCTGATAAACTTGATCTAATTTTGAGTCTGGCTCTGTTTTCAGCCACTATCAGATTGTTTTAGATGATTCCCTAAAGTGCTTTCCAACCTTTATCATTCTACGATTTTAATTTTTGGAGATATATTGTAGATGGATGAACTATAGAATAGAAGTGTGAGTATCAGGATGAAAAGAGAGAACAAAGTTATAAATATTGATCCAGGGCAGAGGACAGATGGAAAGGCTTAAATAGTTTGGCTTATCTGATTATTATTCTCCTTTAAATAAACCAATGACAATAGCTAGGTTTTGAAGCAGCAAACTATCGCATCCATCCCAACTACTCTTGGGTTGAAATGTCCAGACATAGAGAAGGAAAAGATTTTCAGCTACCCTTTGTAGAGGTATAGGGATAAAGCTGTTGAAGACATTTATAGGAATAAAAGACATTCAGTGACACCATTCTTGTTTTTAAAATAGTTGAAAGTTTACAAAATCTTGTTGTAAAATCCAAATTCTAAATGAACAAGCTAAATAGAATGTTTCTCTCCAGAATTTTATTTTATGTATAATTTTTTATAGGAAGATTCCTTCTGTGTATCTTTCAAGAAGCCAATTTCTTCCAGAGTCAGAAACAGCTACTAAACTAAACTAAACTGCTTTAACTCTGTGTATCAGTCTTTGTAATTCTAAACATCCAGTCAAGAGAAATGCTGGTCATTGAATGATGCTACTCAAATGATGCCTAGAAAATGAACAATACAACTTAAGTTGAGCATAATGTCGTTTTAGGGGCCCTGTGATTTTCTTCCATGTAGTATCACAAACTGAGAGTCTGATATATGAAGCAAATACCAACAAGATTCCAAAGTAAAATCTTATTTTTGATCTAAAATACAAATAATTTTATGAGCACAAATTGTTGATTATTTATATATTTGAATTAATTTTGCAATTTTCCAGGTTTGTTTAAAATGAGGAAATGTGAAGCCTTGAAGAGCATGGCTTTTTTGTTGTTGTTGTTATTGTTGTTGTTGTTGTTGTTGTTTGAAAACAGTATATACTTACCAGACTCTGGACAGCTAAATTTGAATTTTCTAAAGCTTTTTCAAAATTTACATACTTGGGTGCTAGATGGACAGAATTATTTCATGGTGAATATCTTAAATAGAAAAAGAAGAAAAAGAGAGAGAAAGAAATACACAGAAGGCTACAATGAAGCAGAGTGTGTGCATAAAGCTGGAACATATTTTTTGGCATAATAGCTTGCTCAGAGAAAGAAATACAAAGAGTGATTTTTTTTTAACTCAGTCATAGTTCTGGATCCTAGAGTTAATTGCAATCAGAAGGCAAATCAGAAGGTATCGATTACTCCACAGCATGCAATAAGAGAATCTATAGCATTAGTCGGCTGTTTTCTGAATATGTACACCATAAAAAAAAAAAAAAAAAAAAAAGCAGCAGCAACGCTGCCACCGTTTTAAAAGAAAAAAAAAAAGGAATTTCATGCACAAGAATCTCTATATGATTCAAGCACATGAGTGCTGAGTGAATTTTCAGGACCAAGATTTCAGAATATTCCAGAGGTAGAATTAAGAGTTTTAAGTCCACTCTGTGTTTGACATTTCCCATTGGAAGGCACAGGCATCCTAAAATACAAGGTGAAGGCTGTTATAAATGCAAATCTAGTTGCTTAATTTTCTCCGATAACTATATGGAGAAGTTACATGCTCACCCTAGCATTATAATTTCAATTTTCAGGTCTGGAAATCTGAATTTTAGATACATCAGTGCTCCGTGTCACAGTACTAAGTCCCTTCCCACACTCTTTCTTCACAGTATTGCTGTTACATGGTAACATTTTGAAAGGGACAATATTGGTACCAGTCTAACTCAATAATTAAGATAGTAGGATTAAGACAACTTTTGAAGTTTTTTGTGAACACCAATGGTAATTAGATGATCAGCATTTCTGACTGTTGTTTCATTTGGTCTTGAAAATAACATCAAAATATATACTTTGATGTTCCATTGGTTATATTCTGAGCATTTTGATATATATCCAGTTATTCTAAGCTAGGTCTGACAACTCAGATTTGAGTCAGGATGCCCGACACATCAAAGTTGGTAGACTTAATGCATCATTGAAGTCCTTCAACTTTGCTCTCAGTAATTGCGACAAAACAACCTGGTATTCTTCATGTAACATCAAAGCTGAAGATATAATAACCTCATAGATGAATGCAGTAATAGTAATACTTTTTCTCCCTCTATTCTGGATTTTCCTCAGTCTTTGTTGTTCTTTGATTTTTTGTTTTGTTTTGTTTTGTTTAAAAATTAAGCCAAAAATGACCTGTTTGAACTAACTTTTGTTAGTATATTATTTTTCCCTGGCACCATCTTAATGTCATGATATTGGGAAAGAGCTATCTTCCAGTGCAATAATGGCTGAAAAACCCATGCTGTGAACCAAATGGGAAGAATATATAGGAAATCTTGAAAGCATAACTTATCTGAAGACAGATAAAGGAAAGGAGCAACAGAGTGAAGGAAGGAAGGAAAGAAAAGTAGTGCCAGCATGAGTAATCTTAAGAATCTGAAAAACCTTGACAGTTTACTGGGTGGAGGTAGTAGGCACTTAGAGCATCAGTCAAAACCAATGAAGCTGTTGTCATACAAAAGATCAGAATCTATTCATTTAGTGTTCTCATTTTCCATCTGTCATGCCTTTTTTTTTTTTTCCCTGAAGCACCAAATCACATATAGGTTAAACTAGGGTGAATTTAGGTCTCTAGAGAAAAGGTTCAAGAGCCTCATCTGTTTTTATGCTGTTGTGAGAATTTTTAGAATAATCTCATGGCTGATATCTGAATGCACTGAGCAAGGAATGACAGAAGCATTCTTGTGAGTGGGAAGTGGAATTCATCTAAGATATAGAAAAAGAAAAAAAAAAATCCCCATCTGTATTAAAGGTAAAGCTGCTCAAGACTCCATGCTAAAGTATTTTTTTCAGTTCATTAGAACTATATAAGTATCATCTATCTGTATCATAACAGAGGTTATGCTATGTTAGGTAGTATTAATTTTGAGTCAAACTTCAAGTAATACTGTGAATGAGATTAGGAAAATAATATATATATATTTCCCACTTACAAATAGTCATGATGGCTCTTCTTTGAAATGGTCCTTGCATTTAGTAATCGGGAAAAAAATGTCTAAATGTGCCCAAGGTTGATGTCACCGTTAAATGCATATACACCCTCAAAAAAAGACTTCTGCTTATAACAGATACAGAATGTATTCCCTCTTCACTGACCACTCTTGACCTTCTAGCCCAGTTCTCCAGACTGTAGATATCTTAATATCATGAAATGGCTATGCGTGTTTCAGTCTCCAGGAAATGATGAAATTTTTCCCTTTGATGTCTACATAAAGTTGAAAAGGATTCAAACCAAGAACTAAGAGCAGAAAACATGACTGCCATTTGCATTGTCTCCTTTTAGCTGACAACCAAGCAGGAAGAAGAGACGTTCCTCTGTGAGTGCCCAAGGATCTCTTTTCAAATCAAGACGGGAGGATGAAAGCTAAAGGGAGTAACAGCTGACCATGATTTGGGGACAAGATGAACTAGCCATTCAAGGGAACTGAAATGAAGATGACTGAAGAGTAACTGGGACTATTAGCCAAAAAAAAAATTGTTCAAGGAGACCAGCAGCGGGCATCGGTGGAGAAAAGGGATGGTCAGAATTTGATGTAGAAATGAGGGCTTAGGAACAACTTGGCTAGAGGAATTAGACCTCCTTCACTTAGGAGCTGGTGTGAGAAACAAAGGAATTGGAGTCTAGGATACTAAGGAAAGAGTTCTTGTCTAGGAAACAGTGAGGAGAGTAACGTAAGGGAAATGAGAAAGGGAATAAATACAAAACAGAAACAATAAATGAAAACAGTAAGGCTAAGCATAAGTATGTACATGCTCCCATGTACCTTCTAGTCACAATCCTAATATCGCACAACAGGAACCTGACTCACATGCGCTACAAATTGTAGCATCCCTGTAGCTAGACATTTCTTTCCAATGAAATTCATAACACAGATGGAGTGAGGGGAAAGCTAGAGCAGATTTTCTTCAGCATGGGCTGGGAGGCACAGGAGTGCCTAGAAGCACTCCTAGCTTTATCAGATTAGAAGTGTCTTCAAAGTAAAGCAAAAGGCAAGGAGCTAGACTAGTCTGGGAGCATGTGGGATGTGGAAAGAGCAACTGGCAAGGAGAATGGAGATGACAGCTTGGACTGCTTGGATAAAGGGAAATGAGACCAATGTGTTTGGATAAGATTGAGACTTAAGCAGTAAGCTTATGACAGTTAAAAGGTCTGCTTAAGGAAAGGGGATCAAACAGGAATTAGGAAGAACTGCTCACAGAAAGTATCTGGGAAATCTGCCACCGAACTGATACTGGAATTTTGTCAAATAGAAATACAGGTCCCTACTGAGTACATCTATGTCATCTGAAAGTGCCCCCTGTTTCATCACTCTGGTGATAGGGTTATCTGGCATCCACACTGTTCAGGCCCCTTGGGATAGCAGGTCACAACCACACTTCACATCCACAGAGTTGCAGTGACTGCCTCATCACGTCTCCTCTCTCTCCAGTATGAGTTCCTTTGGCAAGCATGGGAAAATCTTAACCAGAGCAAGCTGAGGACTTAAAAAAGGCTCAGATCAGTGCTCAGGCATGCATCTAAGCATAGACTCTCCTACTTTCACTGCTAAAAGGAATAAAAATATATCCTCCTCTGCAGTTCAGAGATTGTATATGAGCTAATGAATCAGTATTGCACACAACTGAGCATCCAGGACAATGGAATAAAAGGGATGGAATGAGCTTGGTAGGACAAAAGATGAAAAAACAATTTAGATTACCAATTTCAGATAGGAAGCAAAGAAATTCTGCAAGGAAGACCCAGAGGTTCCAATCCTACAGAAACAACAGACATGTCTCTGTATCATAGCTATCTGCACATAGCTGCACATTTCGATCTTTGGTAGATCCTTTGCCACGCTCAAGACAGAGAATGGATGATGCCCCTATGGTGCCTATTTTATCTCTCAGCCATTGTTCAGTACCTGGCCTGTGGCAATTACTTTTGCATGCTTGACTTGCAACTGAAACACTAGTCTTTTAACATATTTTGTGGTGTTCTTCTGTAATATTGAAAGAGCTACCAGGATAGGCCATTAAAGCATCCAATTTATCATTTTTACCCTTCACAGAGAGAAAAAAAAATTGGTGCCATAAAAATAAACAAATAGGGCAGGAGAGATCCACTGCAAACTAAATAAAATAAGAGGATGCAGTAAGGTTAGCCTAACAGGCATTAATCTGCTTTTCAGGTCAGAATGATTGAAACATGCAATACAAAGTCCACTAGCAACATTTGGTGGCTGAGATGGCTCAGACCTGGGGGAACTTGAATCACCTTTGCCTCCTCTAAAGGTGAAAACTCAGCTGAATATAAGGTGTGCAGTGTGGGACCATGATCACTATGAACACAATGACTTCTCTCTTTCACCTGTTCATATATATTCTATAGCCTTCTTAGGAAAGGTATGGAAAGAGCTAAGTAAAATTGCTTTAAATGCTCTTCCGTTCATATTATACAGAAATCTGAACCTATTCATACTAGGAAGCATCTCATGTACTATCTTTAGTGTATATCATGCACTCCAAGTAATTTACTGAGCAGAACGATAATAAGATGCAAGCATTTGAAAGCCAAACAAGTTAATTCAGAATGACAAAAAATCATTTAACTGTCGAAGAGAAATTTAGAAGAAAACTCTGTCAGAAATGGCATCATTTTTTTTTCTCTATTCCAAATTGTCCCCTCCATAACATCTCAAATCAGACAACATGAAAATGCAGCCATGATTTCATGGGTTTTTTTGTTTATACTTCCTAGTATTTTAGGGAAATACGGGAGTATTTTACACCTTAATATGTCTCAGTTTGCTTTTCCTTAACTAATCCTAGCATTCACACTTGTATTTATTATAAATCAGTTTATATATCTCTAGTTAATATTTGCTTAGGGCTTATGTTGATTTCACAATGCATGCAATTTTCTGGCTCCATCTCTATCTTCCAGGATTAGATTGAATTGAGCAGCCCTGTAGTAATTTAGTTTTATCTTGTGCCTTACAGTTTTATGTTCTTGTAATAGCACTTCTCTATTTTATTTAATTAAATATATCTTATTTCACAATGACAACATTTTTATTTTTGAGTTTATTGGCTAAACATTTGCCATTGTGCCAAGACTTGTGGCAAGAGAGCACTTATTTTAAAGAAACTTAGAACAGAAATTGCCAATTGTAGAGGGTAGGAAAAGGACTTGAACCAGCATAAGAGTGCTATGAGATTAAATTTGAATTGTGTTGGCTTCTGTGACTAGGATCTGCAGCTAGATTCAGATTACTTTCTTAAAAAAAAAAAAAAAAGGTACAGTCACTTTTTAGTCACTTTTTTATTTTCATCCTTTAAGGGGGAAAAAGGAAGCACATTCTGAAAATAGATATGGCTGAGTTTTGCCAAGATACATGGGAATATTTTTGTTGATTTTTTTTTCCTTTAGCTTCACGTATACTGCAGGTAAATACTGATTTTTTTTTTCAACATAATTTTAGCACTACACAGAGTTAATTTTGATGCTGACAAGGGCCTGGCTATTTAACAGCATATCCATAATAAAAAGTAATGGGTCTGAACATGAGGACTCCAGAGTTTTCCCACCTCCTTTAACTTAAACGGGCAAACAGTTTTGATAAAACCAAATGTTGTGCAGGTGCACTGAGTTCCTGTTTCCGAGGATGTTAAATGGGTTTGAGCCTAAATTGACTAGTATATGCAAAGTGGATGTATTTACTCACAGTGCTGGCAGCTTCTCTGGTAAATAATCTGGCACAGTACAGTGTAAGCATGTCTAGCTTCAAATCTTTTTTTGACCTGCAGCTGTGTGTGCTTATTTCTACTCTTAGTGGAAACCATCAAATAAAACAAATGTGAAATTTCTAAATAAGTAGCTCGAGTTCTTCTAGTTCCTTTTCTCTGTGAAGTGCCTTTTCTTCCTGGTTAGCTTCTCTGAATCTCTGCTGAATCAGGTGCCTCTGGTAGAGAACATATTCCCTCTAGCGGGAAAGTCCTTTCTGTTGCCCTCTCCTGCTTGCCCTCTTGACAACTTGCATCTCACCTTTGCTCATGTGTTCCCCTATGCCAGGCACCCGCCCTCTTTCTTCAAATTCCTGCTGATTTGACAGACAACACTTCTTCCTGCGGATCCAAATTCCTGTACCTGTGTGTCCTTACTGATTCTTTTATGTATCCAACATGTGTAAATCACAGATCATAGAAGGGACCTGACTTTTGCAGATTTTGCAGATTTTCTCTCATGTTCCTGTCAGAAGTGGGTTAACTCAGCTTCTTTGAGCAGTTCCATCAGCACAAAGGAGGTGTAAACCTAATTGACCCTGACGTCCCAGCTCCGTCTCCACTCAGAGACTGCTGCACTCAAGATGTGAAAGTCAGTTCAGCTCCGCTTTCACCCAGGTGAGGAATTTCATGAGAGAGACTCATCCACACTTCTGTTTTAATGCAGATCAGCTCCACTTAAACTCATCCTGTCATGAAAGACCCCTGATTTTAAACGAAATATGTGTCATATAGAAATATGTGATTATGAGGTGTAGAAAAAACACAAATGACATGGCAAAGGCGAACAAGAAATGACCTTTTACTATTTGTCTGTACATGAATTAGGAAAAATCAATTGTGATGGAGAGGTTTCAGTTTCAAAATGAGTTATTTTATTCAGTGTACAGCTGAATCATAAAACTTCTTGTTAAATGTTATGGTTGATGAAAGTATGCGTGCTTTCATAAAGTAAGTGGACAAACAGAAAAATAATCAAAGGCTTTCAAGATCTACAGATCTCACCATCTCTAGTTCAGGAGTTGCTGCATTACAAATTGCTGTAACCCAAAGAAGCATTCTGGAAATCACCATTTCTCTCTAATCCTGCTTCTTTTATATTCTCTAGACAGCCACTGTTAGAGATTGCCAGAGACCTAGATTAACCTTCCAGTCTAGATGAACTTTTGATGGAATCCAGCACAGTCATCCTTTTGTCCTCATAGAAGTACAAACAGTTGGAAAGTCTGCCAGTATAACAGTGCTGAGTTTTTATTTAAACTTTGAGAAATAAAATAGAAGACCATGACAAAGAGATTTCAGAAAACCATTTGAGGTCTAGAATAGTTATCCTACAGTCATTTACCTGGGAGCCCAAAATATATATGTATTTTTTTCATAAGAAGATAAACAGGTCATTTGATTACAGTATGCTGGCAGAATTCTTTAGCAAAGACATACTAACTAGTTACTGATATCTGAAGTTAGATAAAACTGATAGGAAGACACAAAAATAAGTGATCTCGGACTTTCTTTTTTTAAGGCTACATACCACTTTAGAAGGTAAAGTTTGCACAACACAAAGTTACTGGCTCCAGCGTAGCAAGGAGCAAGACTACATGGCTTTTTCATGAATTGACATTATACCATTTTATTCACCCATTTTGACTTTCTTGGCTAGAGTCACCAATTCCTTCATCTTCTCCATGTTCCAGGTACCCCAACATCCAACTAGATGCAGCCATTTGCTTCTTATTAGACAGATCATCCAAACAAAGCACTGCACTGTTTTCAAGCTCAACGGGCCTTGTGAGCAATCTTCAGCCTGATCCTTCAGTCCTGCATCTCCTAATTTGCAGCAGATAGTAGCTGCCCTTTTCAGTTTGTTCTCTGTTATTTTTTAAGGCCATATTCACTAAGCCCTTGCTTGTGTTTATATTCTACAAAGGACAGATCCAAAATATCAGACCTTTTCCTGCAAAATCACACATTGCCTGTTTTTCTAGTCTTGGCTTCATATTTAAAGGATTTTTGAAATTGCAAGAATGTGTAGCATTGGTAAATACCTTTTCCAATTTTCTTTACTAGCACATGAGGAAGGAACGGTGGCTCCAATCAGAATACATGATTCAGGTAACAGTGTGTACAAGAGGCAATGCAAATACTATGAAGATGCATATAATACTTTTCTGTATGTACAGAACTGGAACATGCCCTGAAGAGAAGATAGGTGCTAAAACTGGAGTAGTGGAAAAGACATAAGCCAGGATGTAGAATATATACTTTTCCTAGCTTCCTACTTATAAGAATACTAGGTTGACTCTGTAATGCTTTCAAAGATATTTATATTTCTGGCTGCCTGTTTTTTGACAGTTACAGCTCACTACTTTTTCACTGTTGCACATGAATATGTTTTCATGGCAAGCTTACTTGGCTCATGTTTTGGCCTTGTTTTTAGGAATAAAATATTTGTGAAGAGAATATGTTTTCTTGTGGGTTCCCATTTTTTCAAAGCAATGCCCAGCAGCAATACAATCACAATATTATGTCTAACAATAATCGTATGCAGTCATTTCCAATCACAATGGCTACATGTAGAAGCAGCTACAGACTGTCAGAAATGTGGGGAAATGTCAAAGCATATTAAGGTGTCCAGGAAGAAAAAGGAAGAGGATCACAGCATGATGAGGGAAATTAAAACCTTGCTGAACCATGGCGAACACCTGAAAATATCAAAGAACAAAAGATAAATGGGGAAAAGACTGAAAAAGTTATGAAATGTAAAAAGGAATAAAGTTCAGCACCGTAATAAATGATATGAATTTGCAAAGAAGGAAAGATAAACAATCTATAACTACTTAAAATATCATTGCCTACAATAAGCTGATGATATGCCTCTAATTACTTGTAACATAGAATATTATGTCCTTTTCTCTATATTTGACTCTAGACAAAGACAGACCAGAGAGATTTTGGGGTAGAGCCCTATTCTTATGATAGATTTATGGATCAGTTAGTTACAGTATATAAATTCAAGACAGCCTTTCAGACAAACCATTACTCAGTTGTGGTTCACTGAAGAGTCAATGAGGAGAGGGTGAACAGGTAGCAAACTACAGTTGTTTAACACCTACTGCTTTCTAATGACAACGCAAGAAGCCCATGTCTGGCAGCCTTAGATACTCAGAGGTCTGATCCAGCCATCCCATTCTTAAAAAAGGTACTGTAATGCATGCACAAGCCCAGCTGTAACTATCTATAGAGCAAATTTATGTGCAGCCTTTTTCAAAGGGGAAAAAAAGAAAAAAAAAAAAAAAGGCAAAGCAAAGAAAAAGGAATTTCCTTTGATTCATGAGTTAACTCCATATTACACTGCATTTAACTAGAGCCATGACACCATGGGACTTGACACTAAAATAAATAAATACAAAATCTGTGCTAACTGGTTTGTATATATCCTTAGAGCTCAGGGCTGTGAAGTGGGAGTTAAAGTGCATTCCCTGGCTCAGGGCACGTGTGTGTACACTGTGGTCCTCATAGTCTTTAGGAAGTAGAGACTATCAACAGTATATTGATATCTGGAATTATTCCAGATGTACTTGTGATCCCTTCACAGAGATTGTACATGTAATAGCACTCAAGAGACATTTTCATCTATTTTAAGGTCCTTTAAATCATTCTCAGTTTTAAAATATTATCACTATGCAAGAAATTCAGGCCCCTGAATGAAAAATTGGTGTGAAGATGAAGTCAAAACATCTCTCAAAAAAAGAAGGCTATTTGCATCAATTTGAAAGCATGAAAAATATATTTTAAAAAAAAGAAAAAAAAAGAACAGAGACATAGAAAAAAAACTGGAAACAAACAAAACAAGAATATTTAATTTGGAAAGGAGAATTAAAAAAGAAAAATCTGAGCTAAAGATATGGAAAACATTCCTGCTTGTGAAACATTACGATGACTCCAGAGAAACATTTGGGATGCTGAAAACCAGACTAAACCAAGAAAGAAGAAATATGTTGCATAAAACAATTCTGCAGTTGCAGGGCAATGAACTGGATGACCTAATAGCTATTTTCCACTCTTCATGCCAATGATTCTGTAATTCTAAATATATATTCAGAATCCAACATAAGTCAGTGAGATATCAGAGGTACTGAAGAACGTAAGTGGAAAGTTAGTGACAGATGAAGTTGATTGTGCTGCAGGCCTAAATGAATTTCTAACCTCATTATTCACCAAAAAAAAAAAAAAAAAGAAAAAAAAGAGGGGAAGGTAGCATCACTGGGACTGAGAGACCTTCTCCTGGAGGGGAAAGTAAAATGTTAAAAGGCTTTGCCATTGCACTAGAGAAGATAATAAGGCAATTAGGACTGTTACATTTGACAAAGCACCAGGCTCAGATGAATTGTATCCCAGAATCCTGAAGGAAGTAGCAGAGGAAATAGAAAAGCTTTCAGCAAAGTTTTTTGACAGGCTGCTAAAGAGTATACTCCTATCCGAGGACTTAACAGCTGCTAAGTCTATTCCCAAGCTCAAGAAAGAATGAAGGGATGACTCAGGGAATGAAATCTCTAAGACTCACTTCATTTGAGAGGAAGATATTAATAATATTTCTATGGAAACATATTAAGCCCATCTTAATATAAAATTTAATGCATCTAATGGAGAAAATCATGAAAAATCTGCATGACTTTTTAACATGTTGTTAGAGTAGTAGGTTACAATGAAAAGATTGGTATCATTTGTATAGTTGTCAAGTTAGTATGAAAGGGAAGAGCAGCCATTGAATATCAGTTGGATATTGCTTTGAAGTTTGCTGAAGTAAAACCAGTTTTGGAATGCAACATTACAGGAAAATATATATAGTCTAAAAAAGAGAAATATAGTAATACATTCTAGTGGTTAAAAAAGTTTTATGGGTTGGGTCACTGTGGTTATGTCTACATCACAATATTACATAGACAGATCAACCCCAAATAGCTCTAAACTGGCTAGCCAGTGCAGTTGGGCAACACTGAGCTCAACTTGAGCTGCAAAGTCTGATTGACATCTCAGTAAAAACTTGAGCATGATCCTGCCTAGACTCAGCTGCTATCACAACTGCATTACCACAATCTGGATTAGCTAGTTAAAAGCTAGCTGAGGTGAGCCAGGAAAAGTAGTGATATCTGTAGACATTCTCCTAGACAACCAATCCTGACTCTTCACTTTGATGAATCCTTCTTTGACAAACAAACAAACAAACAACAACAACAAAAAAACAGCTACTTAAACACTTTGAGGTCCATAGTTTTTAAACTGTGAAGCAGAAACCATGAGAAATATATTCCCAACAACATAAATAAGATATTAAGATGCATCAAATCCTGAATCTATCAGCTCTAGTCCTTCATCCTCTATAGGTCATGCCCACACTCCTTCAAGAAATTGTCCTTCCTTTGTGTTCATCCTGTGATACTGCTGTTTGTTTCTGGCTGCTTCCCCTTTTGTTGTCCACTTCCAGTTTGCCCTTCAGGAAGTTGGAAACCCAGATATAATCCCTGACTGACTCTGTAACTATGGACAAGTCATAAAAGTTCAGACCCCCTGGGCATCCAGATCAGTTATTCCTTTGTTACTGGATGTTACAAAACTTCCTGCATATGCAGCATCAGATTACTTCTTCTCTTGCTAGGATGTCGTATTTTATGACATCAAGTAGTACATAGCATTTTAACAACTGGGAAAATGAATAGTGAAGAAAATAGTCTTTATCTTAGCTTAAAGAGTTCAGGGAAAAAGAGAGAGATAGAGAGATTGACAGCTTGATCCCAGCTGGAGGCAACAGGAGCTATCTTTTTAGACAGCGTAGTATGTCAGGTCAGGTGAAAGTGGACAAAGAGAATTTCCTTTACTGTCACTCTTTTTATTCTAACCCCTTTTGACCCTACAATGAATGTTTAAACCCCCCCAAATGGGGATAGCCCATTGCTGTTCTTTAAAAGACCAAGGCTTTATGTGTGGGATGACTTAATATTCATTTTGACAAGCGAGGTGAAGAGCTGTGGAGAATCTAGAAATATCAGTGTCATTAACAGGAATTCTTATCCTGATCAGGAATCTTTTGCCTTTGCATTTATGAAAGGCTTTTTAGTTCATCCCTCCACACTCCCTTCCATCACCCCTTCCTTCGCATTTGTTTGGTTGCCTGTCAGTTTTTGGTGGCTTGTTTGTTTTTCAAGCAGCTGCCAGACATTTTAGTAGAGGGCTGACACTAAGAGTTGCAAAAAAAAAACAGCTATTTTATTTTGTTTATATGACTATAAGCACCTGTTCCAGATGGACAATTTAGGGGATTGTTTGGGATTTGGCTTTTGTGGCACTTTGCCCTGAACACAATAGAGTAGTTCCAAGAACTGTCTGAGCTGCGTCTTTTCATCCAGTGCACACAAAAGGCAACCTCCTGAAGGTAAAACTGAAGTCAACAGGGTCCCACTGGTTTACACTGAAAGCATCATTTGTCCCAGAGTTTTCTTCGTATACACAGGGACAGATTCTGCCTGTGGATACATATATGCCACTCTCAATGAAGCCAGCGAGAGTTGTGCAGGGAACAAAAAAAAGGCAAAAAAAAAAGCAAAAACAAAACAGAAAAAAAAAAAAAGGAGAAAGACAGATAGAGACACAGGAACAGAGACATTCCCCAGTGCTCTCGTGAGCTTGCAGCTTTATAGTACAACCTGTGCAGGAGGATTAAAAGGATATAATAGGTAGCATGTAGAGGAATGACTAGGGGGCATGAAACCATCTGCAAGTGCTTGAAAGATGTTTGCATTTCCCTTAGGCATGAAAGCAATTACTTCCTATGTTACCAGAGAATTTTCCAAGAAATAGTGGGTCAAAGTTAAAAAAGGGGGAACTTAAAATACATTTCAAGGGAATGTTTCTTATAGTGAGCTTGCCTGTGTAATTTTTAAAGCAAGAGCAAAATCACAGCCAAAGCCATTTTTTGTCTAGCCTCAGCAGGGCAATGTAGATGACCCAGCAGATGACCCAGGCTTCTTATATGGTTTATGAGGAGAGTTAGGAACCTCAGAAAAAATTAGGGGGGATGGGGTTGTTTTGTTCTGTTGCTTTGCTTTTTTTCATTTCTTTTGTTTCTTTATTTCTTTGCTTTTGGTTTTACTTTTTGTTTTATTATTCTGAGAGTGGTCTAATGTGAAATGAGCATCCAAGAACCACAGACCAAAACTTCATGTCTTTCCACCTTTGGTTAATGTCCTGCTATCCTCATGACTCTTGCATTCTTGACTGCTCAAGGAGTGAGACAGCTATCAAGATCAAGAAAGTTTGGATACACTGGAAATTCAGCACTTAGGAGAGGTCAGCTGAAGAAACAGTCTGGCTGCATAGCAACTGAGAAAAGTACAGTAGATGAATAAATAAACAAGCTTTTTTGATTCAAGCGTCTGGGCTCGCTGGCATACACAGGTTGTGAAAACATTACAAAGTGTCTTGGACACACAGCCACTTACTTGCACCACTCACTGCAGTCCCTCCCACCTCAGCAATGCAGATCTTGTATCATTGCTCCCAAAATACCAACATACTCTGCTAAAAACAAGCATTTGCATCACTACTTAGCTTGGATCATGTACTCCCAGTGCACATATTACTGACATTTTGTTCTGATGTTAGCAAAACTTCACCATAGAAAGAAATCTCCAAGATATTCACACACTAGTTATAGGTATATTCTACTTTCATGAGTCATCGAGACTCTGAGAGTATCATAAGGATCTTTCAAATGGAAAATATTTATTTTCTTCACCAAGATCAGATATCAGACTTTTTGGACAGCTCAGTTTCCTGGTCTTCAAGCAAGTTTTGCCTGAAGGTGCTGGGCAAATGCAAACATCTTCCAGAGTAGGGAGGGGATAATATTTGGGGCATTTAGAGAAAAGGAAGCACAAACAGAAGTCCTTCACTGGTACTTCATAGCCATTCTGTAGTATCAGGATACAATTTTTAAGGTCTCTTTTCCAGTGGGCATGAGGTTTAATGGTCCTGGCCATCACTCACTGCGATCCTGACCGAAGTTAAGGTTGTGAGGCCTGTATCAAGGCATCCTATATGCCACCTGTTGAGGCAAAGTTGGTGTTGCTGTTGATCACGAGTCACAAGCGGTTCTTGTAGCATCACAATAGACATTCCCATGTGTTGCTCACCCAGGGCAGAAAATTGCACGTCACAGTAGGAAGGACAAAAATTCTCAGCTTAAAGATTTGTGTGTTGGTGTATGCTCCAAGGATACATTCTGATACATCCATCAGAAAACCCTCTGTTCCTTCACCTTAGTGGATTGGGGAAACCTCTAGACTTAGGTAAAAATTGCAGATGGGCGTTTTTGTTGTGTTTGTGTGTCACAGTTGTAATGTCACAGGCACTCAATGGTCTATTGTATATGTAAAAATAGAGGAAAAATGAATAAAAGATATGAGAAATAGGATAAGTATACAGTCAGTCTCCTCTCAGTCACTTTCAGAAAATAAAAAAAGAGAAATGACGGTGTGCAGTGCAACAGAGAGTAAAGGAAGATAAGTGCCTGGAAAGGCAGAGATTGGCCCGTTACTTCACTAGGTAGATGCTACCTCAGTGCAATGAACAGCAGGCACAGAACCACAGACTCACAGAATAGTTGGGGTTGGAATGAACCTCTGGATCCATTCCCACCCTGTTCAAGAAGAGTGAGGTAGAATAGATTGCCCAGGACCATGTCCAGTTGGGTTTTGAGTATCTCCAAGGATGAAGACTCCACAATGTCTCTGGGCAATCTGTTCCAGTGTTCAACAACCCTCAGCATAAAGTGGAATTTCCAATGTTTCACATTTGCCCATTATCTCTCAGTCCCCCTAAGCAGTTCTTCCTTCTGAAAAAAAGAAAGATCAAGATGGGGAAGCTGTTTATAGTCCTAGCATATGCACTGCTATATTAAAGGTTACGATAGGCACCAGTGAACCAGACTGTGAAATAATTTCTTGTTAGGTGGAAGTGTCAACTGGCTACTGACACCCTTTTTGATGAGTACACAGCACCTTCTCTAGTATTGCTAATGAAGGGCAGGCTAACAACTGAAGTGCGTCTGTCCAAAAATGCCTTGTGGGATGATTCTTAAAAAGGTGATATGTGTCAATGCTGTCCCCCGCTACTCATATGCTCCTGGATCGTACCAAGGGATCCCTCTGAGCCATTGTCCTTTCTCTAACAATGAAATGCAGCAGATGCACAGAGCAAAAAATATGAGAAATACAGCAAGTACAGTAAGCCTTAGCAGCAAATTCTGGGGAATGACAAATACCCAGGAGATGTGCCGAAGAAATGTATATGTCTATTAAAGTGTCAAATCAAAAGTGAAATAAGTTAAAAAGATCAAATCACACCCCCGAATCTATGGGACTTATTTTTTCTGCTCAGGAAAGAATGCCAGAGATGTATGACTGACTGCCCAGGCAGCTTGATAACACTGACCAACATATTCCAAAAGACAATGAGAAGGTAAAAAAAACATGCTATTGGAGAACTATATTTGCAATAAACAGTAGTTTCCAAAGGCGAGGAACCAAGTTGACAACAAGCATTCCCATGTGTTTCAAGAACCTACTTCAAAAGATACCTGAAGAGGAACCAGCCTGCAATAAATCAATCAAAACAGGAGGAAAAAATGAGAGAAAAAAAATCTGTAACAGTCATATTTATTTTTAAAGAGGAACTACAAAAAAAATCACAAAAATCTGGAGTAGCTTAAGTTGTAAATGCTTGTAAGTAGCACTAGAAACCTTTAAAGACAATATAACACAAACTCAGAACAAATGTATAACTCATCAAACACACAGAAAAAAATCCCTCCAAAGGGATCAGGAAAAAAAAATAAATAGTATGGTTACACAGTGAAGGAGTGTATGGGAAGTGAAAAACCTTCAGAAAATGGAATTTGTACCTACTCAAGAAAAATAGAAAAGAGTATAAGTCTTGGCAAGCTGAATATAAAACTGTAATAAGCCCAGCAGAAAAGATTTTGAGCAACAACTTGCTAAAGGCATAGAAGCTAATAATAAAATGTATCAGGAGCGGGAAGTCTGTTAGTGAGTTAGTACAACCAATGGGTAATCAAAGTGTATAAAACACCATTCAGAAAGCACAAGGTCACTGCAGAAAAAGTAAATGAATACACTGCATTAGTTTTCAGTACAGGTGAGCTGCATGGGGAATGGGCCTGGGGAACCACCTCATACAGACTGGGCCATGACAAGTATTTTAGAACAAAAGAGCAAGCTGAATATTAATAGTTTGGTAGGATGTCTAATACGAGATTGATGAATTAATAACCAAGTTGTATCCTGTCTCTTGAATTATCTCCACAGCAGAGAAATGGAAGGTCACCAAATCACTAGCAGTCTTCAATACGAGCTTTAGGGTGATCGTGTGAACCACTGGCCAGGAACATGTAACCTGGCAGATTTGTTAAAAAAAAAAAAAAAAAAGTGACATGAGTATATATGGCATGCCTGGGAACAATCAACATAATTTCTGCAAAGAAAAATTGTGCTTCATATAGAAATCTTTGTAGATATCCCAAAGAATGTGGGAAAATGTGATCCTGTCTGCACACTGTACTTGCATTTCCAAAAAGCCTTTACCGTGACCCTTCACAAAAGCCTCTTGAAGGAACTGAGCTGTCCATGTAAGAGGAAAGTTCCTCCCATAAGTTAATACCTAGTATAAGACAAGAAACAACAGATGGGAATAAATGGCTAGTTCTCACAATGGAAAGAGATTACCCAAGAACCTATGATATTCAGCATATTTAAAAATGATCCAGGAAAGAGATAGAGAGTTAAAAAAAAAGTATACGGATGATACAAAATTATGCAAGATGCTTAAATCTAAAGCTGACTATGGGGAGATGGAGCTCATGGCACCGAATGAACAGAGAATAAAAGTGTAAGACGAAATTCAAAGTTGACAAGTTCACATAGGGAAAAAATAACCCTAACTAGACATTCACAATGATAGGCTGTAAATAAAAAAGAAATCTTAGAGTTATTGTGGCCAGTTCTCTAAAACATCAACTCAGTGCTCAGCAGCAGCCAAAAAGGCAATAGAGCCATAGGAATTCTTAGGAATAGAATACAGAACAAAACTGAATTGTTTTTATGCTACTAGGTAAATGCATGCTGTGCTTGCATCTTGAAAGCTGTGCACAGTTCCCGTCACCCCAACTTAAAAGTATTATAGCAGAACTTGAAAAGATACAGAAAAAGGCAGCAGGGATAATCAGAAATATGGCCAGCCTCTTCCACAAGAACAGAGTAAGCTGACTTAGACACAGTAAGAAACGAGAGGGCTATCAAATGAGTGAACGGAATGCCACAGGAACTTTAGAGGCATCAATGAGATGACTAGGCAACAAATTTAAGTAGACAAAGCTGGGGTTTTTTTTGTTTGTTTGCTTGCTTGCTTGTTTTTTTAGGGCATGTAAATAAGCTTTGGCCACAAGGTGAGATTGCAGAACAAAGAATACTGGTGGGAACTAGAAGCTCTGAGTCTTTTGACTTTTGACAGGTGGAAGAAATAGGCTGCCACTCTCCATGTAGTTTGGCTAATAGACAGAATAATTTACACCTCTGTGCCTCATGTTTGAGAAGAGCAGAGAAAAGCCAGCATGCAAATCTGCTATTCTCGGGTCCCTTCATAGCACCTCTACCTGCCTCTCCACTTCTGCCCTATCTGCCTCTGCTTTCAAGCTAACTTTCCCAAAAAAATTAAAAAAAAAATCTCCTTCTGTACTGACTGAGCCAACTCATCATCCTCCTGCTCTGCACAATTCCTCCTCTAAAATAAACACAGGCTGCATCGTTTCCACAATATCTGAGCATGATGAGAATCATCATCATCATCACAGGAGACCACTTTAACAGCAAGTGTGTTCTACAATCAAATCTCTGACTCTTCTTTACATTTAAACAGATGGGAAAATTGCTTTGCACACAATCCTGTCTCTAGCCCAAGCAGCAGCACGATCAGAAAGATGCAGATGTGCATTGTCTGAACCTTCCCTTTCAAGATTTCATCTGTTTTTCTTAACCTGTTGGACCTCCTGCCAAAAACTGTCCGTGAAGTTGCAACAGAGACAAAATATGCATACAATTTCTCTACAAAGCTGGCAGTTTCAGGATACAAATAATATAGGCAGAAAAAAACCTGTTGATTTGCCTTTGCATGCTCCTGCTAGACTACGTGTAGGCTCAGCTACTGTTTTGCAAGAATAGCTTTCATATATAATACAAGATCAGGGATCTCAGGGGATAAGTTACACCTCATTACATTTTCAATACCATGATCCCTCTGAGACACTACCTTATAGTGTCTCGAATAGCCCTAGTGTTTTAAGTTCAACAGTGCTACCTGGTAGGCCACTTCAGACATTTATGTTCTTTTTAATAGAATAGTGTTTTCTCACATCTCCTTCAAATGTATCTTCTTTTTCTTTTTAATTTCCATTTTAACTTCCTCTGGTCTATTATCTGTGCATGGCTGAAAATAATAACTTGGCTTGACATACTCCGTCCCATTTAGATTTTAAACTTCCTCCTCACTCTCCCTAATTCTAGACTACTGTAGATTTATGTTTTTTTATCCTGCATTCATATCATAGTTCATTTCTCAGTTGTAATAGAATTGGTTTCCTCATCCCTCTTCTGAAGTATTAAAAATTCTTATACTGCAGTAGCCAAAACCACAAAATAATAGTTCAGCAGTGAACACACGGGTATCACAGTATTTCACCCAAGTATTTTCCTTCTTTTTTTTTTTTCCCCTACATCATTTCTCACCCCTCACAAAGCTGGAAATATGCCTGTTTCCTCTGGATTTAATTTAAAAACAAATAAAACTTTTATGTCAGGAAATATAGTTTTGCACAGGTATGAAAAAAAAAAGTCTAGTGTCTATGAATGTGCATTTATATTATAATTTTATGACTACATCCTACACCTATGTGGTGCTTGGGAGCTAGCACCCACCATAAAAGGTACTTAAGGGCCTATTTTCCTTTCCCTTGAAGTCTGTGATGGATGAGGTAATGTGTGGGTCTCAGGAACAAACACAAATACAAGGAGCTCCCCGTTCCCTCTCCTTCTTCCTCCCTTGGCAGCCTCTGCAGAGTCCCATGTGTCTGGGCACGGCTGTCAGCAGCTCCAGCTGCAATGCATGGCCAAGACAGATGGCTTCTCCATGCTGCAAAGGGTTCCAGGTCTCTCTAGCAGGATGACCAATCTGCTCTTGAACCGAGCCTCCAAAGGACGGTGTAGAAACCACCAGTGACTCTAGCCTTGTAGACATTTCGGGGTTGACCTCCTGGTTTTGCACAGAAGTGTGGGACATCCACAGCAAAGTTAGACTAAAGTCTTTAAAGGTGTTAAAGACCTGTCTTGAGATACTTTCTGACATCTGGAAGTGGTTGCTATGATCATTGCTCACTACTGCTCTAATCCTAATCACATTTTGTTGCCTTCTTTCCGCTTGTTTTTTCTGTTCCTTCCATCTGTTGCCTCAGTTCCAAAATTACATCATGAGGTGTTTTGGGGAAGTAGTCATCTTTCACATTCACATTGCTTAGAATACCTTGAGTTTGATAGTTGGTGAGTATGAACGGCAAGAACAACACATATATTTCAGGAAAAACGTTTCTGTCTGGATCTTGAAAGCCTATCTGGGTAGTAGTTTTGATGGAATATTGATCAAAAAATGTATTTTTATGAAATTAAATGTAAATTTAGTAAATCAACAAATTTAGCAAATTTTACTTAAAAACAAACACCCTTTTCTGAACAAGTCAGTGTGATTCATTTTGATATTTCCTAAATGTTTTCCCTTTTCAGGTCAAATTAACTTCAGCATTTAGATATCTTTCATAAGGCTAGTAAGAACTGGAAGAAGAAATCTTTTGTGACAATTTAGGCATCCACTTAAACTACTTCTCAGCCTGATTCAAAGCACTTAGGGATCTCCCATTTACCTCCTTCATGATTAAGTGCTAGTCCAAATTGAGATTGGGATTTTCTCTGTAAAATGCTTACTCAGTGAAGCAAGCAAAAAAGTGATTGTCCCCTTTCCACTTTTCTCCTGTCCACATCATCAATTCATTGAAAATTCTGAGGATTTTCACTTTCAGAGCACTGCAACCAGAGAAATGTATTTTTTGGTTTGTTTTAAACACCAACCAAATAGCAACGGAAATGGAAAAAAAAATCACTTGACTGCAGAACACAAGGAATGCTTTAAAGAAGGATAGTCCACCCAAAATTAGGACATGCTCTCAAGAATTATTAATCTATAGCTGTAAAAGTATGTATGCATATATAGAGAGAGATCCAGAACAGGTGTGAGATAGGGATGTAATAGCTGGTAGGCCAAGTGGAATAGATGAGTTTTCAACCATAGTTTGAAAGGAGAGAGACCATTAACAATCTGGGAACTGAATTTCTACTGAGATCATAGAAAATAAAATGTGCCTATGACTTGCTAAGGCCTCTTGTTCCATTGTCAATCAGCTTCATGGCAGTCACTTGGAAAGAAAGAAAAAAAGATTTTTTAGCTTACACTTAGACTTAAAAAATGGTCTCAAGGCCATGTCTGTAATATGCTTCATAACTTGTTCGCTGCATAACACGACAGTTGTGCGTTACAATAAAATCACAGTTACGCAGTAGGTCTCATCTTGTCTCCAAAAGCTCTGTAAGCACAATACATTTCAAAAATGATTTGCTTCTATAAGGTCAGAGTCAGAAAGATGATTCTGTCAATGGAGCAAGTGTGAGGCTGCTATTGACCTCCATCTGAGGGCAGTAAAATGCTTCTTCATTCTTCTTTTTAAAGTGATGCATGTGAACAGTTTTTTTTTTAAAAAAAAAAAAGTGAGGCACTGTTTGCAGGGGTGTGGGTGACACTGTTTTCCTTTGGGGTTCTTCTTTGTTTTTTTTAGTATATCAACTAGCTGAAGCCTTTAGAGAAAACAAGTAAGTTTTCAAGCACACCAAAACTTTTCATATTTTGAAACAGAAAAAAAAATCTAGCTAAATACATTGTTTTGAGTTTAACTGGAATTTATTAACCTTTGAGAGAAAACTTGTTTGGTACCTGTGGAACAGGAAAGGAGAGGTAATAACTGCTAAACATGAAAAATCCAAATCAGTTGTGCTGAGACTATGCTGATAATAAACGATATCACCTTTCCCTACAAAATGTCACTAGCTTATATCCTGCAGTCGCCATGCCTATGACACTGCTACAGTAATTCAGCAAATGGATGAGACCCTTGTATCCACACAGCAGGTTCAGCAGGTGATGCTTCCCAAAGTGCCTCTCCATACAACAAAGGAGTCATTTCTACAAGTGAGGGGATTTAACATTTCCATCCTTAGTCAACTCCTTAAGGAGATTCCTAGAAATTTAATGAAGAGTCTTATCTTTTGGTATGCTGTAAAACACACATTGTTAATTATATCCTTCCTATGGAAACTTAACAGAGCCATAATAAGAATATCTTTTTTCCATTCCAACCCATAGAAGTCTTTTGATTTTATCTCTCAAAGACATTACTTCCTAAGGCTGAAAGTTAGCACTGATTGTATAACAGTGCTTGTGATTTTAGTTCTCAGAAGCTTCTGCAGTCATATTGTATACTGGGTGTTGTCCCAGCGCTTCCTGCTCAACCTGCTTCACCTTGAATGGGAGAATTTGGAGTTCCCTGTGCCAACATAAGAGCAGGCAGCTCTAAGACCTAATGAGAGAAGAGTTTTCTGGGAAAGACACACAGTTTTCTGCCTCTTCTTTAATAACATATATTTCATTCACGCAGAACAAGATCCTATACAAGGCCTGAGTTACAAAGCAGGAGTCTTGCAGTCCTGCAAAGTATGTGGTCTCTCTGCATCATGAAGTCCCCAATATTAGCATGTAGATGGAGATACCTGTTTATTGAACAGTTGGATTCGTGTCATCATCTCATTTTACACAAGGCAATGAGCTGTTCTCTTGCTTTAATGTGTTCAGTTACAACTGATGACCTATCAGGAAAATTCTTCAATCCCATTAGCAATAGAAGTCCCAGTGAAAACCACAATCCTTGAAGAAATCACTTCATCATACCTCAGCTGTCTAAGTCCAACTGCATGTGTAGATCCCACTACTGACTTGTGACAAAAAAAAAAAAAAAAAAAAGCAAAGAAGAAGAAACAGTAAGTAACATTTAACATTAAAATCTAATGCGATGAGTGAGTAGCATTCAAGACGATGACTGATACCAATGATTTTTCAAGCAAGTGCTTCTTCTGAGTCTCCTGCTGAGGATAATTCTCTCATTCTTCCTCTGCTTCCTCATTTTCCCCATTCCAATTAGATCACCAACTTGGTGCAAAAAGCAATTGATGATTTTTTTTTCTCCACTGACTAAATGAAAATGTGTTTAATTAGAGTATCTAGTACATGCCACACACAGGTCAGTAGCATCTGAGACAGCTGCTGCAATAGCTCTATGTATTAACATTTCAAAAATTTCTAAAAGTATGCAAATACACTTCAACAATTATTTAATAGATTACTTCCTCAAATGCCAAGTAAAGAGTAAATGGGAAAATCATATATTGTAACACGAGGGAGTAATAGTGCTTAGTCACAAATACAGACTGAAATCCCACAGTTCAGATGAAGAACCGAATCACATAACCCTGCTTTGGGAGTGCTTGAACTCAGAGTTTTAAATAAAGACATTAGAAGAATAGCAATATTACCTTGTGGTTTATATCAAGGCACAAGTCTCAGTATGTTTTGCAAGTATCATTATTTTTGCTTTAAATAGGAGGAAACTGTGTCTATATCACATTAGAGAAATAACACAGACCATCTCAAACTGTGCTGCCAAATCAAGCCAGAAAGCATGCAGGATCAGATTTACTGACTTGAGGAAAAGCGCCATGCGCATGCAGCTCTGCAGCTTCCAGGAACAAGCAGGCTCTGAGCAGAGCCATCCTCAGTGTTTCTGCACCATTTTCCTTAGTTTTCTATGGTTAGCTCAAGAAGATCCAGCTCAGGTATTGCTATACCTACCATGCAAACATGAGAGTTGCCATGAAGGCAATGGATTGGCAGCACCCTCAAGGAAGGTGTCGAGCTTGAACCCGGAAACCTCTGAGTTGTAAAAGGTTACTCAGCAGTATACTCAGGATTTTCCAAATCCTGAACAAAAATCTTGGTTTCTTCCAAGTTCAGATGAAGTTCTGTGAGCTTTAAGAGCTCAGTACAGCTGTGGCACGGCTGTGCAAGAAGATTCTGCTGGTTGACAGGACTGTTGCGGGTGATTTACACTAAGGACTCGATGTTTGTGAGACAGGCATCAGATGTGGAGCTAGAGACTGCAGCTTAGCATTGAGCAGGCATGGGAGAGGAAATGCATTTAAACTAAAACTGCTGAATCTTCTGCGAGCTGCTTCCGCCTTTCTAGAAACTGCCACTACTGCTGAGTAAATTCATCAGCTGAGTGAATAATGGGAAAACCCGGAGAGGCTAAGGTACAACTGAGCCAAAACTACTTCCCATAAAGCCCTATTCAGTGCCTGTTTGTCTCATTTATTACTACATAAAATATCCTTCATGGGAAAGTGACTGACAATTATACATTCTCCATATATCTTTGCACTCCGTATTGTCTTGACAAAAATTGGTAGTCTCTGTAGTCTCTGGGGTAGTAAGGCTCTTTCTTTCAAAACCATCTCCTTTTTTTTGTTGTTGTTGTTGTTTTGTTTTGTTTTTGTTTTTGTTTTGTTTTCATTACTTAGTGAAAGGAAACATCCTTCTCCTGAATTTTTCACATTACTCTTTCTGAAAGGAGCTGCTTCTTATTTTTCCATGCATCATCAGAAGTGATGTCAGCCTCTGCTGAAGCATAAATCCAGGGCCTCAGTATTGCTGAAGCCACTAGTTTGGGTTTTCCAAAATGAGGACAAGCAGAAAAAGCTGATCAGAGAATGAACTGCCTCATGTTACAATAGAATTCACAAAGCAAGTGACCTCACTTGCTGATCTTGCTGCATGAGAAAGGAGACTCCAGCAGATGATTTCCAGGCCCTTGAAAGGTGGATCAGGACAGTCATAATGGCACATCACGATTCAGACAGAGAAAAAGGTGTTATGATGCCTTCTGTAACTTGAATTTTTATACCTCCAAGGGCAGCACAGTCAGTAGACAGATATTCTGTTCTCAGGATGGGAAAAACACATACTTTCTACTATCTTGCAATATCTCTCCTTTTTCTTTCTGTTGTTACTTGTGACCTGTTACTTGTGTTCAATATTTCCAAAAAGCTCCCTCTTTCAAACTTGAGTTTCCAGTAGTTTTCTCCTATCTCTGATCTCTTCATTTTAGAGTCTGCCTTGTCTAGCTTGCCTGATTTTGTAAGTTTTATTTTGCTTTTTGTTGAGAACAAAAGGCAAGTTGATGTGCTAGACAAGTCACTGCACTAAGGCTTAGAAGACTTGCAATAAATCTATCTCAGGTTCTGAACTTCCTGAAGTTATTTCATCTCCCTGAAGCCTCCTTGTCTGCCCAACCTGCCACCAAGTGATCTGATCAGGGACACACTTCGTTGCTGCTGTTTGTGCAGTCTCTAGGAAGGAACCTTGATGGCAGCTGCTGCCTGTAGGTATCACACAGTCAAAGCAGACATATGGTCAAACGACAACTAGGCAAGGCAGGGCTTTCCCTATGCAGCTGTTCATTTCTTCAGACAACACTCATTCGAGAATTTCAAAGGCCTATTATGCTTTCCATAAGATTTTGGTATGGCTCTCTCCCCTCAAAAAACTCTCCTCCATTTTCCTTTTGCCTCTGGCCATGTCTCCAACTCTGCAGACACCCAACCAGCACTGGTAGAGAAAAGTATAATGCTCATCAAATTAAATAGACCAGGACTGTAAGCTTCAAAATTATAAAGTCAAAAATTTGTACTAGCAATATGTAAGAGTCTCCTCAAACCCATCTGTATGTGATTTTGTGCAAAATGCTCTAGGTGACCCTGCTTAAAGACGGGAGTTGGTCTAGATGATCTCCATAGGCCCCTTCCAACCTTAGTCATCATGTGATTCCTTGATTCTGTGATTCTGTAAGGAAACTATCTGAGGGTACCTACCAGCACTGTTGCATGCTTTATTTCAGGGGGTAGATTTTGCAGGTGGCCCCTGAGAATGAGCTGATAGTCACTATTGTAACCATGACCATGGTTACTCCAGCACTAAGCACAAGCTAGCAGCACTCAGTTAATACAACAAGCTACTCAGATTTACCACCTAGGACATGACCCAATGCTTTCTTCATGTGGATTCAAATCAGCTTTGACTGCAGGAAGGACTTGTTTGCTTCCTCCTGGAAAAATAGGAGTTTATAGGCCATCTAATATGACAATAAGTCCCCAGTTTCAAGCAACAAAACAATGGTCATCTCGAAATACAGAATTAACAAAAACTGAAGAAAAAGGAAAAAAGAGAGAGAATTAAGAGAAAATTTTCAATTAAATCATGCAAGTGTGAAAATAAGTTAAATATTTAGATTTTTAAAGATATCTTTGAAACAATTCCAATGGGTATAGTAGAATCTCTACTAAAGGACCTAGCAAATATATTAATTTTACAGAAGATTTCTTGGATTGAATACACTGCACATTTAAATAGGCTGTGACAAGTAATTCAGGAGTTTCAGTGTACCATATGACATATTTTATTTTTTTTTGTTACTACTGACATGTCAACAGATTTGAGGAAAACATTCTTTTTCAGTAAGCGCAGCTGCTATCAATTTGGATAATGATAGTCCATCACCACTTTTTGTGTGTACAAACAAAGGGAGTGAATGTTCATGCAAAGCAGGGAGTCTGTATAATTCCCATTCACAAACCATTTGCAAACTGTATAGGGTCAAGGCAAAATTATTATTTGAGTTGCTGGCCTCAGTAGTGCAGATGCTGAAAAAGACTACTTTTCTGGTTTGGTAAATTTAATTTCTGTGTACTGAGTCCTCATGATATCATTCACAAATGATAGATTTCTTCCGATTCCCTCTGATTTCCTTTCGCAGTGACAACATATCCTCCTAGCATAACTATTCACTGCATCTTTTCACTTTTATATCTTTTATGCCCCCTATTTCCAACTTTCTTACTCTGTCCTGCCAAAATCAGTGATATTCCTGTACTATGACTGCTCATGACTTGTAAGAAAATAGCCAGGTAAGCTAATATTCTTTCTTTTTTTCATTACTCTCTAGTGAGAGTTTAAGTGTGAGATTCTATCTCTTTACCTGTAGGTAGTAAATTTTAAGGGTAACAGAAAGAAAATGTGAATATTTATGACACTTCCTCATTAGCACAATACTTGGACTGGGTTTCCCATGGCTCAAGTGAATTACTTAAGCTTTATTTAAAAAGGCAATTGTTTATTTATGCTATTGCCTTGTGGAACTTCTGGCTAGTTAAAAATCTCTCAGGTTGCAGTATTTGCAAGAAACGCCATTTTCCTCATTATTCAGATATAGAAGGTAGGCAGTAATTATGTTACCTGCGAACAAGGGTTTGGTCTTTTACAACGGATGACAGGTATATAGCTTTAGTCCATATGTTAGAGGAAATCTGATTTTTTTTTAATTTGTAAATTAATTTTTGGTGTAAAATTGTAGCAAATCCAAGATTCATGAAGAATCTAAACTTCCAGCAGCGAGATTAACCCATCCTGACCTTACTGATACACTACTCCGGAGAAGAATCTAAAGGGAGAAGAAAAATCTCTCCCTTTTCTGGCTTTGGACTTACACTTTTTAAAACCAGACCTTGCACAACTAACTGTTTTAGCATCTTCAATATAAAATGAATGTAAATTGGTATAAAAGAGGCCATCCACAATGGTTGTGAATTACAACCTTGTCATTTTCATACTCTGATTCAAAATGTTTTCATCCAATTATATTTTTCCATAGAGTGCTTCTACCACAAAAGTCACTGGTGACCTACCTAAAAGAAAGACGCCTCTTTTTAATCATGCTGTGTTGCACCTTGTGAAGAAACGGACTCAGTCTGGGGTGCAGAGTGAGACAACTTTATTTCCAAACCGACTTCTTTTTATACTTTCTTAACACAAGTGTTGCAAAGCGCACAACCAATCAGCATCTGGCCACCTGCGCGGTTGTCTGGCTTTGTTTCTTTTCTTCTGGCAAGACACGTCGCACACGAGGCAGGGGGAGGTGTTCCTCAGTCCTCGTCTTTCTCGGCTCTGTCCCCCATCTGCTGCAAAGACTGACACCCTTGTGGTTAACTATCTGCTAACAAGGTACTATTGTCTTTGAACAAGCCTCCACATCTCACCCTTCTTTATTTGTTTTTGTTTGAACAGCCATGACTTAATTAAATGATCTATCCTTAAACACATAACAAGAAACAAAGCAGGCACACTAACAATAAACGAAATATGCCAAACATCAACAGGCTGTCCTACTAGACAGGTTACAAACGGATTTACTGGACTAGATAGTATAACATGTCCTGTCAAATTTGATTGGCCAGAATTACCCATATGTAGGTTTTAGCTTGGGACAGCATCCACTGCTGTGTGGATGATGTCACGGTGGTGTGGATGATGGTGATGACTGTGTTAAAAAAGGCTTAATCCATCGAGCAGGTACCCATCTTGGCCCTGAGCCTGTAGAAACACAAGCATATCCTCTACCCCAGGTTATTAAAGAAAAAGGCCCTTCCCACTGATTTGTCTGTGGGTTTTTGATGATAACCTGGGCTTTATCCTGAACTTTGTGTTGTCTCTGTGAATCAAAATGTTGGTATATAGGGGGGCCCTCTTCTGTCCAACGATTTAAAAAATTCAACACATAGCAAGCTTTCGCTATGCGTTCCTGTGGGGATAAGCCTACACTCCCCCTTTTTTGTTTTTGTAACATATTTTTAAGGGTGCCATGTGTGCGCTCGATAATAGCTTGGCCTGTGGGTGCTTTCGTCTGTGAACAGTCTGAGTGGTTAATTTGTCCACAACTTTACCAAGCGCAGCTCGCGCGGGAGGAGTGAGCTTTCTTGAGGATGTCAAACTCGTGTCTCCTTCTAAGAGCTTAAATAGAGGATGTAATTCTTCTGTGGAAATTCCTAAGGAGGGACGGATCCAATTAATAGTTCCCAAAAGTTTTTGAAGATCATTCAAAGTCCTTATGTCTGTCTTTAAGGTCAATGATTGTGGTCGAATTTGATGATCAGAAATTCTCCATCCTAAATATCGCCAAGGCGGACTTTCCTGTACTTTATCTTCCGCAATTCTTAATCCTGCAGCTGATGCTGCTCGCGTAATCTGATGCAGAGCCTCTTCTGCTGTTTCCTTTTGCTCTGCAGCAATCAATATATCGTCCATATAGTGATAGATGAGGACATTATCAAAATATTTGCGTATTGGGCTTAAAACTGCTGCCACAAATTGTTGACATAATGTAGGACTATTTTTCATGCCTTGTGGCAGAACTCTCCAATGGTATCTGCTATGCGGTTCCATAGCATTGATGGAAGGTACAGAAAATGCAAACCGAGGTGCATCTTGCGGTGCAAGTGGAATGGTAAAGAAACAGTCTTTCAAATCGATTACTATCAAAGTCCATGTTTGAGGTAACATTGCTGGAGAAGGGAGTCCAGGCTGTAAGGCTCCCATATCTTCGATGACTTCATTGATTTTTCTAAGGTCATGTAACAGCCTCCAGGAATTATTTTTCTTTTGAATTACAAAAACTGGCGTGTTCCAGGGGCTTGTAGTAGGAACTATATGACCAGCTTGCAATTGTTCATCTACTAACTTGTGTAATTGCAGCAGTTTATTTTGTGGAAGGGGCCACTGATCTACCCACACTGGCTTGTCCGTTTTCCAAATCATGGGTGGGACCTGCTGCTGGATAGTGACCCCTAAGAAAAATCCGTGCTTAACTGCATGCCCCATTGACTCAAACAGTCTCTCCCCCACAAGGTGATGGATCCAGGCAATATAAATGGCCTAATGTTTGCAGTTCTTCCTTCTGGGCCAATAATATTTATCAATCTTTTGCTTTGCATTGGAGTACTCTGCCCACCAATTCCTGAAAGCGATGTATGTGCCTTAACTAGGGGTAAACTGTTTGGCCATTGTGAGGCAGCGATGACTGTAACATCTGCTCCACTATCTAAAATTCCTTGTACATTAAATTTTATCAGTCCTGCTTGTAGCGTACAGGATATCTGCGGGCGATTCATAGTTATCTGTTGAGTCCAGAAAATTTCATGCCCTGTGGACCCAAAAGAGCCTGTGCCATGGTTAATGTTTGCAGCGTTTGGTGTCTGTGGTAAAAAGTATACTAATTGTGCTATTCGGCTTCCTGCTGGCACAGTACAGGGTGGTATCGGAGTCCATACCATTATCTTAATTTCTCCTTTGAAATCTGCGTTGATAACTGCAGGTAACACAAACAGCCCTTGTCTCGTTGTTGAAAATCGCCCAATCAATAGTGCTGCCATTCCTCGCCCCAGGGGGCTGTGGACACCAGTTGGAATTAGCACAACTGATGTATCAGTAATTAGCACTTCTATTGTGGTGGCCAGGTCCACCCCGGCGCTGCCGCTTGTGCTGGCGCACAAGCGGCGGCTGCTTCCCGGTGGGAGCCACTCCGAGGGGTGATTTGCCGTCATGGCGCGACCCCCCGCCGCGCTCCGCTTGAAGTTTCCCGAAGGGGCTAGCGGTCGACCTTCCTTATCAAATTTTGATCGACACTGATTAGCATAGTGTTGTCCTTTGTGGCAGCGCGGACATAGTCCAGGCGCTCCTTTGTTTGCTTGTGTTTTCGGACAGTATTTACGAATATGCCCAAATTGGCCACAAGCAAAACATGGCCTTTTCATAGACATTGTTGCAAATGTTTCGGCCATTAGTGAATATTCATACTGTTTGGTACCGACATTAATACATGCTTTTAGCATGTCATCAATAGTAGGATCCTTTAGTGGCCGCAAAACTCTCTGGCAATCAGGGTTAGCATTCTCAACTGCTAGTTGCTTAAAAATGTAGCTTCGTGCTTGTTCATTATCAATTTGTTTCTCCAGAGCCTCATTAAGCCGATCCAAAAACTTCATATATGGCTCATTCGCATCTTGTCTTATGCTAACAAAAGGTTGTCTTTGTTTACCACTCTCCGGAACGGCCTTAAGGGCGCGGAGAGCAAGTGCCTTAACTTGTTGCAAGCCCTCAGGGGGGATTTCTGCTTGTGCTGTTGTAGCACTGTGATCGCCCTCCCCCATTAGCACGTCCACAGTAACAGCCCGTAAAGGACCTTTTTTCGACAGTCGCTGGTTTTCCTCCCCCTGAGCTCGAGCAAGCTCTCTCATTTTCGATTCCCACATCGTGTATTGCATATCAGTCATAATGAGGCGAAACAAAGTTTTAAAATCATGGGGAGTAAAAACCGAAGAATCACAAAGAGATTGTATAAGGTGGGTGGTATATGGTGCGCCAAGGCCATGATCTGTCACCGTACGTCGCACGTCCTTAATAAGATTATACGACAAACCTTCCCAACGCGGATTCTGGTCTGGTGCACAGATAACGGGAAAGGCTTTCAGCATGCCCACATCCCCCGCCTGTTTTGCTCCTCGTTTTACTGAGGCCCATTTATCGTGAGGATCCGGGGGGTATAGGTCTGGCTCCTTTCCAGGGTCAATAGGACCCGGACCAAAAGGATCATCGTCCTGTTCATCAGGTGGCAGTACCGCAAAGGCTTTTGCAGCACGTTTTCTTTTCTGATTCTCATCAGGACACGATTGAGGTAAAGGAGGCGCGGAGGGGATGGCAGGGGCCCCGATCCCGTCATTTATGTTCGACTGCAACCCACTATGAGATTTCAATATTTCGAGTACAACTCGCCATTGTGGCAACAGGTTAGCAGCAGCCTTATCACCGCGCGTGGCACTATCCCACAGTCGGACCCCAATTTGGTCCCATCTTTCCAGATTAAAAACATTCTTACTATTCACCGAAGGATCGTCTTTAGAAGCCCATGCAAGAACCTTTTGCAGCTCTTCTTCACCTAAATTTTTTCTTTGCGGTTTCAAGTTTTTAGGAGAAGCTTCTAAATCGTCCTTTTGTTCCTTCATTAGGTATGAACCCATAGTTCCCAGCCGCTTACCTCTTTCCTTTCAAGAGGCTTTTAGTGTGCACACAAAGTAAGCTTCCTTTCAGCTTGATCCTTACGCTTCCTTTCAGCGTGATTCCCGGGAGTTCAGCTGGGCGGTGCAACCGGAGAGACAGCTAGTCTTCGAGCCCCACGTTGGGCGCCATTTGTTGCACCTTGTGAAGAAACGGACTCAGTCTGGGGTGCAGAGTGAGACAACTTTATTTCCAAACCGACTTCTTTTTATACTTTCTTAACACAAGTGTTGCAAAGCGCACAACCAATCAGCATCTGGCCACCTGCGCGGTTGTCTGGCTTTGTTTCTTTTCTTCTGGCAAGACACGTCGCACACGAGGCAGGGGGAGGTGTTCCTCAGTCCTCGTCTTTCTCGGCTCTGTCCCCCATCTGCTGCAAAGACTGACACCCTTGTGGTTAACTATCTGCTAACAAGGTACTATTGTCTTTGAACAAGCCTCCACAATGCTGCACACAGCCTGTCTGACAAACAAACCCAGGAGAGAACTCTCCAGTGTACCTTTGCTGCGTGGGAAAAGTAACCTACAACCTATAAAATATTGCAACTTCTTCTAATGAAACATAACTCAGCCTACAACAAGACTCTAGGGACATGACTATACAGAATTGGAAAAGATCTGAAGTTCTGAAGCACCTTCCTCTTCAGGTGACCATGTCATATAATCTCATTAAAAATGTAATAAATTCCATTATAAAATTATTTTACTTTTTTATCCTTATTGTTCCTATGGGAAGGCTAGTTTGGAACTTCATGTCTCTGGTGGTTAAAATCTTTCTGTTAATAAGCAGACTAAATTTACTCACCCCCCATGAGAGCTTATTTGTCTTTTAAACAACTTTGGGCTTCTGTTGAAATACTTTTTTAGATTCTTTTTGGTGTGGACACAATTGATGTAATCTTTATTTTGGTCAGCTATAGAAAATAAAAATTTCACATGGGGCTTCCACATGTTTTTTTTTTTACAATGTCAATATGTTTTTATGGAATACCTGGAAATGTTTCTCCTAATCCATTTCAAGATTACATTTACCTTTTTGATGGACTCATTGCTCATGCATGGTGTTTCACTTATTCTAAAATCAGCTCATGCACATAGGACCTTTCTTTCATTTGATAATTCATGCTGATATTTCTCCAGTTTAGGAGATATTATTGCTGCAACTGCTAGTAGACTTTTATAGCTGAAATTTACATTTACAGTCAAGTCAGCTCATTTCTTTTACACAAAAGGTCTCAAGATCCAACACTTCTTCATGGAAGGAATTTGATCTTCCTCTGTATTACCATACCTCTATTTTATTTTATTTTATTTTTACCATTATTACCCCATTTCATTAACAATCTCCCATTTATTTTCAGAAAGTGTTAGTCAAAATATTAAATAAAGTGAATTTCCATACTAGTCCACAGGAAACTCCAAAGGCAAATTCTCTGAAGAAGGGTAGATTATCTTGCAGCACGACCAAATGCCATCTCTCGTCTCCTTAACTAGCACAGAATTACTCTACTAATCTCTCTTATTCAGTTTAGCTAATAAAGTACAAGTGGTACTTTTATACAAACAAATTTCAACTGTCTGTACGTTCTTTCTGATTTCTCTCTGGAGCAGCCCTTGGTTCTCCCATGGCTACTGAGGGAGGCTAGACAATTAGCTCTGAATAAATGTCTAATTTCTGGATGGATGAAGTTAAGTGAGAAGAAGCTGAACCAATTATTAGAAACTGTTACCCCATTAAAAGAATATTCAGAGTGTATCCTTGTTGTCTGTAAAAGCATACATCCTTCCCATGTATACAAGAATCCCTGCTTATGATTTTTCTATGGAGTGAGAAAAAGTAAAGTAAAATGGATTATTCAGTACTGTGTCACACCCCAGCCACCGGCAGATCAAAAAAGCAAATACAAGTTGATGCCCTTCTTTGCATTAAATTGTGCAATAGTAAATTAGAGAACAATATTTTTTTTTCAAAAATAACTTCAAATTAAGACTACTATCTTTTCATGTCATTGCTCAGAATATTTATTTTTCTGAAAAATATTTTAGAACTGGGTACTCTGGTTGAAGCCATTACTGAATTATTCTTGAAATATTTGTGCATGTTGTTTATCCTTCCGGGATCCATCAGGTTAAATTAAAAATGTCAGAAAAAATAGTCCATTATTCTCTCCTCTAAGCCAAACAGCTTAAAACTTTTGGGAGATTTTTGTTATTAAATCCACATCTTTACAAACACCTTTACAATTTAGTATACAGAAAGGGCTTTCACAACCTGCCATAAGGGAAACTCTGACTACATTAGAGGAAGACAAGCAAGGTATTGTGCAGACAGAAGCTAAAATTATGTTTAAGCAAAACTACTTATCATATTATGGTCATCTAAAGACTTAGACATTCATATTATTGTGATGATTGAATTACCATGTATCAGCTATAGCACAAGAGCTGTCCATGTGAATGCTCCTAGGCAGCAGTCAGCAGTAGTCAGAAGTAGGTTTTTGTTTGTTTGTTTGTTTGTTTTTTTAACACAGCTAAGCCCAAAAGTGCAAGAAAGCTGCAAGAAATCATTTTCCTTCAAGGAGACAGCAGACACTATATCATATTTATGCTATATATCTAATGAACCCAGTTATATTTTCTAACTCATCTGTGATCCTACAGCTTAATTCTATTTTCTTGTATTCCTATTTCTTCAGGAATGTTTTCTTTATTGTCTGAAAGAATAATTGAAAAATAGCTAATGAATATGAACCAGAACAAAAGTTTAAGAACTAATCATGACTTCATAAATTCCCTTTGTTAAAATAAAGGTATTTTAGAGGTGTTTTAAAAGGTACTGAAAATCAATTCATTTTCATTGACTTGAAGAACCATCAGAACTCAGTGCTACAGATCCAGATAAATAAGGTTTGGTGGTTTAAGCACATAAATGTGGATTTGACCTTTCAAATGTTAAGTATTTGTATTTCGAAATGTAGGTCTAAATTTAAGGCATTGCTGGGAACTGGATCCCAAGAGTACTAATTTCAAGAGAAGCAAGATTCCCACTGCTACATATAGTATTAAATAGATACTATTAGTGACTTTACTGCTATTAGAAATAACTTTAGGCACTATTAGAATCTAAGCTTGCCATGGTCTGCCACCTCTACTCTTGCAGACTTTGCATCCTCAGATATTGCACCACATGGTACATACGGGGACAGGCAACACAATTTCGTGCTGTAAAAACATCATTCTGATGGTTTGCAAAAGCCTTTATCTTATTTCAGACACTTTGAAGCAGTGATGCCCTAATGTTTTTACTTGCTTGGGTCTCACCAAAAAATTTGGTAGTAGATGTGTGTGTATAAGTATGTACGTGTACATATTTGTGTGTGTGCCTAATATGATGCAGAGAGGAAACTACATGCAAGGGGAAAAAAAGGGTTACATTATTTATTACTCCTTCAAGATAATACTAATAAGATAAGACCAGCTGTTATGGAAAACAGAAAAAAAAAATGTTTGCTATCATCTTGTGAGGGATCTTGTAACTTTCTCCTGCACATCACCTCTCACACTTAGCCTGAGTTGTCACATACCTATATCTGCAAGTTTGGGGATAGCCAGAAAAATCTGAAAGAGCTATACAAATGTGTGAGAAGTCTGCAACGCATCTCCTGAACTTGTTTCTCAGACTAATAAATCTGCTTTGATCGATGTCATCATAAAAAGGAGAACTGAAGTACATAGTGACACAGTGTGGTCTCACTATTCACCTCTTGAATGAAATCTCAGATTAGTCAGGACCTTCCAGCTTATTCTAACTAAATGTTATTTATTATGTTCAGCTCAAGCTACTCCCTACCCACATCTTCAAGTTTGGGAATAACCAGGGAAATGCCTCCTGAGGGCTACTGTGCAGATACATTATTCTTCCTTTCTGGTGTACATGTCCAATACTGGTTTGTTGTGGATCTAGGCTTGGTGCCTGTATATGCACCCTCTGCACTCAACCCAAGATGGAAAGAAGAGCCATAACACCCATACTAAAAGATATAGAATTCCCTTGTATTTTCCCTTGTCTTTGGCACCATAAGCAGGTGCCACAAGTGTTAAGGGAGTTTGAAAGTTATCGAGTTTTAACAAGGCAGAAGAAGCTCAAATGATGGATGCCTAGGCTGTATCTAGGAATAGATCCAGCCTATTCAAAATAGGGTCGGATATTCTTCTCTGCCTTGAGATATATTAGCACAGATTGTCTATATCTGCACTGTTGAAAAATTTGCCCTAGGTTCCCTCTGGACCATGTGTGCTGCCCCAGTGGCTCTGGACAAAAATATCATTTTATATATGTGTATATGTGTGCATGTCTTGTGTGTGTTTTTAATCAGTTCAATGCAGGAACAGCTCTTACCTTGGGGATAATGGGATTATTTTTTTCTCATTTTTTTCTCTCTATGTTATTCAGAATATGAGTTTCCAAAAAGAAAGCTCTACAGAAGTGTGAAGCTGCCCTCTCTAAGGCAGCATTTGTTAGCTCAGATAAAGTACCACAGATATATTATTTCTAAGCCTCTCCACACAGTGCTGAATGGTCATGTCCAAGTACCAGTAGGGAGTTCATCCAAAATGCCTGTACTGTGAGTCTTTGCATAGTGTAGGCACCCTGTGGATACTAGCTTGACAACATTAAAAAAAAATGTAAGTGGTTGGAATATTTGTTCTGAGACAGGAACAGGAAGAGACTCTGACTGAGGGTAGGTAATAGCATCCCTTTTTTGACTCCTAATTCTGTGTTGCACTAACAGGCTCCCTCTCAAATCCCTCCAAAACTGGAATCACCTCTGAACTGCTGCTGCTCTGGGAATATGCCATTGGCTACCTGGGCAGAAAGTTCAAGTAAACTGTGAAATCATTAAGGGAATGATGAAAAGCACATAATGAAAAAGCCAGAAGAGGGGCAATGGTAGGTTTTACCCGCATAGATATACAGCAGAATGGAGCCTATAAAGTAAAAGAAATAAACCCGGGGCTATGCAGAGCCTGATGCCATGATAGATTTGGTGTGTGACCCCTCGTGCTGCTGCAGGCACACCTCACACACAGCTGTCTCAGTAGTGGGGTGCAAGACCACCACCATAAGTTGGCTGGCTGCACTGCTAAGGCTGCTGCACACATCTGCTTCTGGGCTTACCCATTCTTTATCTGCTGTCTTTTGGCAGTGTAGAGAAGTCCAGCTAAAACTAGTTTTTACTGAAGATTTCCACAGCATGAAGCTTTTTTTCAATGCGCTGCCTTTTTATCCGTAGCATCCACTGAGAAAGTTTTTATAGCAGAAGACGTAGCCAAAGTTTTGGGTTCTGCTGCAGTAACTACCCTGGATATAATGTCTGACCTCAGAATGTCTCCTTCTGTGATATTTGTTTCTTCTATAAAGCTCTCAGAAGAAAATAATATATTTATTTTCTATTGATCTAGCTTTTTCTATTTATCTAGCTTTTATTGGGTCAAACTGCATCTAGCTTCATCATCCCCATTCATCCATACTAAAATATGAGACATGTGTCCATGGAACCCTGCAGAACTAGGCAGTCTTCAGAATAATGTTTTCTGTACAATGGGAAGGTCCAGGACTGGGACTTTGTTTTTAAATAATAATGAGAACAAAGCACAAATAAAAATCAACAATATCAAGCCCAGGTTCCTTCCTTAGATGCTGCAATGTGTTTTGTGGCTGTTGAACCTACAACTAAATGCTTTCAAGCAATATCCTATGCCCTTAATTTACTCTTCTGCAACATCTTTATTAGATGCTTCCTATTGACCACCACGTGTTGATATCTACAAGTTCATTTGGAGACTGTTTCTAACATCTGTGAGCCATTTTGACAAACCAACATGTCTCTAAAATATATTTAAAAAGCTGTGCTAATTTGACTACTAAGTATAAATAACAAAGAATCAGTTTTGCAGCCAGGGTCATACAGTAGGAAAAACAGAAGGGATAGAAAACAATAGAATCACTGATTACAAATTTAGCCTTGGGAAGGTTGTCAGAATAAAATGAAAAGTACTTTCTCTCCAGAAAATGTACCCAGTAATATTGGTTTTGGATCATGTGTCTATAGGTTTTTTGGTTTTGGGTTTGTTTTCCTATTGACTTTTGTCTCGGATGTGATAACGTACTATGCAAAGCTATAACTGTGCTATACACAGTTGCATCCTGCGTCTTTTCCTTAGACATAAAGTCTTGCTTTCTGTTCCTCTGTGTATGGGCTGCTGCCAACTACCGAGAGCTCTGGACTGTTAGTTTGTTAGCTAATTTTTGGGCCAAGTTCCAAATTTCAGTTTATTTTATTAACCATTTCAATATTTCTCCCTTCTATCTGGCACAAGTGCTGATACCTCGATGTGATCTTAAGGGGTTTTGGAGTGCCTAGGGCAGTACAGTTTTTCTTTTTGGCAGCCAGTAAGAACTATGGACTCTTTGCCCGCCTTTACTCTGCTTCTTGCATTATTATAAGCTAGTGTAATTGACTGTAGCTGGCATATGCTGCCAATGTTGTTCAGTTGGCACAGTAAAGGGACTTCCTGAAGAAAAGAGAATTTTTCCAGAGTGTTTTCGAGTGTGTCCATGTAAACTTTTGATTGCCTGGAACCTGTATGGTGGAGCAAGGCTCTGACCAACAGGCAAGCAGATCTCATGCTGTTCTAACAGATGTAGAGGAGCAGAGATTGCCAAGTGAGTTCATTTGCATCAGCTGTGTTAACTGAAGGCATAATTTTTAACTGAAAAGGCTACTTAGAGTTTAGATGCCTTTATGCTTAGGACTGTTTTACTGCCATTTAGAAACTTTTAGAAAAAAAAATCATAAAATTCAGCACCTGCATAAACTTTGAGTTAGGTGATGTCTTGGAGTGGAACAGGCCATTATCATGGAAAGGGCCTTTTCCCTTTTAAATGAGCCTTCCCTCTTCCCGTTTAATTCACCCCCTCAAACTAACGAAGACAGTCTTCTGCATTCCTGCCGAGCTTCATCTGATGAGGTCAGCAGACTTGTTCTCCGAGTTTTTTCCTGCACAACAGGGGTACTCACAATATAGTGCGAACCCCCTGGAAAGGGTGATACTACACAGATTCTCAAAAAGAAAAGCATGTGTGCCAATTTGGCTTGAATTCTCGGAGTACTTTGCTGTATTCTTAATGCAAGGGAAAAGGATAGTCCTCTAATCTGTCTGGATTTCACAACTGCACTTGGTGTCACATGGCACTACAGAGGGATTTCGGTGCTAAGTCAGAGAGCGCATGACCAAGGCTAAATGCGCTGAATTGGATTAAAAGCTGGCTTGTAAAGAAGAAATGGTTGCTGCTGGAAAGCATTTTTATGGAGGATTCCATAATGACAGGGTTGCTGCAGCAAAATGCAGTATTAATAACACTGATGATGCATATTAATAATAATACTTTGCACTTCTATTGTACTTTGTTTGTTCAAAGTACTTTACAAACATCTAATTAATCATTATCTAATTAAGAATGACTTTGAAAGGGACTGGGGAGGGGGCATGTGTGACAATATTTAAAATGTGCCTTTGTTTGATAATGGCACAAAACAGGAGGAGGACAGCAGCCACAAAGGCTCAGAGCATACGCATTCAAAATGTTTTGGGTAGATGAGGTTTATGGTCTGATAATTGGCTTATGCAGTTCAGCACAGAGAAGTATAAAGTAATGAGAGAAGGGAGGATCAAAACTATCCACAGAGACTATAGCCTAAAATGAAGCGCGATATGAACCAAGAATAGACTTGGATGTGATAATGGATAATGCAGTAAATCACTCTGTACAGTGTTTGGCAGAAGCAGAAAAGGTCTTGGGATTTACATTGTATATATAATCAGTGTCTTCTTATATTAAATAGAGCAATAATGAGGGTACATCAGGAATATTTTACATTTCTGGTTTCCTTAAGCCTAATTCCCTACTAATTTACCTGCCACAGCCCTCTTAAAAGTCTTCAAAATTACAGGGGCTGTAATTTGGGCTCTTATTGTTAATGTGGATCTTACTGACAAAGAAATTCAAGGCCTAGCCAAGATGTCATTTACTTATAGACCAAGTTGATGAGCAGAGAAACAGGTCAGCATTTGCAGGAGCTGGTGTAGATGCCTTTGTCTTCTCTCACAGTGAACTGGGATTTATCTGGAAGCTGCATATTATGAGACTCCATCAGCTAATATCCCTGTAACGCTGAGCACATGCAAAATTTTCTCTATTTTATAAGATTATGATGACGGGAAACTTTTGAAAAAGACAGAATCACACATGAAGGCAGCATAATATACAACCGAATATTACAGTTGATTAATGACTATGTAAAATGATATTCAAAGCCACTGAGAGCCAAATGATACTTAAGCTTTGCAGATTAGCGGGCTATCATCCTCACTGTAACCGTTCCCTCCTCCCCTAACCATGATGTTCCCTCAAATTCCTCAAAATGTTGCAGGAAAATTTGATACTTGGAGGAGACAGAATATCTAATGAGTATCAACTGAATCAACTTTACTTCTTATAGGAAGGACAATGCTGATAATGAATGCCAAGCAAAGACTATGCAAAATGATTAAGGGCCTAAGTGCATAAGCTATAAAGGAAGCCTGGGTTATAGTAGAGGGGAAAAAAAAAAAAAAAAAAAAAGTATCTTAGAGGTACATGTGATTCCAAAGAGATTGGATTGACACCAGCAAGCTGATTAGAATAGTAATTAATTCTTTGTATAAAACTAATGTTTATGTTAAACTTTTGGAGGAGGAGTAGCTTTCCTTCACAGGAAAAATTTTACAAGATTTGTTTTTCAAGAAGAAATAGTGAGAAGGGTGCCTTGGCAGAGATGGTGGTGAAAAAGAAACCCATAGAAAAGCCCCCAGTCCAGGGCAATTTACTGTAGTACAAGGCAAATTATCTTCAACTAACTCCAAAGGGCAGCCCCACTTCACATATTCACATCATTCTTATCTTTGAACCTCTATATTTAATCTTTCAGAATATACAAAACCAAAAAAAAATCCAAATCCTACTGCAGAAGTAAAAAACTTCTTTAAAAATATCTAACGAGTTAGACATAGGAAAAAAAATAATGAAAAGCGAGCAAGTTCCAATTCCTTACATCCATCTTTTATAGCAAATGGGTAGATTAAAGTGAAAATTCATACAAGATTTTTAGAAAAAAAAAGTAATATCAAGTAAATGAATTTTGTAGTTGTCATAGAAAATTTGATAATATGGTTTCTAGAAGATTCATTTGGTAATGTGTGAAGTATGAATAGAGTCTCTAACCCAAGTGTGTGTCCACAAATTTGACATGCACCTGGCATCAAATGACATTCTGGCATAAGAACTTAAAAGTTCTCATCAAGAAGAATAAAATTAAATTAAATTTAAAAATACATAGCAATTACCACACTCAGAAATTCAAAGGGAGAGGAATATATATCAGCTTTTCCATTAGACAGAATCTTAGAAAAATATGACAACTTGCACTGTCTACAATGCAAGCAATGTCATTTATCAAATCCAGGTAAAATAATAATGAAGCAAAGAATTCAGACTTGCCTTTAACTTTCATGTTGTTTTATTAGCAATCATCTATTTTGCATTGTTATTGAACCATATCAAAAGCAAATTTATCATTATAATAGTTTTTCCACAACACAAAGACAAAGAAGGGTTTGGACTGTGTGGTTCAGATGTGGAGTCTAATATTGCAGAATCAAAACTTCTACAGAAGAGTATTTTAATGAACTTAATTGTAAAAGTGTCTTCCTTTCTGTGGCAGCCATACAGTGACATGGGCAATCTATATTGTGTTAAGATATTATGCCTGCTGTGCTTCAAGCCTGGGTCCTGTTTGAGATGATTATCGTTTTAGTTGTTTGAAAACACAATGAGCTGAAACAAACATGTCATCAGACCAGAAAGAGTCTCTCAAATGCTTTTATTAGGTTACAGGAAAACGCAGACCAGCTGGTTTGTGTCTGTACATGTATATATGTATATTGTGTTTGTTTGTTTAGATCCACATATGCATATAAATCATTTTCACCTACCTACAAAATATTTTTTGTTATTTTTTTATTCTTTTTGCTCCCTAGGTTGTGTAAAATAAGTGGAGTGGTAAACGGCTTAGTTATGTGTGTGTATATATATGTACACGTATATATGTCGGGCAATAATCTTAAGATCCAGCTAAACCTCTGTGGGTTTTCTTAAATTTCCTGAAGGAATTTTTAAAACCTCCTATTTTTAAGACCTCGAGTTCTAAACCTGTTCATTTAAGCCAATCTGAGAAGAAAAGAGATAAATAATTCACTCGTCTATGCCCATTCCCAGGTATCACAGCTAGTTGATATAATAAAACTGGGGATGGAGGAGACAACAGTACTCGAAGGTAATTTTAAAAGAATTTAAAAAGGGAAAGTACATGGTGGCCATTATAGCTAGAAAAAAAAATAGAAAAAAAAAAAAGAAAAAAGAATGGGCTTCAAGAAGAGATGCTAAGGATAAGCCTTCAGAATAGAAAAACAACTTATTCCAGCCTACAACAATGAAGAAAAGAGGTCTAGAAAGAGGTCTAAGGTCTAGACAGACAGAAAGTGTACCTAACTAAATTAAATGGGACTGACAAGGAGGGAGATATCTGTAACCTAGATATGCCAGGAAAAATGGCGAGACTTCAACTGCAATGCAACTGTACTGCATCATTGCTGTAGCAAATGGGATACACAGTCAGAAGACCAATGTTTAGATGCCCTAACACTATTTACTGTGTGCTCAAGAAAGTGCAGTCCAAATGCAACCTTTGCCATCAATTTTGAATAGGGAGAAGAGAAAGAACTTAGTGTTAACAATATATGATCTATTAATGGTGGCATGGTTCAAATACAGAGCAATAGGTTGCAGCCAGTTGCAAGCTGTGTTAAACAAAACTATAAAAACATTTTTGTCCATTTCTGTCCATTTTTTCAGTATCATGTGTCCTTTCTATTTGCCTTTCATCAGTTTATATATATCATTCTTCTTTTCAAGTGGAGTAAAAATACTGATTTAAGAACCTGACCTTGTACTGAGATCTTACAGTCTGGAGTCCAGATCCTGAAGAAAATCTGCCTTTATGCATTTGAGCATGTCATGTTTTAAGGGGATTTTAATTTGCTTTCATCATATGATTCCTTTTCATTCTTCATATACATACTGCATTCCTACTAGCTGCATGGAGTTAAAGCATGAGAGCAAAGGAGAGAGAATTTGGCTTGAGGGAGAAAAATATGTTTCCAGTTTGTATCTGAAATGAGAAAGAGTCAAAGTGACAGATACTGAGGTTGTCATGGACGCCAGTAGCTTTGGAGAAGAATGTTCTCACATTAGCAGTGGCCAGAATTTGTGAAACAAGCTCCCAATTAGCTCTTGGTTTTTCAAGAATCAGCATTTGTCTTCATAATATATATTTAAATAGGTAATTGAGTTGAAATTAAGAAGCTCTTTCAGAAGCTCGACTCCTTTAACTGTTTTGCACGGTTGTGTTAGTGTCCCTCTGGCCCTCTGCTGAATCCAAACAACCAAGCTTTTTTGTTTAGAAAATACTACATGTGCCAAAAGATGTGCTGTTTTGTTTTAATACGACAAGTAGCAAATGGCAGTGCTCTGGGGAATTCCAAAGAAAAGGAAAACAAGCATGGAATACTAATGTGCTTCTCCATTGCCTTTGCAGATTAGAGGGCACTCCGCAGATATTTTGGCTGTTCTTGCACTGTAGTTAATTTTGTTAGACTCCTAAAATAATAGGCTTGCAGAATAATTTGTATGGATTAATTGGATGTCCTGAGATCATCTGATCCTCATTCAAAGGAAGTCCAGGCTGGAGCACACTGATGAGCTCTTCATCTAGTAGAGGACCAAGATTCCACCACCTCTCAGGGCATCCTAATCCCATCCTGTTTGTCTACCCTTATCAAAATGCTCTTCTTTGTATTAAATCACAATTGCTGTGCTTGTAACTTCCATCCTTTGCTGCTTGTCTTTTAACTGTGGTGTTCTGAAAAGAACCTGGTGCCAACTTCTCTGTAGGCAATTGAAAACAGTAATTTGATGCCCACCATCACCCTTATCTTTCTCTTCTCTGGCCTAAGCAAACCAACTCAGTCCATCAATTTCACCTTGCATATTCCACAGCCCTTCACTTTCAAATCTGTCAATATCTCCTTCAGTGGGGGCCTCAAACTAATTAGAGTCTTTTTTCTCATGTTTCATGGGTCGACGTGTCAGAAAAGTAGAAACATCCTGCAGATAATATCTTTGAATCTGTACCAGGTGGCAGGATTTCTATCTCAGGAGCCTATCTTAGGAGATACAGACATCCTGATACAAGAACCAGTTATAGCAAAAATTACATTCAAAATGAGCTTTGATTATGAGACATAAGAGAGTAGCCCATAAATATGGCAGTTTTAGTTGCTCCTATCAAAGTCTTTCATGGTGAAAAAAATTCCTAATATTTGAGGCGAGAAAGAAGAACAGCTAAATAACTGAAGCTTGAACACTGAGTAAAGCAATAAAATATTGTGTAAACTGGACCAATTGCTTAGATAGCTGCCCATACATGATGTTGCCTGAATGAAAAGTGAATAAGTGATAAGAGGATTTGCAGTTTTGCAGTTCGGCATGGGAGTTGAAAAACTACAGGTTTATAAATAAATAAACTCTTGTTTTTACTAGAGATGGACTTACACATGTATAGGAACAGAGACTTAAACATGGGTAAATAAAATATCAAAAGATGTGAGCATTTTTGTTATCAAAAGTCAATTTATTGATAAAACTTTCCAGAAGATGAGGGTTTTTTTTTTGTCTCAGCTGAGTGACAAATGGCTTTATGTTCTTTTCTCCAGGCTATTTATTTTGTTTAGCAATTTCTCATCATGAAAGTGTGAAAGGTCACTGACCCACCATTGCATGAGGATAAATGTTAGAAAACACAACTTGCTTTGGATTTATAACAACAGCCAGAATCTATGGTCTCTACATTATGTTCTTTTTAACTCTGCTGACCAGTCTGCAGTTTTCTATCACTAACAGCTAAATGTACTCTAGGTTAAAGCCTCCATGGCTTCTCCCAAACGTAATCCAGTGTCTGGCTATGTGTATGTGGGAGGAGGAGAGGTGAGAGCAGGCAGTAAAGACTGGACAGCTTTAGTACATTAGAGCATCCAAGCCTGAAGTCACAGTATTTAACAGCTGGAATGGGATGGTCAAGAAAAATGCTATCACTTTCATTTGGGATCTGGGAACGAAGCCAACTCAGATAAAAAGAAAAACAAAATCTGACAGCTGTGGCAGAGCACAGTGATAACAATGCTGAGCAGGCCAAGGTCCCAAATACTGTATAGCAAATGGAGCACGTGTACATTGTGCATTGGTGGTGCAAACAACTGGCTGGTGGCTAAGTCCACAGATTGGTAGGGAGGTGCAATTTCAGGAATTGCACCTAGTACATGATCCACATGTTCTCTCCATAATGCCATGATGCCTGGAATTAGGGAACATAATTTCCAGTCATGATTAGCACTTTTTTTTTCAGATACGAACCTGAAAGGGATGTGTTATTTCCAGAGAGTTACCAACAAAAATTGAAGGACATACTTGACAACCTGGAGGGCCTAGAGGGATTGTTCACGATTTTTTGGTAAAAATTATCCTGCCACTTTTGTACAAGACAGAATTTGAGCAATTCTGGCAACTTTAGAGGAAAGGCATTGCATACACAGAAGATATTCTCTGACAAAGAGGTATGCCTGCACATTGAAGCATCTCTATCCTCTTGATGCAACATAAGCAAAGAGCCCAGCTGTATCATCTTGCAAAGCTACGTTGCGGTGAGGCTGGAAGTGAACATGAGCCCTAGTGGAAGATCCAGCTTCGTAACACAGTGACGGGCAATAAATCCCCTATACATGAGGATTTGGGGAAGAGTGGCCAGGATTCAGAGCCTGTGATGATGTATGAGGGTGAACAAATAAAATTAAATAGGTAAGTCAGCTTCAAAGTTCACTCCATGGTAACTCTAGTGTTTTGCTTAACACAGCAGTCTGAGGACTCTTAATAACAGAAAGTCTCTTCAGCAGGAATAAACTGTGCACATTTTATTTTCTAAGTGTGAAATCCCAAAAGGGACTGAAATAGGCTTTATATTATTACTTGGGTGAAGAATGTGATACGGCTGTCCTTGCTTTACCTGTAATAGCTTTTAGATATGCTTGCACTCCATTGCACTTTATATATCAGCTTGTTCTTTGATTTATAATCTTGTTTTATACAGAAAATATGTGAGAAACATAAAGCTAGGAGAATGGGACTAATCTGTGTTTGGAATTTCCCCAGATTTCTTTTTCATCAGCAGAGTCATAATACTATTTCTTTTTAATTCAGATTCAGTATGTGTCTTCATAGGATCAGAACACACCAGATATATACAATAATGTAGTGGTTTCTTAAACTGAGGAAAGCTGTGTAGGCAAACCCCTGGCTACTGCAGCAAAATCAATTCACCCAGCCTAGTCCCCAGTCAATTTCAGATTATTTACTAGTCTGTTTCAGTTTTTTCCTAGGAACTTCTGTGTTTCCCTATAAGAAACTATTCCATTCTTTCATAATTTTCACTGTCACACAGACTTTTCTTCCACCCAACCTAAAATTCCCCTTTCCCAATGTTGTATTTCACATTATATTCCCCAGAGGTATTCACAGCTTAAGTCTTATCTTGTAATTTCTCACCACATTTCTACGATTTCAAGATTCCTCTGCAGATTGGTCTGCTTCCTCCATGACATTGACAGTCACTGGCTGGTCTTTCTCCCTTAAAACTCCCTAAAACATCACCATATTAACAAGTATACCCTTTAGCATTCATCTCTAAAGCATCCCAATACATACCACTTCCCGAAAGAGTATATCAATCCTAGTTATCATTATCTGTTGTTTAATGGGTCTTTGGCTAGCTTCCTACTCACATGGCAATTTCTTAAGGGAAGCAAGGCAACTCTCCATGACCACAATCTGGTGATCTGCAGTTTGCTCTGCAATTTTTTTAAAAAATGAGATTGATAATAAGAACACAAGTTCTTTTAAGTATTTTATGATCTGAAATGTTCAGGAAAAGTATACTGAGAATTCTTTTGACTGAGAACAGCCAATTTGAGTTCCTGAGATAAAACTGAAATACAGAAATCTGAGTTTTCAATATTAAGCTCTGAAAGATGCCAAACATACTTCCAATAAGAACACCAAGGCATGAAAAGTTCCCCAAGATTTTATACTAAAGTTTCAAGAGATGTCATTTCAGTAGCATTCGAACATTTTTCATTCCTGAGTTGGTGAGAAAAATATTGGCTTCTCTTTCTTGACCCTGCAATGCCTATGAACATACTACACAGGATTTTAAGGAAAAAAAAAAAGAAAGGGCTTTTTTGCTTGGGATTTTGTTCAGAACTAAACTAAAAAACTTTTAAAATCTACCAAAAGCAATATATTTCAGCTATAGAAGACAAGCAGGGGAAAAAAAAAAAAAAAAAAAGGACATAGACATTTGGGAGTAGCTGATCAGAAGGGAATGGGACCAATATGTTAGAATATATTGACACAAACTATTTGAGTTTTATGGCAAGAATAAATATTCCTATATATAAAAAAATATTCTAGAAACCAAAGCATTTTTAATGTTCTATTTGTCTGCAGGCTGATTAGACTTCAAATTCACTAAAGAAATAAAGACAAATGTCCTTTCCAATATTTTTAGTTCCTAATGCAGAAGGCATTTCCTTCTGTGCCTATGAGGTAAATTGTGGAAAACCCAGTTTGACTTGGTGAGGAAACTTTCCACTGCTTTTTCCACCCTTAGGATAATTTTAAGTTTTCTGTTTCAGTCTCTGGCATATTAATGTTTGTATTAAATAATTTATTGCTACCTTATATATGTTCCTTCAAACTTGCACAATCTAGAGCTAATTCTTATTCAACATTAGTTCTAGTGTCTGCATTTAGGTGCAGTGTCTTATGAAAAGTCTTTCCCAGAATCTTCTATGCAGCAGCAGCATATAAGCATTTGGAAATGAGAAATGCACTGTTTGCAGTTATTTTATATTGAAGAACTTTGCTCACCACTCAAGTTGCATGTGCTAGTGTATTTCTGTTTAGATTTCTTAATATAGAAATATTTAATAGTGTGATTCTGTATGTGAACTTTGACAAGTTATCTTTCAAATGGATTGCTGACTTAAATTTTATAACCTTCTTCTTCTCAGAATGTGATTCATCTAATCATAAGGCTAGTATCATTTTCTGATTCTGGACTCAATTTAATAAACCATGAAAGAACAGATTTAACTTTAAATATGAAACTGTTGAGTATATATTTAAGTGGTCCATTGTCTGAGGGCCTAAGTAAATCTCAAATCTTGATCTGAGATTTGCTTTTCATAAACATCTCTAAGCTTCAATTCATATAATTGTTAAAGAATAAGAAGTTCAGCTATGAAAGTTACCAGCAAAAGGAAATTCTATTTGAAACTCTATTTGAATTTCTGTTTGAAACAAATATGTTTGCTAATCATTTTTTTTTTCGGTATTTGCCTATGTCTGTTCAAATGTCTGGGTTGTGGTTTTTCATCTATTTCCAGAACATTTTAAGCAAGTCATGCAAGAATCTTTCTTTGTGCTAGTTTAGCACATTTCAGGAAGGTTGAAGGGCTTTTTGTTGTTGTTTTTATTTATTTTTTTTCTTTCTTTCTTCATGCAGACTGTGGAGAGCTTAAATCACTTAAACTTCCTTCCAGGAGTCTCTGTCTTTCAAAGAGTTTATTCAGATGTAGCTTACATTTCAGGTACGTTGTGAGCAAAGATACCTTTATTCATATAAATGCCTCTGCTTCACCAGACCTGGGAAAGCTTTAGCTGCTTATACTTTTTTTAACATGAGTAGCTAGAGGCTTTCCATCCTAACATTACTTAATGAGCTGTGCTATATCGTTGGCTTGCTGGAATACAAGCACCTTTAACATTAATTGGGGGGGAAACAGCATATGTGTAGAAGCTTACATGACAATCACAAAGCTCAATGTTCTACATTTTGAAAATATGTTCTGGCTTCACATAAAAACACCATCATGAAATGATTTTGGCCTTCAAAAGTATTATAATTTTATTTCAATATCCTGCCACTGCATAATGAGGCTACTTAGCTCTACAGACATGATCATGATCAGCCCACCTTTCCATTTGCAGGGTTATGCTTGAGCATAGGTGTTGAGCATTCCTCTCTTAACTCAGAAAGGAATGAAATGCAGAAGAAAACCAAATTAGCAAATGCAAGACATTTGCTCTTGAACAGGGAAGCTCTTCCCTTCTAAAATGTACAAGGTGGCATAAGTGACATCTAATTCTCTTTGTATGTCTCTGTTTGGAGAGTTAATAAACAACCAAAAAGATCATCAGAAAGCTAATATCAGTAGCACCCATTTCTTACTATTAACATTTAACTCTGCGGCTTTTTTTCTCTTAATTTACTATGGAAAAGTGTAACTCCAAACATATTGTGAATAAAAGAAACCAAGAGAGAGTATGCCAGAAACCTGTTCACAAGAGTTATCAGTTACACAGAAACCAGGGAAATCTTAAGAAAAGTTTCTTCCAGTGAGAATGCCTTATTTTATTTTCTTTTTCATATTTCGAAGGCATCCATCAAGACCTTCCTCATTCTTGTTTTCTGCAATCTAAACAATCTAAATCTTTTCAGTTTTTCCTTGCATAGAAGTCTTCGCTGTACTCTGATCATTTTGGTCTCCCTTTCTCTCTGCTGTATGTTTTTCATTAAGATGATGAAGAAACCACAGCCTCCAACGAGGGTAAATGCATCATACTCAATGTGACTGCATTGCCTTCAGAGTTGTTCTGCGTCCTGCTCCTTATCAGCAGCATCAGGGATTGTGTTTTGATTTCCCACCATCTCTCTCCTCTTCTGCTTGGTGGCTGGCCAACCTGGACACCTCACCTCGGGCTTGTCCCAGAGTGAGGGCAGATGACTCAGCTGCAATGGTGAGTGGAGTAACAAGACCTCCTTGATCCCTTGAGCAGGAGGAGGAGGTGTGCAAAGAGTCACCAGGTCTCTTTGGAAAGATGTGGGGCACTAGGAGAGGTAGAAAGAGATGGTTTGCTGGAGGTGAAGGAAATCTGATGAAATCTCAGAGAAAACACAGTGACAGGAGAGATTTTTGCAGAACTATCTATGAATCCTAGAGAAATGACAGAGAAGATTATTTGTTTGGGGAACTGGAATTTATTTTAAACACATTATTACTTCAAATTTTCTTTTTTTCTGTAGTAGTTGAAATTTGCTTTGCCTCTGTGATACCTAAACAAATACTTCAGAACACTGAAGTCTTCATTCTTCTCCAGAGAAATAAATGTATCACCTTCAAGTGCCATCATCTTATATAGTTCACGCCCTTTCTACTCCATTGATAACTGGTATATCGAACTATGTAGACCAATGTGTTGTTGAACACATATCTCTATACCAAACAGCTGTTTTCTATTCCTTTATTGGCTTCTGGACCTGAAGTGCACTTCACCTGTCATGTATTAGGACTACTGAATTTCCTTTAAGGCCTCCCTCAAGCGGTTTCGTAAAGGCTTATTCAGAGCCCAAATTAGTTATAATAACTGCTTTCTTGTATCCATGGTTCTGTTCAAATACTCAAAAGTTCAAATCGTGATTTTCCTTTATGGCAGCTGTATTTTTTTTCAGCTTTGCCAATTTATAGCAATCAGTGTGTTCTGCAAACAAAATAAATCCTCATTTGTTGCTTGCACCACTTTTTCATACGGAAGCAAATCTCAAATCTAGAATTTCTAGTACCTTTTTTAAAGGTGATTATACTTTCTGTCATCAAACTCCTCATGTGTGGTTGATTAATTTAATGAGTGATTACATCTATTTTGACAGCCACTCAGCCTTTGCTTCCTTAAACTCCTTCAGCATGTCATCCCGTCCTGATAACCTGTCACCATCCAGCAACTCACCACAACTTCAACTGCCGCTACTATCCCCCCTTATGAATTGCAAGAGTTATTTTAAGATGCATATTTTTCCATCAGTCTCAGTGACAAAGACAGTTTGAAAGGAATAATTTAATTTCTTGACACTGCTACCATATTTAAGCACCCTTGTTAATCACAGTGGATATCATGGTTGTTTGCAGGAGGAGGAGGAAAGAAAGCAAAAATCCAAATCTTCTTGAGAATTAGAAGACTTACTGAAACTATAAAACCTTGCCTATACTGATGAAGAAAACAGGGAAAAGACTGTTTTCTCTCCCTGAGGCCAGCTGGCAAAGACTGACTTCCTCCACTTAGTGTTTGGCCATGGGACCAACATGCTACTCAGTGGCTAAAGCTATAACACCTACTTTGTGCATACATTTTTTTTCCAGTTTAAACCATCTGAAACAATGTGTGGTCTGTGTGACTGCCTGCAGCACTGTTTTCATCCCTCTGGTGTGGCACAGAAACACACTGGAGTGCTTGTGTATGCAAAACCTGTAGGCAGGACTGAAAGGCACTGCATGGTAAAGGGAGCCAAACCTGCGTGTTCAAATCATTGCAACAGGCTGTTTTTTGCAAGAGAGGGAAGTGTATTAGGATCTGACAAACTATAGCTGTCAAAGAGTGGGGTCAGTGTTGTAACTTGCAATAGAGAAAAAGAAACACAAAGAACCAAAATGACAACTGCCTTTTCCTTTCTCATGCTGAAGATCAAATATGGGATTCCTCATGTCATTACCACAAGTCATCAATTAAATTTAGGACAATGTAAGGAGAATCTCATCATTTCATTTGTTGTCATTTTTCCCATTGTCTTTTTTATTTCACATTTCTACTGTTGCTTTGTCATTTTTCGTTACATTTTTCTAACTCATTCTATCATCAGAGCAATTTTGTATTTCAAAAGAGGGAGGAGCTCTGCTCAGAAAGACAAATTAACAGTTCAATGTGATGTTTCCAATGCACGATTTATGAGTAACAGGACTGTGACTGCATTTAGTGCTTCAATGGATAAAAGCAAAGTGCTGCAAACTAACTTTCAACACATTTTTCAAACACCTGCTGAATTAGCCTCACTGATTTAGAGATGGATGTCCAAAAGAAACTTCTCTCATTTTAAGCAAGAGTTAAGCTGTCAGGCTAAAATACAACTTCTCCACAGTCAGACTAAATTAAAAGATACTACGGCAATCCCAGAAAGCTAAGTAGATTTGAAGAGAAAAGAAAATACAGCATAAGTTTTATAAAGCTTCATTGGTGCTCAGCATTTTCTTCTTTCTCCTCTTTTTTTTTTTTTAATATCTTTACAATAGAGGAAATCCTCTAACTATAGAACAAGATTTATCACCGATGGCAAAACTATGAAAGGAGACCATAATTTTTGACACTTCATTCTCACTCTCTGCTCATACTCCTAGCATAAAATTTCCAGACAAGTTTTGTAATGACCTAGCAGGTGCTGGTTGTGCTCCAGGTAGCATCACTATTCACACAACATACTGAGAGCTTTCCACCAAGAGTTATGACATCACTTGAGTGACTTCCTGTGATTTGTAGCCTACTATTGCTTTATGTGTTTTTATAATAATGCTTCCTAAACACATTGCTGCCTCAACATCTGATAACTGAACCATTCCCCGTAGGTGCATTATGGAGAATATTTCATGTTTAAATTATCGTGAAATATTGTCTCTTCTTATCTCCCAGATACACTATCCCCACAAATACTGTAAATGATGTAGCAAAAGGTTTATCTGTTCTAATTAGCATGTACAGAGGAACGAAAACCTGCATAATTGCATTTTGTTCCTCCTGAGCATTTAAATCGTTATGTGTCCACTTGAAAGAAAAAAAAAAAAAAAAAGCACAAAGCACAAAAAAGCACTTTAGCCAGGAAATTATCAAGAATGGGGATCAATTCACATTACTAAAGGTTAAAAATGAGGTAACAAATGTTTATTAGCTCAGGTAGTCAGGTAGTAGACCCAGAGAAACCCGCCTTACCAAAATTCATTTTTTTTAAATAAAGAACTATGGTTTCCTGTTATGATTCCACAATAGATTAAAAATCTTTGCTATATCAAGTATTCTCTTTTCATTGCATTTGTGCAGTACAGTCCCCATCGTAAACTCTACAAGTCACTTTTTTGAGTGTGTTATATTGTAGTCTCATATCATTTTTACGGGTCTGTTCTACATTGTTTTAGTTTTTCAAAGTTGTTTTGAAAACACAGACATGTCAGTAAGACACAGTATTCCAAGACTAGTCTTTTTAGTTAATGTTCACAGGAAAAAAATCCCTCCCTACTCCCAATTATTATTGTATTTAAGCTTAAAGAGTCACAGTAAGCCTTTGTATGACAGTATGTTATTAAGTGTTTGTGCTGATTTCTTTGTGCCCTGTCAGCCTAGATGTTTTTTGACTATCCTTGTCTTGCAGGAAACATGGTGTAGCTCTGCTTTAAGAATAAGGTCTAAGTAATCCAGAATTCTCTCTAGAACACGGCTGATACCTACTACATTTAATTTCTTGGGTTGTCACCTCCATGGGCAACTAAGTGCACCGGAACTCTCCCTAGTTAACTTGAAAGTCCCCGAGATAATTAACTTTTTTAACCCACACATCCTCAGATGTGCCTATTTTTTGGAGATGAATGCTTGTCCTAATTTATCCACCTAACTTAGGTAGTGATAAAAGAATTACCTGAAGTTTAGACACATTTTTGTATTTTACAGTACGCCATTTTCACAGTAAAATGCCATTATTCACTCTTTTTTAACAGAATTTTCCTTAAGTAGACATTCTCCATGACATATTTTTGCAGATGATTCTCGCCTACATTAGAACCATACTAAAAATGGGTCTTTATTATAAATCATAAAAACCATAATTGACAATTTTTACTGTAAAAATAAATCATATTTTTACTGTATTACTGATTAATATCATAGAGAACTGTATCACTTGCATTATGCTAATGCATTCTCTAACCAGGAATTAGGCCCCTATTGAGCTGGAGGCCTGCCACATATTTAATAAAAAAATGTAAGAAGTCCCTGCCCTGGAGAGATAACTTTATAAACATAGAGTTGGATAGAACAGGTGAAAAAAAAAAAAAGTAGGCAAGGCAATAGTGAAACAATCATTTTTCTTCTTGGAAAATTGTAACTGTTATATTACACAACAATTTAAATCTGTTTTCCCATGTACCAAAGGCAATTTATTTTCTAGTTTCAATAACTATCTCTTTTCCTGTTAGTTAAAAATATTTATATCAATCTTATTTCATTTGCTTTAATCATTTCAAGATCACTTCCACTGAAGTATAAAAAGATGTTGAGCTTCTTTGTTTAAATATGAAACATAACAATAATCACTCTTTGGTATTATTGTAATTAGCAAGATCTCCTCATGGAGGATGACTAATGCATACTAACTCAGGACAATTAGAAAGATTCTAATAAATGCAACATCATGGTTCCTCCTTGAATGCAAAACTATCATCAATATGTGACTAAGTAACTTAGAAAAAAAAAAAAAGAGAGAGAGAGCAAAAACCCTGTATTTCAGAGTTGGAATTAAAGCTTTCATGGGGATGATTTCAGGAGACAAGGACACAACATGCATATCAGTCAGTATTAATACAGCGTCGTTTTGGTTCTTTCAGTTAATGCAATGAAACTAAAATAAAGTTTCCTAATTACCAAAGAAATTGCAAACCTGATGAATCACAAAATTTGAAAGTAACAAGATAAATTCGTAACTGCCAAAAAAGAGAAGAAATATGCATGAAATTCCGTGGAACTGCAATATCTTCTCCCAGCTATTAATGTTTATAATATATCTGACACTCAGTGTGAGATAACATATATTGAAAGCCTGCAAATGAGAAAGAAAAATACAGATCACTTGAGTTTTTGGAGGGAGGCAAAATTGTCTGTCTATTTGCTTGTCTTTCCCAGAGAAAGCACAATATGATGCTCAGATGTCCTAGTCAGGACAGCATCCATTTTCACAGAAGCTTAGTTATTCCTTCTGCAGTAAATTTGAGATACTGTATAGCACTGAGGAGGCAGTTCCTGAGACATTTTCCCTGTCTTCTAGAAACCAGAAGGGATCTGATGTATGCTGCCTAGAATCCAGTAAGAATTCAATATTCCCTAGGAATTAATGCATCAGGTGTTCTCCACAATTCTGGTGGTAAGAAAAGGATCCTCCTGCCTGAGGATGATCAAAGTCTCTGTGCAGTTATGGGGCTACAATCTTTGACAGGTTTTGGTGACTGGGAAAGCTTCCTGGGGCCTGGAAAGGAGCAAATTCCACCCATATCTTTAAGAAGTGCAAGAAGTAGGATGTAGGAAACCAAAACTCAGTCACCTTCACCTTGATCCATGGGAAAGTGATGGAGCTTTCAGATACTAGTTTCAGATACATGAAAGTGATGGGTTGATGATGGGAATATGATGGGGAATTAACATAGATTTAAGAAAAGGAAATAGTGGTTAACCAGCCTGATAGCCTACTGTGATGAGATGAATGACTTGGTGGATGAAGGAAGAGCAGTGGATATTATTTACCTTGACTTTAGAAAGTTTTTTTTACACTGGCTCCCATAACATTCTTATAGGCAAGATGATGAAGTAGGTATGTAAGCAGTTAGCGAGATGAACTGAAAACTGACAGAACTGCCAGGGTCGGACTGTGATAATTGACACAAAGTCCAGCATGAGGCTACTCATTAGTGGTTTCCCCTAGTGGTCAATAATGTGCCCAATACTGTTTAGCATCTTCCTGTCTTCATGACCTGGATGATGGGAGGGAGTCCACTCCCAGCAAGTTCACACATGATACAAAACTGGGAGGAACGAATGATAAACCAGAGGACTGTGCTGCCATTCAGAGGGAATTCAGCAGGCCAGAGAGATGGATGGATAGGAACCTCATGAAGTTCAAAAAAAGAGGAGAGTCCTACAACTAGGGAGGAATAACACCATGCACAAGTACAGGCTGAGGGCAGACCTGCTGAAAATCTGCTCTGAGAAGAAGGAATTTAAAATGCTGATGGACAACAAGCTCATTGTGAACCGCAGATGTGCTCTTGCAGCTGAATGATATCCTGGCTGCATTAGGAAAAGCATTGCCAGCAGATTGAAGGAAGTGATTCTTCCACTTAGCATTTGAAGGGTCCAGTGTTAGGATCCTAATACAGGAGACACATAAACATACTGGAATAAGTCAAGTGAAGGACCACATAAATGATTAAGGGACTGGAAAATTTGTCACCTGCCAAAACTTGAGATAGCTGGCACTGTTTAGCCTGGAGAAGAGAGGGCTTGGGAGTGGGTCTTATCCCACTGTACAAATATCTGATGAAAGAATGTCAAAAGCATAGGTCCAGACTCTTCTCAGTGGTGTGAAGTGTCTGGATGTGAGGGAGCGGGCACAAACTGAAACACCAGAAATCCCACCCGAAGACTTGGAAACACTTCTTTACTTTGAGGATGGTTGAACACTGTAACGGGTTGCCCAGAGAAGTTGTGGAGCCTCCACTCTTGGAGATATTCCTGAGCGGTCTGCTCTAGCTCATCCTTTTAGAGCAAAGGGACTGCGCAAGATGATCTCCAGAGGTCCCTTTCAACCCCAACTATTATGTCATTCTGTGATACTATTGTAAAAATATGTTTGTGTTTAACACAACGCATATGTTTAAATTCTCTTTTCTGTATGTGATTCCAAAGAAGTCCTATCCCATCAAAACATATCTGCTAAATTCAACATCAAACCTTCACTGACTAATCATATCCAAAGATCAAGGACAATAATTTTGCTGGATTCCAACATTAAGCCTTTGAGACCAAATTTGGCTGTCTTTCTCCATGAGAAGTCTCTGCGGCTTTCAGTCCATCATCATGTCCAATACCCAAGACAAGCAATTAAGAACATAAAACAATTTAAGACTAAGCTACAACTTATAAAACTGCATTATACCTTTGAGACCCAGGCAAAATATTTGCTATTGTAACTTCTTCCCATCTTGCCAAAATATTTGTTATCTCAGAGGCAAAATTTTTCAGATCTGTGCTCAATGGCATCTATAAGGTAATCCCAGTGGTGTCAAGCTGGCACCACAGTAACAAGTGCTGCAGTACTCTGGGAATCCAGCATAGGACTATAATAAACATGTAGTCCCAGAGCATTATAAATACAAGAGATCCAGGTGGTGCTAGGAAATATGTACTTAGGTTTACAAATATAAGGCCTGATCCCACTATCTTCCTTCAGGTTAAAAAAAGAATTCACTGAGATTTTTCATGTAATACAAAACATTTCCTAATCACAGTGGTATTTCTAATTACAAAGAGGAGTTAATCCTTACTTTTCATTAGCATCTTATAAATAGCACAGTGCTTGATTTCACAATCCTTTCTCACATTAAGGAGTCCCTGCCTGTCAAAATAGTTCCAGTAATTTTTGTGAGGGTATTTATGGATTGATGTACTCCTTAATGCAACACCTGCAGAACTGGGGTGATGTTAAAGAAACCGGTAAGGTAGAAAATTCCCATATATCTTGGCAGCCTGAGATATATATATATAGGGGAGCTTATATTGGTGAAGTATCCAGGCGGAGAGACTGCCCTGACTTTGTGTGCAACATAATACCTGAAATGTCCAATCCAGCAATTACTGCTATTTTTTATTTAAAAGCAATGAAAGAGCCCTGTTTTCAGCAGCGGCACATGCAAATTTCAGGAAATGACTTATGCTTATTTGCATCAGTGGCTAAAGAGCAGTTTTGCCTGCAGGCTATAAAACCACCCATTTGCATCCTGCCTAGAATCCCATCACTTTCTCCCCACTGACAGGCAGCCCCGGGAGAAGGTGTCCTTGAGTGTCAGAACAAACAGCAATGTGGTCCTCCTCCTTCTGTGCCTCACCCAGGGGAAAGGGAAGAGCTACGTAAAGAAATTAAAGGTATTTGGAAGTTTCAAGGGAAAAAAAAGAGTTCTAGAGTGGCCTGTGCTGTGCTTCCCCTCTTTGGTTTTATACCAGCACCGATCAATGGACTCATTGCCTGCTGTAATTCCCTGCAGTCATTACTTTACAGGTGAGTAATTTATGGCTTTGTAAAGGGCTCTGGGATGTTTGATTATGTCAAAGGTGTTATTGAAGTTCAGATTGTAGTTGTATCCTAAATAGGACGAGATTACCACTGGGATTTATATCATTACTTTCACTAATTATTTACAACACGGTGCCAATCACACTGTAGGTGCGCTTGCAGTAAAAAAAAGAGCTGGTTCTGCATAGGTGAACACAAACCCCATCAGGCAATAAGCTATCCAAATCAGTGCATGGCATTGACCTCCAGCGGCAGGAGAAATGATAGGCAGGACAATTTCAAGGAAATTCAGAGCTACAGACATTAGACAGAGTCCTCAGTTGCAAGAGTTAATTTTCAGGACATATATTTCTCAGTCCTCACCTGATCCAGGTTTCCTTTCTCATGACTGCTGAGGAGAGAGGGGGTAAGGAATGGGACAGACTGCTCCAGAATCACAACATTGGAGGACGAATTAGGGAAGAAGAATTACTTGCCGGCCTATGGGGAGAATTAAAGCAATTGTGAGTGGAAGTCTCCTGTTAAGCAGAAGGGCAAAAATTTCAGTGCCTTCCAGCTAAAGAGACAAAGAGAAAGGAAAATGAGACATGATTATTCCCCACAGGATTCAAATTCTCATCCCTGTGGAGTCTTCAGTCAGAGTGGGAAAACTCATACCACACAGCAATAGTTTTTCAACCTGTCTGTAAGGGGGTTGGGTCCCCTGGGACTACAAGCATGACAGCCTTCTTAGATGCAACCCCAATGACAGAGATGGGGGAAAGCAGTAAAATTTTCCCTTTAGTGGCAGATATCACAATGATGTAAGAACTTTTTTCCCTCGGAGGCCTCACATCATTAGCAGCTTCCCTCACTCACGTGAGTAAATCATGCCATTTAGTCACAGTCTATAGCAAGACTCAATCATCCCCTTCAGAGCTCCCACACGCTCACCTTCACCTTTCCTACCTGGTGAGAACATCCCAACTTAGTGAAGCAAGACACAAATTCCATTTCCCCTGCTTCATTGGGGCCTACATATCTTCTTCTAAATGTGCATCTTTTCACTTTTAGGTGTAAATTTCCCTTTCTGTCTAACTTGAGAGACAAATAAATTTAGATGGACTCCAAATGCATATTCAGAGATACTTCCAGCAGTATTGCAATCACTGGGGACAGATTCACAAAGTGACTTGAGCATTATCACACCAATACTGTGTTAAGTCAGGCACTGTGCTGTTAGACTCACCAGAGCTTAAGAAATTCCTTAATCTTCCTTTTCATTATTTAGCAAATAATCATATGATATTTGGTAGCTCATGATTCACAGAAAACAAATCCCTCCAGTGGTGGTGGGGGAAAGGAGTTCTATTGTGTTTATTCTGCATATTGCCTGGCCTCTGTTTCTGATTGTGAGAATGTGTTTCAAGGGATTAGTAACTGGATTTGGAAGAATTATGGTTTCAACTTTCTGATTGAAGAAAAATGAAGCCTTCCAGCCTATTAAAAATTGGAGAGTAATATTGAATGCATAAGGCAGGATTTATATGCCAAAATGTAACTGCAGAGGGTATAGAAGATTATGGCATTGTCTGTGTGAACAATCCATGCCTCAGTTTGCTTCTCAGTGTTGAGCAACTTGTTACCTGATTCCCAGGGATTACATCTGCCCAGACACCTTTGCTAGGCATCAGGAGCACACTAGTAATGGACAAGCACATGCACCTATGCATATACAGGAAAAATAAACAGAATATTGTGATTCATACTGTCCAAACAGTAAAACAGACATGTTTTGAAAAAAGTAGCTGAACTAAACTGCTAGCCCCAGTACAGATAAATGTACAGATTCATCCACCCACACTGTGCTATAAGAAAAATAAACTAAATAATTACATTCAAAACCAGTGTGGTATACAGTGGTCATTTGCTAATACTTTCCAACAATAAATCTTCCTTTCTTTGCCTATGAACCTAAATTATCACACACTTTGGGCAGAACACTTTAATTTCAGTTTTACAATTAGGGAAATACACTTTGGGAAACCTTGGGAAAAATTCTAGGTCAGAATGTAAAATGCCTAGACAGTATTCTTAGAAGGCCAAGAACCCAAGAGCTAAAATAAAACAACCAAACCCGACATGTAAGATGAACGTGTTTTTCAGACTTGCTGCAGCTAAGCGACAATGAAATGCAGAGAAAGAGAAGAATGTTGTTGTTGTTTTTCAGGAAAGACAATGCACTGGACAGTTATGTTTATCTTGGCCATCCGTTCTGAGTACTGGTCGACAAGCAAATACCAATTTACTGGGGAAAAGTATGACCATTGCTGTAAATGATAACCAGATGCACTAATGAGCCTGAACACTGAGACTTCTTCTAAAGCCCAAGCCAAAATAAAAGACATGTGCAAGGGAAGCAGGGATGAAGAAGCCACCAGAATGCAGACAGGGAGAAAGGAAGAGAGTTTCCATGGGGGTAAATCTAAAGGCAAGGCAAGGCAAGGGAACTTTGATAAATTATTGACCGTCAGTCAAAATAAGCAGGGATTTCGAAAGATATACTTTATTATTAAATCTTATAAAATCCATGTGTCCATTTTCTTCCAAGATTATCTGTCCTTAAATATTCTGATTTTTTTTTCAGAACTGAATATCTCAAAACATTTATCCTTAAACAGCTTTGACATACAGAGTCTAGAAAAAATCCCCCAAAGCTCCAGAAAATAGAAAAGAAGGGAAAAAATAAAATAAAGAATGAAGTGTTTCAGGAAGGCTGGTTCAAGACAAAAAAAAACAGGTAGAGAAAACTCAGGAAAGCTAGAAGTGCACCAGGACAAAAAAAGATGGCAATATTCTTGGTTAAATGATAAAAATGAAATTATACCCTAACAACATCAATTTTAAAGCCTTAAAATTCCTCTTCTTCCATGACCATTGCTATGGACGCATTTGGTGAAAGCAAAATATCTTTTGTTATTGAAACCCATCCTCCCAGAAAACCTGAAAAAAAAAAAAAAAACAAAAACAGAAATTCAAATTATATATAACCCGTGAAATCAGTAGCTAAACTCTAGAATTAGCCAGAGGTACTGGATTACATTGCTGTTTCCCAAGTAATGGTGGCAACGATTTATGCTGGTTTGACTGAAGAGAATAAAACAGCAAATAGTGTCTGTAGGAGAATCACATATCCAAGATTCATTGCATCCTTCATTAGCCAGACATGGGCTATGTCCACATAGCATTTTCCTGGCAGAAGCCAGCTCATTCTACCCACCCAGAGAGCCAACTCCAGCTCACGAGCCAGCAGATATATCCATCACACAAACACATCAGAGATGCTATACCCTGCCTCCCTGCAGGGCTTATCAGCCCGAGCACACCTCGCCTCAAATGTGGCTGATGAACAGAGATCATCCACATCCTCCTGCAAGAATGCCACCTCAATGTATGCATGGACGGGGCCCTTGTGCAGGAAGATAGAAGCATTGATGACTGCCAGCAGCTTCGGTTAGAGCAGGGAGTTTGGAGGACTGATTTATAAGCAGGGTTTCATCCAGTGTAGATGAGCCATGAGATTTTTGTGGTGTTCGTCTCTGTTGCTAGCCTGGATGAAGAGGAGTTTTCCCAAAGGTAGCAGCATTGCTGGAGGAAAATGTCTGGACAGCTGGCATAGCACTTGGGCATATAAGTGTTCTCTAGCTGGCCATTCAGTGTTTATACAGATCTGACAGAGAGGTATGGAGGAATGATTGGGGAGCCAAAAAAGCAAGAACAGAATTTTGATATCACTGCTTACAAGACATTGTCACAACTGGAAACATCATATCACTCTCAAATGCTGAAAGTAACAGGTTGAAAGGATTTACAGCTGCAGTGATCTCGGCATCATCTGCTGTTGCACTCTCACCACGTGGACAGCGCACAGGACAACCACAGTAAAAAAACACAGTAAAAATACTCACAATCTCATAGAGCTGTGCTTGTGAAGGATAACTGTGTGACAGTCAAAGGCTGTTTCTATGCCAGTATTAGAAGAGCTGCAGCTGATCATGAATTATCGTCATGATTTAGAGTCACAGAACCCTGAGTGTTTATGGTTTACCAGAGAAAAATTACAGATGGGGATGCATTCACAACCAGCCTCCCTAAACACCTCTCCTGAAGGGGTAGAAAGAAAGCCTGCTTTATGATGGATGACTTAACTTAGCAGATATCTGCTGGACAACTGATTCAGTTTGCTACAGAAATGGAAAGATGAGAGTCATATACCATAACATAGATGTCTAGAGGTCAATAGCATCAAGTCTAAGCTAGGAACCTTACAGGAGAGAGAAACAATCCCAGTGGGCAGTTCAATCCATCCTAAAATAGATGCCTAATATAAATCAGTAGAATTACCCCTAAAGAGTATGTTTCTCTCCATAGAAAATTTCATAAGGGTTAGCTGGAAATTAGGTGTCTAATTCTGAGACTTCTAAAGATGGTAAATAAAGCCTACTCATGGTTTCTAAAATGATTCTGTAGATTCAGAGAGCTTTTACTTTTAGGGTTTTTTTTAGTTTTTAGGCTTTTTTAAATGGAGATATGAAATATCAATGAATTTCATACAGCCCAGGCAAATGTAAAGTAAATAGCATACTATTTAAAAATATATATATTTAAAAAATAGCGATTCCTGAGACAGTTAATTGAAAGCTAGTTGAAAGATGATTAAAATAATTTAATACTAGAAATAACTAGTTTCAGAGAACAAGACTGAATGTGTCATGTATTAGGAAGAAGTCCTCTAAGTTCAGCTATAAGTCTTGGCAGATGAAATAATTCTGAAGAAAAGGCAAACACTTTCTATAAATATTTCTGAGGCTTGAAACTAAGAAGTATTACAAACTATTTCCATCTGATCACTGTCTCTACCACAAAAGGGGGTATGAAATAACATCTGGTAAAACTAAAAAACTTTTAGATTAACAGATTCTAATAATCTACGCCCAACCATTTTTTAAAAGGGCTGAACATTGTTCTTAATCACATATTTTAATTTTTAACAGATCTTAAAGAGCTGGGTTATTGAAATGGCTTGAAAGGCTGCCAAAGTAATTCCAATACTTAATAAGAGTGAAAGAGATAACCTAGGGAACTGTAGAAAGATTATGCTGCTGTGTATCCCAGAAAAAATAATGAAACAGTTAAATCAGAATTCTGTCAACAGTGGCTAAATTTTCAATTAATGGCACTCAACACAGTTTTGTAGAAAGCAAATCTTGTCAAACAAATTGTTGTCTTTTTATGATAGGATTACAGATCTTATTGATAAAGGTAACTTTATTGGCATGGCATGCTTCATTTTTAACAAGGCATTTGACTTACTGCCACATAGCACTTGAGTTTCAAAACGTACTTGCAATAAACAGAAATAACAATGTATACATCACCTAGAATAAAAAAATCTCACAGGGTAATTTCTATTAGTAGTAAAGAAGTCTGTGAGCACAGCTGCTTCTACAAGATGCCCCCAAAATAGTTTTTGCTCCATATATATGTATATATGTGATAATATATGATATATACACATATATACACATTTATATATAAATATACATGTACATAACCAATGAACCAGTGAGTATATGCCCGAAGCATAGCCGAACAGTAAATAACAGTAATAGATTTCTACTGCAGGACAGTCTGAAATATCCCCTTAAACAGCTACATTCCAACAAAACAGGTTTTAAGATATCTGAATGCCAAACACTACATATGCGGACAAGGAATGTAAATTATTGTTACAGAATGAGAGACTCTCTTTTGGAGAGCAATAATTCAGAATAGATCTTGGGAGGCTTTGCAAATAATCACCTCAAAATAATCTCTCAAAGTGGTGCTTTAACTAATGGCTAATATGATCTTTGTCTTTAAAAAGGGTGATTATCAAACAGAAATAGGGAAGTGTTACTGTCTCAGTGCTTTGCTCTGACAAAGACTGCTGCTAGAGCAAGAGGCTCTTAGGTCTACAGTCAGCTCTTCAAGAGGGTCATGGAAACCACAGAGAAAGTTGAAAACAATCCAGAGATTGGAAAACAAATCTAAAGATGTGATGCTTAAGGAGCTCAATTTATCAAAGAGAAGATTGAAATCTGACTTGACCCATGCATATAGATCCTGGCTCACAGAAAACCTATCCAGTAGGACTGGCTTCAAACTTGCTGACACAACATGAGACATAATGCCTGGAAGCTGCAGTTGGAAAATGTAACCTTGAAAGAAGTTGCAACATGGAAAATTGTGCTTTATGAGAAGAGGTGGCCACTCACCGCCAGTGTGAGGTGTTCAGATGAGATTAGATAGCTTTTGAAACAGATATGATAATTCACATTTTGGGAGAAATTAGATTGCCAGAGTGAGGAAGGATTTGAGCTGCATGGCAACGGGCTGCCCTTCTGGCCTTGGGATTGGTCAAACCATGAACATCATCTTCTCTACCCCCATTATTTATGTGCCACAAAATTGCCTGCATTACTTGGCAAGATCATTGCATTAGTAGACACACACCGTGGCAGTACCTGTACTCAGACACACCTCGGGGTGTCAGCCAGTTGTCCAATGGCATCAGGAGGAATTTACTTGCAAAACTGACCAGGTCTAATCTGTCTGCAGGGGCTGGAAAGGGACATTGTATGGAATGGGGATCATTTTGATTGATTGATTGTTTATTTTAGTATTTTCTCCTTTTCTTTAATGGGAAAACTGTTACTTTTCTTTATAAACCTCCACTAAATACAAGTCACCCATTTTCTTCATTCGTTTGCTCATTCCTCCTAGGGCAATCAGCTCCTCCTGAAACTCATGGGAATCATCAGGTAAATGCTAATGTGTTTAAGTGTTCTTAAATATGGTTTACAAGTACACCTAAGTGTATTTCCTTCACTTATGGCATTAGAGCCTCTTTTTGTTGCCTGAATGGTCCTTATTTGACAGGGTCCCTCCTGGCTAAAACGTCTCCACAAAACCCACCCTCAGGTTGTTTTTTGCTAAAAATTTTGAAGTGAAAATTTACTGTAGGTTGTCATGATCGGGATTTTATCTTCAGACTTATCACTCATATGCAGCCATATAGGACAAGCGGGAAGTGCCAGTGGGTACCTCCATGGTTCACAGATGATGCCTGTGGAGACACCTGTGCAGAACCTGTGTTTTCCATGTGGCTGGAATACCACTTACATTAGCAGAAAAGAGATTCCACTCATCATCTCTTGGTTGGCTCTGCAGGACTAATAGGCAATAAAACATTTTCTTTTTTTTTGTAGACACTCTAGTGAGCAGACATGGCTCTAAAACACACACAGCAGGCAGAAGCATTGGGTAGGGAGGTGCCATTTTCAGCCATTCTTCAGAGAAGCACCATCTGTTACAACATATGCAAGTGTGCAGTTACACATCCGGTTACAGGAGGTGATGAGGGTAATTATCTACCTGAGAAGCAGGATTTCTGTCCGAGAGGCTCCTTTCTCAAAACCTCAACCTTTACAATCAGAGACCACATCTGAAAAGGGGGAAAATGCTGCCATTGTGCTACGTTTTTCTGTCTCCCCCTAATGGAAGGGAGACTCAAACCTCTTCCTATGTAGAGGTAGAAAGGGCTGTAGGGGCAGGTGGTTTTTCTATATATATTTATGCAGAAAGGTTCATATAGCTAGTCCTAATAGCTAGAACAATGTGAGCGCAGGAAAAACTCAAAGCGAGGTGACACCAGCAAAAAGAAAATGAATACACAAAATTTGCACATAAAAATTTAATGAGTCCGGGCCTCCAGTTTCTTTTATTTAAATATTTTGGCAGATATATTATTAACACTAACCTTATTTTCCTAGCTGAAAATTAACATAAACAGAAACACAAAAATTATGATGTGCCAAAAAAAAAAAAAAAAGGAGAGAGAGAGTTATGGCTTGGAGACCCTTTCTTTGGAAACACTAGAGATTCTAATTTAATTCAAAAAAAAAAAAAAACTAGTTTTCTGCAGCCTGACAAGTCTCTGTAAAAATTATTTCCTCACTGATTACAGAAGCAGACAATTGATGCCCAAACAATCAAAGAAGGTTGTATTGTCAGCATGTTAATCATAGTGTTTCTTAGCAACCATATTTTATTTACAAGTAACAATACCTCTTCAGAAGCCCGCCACATTTAATGGCAAGTAGCTGTGGGGGCAGGGCAGGAAAAATTAATGTGCAGCAAACATCTTTGAAGATAAGCAGTGTGTGAAGAGGATAGCAAAACGCTTTTGCTGATAACCAGGCACTGCCTGGAGTTGATAAGGAAACATCCGGGAATGGAAGCAATGGGAGCAAGGTTGGTGCTGAACATCAGCCCTGGTGGTCTATGGGTTGGTGCTTTTGCCCAGATACAGAATATGAGGGCCAAGCTTTGAGTTTCCACTTGTGTGGGACTGCATGTACCTCTGTTAGCCTGGAGGCATCCCTTTGATGCTGTGAGCTTGTCATAGATTTGAGAGATTTTCAAGACCTCCACAGATAGCCAAGGAGTTTTGTGGTGACAGTCTTCATGGCTGTGAGCTCAGGGAGCTCCCACAAATTCCCAAGGGCCAGGCTCCTCTCCGATTTTTTTCTTTTTCTTTGGAGCTGGGGTGACAGCTCTACATCTTCCACACACCCACATCAGTGCCACCAGCGACTATCAGCACTCACATCTATCACTTTGCTAAATATAAATGCTAGTGTCTGACAAAGTCTATTTGGCTCTGAATCACTTCTCTTCTGCAACAGTTAAACAGCGCCTATATGGAGTGCCAGCACTGCAGGGCGTTTTTAGATATGTTTGTACCTAGAAGATGACAAAAGTCAGAGGAAAAGACAACTCAAACATTTTGTTGCTTACAGTGAAAATAGCCCACAGCAGAACTGTATGTTGTATGGGACGGGGTAGGCAGAAAAGGGCGCCCTTCAACCTTTTGTGCTCAGACGTAATTATAGCATTTTCTGGGTGATTCTCACCTTTTTCCTCCCAGTCTCTACCTGGAGTTGATTCAAAACCTGACTCCATCCAGCATTCAGCATTCTATAAAACGTATTGTCCTTGTGACCTTTGTTCTTGTCTGGTAGTAGCAGATGCTTGCCTGTGCTTTGTCCCATGTAGCATTACACATATACACACACACACACACACATTTTTCTCCTTGCTATGGTGTTAGAATCATCTAAATAATATCATCCCATGTTCATCTTTTCCACCATCCTATCTCTCTTCACAACCATCACAAGATGTTTCAGAGGAAGCATTAAGAAAAGGTAAAAATAATCTACTTTCACAAAGATCCTACCCTAATCCTTTAGCGTTGGAGATATCTTTAAATCCTTAAACATGAGGTTTTATTTTCCTTACAGAAAGATTAGTAGCTTTAGCTTGCACCTTACATACTCTTGTTCTCCATAAAACATGCCCAATCCCTTTTAAATCCTGCTGTGTTCCAGGTCAACCTTCAATTGGTTAACGCAAGCCCATCTTTTATACAATTTGAAATAACCACCTTTACATTTCATCAAATATATTATTCTTCAGATAAGAAGAGAAACATGTAAGTTGGAGACTCTCATATAACAGTAATACAACTGTATACCATTTAAGAAAGTTTAGTGCAAGTTCTTAGATATGGTAGATGTGGCAGAAGGACAGCTTGAACATCACCACAAGTATCATAGATAAATAAGGCAACATATTGGGATTTCTGGTTGCAGAAATCTTTGCCTGTGCTTCAGTGATATAACACATTAACTAAAAAGAAGCTTGAGAGAAAAAAAGAGCAAACTTATTTTTTCAACCACATTTGGTCATCTAAACTTGCCATTTTTTTCCCAGATACTCTGTCTTTTCATGATAGATTAAAAATAGAAGTAGGAATAAAATTTAGAGATGGGTCCAAATCAAAACAATAGATCATGACTCTGGGAACTTTGTCTTATCCTTAAAAGAATTTCCAAAATAAGAAACAGCTAGCTCAAACCCACATAAAATTTTGTGTTTTGGACCTGCTTTAATAAACTCACTACACATATTCCTTTCAGCAAAAACTGGAAAGGAAAAGGCATTCCATGTGAAGCATAAGCACTTGTAAAACAGTCTGTGACTCTTTTCCCTGCTTGAATTAGTAAGTATTAATTACAGAGAAGTCTGGTGCTTAAGATAGTTCAGAGAATTCACTCTTGCATACCATATGAAGTTATGGGAACAATTCCCGTGGAAATTATTCTGAAAGAAAAAAAATAGATGATCCCACTCATTACCCAGAAACAATGGTAAAGGAAAGAGGAAGACAATGGCTGAAGATTTCTGAGGAATCTCTCTTCTAAGATAATTTCTTTAGCCAAAGTCCTGTCCTGGGGTCTCTCACCTCTTTATTAGCTTCCAGACCAATGTGGTAGGTTTTCATCGCTCCACAGGGGGCAACAGACACCCATGTACAGCATTGTCCGTCATCCACTGAGCAAAAATGCAGTCAAAACCCACAACCTTCCCATTTTTGAGGAATGTAGATAAACAGCGGTTTCTGCAATCTGCAAAATCAGCTGTATCTGATCTTCATACAGATCATCAAAGAGAAACAGCAAGCCCATTTCACATCTTCCATCACAGATCTAAATAAGGATCTATCTAGAACTGAGTTTACAGTCCATCTGTCAGCAATTCACATTCTCTAGGATCCTTCTGGCCACCCATGCTTCTACAATGGATCTGCAGTACTTTTTCCAGAAGATTAGCAACAGCTGGCAGAGGCTAGTGTTTTCTCTCTGATAGTTTATTTGGCAGTGTTCACAATATTGCTATGGTAAAATAGCCAAATGAAAAATAGAATTTCAAAGCACTGTCATCGACAATAGCGCTCTATTGCTGATGACATTCAACAAAGCATATTGAACAAACCTGACTGCGGAATGTTTTAATAAAATTGAAAGCATCAGGAGGCTTTGAAGTCTTCTGAGCATACAGCAAAATTAGTTACTTACTACTGCAGCATCAAAAGACATATCCACCAATACGCTGTACAGGCATCAGGAGGAAAAGTGTCTTGGTCTTTGTTTGTGGTTTATTTGTTTTTCTTTAAATCTGTCCTAAAGGAAGATTCATGACTTTTTAAGATGTAGCACAACCTTCATGTTTATTCCTAATATTTTTACTTTGAAGATCACTTCAGAACGTGAGTTCATATAAAGACTGCAGCCGTAGGTGAGGTTAATATCTTCCTGTCTTTAAAGAAATGGAAGGGACAATATGATGAGGAATGGTGGGAAGTCTAATAAATATTTTTATGACATTTTGTTTCACTCTGGCACCTTTATTCTAAGGACGTGAACCTATCTTCTGATAGGGACATGAGCAATTCATACTTTAATAAAAAAAAAATTACTCTTCTAAAGATGATTAAATTCATATTTCTTTAGGAGGTAAGTCTAATCTGCAGAAGTCCAAAGCATCTGGAGTTCACAGTGCTTTTAGTAGAAGTCACAGTTGTCCGGCCTCTGGGAGCATCAGAACATTTATGCAGGTGTTTGCAGGTAAGTGTCTTATGCAGGTGACAGTCAACAGATATATATTTTTAATTCCTGTTATCACTAAGACTTTTTATCACTATTACAGAAGATCCATTGAAACTGTGCTCATGCTGGCTAAACTTGCCACAAAAGGGGAATCACAGGGGAAAAGGAATAGTGAACTTAAAAGCACAGGGGGCAACTTACAGTTTTTTTTTTTTTTTTCCACACCTGGCTTGGATAGACCACAAAACTGGACAAGTACCAAAAGGAGGTTTAGAAGGAATTTCAAGGGATTATTTAATATTGCCATATACAGAAAGAGGTATAAGTATCATATCCCTGACCTATGTTATTTCTTTTTGCTTAACACGTTAATATCTTCAATTATGCACATTTTACAACTTTCTTAAGCTGGTACAGTCCATAGCAATACTCACTGATAGAAAATGTATCCTAACATCTAAAATGAATATCTATTTCTGAGGCTTGAACTCACTTTTTCTTGTGTTACCCTTCATTTCCCTGGAAAACATTATTCCAATCCCATTTGCAGAAGTTTACATATTCAGGCACTTTTATAACCTTCCCTCTCAGTTCTGTGTCTTCTAAACTGACCAACCCCACCCTTTGCAGAACATCAATTTTTCTCTTAAATTTTTTGGACTCCCAGCTTGCTCCCTCTGCCTCAGAAACCTTAAGTATGGAGTGAAGAAGGATTACATACAAATTTTGTGGACTGTGGTACTTTTAATACAGTCCAGTGTCCTCTATGTAACAGCCTGATATTATTGACTTGCAATTAGTTTGTGACCCAAGATTATCTCTTGAATATTTGTCCACAAGACTGGTACTGATCTTATCTAAGTTTCTTTCACTGTATTTGCTCAACTATTTATCCTTGCCTAAGTGCAAAGCCATTCATTAAGTCTAATTAAATTGTATGCTGTTTTCCAGACCGTATGCTGTTTTTTTCTCAAAACCGTTGTGATCATTTTGAATTAATCCTTATCTTTCAATCTCTTTGCTGCCTATTTCAGTTTTGTTTTATATGCAGATTTAATAAGCATATTCTAACAATTTGGTTTTGAAATATAATAAAGACATTGAATACACTAAGCCCTGGACAGACTCTTGTGGCACCTTCCTCCATTCTTTGTAGTTTAACAGTGCAACACTTGTAACTGTTCTCTATACAGAATCCCCAGACAGCTTTTTCCCCACTTTACAATAATCCTGACCTACTCGTGTAATGCAAAATAATGTAAGGATTCTGAGCAAAGACTAGCTATACAACATTTATACCCTTAAAGCATAGAGATATTGGATTGATCTGATCAGATTTAATCTTGACAAATTAGTTAACACTCATTTCATTTTCTGCCTTCTCATTTACTACTTGCTTATCTTGTATTTTTCTTTTATGTCCCCTAAAAAAAAATATGGGTTTTACTTATTTATTTATTTGGTCTAGTATTTTCCCACCATAGGAATCAGCCTATTGTTCTGTGACCCTGCCTTTTTCCTTTTTATCAAGTTATTCACCCTTATTTTTGCCCTTTTCCAGTCTTCTCAAACTTCATCCACTTCTACATATTCTCAAATGAATTGGGAGACTCCTGAGATTGTTTCAGACAGTCCTCTCATAGACTCGTGAAGAATTTCATCAGGGCTAACCCAGCTGAAACACCTGAGTCTTCTCAGGGCAGTTTACAAAGTCATGCTTTTCCTCTTCTTCCCCTTTGTTATTGGTGTCAATATTGTGATTGTGATTGATGTTAATTGTGATAGCCCATGAATGCGATTGTCTCTGCCACTTACTGCATGGTAGCATCATCACATGGTCCCTGCAGCCTTCTGTTAGAAGAGGCAATAGACAATCAAAGCTCCCAATAAAGTTTCTAAACTCGATATGTAGACAGAAGCCCTATCCTAGCTTTTTCAATTACCAGGGCACCAAGACAGACCCAAACCACACTTCAACAGTAATCTTCAAATCACAGATGTTTCCAGAAGTCAAAATCATCTTTTCCCTGCAGCCTTCCTCCTGCTAAGAGTGTAAATAACAGATATGCTTAGCTAACCTTTTATCTGCAGAGGAAAAATTAACTATCTCTGAAGGCTCACAACTCAGCCTTTGCTAAAGAGATTGCTCAGTTTCAGCGTAACAATATGTTCTTTTTTATTTTTTTCTTTTAAAATAACCCAAAAATATAAAACATAAATTTAAAATTAAAAACATAAATTGCATTATAAAATTAAACATTCTAAAGTCAAGAACTACTAGATTCATGATTTTCCATGTAATTTTCTTTTGTGCATGAAAATGTTTATTTTAATATATAATTATTTTTCAGAAGACTTCAACTTTATTCATGGTGCAAGAGACAAAAAATACCTCCAAAACCCACCATAAATCTGATAATATTAACCTACCAAGATATAAATAATTTATAATATATTTTTGAAAATACAATCACTGTAGATCTGATCCCATCCACTGTAAGACATTGCATGCTCATTGCCTTCAAATTTACTAGATACTCTCTACCACCACATCACTAGCTTTGATAATGGCAAGGCACAAACATTTTAAAAATCAAGGTAACATTGTAGCTAAAAGGAATGGCTAGGGGTGGAAAGGCAGAGAAGTGTTCTTCAGCTACATCCAGCTTCAAACTCAAATAACATTATGAATTATCTTCATGCAATGGTGAAAAAAGAAGTTAGTGGAGCGGGTTCAAAACCTCTACATCACTGCAGATTAAGCCAAAGGACATGCTACCACCATCACTAATTCAGCCTCAGAAACCAACAGTGTAATTCTATTACTGTGAATAAAGTCCAAAGAAATCCAGCCAAATAAAGTGCAGGTTTTGTGAAGAACTGCCTGAGGGATCTAAGAAAAAGAAAGTATAAATCTAACTTGACACAGAAGTCTTAGGACTTAATATGCATGGATTTGTCACCAAATAAATAATTATATTCAAAGAGCTCAAGTCAAATGCTATCAATTATAGGTGTCTACATTTAGGAAAGAAATGAGCAAAACCCTTCCTAATATTTCCTCTTGCCTACATTGTTTGGAAAAGCAGTTTGCTAACACTTCCAGCTCTGTGGCTAGACAAGTATTTTCCACAAGTGAAGGACGAGTCTAGAGTGACTTGTTGATCAATGCATTTGCCCGAGCTCAGTCCCATCTCAGCACTCACCATAAGGAAAGTGCTCTAAGCAACCACACCACAGTGGTGAGAACAATCAGCTAAGGAAGGGCAGGTCTGGTACTCAGGACTTACTTGCAGACGTATTTTTGTAAGTAAGTGCATTATTTGCAGTATACTTATTCCAGACATCCATCTCACTTGGTTGCATTTTATATTAACTAATTTACATGTTGGAGTGCTCGCTTGCTGGCTATTCCCATCTGAGGTTCCTGGCATCTTCCCATTTAATCCATGTAATGTAACATCAGCACTAGGGGTTGTGGAAAAAGCAAACAAACAGACAAAGTAAAAGAAACAGCAACGTGGAGGCGCAGACTTGAGCACGGTCCTGTAATCATTCAGACAATTTCACTGTGAGCACTTCTTCTAGGATGACTTTGGTCATCTCCAGATCTCTCCTGGCAGTGCCATGGCTCCATTCAGGGTATATCCCAGTCCAAGGATGATCCCGGTAGGAAGTTTGGAAGCAGATGCCCCGCTTTCTGTTCCACCTACGAGAAGGGAGTTGGAAGGGAAGCGCATAAGTGGATGTGAGATCTGTGAGTCTGTGTCACCTGGCACCAGGGACAGAGGACGGCCCTGTTCCCTAGCATAGCCCAAGGGGATATTGCTGCACTGAAGATTACAGTGTGTAGCTCCCTTCTTCATCGCAGCCCCGACTCTTTGGAGCAGTACTCAACACCACATACCCGCAGAAAATTCAAGATGTTCTGTAACATCGAAAGAAAACTACAGGAAATGTACTGTAATAATCCATTGTACTTTACCTCATATGAAACATGCAATTAAATCTTCTAATTGCAAAAGAAAAGAGTAGGGCGAATTTGAGGAATTTGCCTTCTTGCTCTTTCTCTCACATTTGGGCTCACATTTGCAGCCAAACAGGTTTTATAACAGGAAGACATTTCTTCAACCTTTTTCATTTTGCACCTTGACAATGTAGAATGACAGATTTTTCCTTTACACTCTACAATTGAAATTACATGAAGGATTCATCCCATGTGTAAAAATACTTGAGAGAGGCACTCTGATGACTGCAAAACTTTGCAAATAGCATATACAGAATTCTTTTATGGAATATGCACAGGTATTCTTTCATATACTACATTTTCCGCATCAGATCTTCATCCTTTCAGTGGATTCAGTAGCTCAGGAATCACATTTGTGCATTTCCAAAGCAGAGTAAGTATCTATTCAATACCATCAAAGGAACTGATAAAGAATTGGGAACTTCAGGACATTTTTAAAAATGGTTTTACTTGGTTTTTGCTTATCTGTTTTTTTTCTAATTAAGATTTTATTGAGTTTTCCATAAAGGAAGACTATAACCAATCAGCAAAAGTATTATCATATGAATTTTACTTTTGTAATTTACTTCAGCCAATTCATTTCTTTTTCTAATGGGCCAAGTAGCTGTAACTTCAGGTGCAGTCAATCAAGTCTTTGGGAACATTAAACAGAGGAAGCAAGAAATGAGAAGCACCAGAGAAAAATAGATAAGACTGCTAAAGAGAAAGTGAAATCCTGTTTACCAGCAACATCTGATATGCTATATACATGACAATTCAAAAGTTTTTGAAGAACATGAGTCAGCCATTTGGGGAATCATATCATGAAACTAACGAGTTTATAAGACCTCATGAAAAATGAATTAGTCTATGGAAAGCAATTCCAAAAAGGCACACACACTGTAAGAGACTTCCAATGAGCACTGCTCCCCAAGAGGAATATTCTGTTCCAGCAGGAAAGGCTGGTTGGCATGCTGGTCAGATAGCCTAGCACCTCCCCTCCTCTTATCCCAGTATTCCATACCCTACATATCCTGGTGTCATCATACATACGCCACTGTTATTGCTGCACCACTGCAAGATCCTACCTGCAAATCCCTCAAAATTTGCTTGCAGAAGCCCAGGCCGAGCCCAGGTTGCCAAGACTGGGCCACCTTCGCTTAGCATGTTTCTGCACTCAGTCACAGGTAAAAAGGAAAGAAATGATTCTCCCACCCACAACTGCCATTGCTGCTCTTAAGCTTTTGAATATAAAAGGGTGTTCAAACCACTTTGGGGAAATTATGCAGCTGAGGACATGATGATTCAAGAAATTGATAATAAAATACTGGAGACACCTAATTATTGTAGCCTGCCCCAGCCCTAGCAACTGGGATTTGTAGTTTTCTAAGTGTCCAGCGAGGTAATTTAAATCAGTTGTCTCAGATCCAGACTCAGTGTCTGTGTGTAAGATTTATCTGATCAAATGTCCAGGCTAGAACCTTTGCTACAGGTGAAAAGTTTAGGATGCAAGTCAGACGACCTATTTTAGATGTCTGTTTTAAGATGAGATGATTTGTGTCCTGAGACTGCTTGTTTCCTCCACCAGCTATAAGAAGATCTTATGGTAAATAATTCAGATGTGCATGCCACCACCATACATTTAAAGTTAGAAGAGATGAATGCATCCTATGTGTTCACAACACCAAAGCCATCACTGCAATTAATGACAGTGAGAGGATATTTTGACAGTTCTGTCAAGGAGCTGTATTTAACTACTCCCTCCTTCTTCAGAAGAAAGAAGGAGCACTGCATTGAAGCTTGCAATGCTGACCATCCTGGCCATGCTTGCAGGTTCCTTGTGCGGTTTTCATTTTATCATCTTTTGCATGAAAGCAAAATTGCTCTACATGTGTTTGCATGTGTATGTATATAAATTCATATATAAACATGCAATATATATATATGTTTACACAAATATAATTGAAATAATAGTAATGAAAAATAAATGAAGGTAGACTTTGATCTATATCTTAGAAACCTGAATATAGAGAATATTTATTATTTTCTAAAAAACATGATTTTTTTGACTGAAGATGAACAATAACAGAGGAAAATAAAAGCTTTAATTAAACACCAAGTGCTTCTCATTCTGACAACTAAAGAATTGTGAAGTTACAAAGAACCAAAGGGAAACAACATCAATCATCCTACTACAATAAATAATTTATTAAAAAATCACTGAGTAACAACAAGGTCTAAGGAGGGAAAATAAAAAAGGATAGAAAAGAAAAAAAATAGGAGCAGCAGACAGCCAATGCACAGCAGATCCCATTTATATTAATATTACATAATACTGGCAATCTCCATCACAACCATTGCTATGCCAAGAAAAACAGTCAGATGCCACATTTATTCACCTAGGAGATGAACTCCACAGCTTTTTTGAAAGCACAATGGTACAGGTTTGCAATGACATTAAAAAAATGTATTATTTTATCATGTTTTGTATACAGTTAATTACTCTCATCAGCAAACAGACCAAAAAAAAAAAAAAGAAAGAAAGAATTTAATTCTTGCTATCATGTAGCATCCCATGCATGTCCAATGCCCCACTTGGTCCCCATTTCCCAGCACTTAAAATCAACCAAAGCCATCAATGGGGAGCACAGCCAAAGTGAAGAGTAGCAAATGGCAAACAATGAGCACAGTGAGGAAAAACCACACATTAACAGCCGTGAGTCACAGTGCTTAGTTTCCTGAAAACTTCAGCTTAATGTTCAGCAGCAGTCAGAATGATAAATAGGACAGAAAAAAGAAAATCTGTGCATAAGGCACAGTATGAAATGGCAAACAACATTGTGCCACTGCAAAAATGCACATTGTGGGTAAGAAACCGCTCCATGGGCAACTATAGACATCGTTAGGGCAGCAGTGGGGCTGCTGAGCCTCTGGCCTGACACACAGGAGCAATTCATGTGTTTTTATGTTCTATAAGATCCACTTGGAAAGAACATGGGCTTAGGACAGGAGGAAACTGATATGTTTTATTTTGCATCTAAATGCTTATAGGTCATGGTTGTGCAATGATGGAAGCTTGCATGGAAAAAAACATGAATAACATAACTTTTCTCTCTTCTCAGTACATTAAAAAAATTAATATTATCACATGTAGTTATAGATATAGCTATTATCTCTCTTCTCACTTCCCACTGATGGAGCAGGAGACCTCAGATGACAGAAGTGTGGAGAGAAGTCCCATCATTTTTCCACCCCACTGCAGGATGAGGATGCTGTCAACCAAACTCAGCACAAGAATCCAGCAAACTAGCGGAGTGACAGGGCGAATTTCCATCACGAGATTGCACAGTATGATAAGATCCCTCCCTGAAGAGGTTTCATATTAAAGTGCTTCAAAAAATATGCAATTTTGAAGTTAGCTAGTGGCCTTTCTCCCATGAGGCTTTTTTTCCTAGGAGTTCAAATGCTCAGCTAGCCAGGGATCTTTTGGCAGGCTGCAGCAGCTGCTGTTCTCTGCTTTCTGCTCCAAGTCTGCAGGTGAACTGGCATCTGCTCCAGCGCGGTGGAGGGAGCTGGTGGCTATGGAGGAACAGTTTCCTACACTAGCAGGTTTCTCCAGAGGTGATGCCAGCAGAGCCCTCACCCCTGCAGAGACAATCCTGAAACTAGTACTGTGTGTCCCTTTTTTAAGAGAGAGGCTTCAGCTTCGATGGGAGAGTAAAATGCCACGTTAAGAGATTTTTCTAGGCTAATTGTCACTTTGTATCTGCTAATTACAGCCTCTCAAATTGGAGGGTACCACCCCCATGCCTCCTACCCTGCACGCTCTCTAATGTGCAGTGATGGACTGCACTTGCTGCGTGCACTCAGCTGTTTGCCTCTCTCCTTGTGCATCAAACCACGTAGTCCATTAATCATTTTAACCACTCTTCATTCTACAAAATAACATGATAAAAAATCTCAGTAATAAGAGATTGGAAAGGCCAGCAAAATCATCCAGTCTAGCCCCCCACCAGCACAGGACTCTATCCCAGGGAGTACTTTCCCAGTATGTTTTTCATAGCTACTTTGAGAAGCCTTAAGTTTAGGCTGACAATTCTTCTGCCAATTCCCTCAGCTTGTTACTGATGGCCTGGAAAATCACAGTTTTGGTTTCCAAAACCCCTCTCTCTCATTTTTTTCAACAGGACTTTTTTTGTGACAATCTTGTCAGCATTTCTTTCAACTCATTTCCAAGGGTTAGCAGTTGTGAACAGAAAGTCATCACATTTGTATTCTCAAGCCGTGTTAAACATGCTAAAAAATGCTTCAGTGGTCAAGTTTCCCCACATAAGCTTCCAGCTGCCCTCTGCGCTGAGCTGAAGGAACTATGTCCTGAGGGTGAAAAGTTCTTTTGCTTCCTCCCCATAGCAGCTCTGGGCCCTGCCAGAGCAGAGAAACTATTGTCACTGCTTCCCATACATGACAAATTATATGCAGATAATTTTTCAATACAGTAATCTATCCCTACTGAAGGGAAGTAATGTGTGACGGATCTGAAACATGTTGAAAGTTATGTATGTATTTTCAGGTATACCCCTGCAGGAGATATTATCTTATGTGCTGGTAGAACAAAACTACAAAATCAGTTCTTCATCCTTTTCTGTGTATTTTTTGCCTGCTTAAAATGATTATTACATTCATGTGGACATGAGATTTTTTTTAGAAAAAGATGTCAGGGACAAAAGGAAGGGCTTCTACAAATACATCAGCAACAAGCTGGGGAAAATGTGGGCCCACTACTGAATGGTGTGAGTGCCTTCATGGCAGAGAATACAGATAATATAGAGTTACTAAATGCCTTCTTTTTTCAGTCTTTACTAGTAAGGCTAGTCACCATGAACTAAAGAGCCCAGATGCCAGAGAGAAAGGAGGAGGACTGAGTTAGAGAGGAATGTGGAACTTCTAGAGAAGGTTCAGTGTAGAGTGACAAAGATGATTAAGGAACTGGAGCATCTATCTTATGAGGAGAGACTAAGCGAGCTGGGCCTGTTTAGCCTGGAGAAAAGAAGACTGAGAGGTGATCTGATCAATAGGTACGAATAAATGAGGGGAGAATGTAAAGAAGATTGGGCCAAACTCTTCTAGGTGGTGGCCAGTGACAGGGCAAGGGGAAACGGGTATAAATTAAAACACAGGAAGTTCCATCTCCATGTGAGGAAGAACTTCTTTCCTGTGAGGGTGACAGAGCCCTGGAACAGGCTGCCCAGAGAGGCTGTGGAGTCTCCTTCTCTGGAGACCTTCCAAACCCGCCTGGATGCCACCCTGTGCCACGGGCTCTGGGTGTCCCTGCTGGAGCAGGGGGGTTGGACTAGATGATCTCTAGAGGTCCCTGCCAACCTCAACCATTCTGTGATTCTATGAGTGTATTTACACACAATATTATTAAGAAATAATAACAACAAAAATCCCTCACTGTAGCATGCAAAAATCAACAGGAAAAAAATCCTCCTGCAGGAATGACATGACTTTAAGAGTAATATCTCTTTGCAGATTATCTATATGGAGATACAGAATATCTTTGTAGCTAGTGATGTAGTATGAAATCTTTAAGATTAGTATTTTCAAATTGGCTTAATAGGTCTAGGTGCCTTATCCCTCTTGAGATTCAGTAAAAAATCATCCACCAAACACCCAAGAGTTGCACAACGCCAGGGACAAATTGTACCTTACAAGAGGTTTCAGCTTTCTCAGAGAGCAATGCAGAGCTAGTCCTGCATTCTCCTTCTAGCTCCTTCACTAGCTTCCCCCTGCGTCTCCTTGCTGACATACCACAAATTTTTCTCTTCACTTTAGGAACAGGATAACTGAAACAAAACTGCTCAGTCAGAAAACAGAGTCTAACACTAGCCAGCTTCATGTCACATATATAGGAATATATTTTCCTGGACTTCCTGAGACATTAATTCAGATCCAACCTTTATCGCAAGTCTGTAACTCTCCATGCTCAAGTTTTTTGCTGAAAATACAAGATAGAAATTTTTGGAGTAGTTGTGGACCAAGAGCTTTACAGCCTACCTGTATGGTCTACCACCAGTGAAGGAGTCACTGTTCAACAGTAGTGGCTCTGTCTCCCCCACCATTTTTATTACCTGAAACAAGGCAGAGTCCAAGAAAAAACATTATTTTTCATATTTGTTTATTTTATTTTATTTCTGGGAGTTTGATATTATTTTTAAAGATATCTGATAAATATTTCAACAAATAACATGCAGTAAGTAATTATAAATATGATATGTAGTTATTATAAAGCAGCAGAAATTTGAACGATAAAAGCTAAAATTAAGTGTAGGTCCCTAAATGCTTTTGGTGTTTGGCATACAGTTTCAACACATGAGCAGCTGCTAGTGTAAATACATTTTACCATTTAAAGATCCTTTCAAAATTCAGATAACCAGGGAAGCATTCAATGTTCATCTCCTTTCCTGCATGATATAAATCTTCATATCCCAGAAATATCTTTCAATGTAAATGTATAAACAACAGCCCACAACAATAATAAAAGTAAGATAAAAAAGTCAAACTTGGATGCCTTAAGTAAGTTTAATGTCAGTGGGGCATAATACTTTGAGGTACAGAACAACCACAGTTTCTACTGAAAGCTGTTAGGAGAGAGAGAGGGAACTACAGGAATAAAAGGGGAGTAAAAAAGGACGGGTATATGAGTCAGCCAGAGAGAGGTTAGATTTATGAACACAGTTATCATAGTATAGTAAATAAGGCCCTACTGTGTGATTTTGTGCTTGTACAGTCTAGTTGTTCTCTTTTAACATGTGCTAAATATAGAGTAATGGCACCATCTAAGAGAAAATGAATTGATAGGCAAATAAGCATAGCAGTAGTTATGCTCCAAAAAAAAAAAAAAAAAAATCTTTGAGGACACTTGAAAACGTATTGATAGGTTTTTGGTTCATTCTGCTTGATTGGAAGTCATCAGTCCACCACACAAGGGATTGGATGGGAAGAGCTGAAAAGGGGGTTGCAAAATTTGTGGCAGCACAGGATCCGCTTGGGCATTTCCTGAATTGTAACCAAGGAGAGTCCTGACTGCAGAGCTGCAGAATACTGTTCAGGCATCCACCCAGTCTCCCCAAGTTGACTTGGGACTGAGGCAATGATGAAGGTTGAGACAGATGGAAAGAGCTAGGTTTAATCGTTAAATCAGTATTACTCTGCTCATTTCTAAGGACCCTTTTTGCCTCACCCCTTTTATGTAACTTATCTGTTACTGCATTTGTTAAGTAAAACAGGAATATGAGTTATTGATGCTCCAATGCTTCTGTTGAGAAAATACAGTACCTCGTTGAAAGATTTTGGAAATCCAAAGCTAAAAATATGCCCATCAAACATCACCAAAATAAATAAATAAATAAATAAATAAATAGATAACCTATTATTTTCAAACAACAGAGATCATATGATAGAAGTTCACATTCCCATTTGAATTTCTAATTTTCTCAGGCTTCACAGATCACGTATATCTCTAAATGCTAGGGATAATTGTCCACCTCCTATTAGTACTAATTGGGTCTGATGACTAATAGACTAACAGCAGCCTTCCTCTAGGGGATACAATTGGTAGGGCACTATAAGGTAGCTTTAATTTCCACTACTTGAATTAAACTGCCCTGAAGTTCCCTAGTCTCCAGAGCTATAAATCTAGAACCAGAAGAGCTTTTCAACCTAAATTAACAAAATTAAGATACATTTATTTTCTTTTTCATTTCTTATTTCTTGCCACCCATATCATCCTTTAGAAGAAATGACAATGGCAACGTCACCACAATTTAGAAAGGTAGAGGTCACCGTACTCCTGGGATGAGATTTACTGCTATGAAATCTCTTCAGCCATCAATAACAGAGAAAGAAAATAGTGAGATTCTGTAATTATACTCAGAAAATCAAAGAGCAGCCCATTGTACAAATCAATGCCAAATAACCCGTCAAGAATCGTTTGCATATAATCCTATTCTTCCCAAGCCCACCAAGGTGCAAGGGAAATATATTAGTGTAGTCAGAATCCCTTCTTTGTTACTTCTAAGACTTAAGATTCTCAAAGCATACCTGGGAAAATAAATTGCATTACCAATAAGGTAAACAAAATGTAATTGCATCAGCCAATTATAACATCATACAACAAAACATTTCATCTTTATCCTTTTTATTAGAGCTTTCTTTTTCAAAGACTGCCTCTCACCTTCATTCCTCCAGCCCTGTTCCTATTATTATTATTTATGATTTGTACTGCAGTAGCAGAGATACAGGACAATATTCAAACTGTTCCTGCTTTTCAATTATGAATGTATGTCACTTTTGCCAATACGAAAGGCATTTCTATAACTAGCTCCTGGAATCAGGAATTGCCATTCAGGCTTATAATGAACTTATCATTAAAAGGACCAGAAGGAGGCCTGCAGTCTAAAAGCTCTTTGAAGTAACCCAGGCATAGACAATATGTGCACAGGTCACAAGATACACAAGGAAGGTCAATGAAAGTAGGGCGTCTGGCTCTCAGATCGATGGGCCAGCAAGGAGCAGTGGACAATGGCAAGGATCTCCATGCCGCGTGCGGAGAAGCACATTCAAAATTGGGGCATTTCTGGACCTTTCCTGCACTGATTGTTTTTCTCTTGTGTTTTCCTGGATCCTTGATGAGTCATGAACAAGACCACTGCTTCAATATAGTCACCGACAGACCCCAATGCCTGAAGCATTTCTACAGTAATGCAATGTTCAGAGCAGGAGTATGGTCACGACGGTGCCAAATCAGCACTTACCATGAGCCATGAGTGCACTGACAGTTTTACCAAGGGGTATATCAGGATTTCATAAGTTCAGTACCAGGACTCTCAAATATCCATTCTGACTGCAGGTGATATTCTGATATTATTGTCAGCCTAAAGCAACACTTTCTTTCAGGAAGCAATATTGTAAACACAAAACACCATAAAGGGACTTTATTTTTATGAGGCCAGGGTAAAAAGTCAACACAGCCTTAGACGTACAGCAAAGATGTGCAGGGGCACAAGCTGCCTAAAGAGAAATACTGTTTATACATTCCCTTTTATTTATTTATTTATTTATTTATTTATTTATTTATTAAGCACTGGAACAAGTTTGTCTTTGAAGACAGTCAAATCTCAACTGGGTAAGGCCCCAAGCAACCTGATCTAAGCTGGCTCTCCTTGAGCCGGTGGGCAAGACAACATGACCTACAGGGGTCCTTTCCAACATAAATTATATTGTGATTCTGAATATTAGCAGATAAAAACCTCACCATTGACTTTTTTCCTGCATCCCCCATGTAACTACTCTGAGACCCTTCTTATGGAAAAGTAATGTGCAGATGTACAGCTACCGAAAGTACCTTCTTCGATATCTAGGAAGATCCCTGTTCTGAAGCTTCAAGCACTGTTACCCCAGATTAACACCAGTGGTGATAAGAGGTCCAGCGCAATGAAGGTATCGGCTTTTTGCTGAACTACAACTGTACTTCATGGACCAAAAGAAGGGCAGCCTTCAACTGTAAATTTTGAACTAGTTAGGACACTAAGGAAAAAGTAATCTGAAACAGAAAAACTTTGTATCAAGGCCCTGTGGTAAAACATTCTTAATTCTAATTTGTGTATGGGTTGCCTAAACTCTAAATTACAAAGAGCAGATGACAGCATCATCCTCTGAATGTTGATTAAAGCTGAAACACAGGATGGATAAGCTAGGACACCACCTACAGGGTAGTGTCTGCTTTTGGTTAGCTGTATGGAGTCACTTGTCCCTCACACAGCTCTGCATGGCCCTTCAGATACAACTATTTAACTTAAGTATATGGGGAGTCAGGGGTATAACTCACCCAGCCAGCTGGAGTTACTCATTTCATCCTCAGTCTCTACAGTGAGCAGCCTCACAGCAACTCTGAATCTCGCCCAAAGTATCTGGCACATACTATGCATGTTCAAAGAGAAAAAAAAAAAAAAGCTGAAGTGAGGCTTGCGTATAACGATATAACTAGGAGCTAGAGGAAGAAATTAAACAAATGGGGAAATTAAGTTGAACCTCAGGGAAAATTCAATAGTGAGAACAATTAGTGAGTGTGTATGGCGTCCCCTGGGGATGATCTATTACTTCTAATACTTAAAACTATATTGGACAGAGCACTGCAATTCAGGGAGCAGTTCCGCACAAGGAAAAGGAACAGACTGCTTTATCTGACATGTCTTTTCCAGGTCTAATTTCTGTGCTTATAGGATACCATGACTTGGGAGCCCTTTTCATGTTGAGGAATGTCCAACGCTGATTCTCAGTCCACTCATTCATTTGTTCATTCTTTTGTTCTCTGAAGCCTTCTGAAAGCTCTAGCTCCTGAAACCAAAACATCCAGCTTACTTTTACAGTTTTGACATTTCAATAACCACCTGAAAAATATTAGTTATTTCACATGGTGCCATTTGATTTTATGTAATAAAAACAATTAAGATATACATTTTAATGTTGCCTTCTATATCAAGAAAATAGCTAGAAAAAGAATGACCTTCAGTGACAGGCAATTTACTGGCTTCTTGCCTGGAATTCACATGCTACATTTGATAATGTTCATTTTAAAGTCACAGTAAACTGCACATCTATTCTTAGGCAGGCTGTGTTTAAATCTGAGAGGCAATGAGAGGTATTCAATTTTATTATGACATTAAAAAATAAGTACAATGAAGTTTAGGAAAAAAATAAACAGCCTTGAAAATCTGAGTGCTTGAATATTTTAGTTTATTATTTCATAAGTTATGCAACATTTTAACGTTGCACTGGGGTTCTTTCTTTTCTTCTCCCCACTCCTCTCTCCTCCCTCCAAGTGGAATAACAATTGAATAGAATTTGAAGACCTTTTCTTGTGCTGTAAGAATGGCATGCTGAAGAGGAACAGATTTCCTTGACAATCACAGCTCCACAAAGGAAGCCGTTTTACAAATAACACAGTAAAAGTGAAAAATTTTCCATACAGGGAAATAGAAATAGAAACACCTTTGAAAGGCTCCCTAAGGGTGCCTGGGATTGCATCAGCACCACCCCTGAGCCCAGTGCCTGCGGGACCGCTTTGCTTGCCCTTTGCTTTCCCTCCTGGAAAGCTCCCGTTGCCTCATTCACAACTGCCTATGGACAGCTTGGCGTTGGCTGCATGGATACAAAGGGGCGACTAATCACCTGCAGGAGCAGCTCCCTAAAAAGCGTATCCAGACAGTGTACTCCAGCACCTCAGCTCTTCCCTGCTGCCAGAATTGCCCTGTGGAGCTGTAAGCAATCAAGCATAGGGCCCTTAAGATACTATAAGTCCCAGAGCTCAAAGCAGCTCCCAGCAAATCCAGAATAAGTAAAGAGAGGGTAAACAAACCACTTTTTTGGTTTCTCCTTTGGTGACTAAACCTTCTCTGGCATAAAGACAAGTTTAACTGTAAATATCATATTGTTCCTGTTACAAGGACAGGAATTAAAGAAAATTTGCTTCTGCTAGCCTCAAAACATGCTCTGTCTCACTTATAGTTTTTACCTCTTCTTCCAGCTCTTTCTTTTTTTTCTGTTCAATTGCCAGTCTGAGAGAGAAAGATCACTAATGAACCACAGCTTCTGTTCAGGTCATTAGCTGTACCAGAGAGAAAGTTAATGAACCCTAGTATATAAAGACAAAATCAGGTTTTCTTTAATAGTTTCCATACCAAGAGCATCATTTTCTGTTAGTGTAATCCCTGGATGATTTAGTTTTGAGTCTTTTTTTTCTTTTTTTTTTTTTTTCTCCAGCCTAGTTTTGGAGGAACGGCGCGACAGAGAACATCTGGTCATTAAGTGCATACAGATGATGTTCGGATGCCGTGGAGGAAATGCCAGAGGTAGCCGGAGAGGGAGGGGAAGGTAAACCACCTAGTATAAGACAGTCTTTAGGGAGAAATCAGAAATAAAAAGTGGCAGCTTCCTGAAGTAATGTCCACAGATGCATTTCAAAAATAAAATTAAGCATCTGCTGCTTAGTCCTTTTCATTGACAGACCCCACTCCACTATTTCCCCCATAGTAGACAAGCACCTAGAAGTCCAAGATTCATCCACTCATCTTATCTGAGTGATTTAAAGACTTCAGGGTATTTATCTCTCATAGAACCCCATGGAGGTGCCTTTATTTCCATTTTACAGAATAATTAATGTTTGCCAAGAAAATCACGGTCAAGCAGGAAATTGGATGCATTTTCCCCTGGCTGCCTGCCATCCCAATCACAGAAACAGCCCTCCTCTTCTTCACAGCTCCAGTAGGACCAAGGCAGGGAGTACATCACAAAACAGCTTATCCTCTTCTAGAAATGGTTTGTCTTCAAAAGGAAACCAACCTGCTTAAAAAGTTGCAGAGATCAAAGTTGAAGCAGTATGGCAATGGGAAAGAAGGAGATTTTCAGGTGGGAATACAGCAATGAAAGTCCTGTAAAAGGTTCTGTAGGACAGAAAGCAAACCTTAGGAACCAGGAACACACACACACCAAATTCAGGAAATCTGATTCCTTGGTGTCCCAAGCAACATTATTGTTGAACCCACTTCAACAAGTTTTACTCGAGTTACAGATCTTGAACCCATCACTCCTCCTGGGAAACTGTCTATTCACCTCATGGTTACAAATCCTATGTTAATTTGCAACCTGAATTTATGCATGGACAATTTACTGCCATTGAACAATTTGTATGACTTACACTCCATCAGACAGTAAATAATGGGTATGAGGAAACGAGGTGCTGTATAATCTAAGAAACATGGATTGATAAAGAGCAATGTATTCTGCTCTTCACATTTCCAGATTCATCTATATTCTATTCCTAGGGAGCACTTCCCTCCAGGCAGGTTTTGAGGTAAGAAGACCACAGCAACGTTCACATTCAAAAGAAACTTTCTCAATGTTTTAAATAGACACTGATATAAAACAACTTGTTTCACCACTGCCTTCACTAGAAACAGGCATGGCACTGGTCTGTATTTAGCGAGATTACCAAGCTCAGAGGGTATTAAGCACACTGTGTACTATCCTGGTGGCATGTTCTCTGTGTGTTGTGTCAGCATCTACCAATGTTGAGCGTGGCTGAGGTTGCCTGGATGGTTTTGTATCACACCTGGGACCAGATTCACTGTGACAGACTGAATCTTTGTGCTAGAGAGGTGGTTTCAGCCCAGCAAACAGATCTGCTATATTCCTGTTCCAGTTTTCCACTATTACAGAACAGCTTTAAATCACGGCAGAAGCATTTCAAAGTCAATGTGTTTCCAAATTTGCTCTAAACCTCAAACGGTGTGAGCTCATTCTTAGGCTGATGGCATCGTGGAGGGGGAAGCTGGCTGCCTCTCCTCCTCCATTTCCCCACCATTTGCTTCTCTGCTACTTTTGATAATAATGAGCAAAGAAATGAGGAGAGGCTGTGGAGAAGTCTGATAGTGTTCACACACAAGCATCATTCTACTAGCATTAGTTCTCCATCAGTATTTCTCTACAGTAGCTAAGCATGGTATTTTTATCCAAAGGCAATTTACTGGTAGAGAAAAAGTAGAGCAGACAATGCATTCCTACTCTATTATGCATGAACACCCTGTACATACTGAACTTTCTTCTCTATCTTATTTATTGAACTGTCATTAAAGTCATGTCACTATTACTATTTTCCAGTACACGTCACAGTAATGTGCTCTTATCAGCTACCCTCTCTCATTTACTGATCTAAAAATATACTACCTTAACATTCTGGGGATTTCAACATACACAGCCAGGAAAAAAAAAAAAAAAAGAAAGAAAACACTTGCAGGCACAAAATACTCAGGAAAACAATATTCATGTTTCAGCATAAACATAGCCCCTCCTTTTTCAAGTAAACTTAATAGTTCCACATTGCTAGCAGAATAATTCAGTAATACCCAAACAATGGAGATACAAGCTAATTAAAACTCATGGCTACATTGGCCTGGTCTGCAAATATTTGTGAATATTTATTCTTTTTTTTAAAAAAGGAACTGCTGTCCTGAATCACATGAATTTTTTTTCTGAGTCATAAGAAAGCACATCATGTTTATGTTAGTTGCCTGAGACTCGTGCCCCAAGGCTTTCTCTGACCTGGTGAACTGAATGTGTGAGGAAACCTCCCAGGACACAGGAGCTCAGCTGCCCGTTAAATTGTTAGCTTGGTCTCTGGAATGGTTTTGGCTCCCATGTTTGGCAAACAGTAGAAACATCAGGAAACATTCCTGATATACACAAATCGAATGAAAAACTTCATGTTTTGGAGGGAGAGAATTTAATAGTAGGTTCATCCATTTGGCCTCTGCACCATCATGTAGAGTCTCAAGAGTGTTTAACTTATTAGTATTAGCCTTGCCTGATAGTGCCCTGCTCAGCTCCTGTCAGAGGAGTTGGTGGTTGTCAGACATGCCTGAATTTACTTCCTTCAAAACATTACTTAAGTGTCAGGACAGCACAACAATCAAAATGGTACCAGGCTTTTGAAGACAAAAGGGACACCGGCTTCTGGTGATGCGTCGAAGCAGGGCTCACGAGACTGCTTTATCATTCCATCGTTTGTCAGTGTGGAAGAGGAAGCATGTGGAAAAATCACTAGAATGAGTAAGGAGAATGAATAAATTAAGTAAATTAGCGTGAACAAGGCAGCTTCTAATCCAATTGGAGAAGGTGATTATACATCATACCTGGCTAAAGGGAAAAAAACACAGGCAGGAAGGATCCACTGTAAAAGCGCAAACACCACTGCTTACAGGAAATTTGTGAGCAGAGAAATGGACTCAGAACAGCATTTTATTAGCAGAATTTGCCTCAACTAAACTCTATTAGATCTAATCAGCGCAGGGGATGTTGACAGACACCATGTTGCTATTTTACAGGCCTTGTAAGCAAGGGAAGTGACTGAATATTTTTCACCTTGTTAAGCCACTTAACAAGCTAGCTGATTATATAGCATACCTTTAAAATGCAGAAGATAGACAGTTTAGTAGGAAAAAAAAAAAACTAGTGGAGGCAGTATCAATTTTAGGGATATTTGCAGTAGTGTGATAAAAGTGCCAGCTCGGGTTGCTTTTCAAACCTTAACCATGGTTTTAGTTATGAAAGTGACACCATATTAAACTTTGAGGCACTGGATGAGTTATATCTTTAGAGAAATATGCTATAATAATTAAAATAGGGATTTCATCGCAGAATGTGACTTTACAACATCTATCCCACACCATTTTGTTTTTTCACTTAGCCTTCATTTTTATTTTAGAATTTTAGTATTACTTGAACAGTCCTGATTCACTCATTGGCATAAATTATCCTAGAATATTGTGATTACTAAAACTACTAATTCACATAATTACTAGGTACTATAATAATGTTAATTATCATGATATTCATCATCTTTTTTACTATGGTAGTGCTAAAGGGCTGGGTAACCGGGTTACAATGTTCTGTGCACTATGTAAGGGATGCTGAGCAAGCAAAGCCCCATTCTGAGATCTTAACAGTCTAAATGAGAAGGCAAAAAAAAAAAAAAAAAAAAAAAGGCAATCGATCTTGTTATTTTCATTTTTTGTCCAGGAGATCTCTTCAGGTAAATGTTCATATAGCTTTAATATATACATCTCATTCAGACGCCAATTCCCATTTAATCAAACAGTTGTACATTGTAAAACATCTGCATTTTGTGATTCTCTAGGCATGGTTAATTTATGCATTTCATGCAGTACTTGGTGCAAAATAGATTTATCTCTAACTTCCCTAGAAGTAATAATAAGAGGAAAATACATGGTGTGATTACATGAGATGGCATGAGATTGCATGAGATTCATTGCAGATAGGTCAGGTGGTTGGATTTCAGTCAGGTACCCTAGTAAAAATTCACCTTTTGTAATTTTTGAATTATAACAAGGTCCATATTTTCTATGAAAAGTCATGAGCCAAATTCTCGAGGGAATTGCAGCCAGAAGCTTGTTAGATGCAGCATGAAATGGGTAAGAAATTGGCTATTGAAGATACACTATTATTTAGCTGAAAAGTTTTCACAAATCTTGAAATGATCCCAACCATAAACTCACTAATATCATGAGTCAAGCCATGAAAGCCATGAGATTGGCTTTAAAATTGTATATTCCTCTTCTCTCTCCCTCTTTTTTGTAATTTTTTTTGTAACTCTCTTGCTGTAAAAGTTCACTATTTCTTGTCCTACCTGCAGTCAACACACAGTATAGGTTAGTTTGCTACATCTACTGTTTTCACATCATTTTTTCACACTCTGACAGTCTTTTCTCAGTAAAGCAAAGCAACTTCATAAAGCACCAACATTTTCTCCAGCATCACAGGCCATATTTTTTAAATATTTTTGATCATTTTCGTTCCTACCAGCTAAACATTCTTCACTAAGTCAACGCTTTTACGAAGTGTGATGTCCTGCTTAAAGCTTTTCAGCCCTGAGCATAGGAGACACCCAACCTTCCAGTTTACAAATCACAGTTTAATATTTTCTTACTCAAGAAAATTAAGCTTCATCTCCCCATTGAATATTTTTAATGATCATTTTATTACTAATGTACTTAGAGAATGATCTCAATTATTTTGTTATTTTGTTCCTACCCACATAATGTTATTCTACTATCTTTGTTTTTAATAACTAGGGCTATTTTCTACTGTATGATGTACACTAAACGTTCATGTTTTGAAAGGCACCATGATTTTACTAAGTTTCTATGATTCCTGTTCAGTATGCCTGTTTGTGACAGAAGTATTATTTCATTAATATATTTCCAGACCACTTTTTATTATATTTGCTTTCTGGAGATCTTTTTGAACTTATGATTAGTTAAAGACTGTTTTCTTGAAAAGCTTTATTTTGGTTTTCTTCTGTTTTACTCCTATTAATCAAGACTTAGAGCATTTAGTGATTTTGGACACCCAATCCCCCTTCCACCTTCAAATTCCTGTCTAATTCTTTCCCATTGATCAGAAGCCAGTCTACAAGAGTTCTCCTCCTTCTGTTTTCTCATTTAGTATCAACTGCTGTCATCAATAAATTTGGACAAGGCTTTATCCTTTTATATTGACTGATGTTTGGCTAGTTTAAGTAAGTACCCCATCGATACAATTTCCTGTGCCTAGGACAAGCTTATGAGTTAAAGGCTCATGTCTACAGGTTTAGATCTGGCACGTAGCATGCTTCCAGGAACATAAATGCCAAGTGGTAAAGAGATACTGCTAGCCATCCCAAACGAGTCACAATGGCCCTTGGTTTTTGTTTTCTTTAGGAAAAGGTGATCTTCCCAAGTTTAGCTTCCTGACCAGCAGGCATTCTTCATTACCATAAGGTCTTGTTGAAAATAGAAGCAGCAGAAGAAAATAGAGGAGGGCCAAAAGATAAAACAAGCAAAGAGGAAGGAAAATGTTAGCGGACTTAGAGATCAAAAGATAAATAGGATTTTTTTAAAAAGTAACTTTTTCATCCTACTAAAACTATCCAGCTATTATCAGCCAGAAATGATTTAAAACATATTCTTGTTTTTATGAAATTGATAAGTCAGATGTCAAGAATTATCTGAAGCTGGAGCGAAAGTCTTGAAAGTGATCGCTGGGGAAAACAGTGAAAGATTTGGTAGACCTGATATTTTTAGGATAAGCAATATGACAGTCAGATTGGCTATGTGTTCAAGACACTTTCCATAGGAAGATACAGAAGCCTCCAAAGAAGTAAATGCAAATGTCTGGGATAATGAGCATTTTCTTCATAGCACATTAACATTCTTCTGGATCCCTAGATATTAGTCATTTCTCCTCTTCCTCCTTTTTCCACAGCCCTCAAACAAATTAGATTATGCTGTGGGTGCAGAAAACAGCTGCCTCCTTGAAAAACCAAGACTTCTCTCAACAGCTTGGTCTAGTCTCAATAGACTAAGACTAAACTGGACTAGTATCCTTAGCAATAAGATGCTTAAACTGGTTTAAAAACAATTACATTTCAGAGGGCACTGTGCATTGCGCCTGGCACTGAAGGAACAAAACACCAAGCAGCCCATCCATATCAACTTATCCAGGCAAGGTTATATAACTTTAAAGAAAATCATGCGGAAGCGTAGGAAATTATGTCCAAAAGACACTGTATATATCCATGTATGGACTTTTTATAAGAACTTGCTTCCTAGCATTTGACTGCAAGTTGTTCTAAAATGCCTGGCAAGAATGAGCAGGATCATACAGTTTGTTCCTCATGTACTTAAAGCACAATTATTTTAATTAATTACAGTATTGTAATTTCTCCAGAGGTACACAAACAATAACCAGAGTACACATATGCCAAATGGAAAACAAGGTAATACAAGAAAGATTAAAAATGCACAGAAGGGAAATTTAAGCACACAGAAACAGAAAGCAGAAATAATAAAATAGAAATACAAGAGCTAGAAATGAGCAGAGAAGGTAGCAAAGTTAGACAGAATATTTTTGGTTAGAGAGGTTCTGTCTCTCTACTGTCAGTATTCCACGTCTGCCGTCATGCACTAATGAGAGCTGAAGCCACTATAATGCTGACTCAGACACAGGTAGATGATTCATAATGAAATTGCATCTGCATATGTAAAGGTGCCGTAGCTATCAGTTATATTTTCAAGGTAAAGCAATTTAGGATCCCACATTTCAAGAAATGGGCAACTCCATCCTGAAATAGGAAAATTGCACGCAGTGGTTTCCAGCACTGCTCACACCGCTCAGAAATGCTGTTCCAACTCTCTGCAGACCCGATAGACTTTGCTGCTCCAGTTATATGTAGCTCGCACTGCAAATACAATGGTTAAATATTTTGTTTATTCTTTCTTAATTTCCAGAGAATGCTGGAATTTGAGAACCAAAAGGCCTTTAGTATCACGACAAATAATTTCATTGTTTGTTCTAGAGAAAAAATAGCATTAAAGTACATCTGCACCAGTAAATTGAACAGTGACATGGAGGTTTCCTGGGCACTGCAATTCAATCATCCAGAATGCTGAACTGCTGGAACGGTCCCTGTGATGGTGTTGGCTTGGGACAGCTGTCTGGATCCTGAACAGTTCACAGATGCAGGCTGGCACTTAGCTGAGGCCAGTTGCAACAGATAGGGTGGATGTCACCACCTCGTTACAGAGGCTAAAAAGAACCATGATAACACGCCAGCAGGACATCCAGTGAGAGCACAACCCGACATACACTGCTGGAATTGATGTAGCCTGGGCCAGAGTTCCCTGGCATTCCTTCTGATTAAGCAGGAGGGTGGCAACTCAAAAAATGTTGGTGCATGTGGTGATATACAAAACTTATTTTTTTGCTATATCCTTGCTAAAACTTATTTTTTTGCTATATCCTTGTTTAAAAGTATATGAGGCATCCAGCTAAGGAATAGGAAAAATCTTGTTGTCACTTCAATGACCAACCACAGCACAAAAATCATGAATAAAAAAGCAATGAATAGCTAAAAGGTTTGCCCATGATCTGGGAAAATGTTGTCTGATTCAGCAAATATTTATCACAACTTTCCTGTGCATCTTTCTCCTCTCTCCTCAGAGGAGGGATTAGGAAGAGGAAAATAGAGGCTGAAAAGAAATCATGGAGCAATGCACCATAAAGATTATTTCAACAGATAACAACCACCTCCCATTTCTTCAAGGGCTATAGCAGGATTCTTCATATACTCTTCTTCTTCTTCTTCAGGAACAGGATGCAAAGCACAACATGAAGTGACGCAAAGCATAACATCCCTTTCCTTGACAAAACTTCCACACGGAGACGGGAATCCAGTCTTCTGAATCAGCTTATCAGTAATATAAGGCTAAATCCTTACTCTTTATATAGGGGCAGAAATCCCAAGAAGTACCTTTCATATTCCCTTCCAGAAAAACAGTGCATGGAGAGTGCACTATAACTGCCCATATGTATGCATTTATTTATTAATGAAGTATTAACAAGGTACCTTATTGATAAGGTAAGCACTACAGATAATCATCGAAGCATCTCTTTGTGCTCTTTGGAAAGAAACACGTTTTACAACAGAAGCAAAAAATACAGAGACAAAGAGATAATAGATAAGGGAGGGGAAAAGAGAAGAAGAAAGAAAAAAGAGAGAATGAGAGAGAGAGAATGAGAGAGAAAAGAAAGGGGAAGGGAAGGGAAGGGAAGGGAAAGGAAGGGAAGGGAAGGGAAGGGAAGGGAAGGGAAGGGAAGGGAAGGGAAGGGAAGGGAAGGGAAGGGAAGGGAAGGGAAGGGAAAGGAAGGGAAGGGAAGGGAAGGGAAGGGAAGGGAAGGGAAGAGAAGGGAAGAGAAGAGAAGAGAAGAGAAGAGAAGAGAAGAGAAGAGAAGAGAAGAGAAGAGAAAAGGAAAAAGGAAAGGGGAAGGCAAAGGTGAAGGTGAAGGTGAAGGTGAAGGTGAAGGGAAAGGTCTTTTGACCATTCTTGCTTTTAAATGGGTACTAGAAAGTGAATAGGGAAGCAATTTTGCAGATGAGTTCAGGAATGCTTTATCTTATACACAAAGACCAGGGAGAAAACTGAATGAATGAAGACAGAGGGGTAGAAGTTTTGTTTGTCAGCTCATAGCTCATTGAACCCACACTCAGCAAGGATGATTGCAGATTTTCCTGAGATCTGCCAACAGACTCTACAGTCCCAAGAGGTTACATTTAAATTATTTATTTGCTACCCAGTGATGTAGCACCTCAGCATTTACCTGAAACTGCAAAGTAAATATTGAGATGGAAATTGTTGGTGTGAAGGAAATAACTACCGCTTTTTTTTTTCCTCTATTCCTATAGTTAGATAGCACACCCCTATTTGTAGCATCTGCAATGCCTTGATACAGTCCAGCAAAATGAAAGCAACATGAGAGGGGGAAATAAATCTATAATACCTGCTGTGGGTTACTGAAGTGGAAAGAAAACCCTCTTCATCTGCTTTCCTCCTGAAGCATGAACGTCTTCTCATTCGTGTAACAGATGACTCTGAACAGTGCCCTCAGCTCACCAGAAGCACAGGCTTCTTCGGGCAGCAGGAGGGGATTTTTTGCAACCCTGGGTAGGCATTGGCAGATCCTTCGTCAAACACCACAGGAAAAAAACTCACTACTGTGAAGGACACACAAACAACAATTAACTTTATAAAAGCCATTTCCCCTTTTCTTTTTACCTTTCTTATTTTTAATGTAAAATCCCCCAAATTTCAGCGAGACAACAGTTCATTTTGTTGTGACTGTGCTCATCCATGCATCTGGATGAAATGCGAAGGTGGTAAAGCATGGAGTTGATAATGCTTCACTCATTAGGAAACAGCACGCTTCATCTCCACTCAGCGATGTTTCCCTGCAGAAAAGGTGCACCAGAACATTGACACTATTTGCTAAATAAGTAGCTGGTAATTAACCGAAATTAAAGTAAAACATCCTGACATCCTGAAGAAAAACAATATTTAAAATAGAGAGAAAGGAAACCATCAATATCTAGGCAGATTTTTTGTGGAGGAGTCTGAATCTCTCTCTCTCTTTTTTTTTTTTTTTTTTTTTTGTCCCCCACTAGAAGTACTCCATTTACAGAAATATTACTGACCTCTGAATAAACTGAATAAATAGATTCTGGATAGGATTGCAAAGTGTCCCTGAGTAACCTATTTGTTATTGACTTCCAAATGGGATGGAGATGCTTTTGAAAGTTCTAGCCAGGAAAATCTTCCTAAAAATCAACCAGAAGAACAGGCTCTCCTCTTCAAGGATGACTGTGGAATGAGTGAAACTTCTTAGGCAAACAGGGATTTTCAAGATGCAAAGTAACATGTTCATTAAGGAAGTGGTTGTGAAGGACTGAGAGTGTCTATAATCAGTAAAAAGTCACTATTCATTACTCTACATATTTTAAATATTTACTAAACCAATACTTTTATTAATACTTCCAGTTACAAAAACAAATATCTATAATTTCCAGGATGTTTCTTGTTGTTCCCATTTCTCCCCAGGTGTGCAAAGTGCTTTACAAATAAATGTTTCCATATCATTTAAAGCAGTCAAGTAGAGATATTCAAGCAAACTGTGAACAAAAGAGCAGCAGTTTTGTTGCGGTAACGCAGGTTTAATTAGCACAAGCAGAGCTCTGTACCAATGCTGTTAATGTCTCTGTGCAGTTCCTGGTGCTGGACATAGCATATTCAGAACTAACAGAGGTTCAGATGGATAAACAGAGATGTCATAAGAAAGATATCTTGCATGCTGCTTCCATTATATTCAGTTCAACAAAAAATACAATCCTGTGCCTAGTTTCCTAGAGAAGGTTATTGATTGTTAAAACAAGGTTGAAATACTTTCGCTTGTTTAAAAGTGCAAGTGGAAAGGGGAGGGTATTGAAGATAGTCAAGCTGCAAACAGATGGTGCAAAAAAAGTGAGATGATTTCTGTGTTTATAAGAAATAGTACAAAAATTAATTGAATTAAATGGCAATAAGGGATATTAGAATTAGCTTTCAAACTGAAAGAATAGCTGTATAATGAAATAGATTATTAAGGGTTTTCCTCAGCTCCATATCAACACAACAAACTAGATCAGTCAGGGCTGACTGAAGAGCAGAAGGTCTCATCTTGAGCTGGGATAGGGAAGCGAGACAACATGCTTAGTTTCTACAGCGGTATGGAACACTTTTGGAGAGCAAGGGTGAAATCCTGGCTTCACTGAAATCCATAGTAAAATTCCTGCAAGTTTAACATACTTGTACGAGTATGCAAATTTAACATAAATGTGTAAAATACATTACTTCAGTGTAGGATCTCTCTTGTGGTTGCCAAAGGTAGCAAATGGTCATTGCTAAAACAAATGGATCTCCTTCTTGAGCACTTATGAAATGGGACATATTTTGTGAAAACAATCAGCAAGCCTCTATGACATTTCAATGAGACCCAATAGTTCTTGGGTTCTAGACCCCATTAATGACCCACGCTTTGATATTTTAGTCATTTTTTAAAGAGTGAACTTGGATGCAAAAAGATCTAAATAGCTGTGTTAGCAAATCAAAAATAATCTTTTTTTTCCTTTGATTAGCTAGCATTAATGTTTTTCCATATTATAAGCACTTCTGTATTCCAATCTATTGCTGTCGTGCACAGAGGAGAAAGAGCATAAATGCTAAAGCCTCCAAATACGCTGCCTACATTGCTCTTGCCAAATGCAGACGTGTGTGAGAATACTTCCTTGGGTGTATATTGAGTGATTATGATGGTGTTGGTGGCTCATTTATTTACCCCACTTGAGCATTTTTATATGCAGTCACTCAGTTGCTCTGATGTATGCTAAAATATTATGAATAATGCTGGGATTTAAATACAGACATAAAGACTGAATCCACAGGAGGATTTAAAGAGCTAATATCTACCAAGTCTATGTCCATAATTATCAGGAGAATAAGGACTTAATGCAGCAGTAAAACTAGTCAAAGTGTTTTTCATTCCATCTAAATGTGGATGAAAAATGTAGGAAGATTTTTTTTTCTCTCTTCGGACAGCAAATATAAGCAATCCAGTGGTATCGTCAGAAGAAGCAGTGTCGTATCCTATAAATATGTAGTTAGTTTCAGAAGGCTTCTAAATAACTGGAAGTACTGATCAATGAGAATACAGGCATATCAGATGATCACTAAGGCAGTCAGGCTGCTTTCATATAAATTTATTATAAATATATAAGTACCATCTTACTCAAACAGGCAAAGTTTAAGCAAAGTATAAGCAAAACATCACATGTTTTTCATTAAGTCTTGAATTTCTTCTTGCCCAAAACTGACTTGTCAGCACTCGACTATAAACTCTAAAACTTAATGAGATACTGTATTTAATTTTCTTCTATAAGTTTGTTTCCAAGAATCAAATCCCTGAATTCATGCACATTTTACATATGAATGTCTGAGCTGAAGTCAACTCAGTGAGAGTCTAGTCTTGATGTCAAATTTGAACACAAGAACTGACACGCTTACCTTTCCTCATTAATAACGCTCCTTCTTTGTCTCTTACATTTTCAGTTTGTTCCTATTTCCTTTTATACTTGGACATAATATCTCTCATGTTCTCTCTCATTTTCCTCCATTTCCCGCTCCTCTAGGCTTTGTTTTTGTTTCCTAATTTCCACTTCATTACCTTAGTCCTACTCATTTCAAAAATAGTACTGCATTTAATACTTTTATGTAAATCAGAGCAATATATAGGATATCAGGCTAGAAATACAACATGGAAATCCCTGATAAGGCAGGCTAGAATGAACATCTGTATTGCATTAAAGTCTTTTGTATTATAATAGCAAAAATATCTTATTATGTTAGTGAGTACAATGCACAGTATTTAGCTAATATACCACACTGGTCACTAATCCGACGTGAAGGTCATAGATGCATCATCTATTAGCTTTTACTATTGCTTTCTGTATTGTATTGATAACCCAGCTTCTGACCCAAACTTCTACTTGCCCATTCAGTTTGTATTGTAATTAAGGGCTTTTTTGAAAAGGGGAAAAAAAAAAAAAGAAGAAAGAAAGAAAGAAAGAAAGAATGAAGAGAAGGAAGAATTAATGCCAGTAAGACTCTCTTTTCCTGCTAAGCAGCCTGATTTATTGCAAAGTATTTGCCATTTCATATCCTATTGTTTCTTCAGGTATTGAAATGTGCTGTATCATTTTTCAAGGGTTTTAGAACTGCATTTGCAATATAAAAAATAGAACTAATAACAATGAATTTCAGTTGAACAACTGTCAACAAGATGCTCTATATTCCAAGACAGTCAGGAATAATAACACACTTGGACCATATGATCATCTTTAATTTGGAAAGCTGTCTGAAATGTAAACACATTAAAGACAGAATTCTGACCTAGTTTTATGAAGCTGAAGTGATTCAAAGTTCACTGTTTTCCTTCGTAATATCAATCAGCCTGGCTACTCTTCACTACGAAAACAATTTCCATGCAAGTAAAATGTTGACTTTAAGTAATGGGTAAGGAGCCTGATGGAAACAAAAAATTTAATCTAATTATACTTTATTCACCATTAGTCCCATCATGTTCAATGTTTGGTGTTAATGCATGCCCAATTCTCCTCAAAAAGCACAGAAGATTGCTTCCAAAGAATAAACCTTTATGTACAAGTGTTGGTACCAACTCTTTGAGCAATTATTGCTGTCGCAGTCTGGAAAACCTTTTCAAAGTGTTATTGTTGTCCTTCACTTGGAAACTGCTTAAGGTCTTATAGTAACATTTCTTTCTAAGCTCAAATTTTTACTTCAGAATCTCAAGAGAGAGGTTGAACTAGTTGAGCTTTTTGAGTGTTATGAGTGGCTAAATTTAGGGCCCACAAAAGGACTGAGAGAACTGGCATATGATATCTCAGCTCTGTAATAAATAGATTTAATTCATATCACATGTGTACAATATCACATGTATTATTACAAAGCTTAGATAACACAATATACATTCTTATTTCAATGCAAGTATGTAGCACACATTTGAAAGCTAGGATAAGTAAAGTTATAAAAAATATGATAATATGCAACAGGTATTAACCACAGATCCTGCCATGCTAAACAATTATGTTGCTGAAATAGATATTAGGCCACATCATAGAAAAAGAAGGTGCATTAGACTTCATCCATCTACAGTTCAGCAAAGTACTTCATACAGTGTCCTATGAAAAAGTATTAATGAAGGTGAGGAAGATGGGAATTAGTACAAGAACTGTGTACTGAGCAAAGAGTTGGCTAGGGGTTAAGTATCGAAAGAGAAAAACTAATGAAATTCTTCAAGGACTTGATTTGGACTGATCTTATTAATTTTTCACATAAATAGCCTTAGTTGAAAGACAGACAGACAGACAGAAAGAAAGAGCCCAATGTTTGTGATGGAAAGCTAAAAGGCATTGTCAATTTCAAAAAGAATGAGGGTACTTTACAAAAGAGATCTGTTTTGCCCTGAGGATGTGAATAAACGTAATTAAATTACATTAAATTTATAATAAAAAAGAGGAAGGTCATTTGGGACTATGAACAAGAAGTTCTGCTATTGATTAGGAACGCATGAGTTAGAAGTGACGGTGCAGTCAGGGACACAGGTGCACAAGCTGATTATAGAATGACAAGCCAGTAGGGGACGGCAACTCTGGAAAAACTCAAATGCAGTCCTGCAATGCGTCAGTCAAGGTGTTTCCAGCTGAGAAGCTGAGATAGAAAAGTATTAATTCTATTATACCAAGCCCCAATGAGACTTAATTTGTAATGGTGTGTACTGTTCTGGCTATTTATATTCAGGAAAGATATGAAATTGGAACAAGAATCAAGAAGAAACACTAAGGTAATGAGAGGAATGGAGAGATTATTAGGAAAGAGAACTCACCTTGCAGCCTAAAGAGATAAGGCAGGTGCCTGTACATCAACGAGGGCACAGACAAGGAATGCTGCACAATGTTGCTGCAACAGTAAATGCTCAAATACTGGCTGTTAATGCAGTAAGTAAGGGAAATTCTGAACTAGGTCTTCAAGTTAAAGCATTAGGGATAAAAAATTTCTAACTACTATTAATATACTGAAGCATTGAAGCCAGGTTGAAACCCTGTGAAAGGGGATATATGACATGGTTCCCATATTATCACAGGGATGGATTTGAAGATCAAGAAAACACTTCCAGCTTTTTACTTACAGAATTGCAAGCTCCAGACTTTTCCAAGGCTTAAAATTAGAAAAAAAAATCCTTCAAAATTTAAGTTCATTAAAGGAAGAGATATCATAATTTTGCGCATTGCCTTAATTATATTTTAACGGAAGTAAATTCAAGCCAAGTATTTCAGCATGTCATTCATGGAGAAAATCTTATTCACAAGGCTGCTCTATTCATGATGGAGTCTTGCATATATTCAAATTCATCAGACTTTTCTTAGACTGGGGTTCTTATTTTTAAGGAATAAATTCATAATTAACATTTCAGCAGCAGGGCACCAGTTGCAAACTACACATGTATTACAACTAAGCAGGATTTAAGAATAAAGGAAGATATTTTTAAGTGGAAGTAGCTTTTTATTCCCTCCAAAAATAATATTCACTCTATCACAAAGTTACAGTGCAGTATATACTTAAGCCTCCATCATTCAAAAATTAAAAAAAAAAAAAACAGTTCTGGGGGGAGTTGCGAGCAGTTGTTAAGTAGTAAAGGAAAAAATGAGTAGAAAGACATTTGATACATACCAATAATTATATTATATTTAGAGCTATAGTGCTTGAATTCTACGCTGAAGTAGTTCATTAACTTGTTTCATCCATAATCACATCGCAGGTTGGAAGTCAGATTCAGGAAAAACCTATTGCACCTTTCGCATTTCCAGGACTCACATCTTTCCACCTTCAGCCTCTCTGTTTAAAATAAAAATATGATCTAAGGTGATGATACACAGTCTTGACTTTATTAAAAACTACAGTGTGTTCGAAAAAGTACAGCTATCCCCTAGTAGGCACTATATGACTGGCCTACTTGTTTGCCCTGTCATTTCTTTTTCATGTATCACCACTGCAGCACATTATTACAAATTATTTAAGCACTGGCACCGTTGCTCAGAGATGTTGTAGCATCTCCATTCTTGGAGATATTGAAAACTGAACAGGGCGATGCTCCAAGCAACCTGATCTAGCTTTGATGTTGACCCTTCTTTGAGCAAGAGGGTTGATTAGATGACCTTCAGCCATCCCTCCTAGCCTGAATTATTCTGTGATTCTACCACAGCTAACAGAAAGGAATCCTGTATTAGATAAATAATTACAACATATTCACCTCAGCTGAGCACACATTTTAGCTCAGAAATATTTTAGCTTCTCTCCTGACTAAATTTTAGTCATTCATAAATATTACAGTAGAACACACCACCTGGATACTAGCTTATCACTGTTGGAGGTTGAAATATTATTATAATCTCATACCAGACCATTGACAGGAGGGTCAAGTAGGTAAATAGTTATCTTCCCTCACCTTTAGAAAAGGCTTGACCACAGTAGATATTATAATCTGTCAAAGGGAGTTTTGTAAGTAAAAGAAGTGATGCTAGACCATGATTAAAACAACAGTCTCCCACAGCAGTTGTCTCTCAGTTCTCATATCCAAAATTCAGTCAAAACACTTTTGAAAATGCTAACACAATTATAAAGACGGTAGAAAAATCAGAATTTAAAATATAGGAAGTTTATAAATATATATAATTTTGGAAATAAGGTACCTTCCTTAATGTCCACAGTTCCTGTAAAATGAACAGCCTCTAATTAGAGTTAAAATTTTTCATTCAAATTTTCTGGGTCTATTTAAATAGAGACTTACCCATAATAAAATATTATATCAGTACTATTCTAGGTATTAAATGTAATGACTTTGCAAAATTAAGAAGCTAGAAGATACAAAGCAATGCTTAGGACTGCCAGATTTATGACAGTGTTATTGCAGTTGGCAGATGGCATTTTTTAAAAAAAATTGAAGCTTGTATCAAGCAGAGTTGAAGCATCCTTGCAGTAGTCTCGGCCTGGGTGTTGCACAGGTATTAGCAAATGATGGTAATTTATCAGGAAACATCCCATGTCTCTGATGAATCAAGACTCTGTCATGCTATGGGCTCTTCATATCACTGTTGCTCATCAAGTGAATTATACAGTCTAAATCCTGGTCATTTTGGGTCTGCAAATAAGCCATAGGTGTTCTTGTGTCTATCTTTAGCATCTAGGTCAAACTGCAACTAGGATAATTCCACTCTGAAGTTATCTTGGTTTTGGCTACTGCCGAACCTCTTCTGCGCTTGTTAACAATCGGCCATTTTGGGTTGTGTGTGACATTTGCTTCCATGCTTTTTCTCTTAATCAAAAATAGGGCTTATCCTAAGCAAAACTATTAGCTTATTCTCCGGAAATGAAAGGATATAAATGCATCAATTTATCTGTGTATTTTTAGCTGTCTTTTTCTTAAGTGCTTGCATTGCTCACTGCAATCATCAGAGAGGCATCAGAGCACCTCACAACACGGGCTCTTGCAGTTTTATTTTTGTCACTTTACAGGCTAAATCCTGTAATTCTGCAATAATTAAGCTAACAAATATGAGAAAGGAAAGGTAAGAAGACACAAGAGTGGCAAACTCAGGGGCCTAACTCACATTTCTGCCCTGCTATAAGCAAAATGTCCTTTGTGAAGACATATTGGTGTGTGCTGAGATCGATCCTAAATATGCTTGAGCCCATGTACACCTGTAGAGTGGGGCAGGCCTTCTCCTAATGTGTTCATGCACCCTGAACAGGTCGTTAACTTGAGTCATCCATGTCCTTCAAACTAGAGCCAGCCAGAGCATCTCTCTCCCTAGCAGCTATGCCATTCTTTCCCTTCATTTTACTTGAAAAGCATTCACATAACTTACGTTTGCAGTCATGTCCAGTTAGATCAGTAGCAAGCATCGGACATCATGGTTATCCATTTAGCAACAAAAATAATTATGTTTTCTATGCTGGTGCACATAAACTGGAATCTCTCAAAACTGTGTTGAGGCGAACATATTTTAAAGGAACAGCAAATAACTTATCAGAGGGTCTCCCTCTCCAGAGAAGTCCTCAGCGGGATTAAGAAGTGAATAAATGAGATCTTGCTCACCAGGTGGGTTTTTGCAGGCTCTGATGTTTCATTCGTATATTTCTAAAAAGGAGGTGATAAGCCTTCAAAATTGAACACAAGTGCTCTGCAGACAGGAGGACAGACAACTGAAAAGAGAAATCCCCACGGTGCGGGATTTGTGAGATTTGTCAGAAAATCTGCATCACAATAACTGTGCTATTTCCCACAGGGAAGAAGCCCACAGAATTTCTCAAGAGAAAGTCACTTTTCCACCATTGCTACTTCAGTGACAGACAGGAGACAAATCAGGTACCATCACAGACAGGTGTCTTCTTCATTGTATATCTTGACACAGGAAAATCTTAAAGGTCTAAGACAAGAGCTTCAGTAGCCCCACTGCACTTAAGGTTTCTCTGCAGAATAAAACTGAAAGTTGAAGGGATCTTGGAAAAATCCACAGGGTGAAGAGAGCTCACTTATTTTTGGAGCTTCCTAGCAGTTTGCCAGACTTGCAGGCTTAGCACAAGTCAGTAAAAGTGAAAAATAAAGTCTGCACAAAAGGATATATTTTGGAAGGTACAAATGGAAGCAGAGATATTTTAACTATTCAATTAACTGTGGCTGCAGGATTTGCTTTGTGAGCATTTTATTTCTTAATCTACACTGCCCTTCTCTCACCTCTGAATAACTGTTAACTCTCTTCCTTTTTATCTGTCACCGAGTTAAAAAAGGAAGCATAAGGCTGTGTGAGTTGCGGGACCACCCCCGTTGCCATTGAAAGCCACTATGTGTGGTGAGAGCATTAGAGATTCAGAAGTAAATTGCAAAGTTGGTTCTGAGCACAGTGAAGCATTTAGTTGCAACTCAGTTGTGTGGAAAAAGAAGTCACACTCCAAAAGAGACAGAGAGCTTTCTCTGCTTGAAATTATTGAATAATTTATTCGAAACACAAATCAGACTATTAGAATGAAGGTGATGGTCTTCAGACAGAGGTCATGCAGAAAAGTACAGGACCAGTAACTACCTTTTTCCCTTTCATTGGCTATCAAAATACTTTGTTCTCTTAAAGAGAAGCTAGTCACAATCAATCATTTTTATATCACCTTCATTGTGCATTATTCCTATCCAGTGTAACTGGATTTGAAAGGTACTATTGCATAGAAGTTAGAAGTCATACAAAATTTCTTTTAAATAATGAAGTCAAAATGAGAATATATCACGCCAGCTCATTGAAAACTCCATTTGCTTCAAATGTGTTGCAAAAAAACAAGGTTTTATAATACACATTCAACTTTACTACACAAACAGCTGCCTGACAGAGCTCGACGCAATGCAGCCAGTGTGAAGTAGGTGACATGCAGCTGTAAAGCAAATGATTAGCTTTCAAGCACAGACTGCAGATCGTTTTCAAAGGCAGTTTGTGTAAGGACTCATTAACCCCCCAAACTAGATTTAAACACACAGTACAGTCAAGCACTGCTGGGAAATAGCTCTTCAGATTCTCACGCAGGCAAAGAAATGGTCTCGGGCTCTTTCTCCTCCTCCTCATCTCGAGAATCCTTTTTCTTTATCACCTACTTTTAACTAGTGGATTCTCCTCTCCATCCTGAGCAACGTCTTCTACTGAAAGCAGACCTCACTTAATCACATGAAGAAAATGCCTCTCGGTTCCTTGTGCTTTCTTCATCGTTACTTTTGAGAGCTACCCAGTTACAGATTGCAGAATTACTGCTCCAGATTCCTTGGCACTAGCTAGTAGAGATTTAAAATGCTTAAGCTGCTGCTTGTCCATGGTAAGCCTTCGCCATTAGCCTTGGGAGGGATCCTTATCAGTCAGCAATCTGATTCAGCTCTCATTCCCAACTTGTTGGGGTGTTTTTCACCTTGTGGGAAACAACTGGTTGAAGTTGTTAAGCTGCTTTTATGCAGGCTTAATAAGGGTTTGGATGTCTAGTACTCCTCTCTGAAAAATCTGCTGTGGACTAACATGATCTTAGTCTCTGGTAAAGTGCCAAGGGCTCTCAGAGCAAGAATTACATTTCTTGCATCATTTTTCTCTCAGTATTTTCTCTTGTATGTTTTCACTTGGTGAACAGCACATTATTCACAGTGCTTTCCAGAAACAAAAGTCAAAAAAAATATTAACGACAAATGTAACAGAATATAGGCACGTGTATATCCACAGAAATATAAATTCTCTTTTAGTCTTTGTAGGCTGGCATCTGAGATTAACTCTTTGCAGTGGCACAAGCCAGACTTTCATATATTCAGGAAATTTCAAAGTATTATAAGGGATTAGTTCATGCAAATTTGTGATAAGGACATGCTAATAATTCTCAGAAAAGAACTTATTAGCCTTAGTAAAATAAATATTTAAGGCATCCATAAAAGCTTGCAACCAGCCTGAAACATCGTAAACAATATCTGTACATTAAACGGAAGTGATCAAACAGTAAATCTGCTCTCTTGAAGACTTGCACATCTTTCTCATATTGCATATATATGCAAATATAAAGCCTTCCAAACCACATCCATACTTCTATACTTTATCAGAAATATATACACATTCCCTGCTGAGCCATTTGTAAAGGTGACCATGATTTGCAGCATGAATCTTGAGACTTGTTTGACTTTTCAGGTCTTTCCAATCCTGACTTCAAACAAGCATTCTGGCAGCCTCCACAGCTCCAGAGTCTCAAATCCCACATTTTGGTTTTATAAATTTGTACCGTGATTTGACTGACTCAGCTGATAGCTGATCAGGAAATGCCAGGAAGATACCTCCCATGAAAACCTTATCAATAAAAGCTATGGAACATGTGTGATAATGGCAACATTTTCTTTATGATGTTTCAAGATGTCCCTAATTGAATTCCCACGTCCTGCTCTTTGCACAGATTATTATATCTAGAGTATTCCTAATAATACCACTCTTTCCTGCATCTCTCTGTTCTCAGACATCCTCTACCTAACAGGAGATTGCAGTAGCTCGAGCAAAACAAAGGATCCCTACTGAGAATATCCTCCTCTAAAGATCTTCTGTATGGACATCTAAAAAGAAACAAAGTCTTACAGCTTTACTGCTGAAAGTGATGTAACCCTGTTTGAAGGTCTGCAGGTCTGCGTTTTGTTTCATGTTGCTAGTTCTCTAAAAACAGTTTGATTTCCTTGCAGAAACAGGCATTTTAAAGATTTCTTGTTCTTTGATACTATTATGAACTTTTTAGTCTACTCTTGAGTCAATCTTCAGCAATCACAAAGTAGACCAAGACCAGTGGGACTAAACACCTAGATAAATATTGAGTCAGCAGGGCCAGATTTTAATGTCTGTAGTTGTGCTGAATATCACAGTATAGCAAAAGAAACGTTCTTAGATTTCAGGCAGTTGCTTTGTGGGTTGAGGTGCTGCTCAGTATAAGTAAGATAATCAATACTGGACTCTCAATTACCATCAGCTAATAGTTTATGAGACTGGAATTATTTATGTGTATTTCTAAACAATGTTTGTACATAGACAGCTATTGCTGACATGCTTAGGAATTTCTAAGTGAATCGAAGATAAAGTCCCTCTAGCCAATACTTAGCCTTCACCAGTGAGCAACACCAGAAGTTTCAGAAACCCACAAAATCACAGGCAGGCAGGACCAAAAGAAATGTCAAGAAATGGTTTCATTCAAACCAATGTGCTCAGAAGAAAAAGAAAGGAGATAATCTCCCTCCCAAGTTAAATCTCATTCTCATCTCTGTCAGAGATAAGTCTAACACTTCAAATGTGAAGTTTAATATGCCCTACAGATGTTTTTAGCAATAACTGCTATTAAAACTTTGGACACCTTTGTTATCCCAGTGTGCTCTGGACTCCTTGGTTCTCTAACTTTGGCTAGACTTTCTTTGAAGACCTCTGCTTTATACTGTCTTCTTAAAATATCCATTGAATGCTTCAATTGGTCTTTGATATAATAGAGATATCTGTGATAGCTTTGTTCTTTGCCTGTTAAGCATGTGCATTAATCAACATTTCTTATTTAAAATAAAAAATACTTTGTCCTGAAACTTTATGGTTATGGTCTCCTAGCAACAGAAATTCCTCCTAAGAAGCCACTTGTCTTTCAAAGGGTCTATGCCTTGAACACATTTGACAAGCACTATTCCAAAAAAATTTAATCAACTGATTTCTTAATATGAGTTAAATGATTTTTTTCCCCCAGAGCTGGTAATGGTATCAAGTGTTACAGTTTTAAATCATCACAAAAAACTATCACATATCCTTCACAAAAAATAGCCACTAATTGTTATTAATGTTTATTATGACTGTCACTGACATTCACCAGGACATAGCTGGGTAAAGTGCTGTCAAATTAGAAAAAGAAAGTGTCTGCCTCTTATACCTTGCAGATTTTCATGGTATCTTGCACTGTTTCAGAAGTGTGAGGAAGAAAAAGTGGCTTCTAGTTCCAATAAAAGAAATCTACTTCCTTACCATCTCTCTGATCCTTATGAATATTCCTAATGCAATTATTATGAATAAAATTAATTTACTGAACAGCATTACCATATGCAGCATAATTCCAGCTACTCATGCTAAATGCAAATGCCAGACCTAAAAAGTGGGAGACAGAGTTTTGTACTCTGAGCCTTTCTATACTCCTCTCTGATTTATTTCTGATAATAGTTTTGTGTTCCTTTCAGGAAAATTGAATGACATGTTAAATCAATTAATTTGTAAAGAGATCTTTTAATACAGTTCCCTATGGTAAAAGCACATAGAGCTTGCCTTTGTACGGGTCACTTCCATTTCTGAAAGTTCTGTTCAAAGAACTTCCAGCTTTTTGTTTGAAGGGATCCAGATTTGCATCAGTTTCAAAGGTCAAAGAGAGGAAACTGGGGTGAAGTTGTGACAGACTGATTTTAGTTGAGGTGGAGCAAATATTCCAAAAAGAAGCCTGGGGACATAAGTACAAGTTGGCAGAGAGACAGAGGTGTTGATATAGGTAGAAACAGAGGTGGGGTGAGTGAGACAGACAGAAACCCAGGTAGGCAGATGTCCTTGAGTTGAGCAACTGGAGAAGAAGGTATGTTTGTGTTAACAGAAATGGGAGACATGCCACAAGCAAAGCAGATCAGTGGAACTGTAAAGGAGGATGGTTAAAAGGGCAGAGAAATTACCATGGAGGCGGAAAGGGTAAGGCTACGAGTCAAAAGTGTGTATGAGCAGTGCTGATGGGAAAATGGACAAGACTAAAACCCAGAATGTTGCTTTTCTCACTGAGACTCCAGAGAAAAAGTTGGTGAATCTGAAGATGACTATCTAAATCAGAAATTAAATGCCATGCAACTAATGTTTAACAGATAGCCATGACTGTCTATGAAGTATAGGAGAAGCACCAAATTCTTTTCAGCTGATCTGCTCAGGACATTGTCCTAGAGGCCAAGCATCTTCCCAAAATGAGTGCTTACAATGGGAAGCCACTCATATAAGCTACTGCTGCTGCTATTTCAAGTACAAATGTATCTTTGGGGACATTCTCCGTACTGGTCTGCCAGAAAGGCTGCAGAAAAGCAGACAATATCAATGTTCCCCTGAGAAAAATATTTCTCAAAACTAAATAATCCATTTCCAGTACTTCCTGAGAACCAAGAGAATTCAGCAGGTTCCCCGAAGTATGCAGAAATCTTACATTACTATGCTGTAATAACAGAATGACAAAGGAAATCAAAGGGTGATTTCTGCCTCACACAGCAGTGTGTAGTGTATTGAGCATGTATAGGGTAGAAAATGTAATCAATATAGACACTAAGACAAATAAGGAAGAACACAGAAAAAGATCTTCCATCTAGAACCAGGTGATTTGATTATTTAGCTCAGCATGGGATAAGAATTTTTAAGTACCATAGTGAAGCTTTCCAAAAATTAAGAATTTAAGTAGCTATCCTATGTGTCTCTGCAATTTACTGAAGACTACAACATGCTGAAAGAATATAGGCAGCTAAAGCTGGTTTATAAGTCTTTAATTTTTTTTCTTTTAAGAAGGGATTCCTGGTGAGGATTTTGAAATATGCACTATATTTCTGTTCTGTCTGCTTTTATAGCCTTTCCACCTGACATACAAACAATTTGGATTTTTCTATTGAGCTGAGTGGCTGCTAAATGCTTGATAGATGAATGATGATTGCTCAAGTGATTTTCTACTAGACTCAGAAACAATTTTGACTTCCAGTTCTTTATATATTCACTTTCCATGTAAATCTTTGTCTCATTGACCCATCTGACCCATTATCACATCACTACCTGTTCTGTCATAAGCCTGACTTACAAAGATGAACCTTTGATAGGAAGATGTGGGTTGATGCTTTTTGTTCAATCTTGCAGAGTATTTACCACTTTGAAACAGACTTTTCTATGAACTTTAAAAAGGCATTCACACCCTTGTTGATATATGTAGTATTTTATAACATGTAACCAAAATGCTTTTTCTTCCCAATGAGATAAAACATCTGCAAAAACAAGGATCTATTATAGTAAAAAATCTGTCACAGCTTTAGTTTGAATAAGTATAATTAATCTTTTAAACACTATTTTTGTTCAGTTGTATTAAAACCTTAATTTAATATGTATCAATACTTGTCTAATGAATTTAAACAACAATTTTTATACCACTAAAATATAGAACCAAATCCTACAAAATGATTCGGGATAGTTCTAAATGATTACAGCATATCACTTCTACAAAACAAAAATCTACAAAGCTATTCAAGGCTATCTTTATTGGAAATGGATGAAAATAGACATTTCTAGGACATGATTCATCCCTTCCTAAAGGGATATCTAAAATAGGTTAGATGAATGAGATCCTGAAGTCGCCTATTTCTGACTAGTGACTGTTCAGAGTTCTCTGGGAGACTAGATAGATATGAGTAACCAAACAGATGACATCTAAAGTTAGGCTCCTTTAACCTTAAATAATCACACCCTCTGTGTTCAGTTTTGGTAAATAAATTAAAATTAGGTCTCTCTGTAGATCTCATGCTATCTCTTAATATTTTTAATAAATCTATTTCTTGTTTGTGTGAAATCACACCCAAATACTTCAGACATTGTGATTTTTTTTTGCAAACACTACACAGTACTGAAAGGTCAGCCAGGATCTTCAAGCCCAATCCTAGGCAATCATATCATAATCTCTCACACAAACTGAGCCGGCTTTGTCTTAAGACACCTCCAAACATTTCATTCACCGCTCAGATGGCAAAAAGCTCTTCTAATTTCCAGCCCAAACATATTCTCAGAACAATAACATCTATTTGATTATATTCCAATGCTTCAATTTAGCTTAAAAAAAAAAAGTCTCTCACTTTTAGGTGCAGAAATTAAACTCATTTCACTAAAAAATCCTCTTGGAACAGCTCAGATTTGGTATCACTGTCACCAGTAGGTTCCTTTCTTTCCATCCAAACTAGAGTGCCATTCTGGCTACCCAGAAGCTCTTTTCCTCCTTGAAAAACAATGCTCAAGATTCATTCCTTCAGAAATGCCTAGGAGAAATCTACTTACGAAGATACCAAGGTTGAACAGCATCTAGACAGTCATTTAATTTTGTCATATTGCCACAACAAGAACACTCCTATTAAGGGTTTGAGTGGAGTTAACAGTTTATTAAACTTAAAATAACATAATTGTCACTGCCCAAGACCATTAAATATTCATATGCAGGAAACACATTAACGGATTCAGCCATTAATATTAAATAACAATGTACATGTGATAGATTAACTCTACCAGTCAATATATCAGTGTATTTTAAAAGCACTTTCACCATCTTCAAAGTAGACTCTCATGCTTATTCAAAAATACTCTCAATAAATTAAATATTCTATTATTTAATTTTCTCTTATTAGGCTCTCAGGAGTTCCCATGCCATCAGGGAGTGCACTAATTCATCAACATGACCTCAACACAGTTAGTTTTGTTCATTCTCCTGCTTATTAGATAGCTACATTTTGTCCTCTTTCAAATTAGTGGGGAAAATCTGCACCAGTATAACATCTTTTTCAGCTCCAGTCACTGCCAGAATCCTTACTAAGACCTTCAAACCAATATATTACTACCTCCTATATTATAAGGAAGATCCCAAGAAAACCAAGAGAGATAAAGACTATTATACAATTTTTTTTAGTGACTTTTATGGGCAGAAAGATTGGAGGGTGGAGAGAATGGAGGATCAGAAGAATGGGGAAAGACTGTGATTTCATTCTTGTGATTGTTGTTAGTTATTTTTGTTCACTCTCATCTTATACCATCTCAACAGCCCAGGGTCCAGGATCTACTGCACACACTCAGTGCATTTCCAGAGGCCAGTGCACAGCCTAATTTTACACCAAGCAGTAAAGGAGTACATGCCTTGCCTTTCATAAGCATTAACTGGAGTCTCTTTCTGCTGTATTGCCCTGCCATACTGTTACTCTAATGCAGTTATTTTCCAGCATCCCACAGAGACGGTATGGAGAATAGGACTACTTTCAGCAGTGTGGCACATTAAGTGATCTTTATATATATGAGAAGTGAGTGTAGGGTTTGTCCCTTTCCTGAAGGTGTATTTAAAAGGTACATTTTAAAGGCTACAGAAAGGATTTCTAGTCATTCCTAAGCTGTAGAGTTTCTGGCATAGGCATCCATCTCTCGGATAATATCCTGCTGATGGCTATTATGAAAGGAATACTGACGTCCAAAACACTGCCTTGTAGAACTGGGTCAGCAGTGCTGGCCAAAACAGAAATTGCCCCCATTTCTGGTACCAGACTGGATTTGACTGTTACTGCTCCCGGAAAGATCAAGGTAGATAGTAGATGCTATTCTGGAAAGCTCTAAGGGTCCCAACAGAGATTTTCTATTTATTTCTATAGCTGCTACAGCCTGTGGCCAAACCCTTTACTTCAGTGGCACTTGCAGGCAGCCTGGCTTTCCAGGACACCTAGGAGAGGCAGCGGAATCGTAGCCATCCTGCTGTCCTCCAAAGGTCCATCGTCCTATCAAGCTACACATCTTGGTGTTACCTAATGCCAACATGGCCATCCTGCTTTACACCACCACAGTATCGGGTAGCTGGGGGAGAGATTGTGGGACATGGTAAGTAAAGGCCATGTCTTTGATATTCCTATAAACATTTCATGGGGGTCAGAGAATTGAATTCATTATTTAGAAAAAAATACAGATTGAAAATCTAGTCTCAGAAAAAGAGTTTCCTCATTCATTCCAAAATCAGCAATCAAGAGGCACCACCTCCTAAGGTCTCACCTTCGCTTCTGGTCTCCAGCGCATATAGACTACTTATTGAACCATGACCATCATTCAGTTCTCTTATTTGTTTCACCCTTCTTCACCAATGCCAACTGCAACCTGTTATGACAGACTGTGAACTGGACACCCATCTGCCAGAAGATGTCTTGGTTTATTGCCCTGTTCAGTGGTCACACAGATTAGAGCTATTTAATTGGCATTAAAAACATCTTACACAGGGAATTTCATGCTCAGTCTAATTTTCCCCACAATGTTATTTCCAAAAAACACGTTATGATTCACCTTGACATAGGTTCAGTTTAACCCCTGACATCCCAAAGGTAAAGCACCAATGAAAAAACACAAAAGCAGCCACATATGTCCTTTGATGGGAACACAGAAACTTTTAATTGGGGGAAAATGCTGCTTGTTTGATTTTTTGTTAGTATTTTTGGTTGCACAATTAAAGATTTTTCTTGCTTCAGCAGTTTTCCCTGCTGATTTGTGGGTGCTCATAGAGACTTTGCTGCCTCAGCAGCACCTGAGATCAGAGGTAAATCTGTTTTAAACTATTTGGTCTATAGAAAAGCAATCTGAGCATTGAAGCTGAAATTGTACTAAATTTTCTCAGCTGTCCATAACCACACAGATTAGCTGTATGTGGACTATGCTGTGAAAAAAAAATAAAAAATAAAGAAATAAAGACAAGGGAGAGTGCATTTTGATAGGTTTCTGACTAGCGAGTGCACACGACTGACTTCAAAATGCTGTAACAAGTTATACACTGTTTAATCTTAGACTGATTTTTTGTTGTTGTTTTTCTTCTCTCAGCTCTCACCATACTGCCTAAGAACAGTCTGACACCTTTAAAACCCAATTATCAGTATCTTCCTTCATGATTACCCCCATCTAAACTATAAGACTGCTCTAGGACTCAGATGTTCTCTAGAATAAGTAGCACAGGTTGTCTCTGAGATATTCAGAAGTAAAGAGAAAAAGACAGATGTCTTCTTGTGCAGCAGAATGAGAATGATCTGTTTGACTATACATTTACTTCTGTCAATCTTCATTCTTTCTCTCTGCATTCGAGCCATATTTGTACTCCCTTGGGTGTCCCACATGAAAAATCTCATCTCTTCTGGGAGCACGAAAGAACAGCCTTTGAGTTCCTTCAAATGTGAGGAATCAGCAGCATCTAATCTGAGAAGCCATGGACACATCTCTCCTGGTGCTGGTCCTGCCTCTTGATCAGGACAGGGAGCTGCAGTGCTTCTTACACCAAATTACATTACTTCTTCTGTGGTCCTCAGGATCTAATGAAGGTTTTCAATAAATAACAGTAGGCTTTCAGACCACATAAAATATCTATCATAAATATCTAACCATTAAACAGAGGACTCAGAGAGACTGGGTATTTGGATTAGTTGTCTGAGATCAGAAAATGCCCAGTGCCATAAAAAAAACTACAAATGCTTAGTCATTCTCCAAGACCAACCTTGGTTTTGTTCCATATTCTCCATACCATCTCTGTGAGATGCTGGAAAATAACTGCAATAGAGTAACAATATGGCAGGGCAATACAGCAGAAACAGACTAGTTAATATGCATTTGATCAATAGGCAGTCTTACTAAATTTATACATGCTGCAATAAAGTGTTTCTTAATTTGAATATAACTTGTACAACCTCCCTAAAAAGGAAGGCTTTGAGCCTAAAAAAGGCTTATATGCACAAAATCAAAAATTGAAGTTGCACCTCCAATAGTTACCTTCCTCTTTGCCCTGACATATTTACTGGAGCATCAAATTATAGCAGCACCCACTATATACACAAAATGCAAACCATTAAATGCATTCATCTAAAATTACAAAATGTTCCATTTTGGAAAGATTACTGACTTCCCAGTTTTTAACTTTCAGTGTAGTTTTTAAAGAGAAAAAAATATCATTTCTATTTATGTTTACAAAATCATGACTGACCTCAACACGATGGTTTGGAATCGATTACCTGTTTTCAGTAAAAAAAAATACCGGTTAGAAGAACTAAGAGCCACCAAATGATAACGGTTGGAAACAGGTTCAAATCCAAAAAGCAGAAACACCTGTCTCACAGAATCACAAAATGGTTGAGCTTGGAAGGGACCTCTGGAGATCATCTAGTCCCTCTGAATGGCAGCACAGCCCTCTGGAGTGTGGGCCACTCCACCCAGTTTGGTGTCATCCGCAGACTTGCTCAAGGTGCACTCTGTCCCCTCATCCAAGTCATTGATGAGCAAATTGAACAGCACTGAGCCCAGTACTCATCCCTGGGGGACACCACTGCCACTGGTGTCTCCATTAGTAAAGATAAGATATAGACTAGATGGACCCTTGGTCAGAACCTGTGAGGTTGCCCCTACATTTTTAGGCAGGTTTCCAAGAAAAATTTGAGTACATATGAGTTACATATTACATTAATGCATATGACATATTATGCATATGACAAAATGCAGCTGACATTCTATGAAAAACCTGAATGTATTTCTTGAGTGCCAAGGATTGACTTTCTTGAGCATAAATGTATTGCATCTTCCCTCTATCTTCCCGCTAAGAAGAGCATTTCAGTAAATAGTTGCACCATTAAAAGCAAAAGAATCCTACCAAACCTTCCACATATGTTCTAAGCAAAGCTACCTTTCGCTTAGCATAGCATTAATATTTTTAGACAGTAATATAACCACTTCGCAAGGTAATAGTTGCCAAAATATAATGCATAAAATAAAACATATCCTCTCTGATACAAAATCAATAAAAAATACTTAATATATAAATTTGTATGATAAAAAAAAATTTTTTGATTGATTATGTGGACACACTGCATCCCAGAAGAATTATCCAAGCAAAGAAAAATATTGAACAATTATCTTTAATTAAGAACAAGAACCCTTTCAGCAAGAAGCTGATCCTGTAAAAACAAATAAATAAAAGAGTTTCTCTACTGAACTATGGGGCATTGCAGTTCTTTAGTCATTATTAAAGTTTTGAGGCTTACTTGAGGCCATAAAGATACAGGGTAAAACCCAAGAGCAATGTAGTTCTTCAGACATTGCTTTATTTATTTATTTAATCTTAAATCCATTAATTGAGTGGGTCCAGCTCACCTTTGAAAACATATTAAATCAGGTCAAGGAAAATAAGATCAGTCCCACTTTTCAAGAATATGGCTACTATTCTTTTCAGACTATATTTTGAAATCCTTACTCCACTGGTCTCCAGTTGCCCACAAGCAGTATCAATAGACTCCTTTGAGGTTGTAGGCAGCCTTCAGGAGGCAAATCCTGGAGGGAACAGATAATGTTGCAGACCTCTTGCAGACAAAGACAGCAGGGAATAAGACTCATACGTAAGGGGCCTCTTTCTGAATGTGTTATCATTATTACCTCCACTATTTCAAGGGAAACTTCCTTCTCACACAGCAGAATACACGTTCCTACTTCAAGACTACATGTACACCAAGCTTGATGTTTTTAAACAAGACTGAGTTACCCAAGCATGAAATAGCTGAAACAATTTTCTTAACAGCTGAAAAACACTTGGCTAACTCAAAAATAGCTGAACCAATTTTCTTCAAACTTTCCAATGCAGTACACCTTTGGACTAACACTATGCCTGCTAAATTTCTTCCCTTCACATGCTTCTTTGCTTTTACCTAGTGACTAACAAGAATATAAAATAAGAATTAAAGATCCAGTCTGGCACATACACAAGTACGTGATTAAAACTACTGGTACAATATTGAATCAATGTTGGTAGGATCACACCTAAGAATCTTAGCAACATTTCAGCTTCATAACAGTGCTGTATTGACCCTATAAATATGCAATAAGGTAAAGTACACTATATTTTATAAGACTGTAACTTTTCATGAGGTTCTCATATTACTCTAAATAATACTCTAGGGCAAACTAGTTGGCTGAATTCTCAGCGATTGCTTTCTAAATTTGCTCTTAGTTGCTATTCCACATACAGCTGTGCATGTAAATTGGAAATGGTTTTATGAGAACAAATCATGTGACAAGTACAACTCAAAATGGAACACATTTGTGCATGCAATCATTCTCTAAACTGAACAAAGAATGTTCACAAGTCAAAAAACACTTTTTTTTTTCCCAAATAAAAGGGAACATTTTAATTCACAACCTGTCAAGCTTTCTTCCAAATCAGCACAGGCATGAGACCCATTTTATGTTCATACCTGTGATAACTAAACTATGTATTATGGCTTTATCTTCCCTTTGCTGTTAAAAACAGTCATCTGCTTTGCACAGATCCAGTGACACAAAGTACGCATACACTGTGAAATCCTAATCACTCTATGCTACAGTTTTAAAAGCATCATTAAAAAAAAAGTAAAAATAATGATATTGGATAATTAGAATGAATTTTATTGTATAGACATTATTTTATTCTATGTTCCTTCTCAGTCCCTCTCAGTTTCTAAGACCAATGAAAGTGCATTCAATAATCATGTTAGTAAACCACATCTGGTGTTATAGGTGTAAGAGTGGAAAACTCTAATCAGGTATAGACACACAAATTAATCTTGACTTCCAATATTGTTCTTCCACTAGCTCTGCCAAGCAGGAGTGGCCACCATCCTGGATTACGTGATGTGCATCAGCAGAGCATACAATAAAATAGACATCAACAATAATTCCCAATCACATTGACTTTACTACTAAGTCTGTTTTAATAATTTGCATTAGCTCTCCCCTTGTGTTGTTTAAAGATGTAAACCATTGTGAGGCCATTTTATTCCACATGAATTTACCTTCTTGTGTAGACAGAACTAGACTATGCCTAATCCGGATGGTGAGAACTAATGTAAACCCTTTACTTCTAGGCAATATTCCTCCTTTGGCACTATCTTCCTTTATGCTACTGTGACTCCCATAACAATATGAATTCCTCCTAAGGATTTAACAACAGGGAAATATCCTAGAGATCCAAAAGGAGGCAAGAATTCCATTGATTCTTCTACAAAATAAAGTCAAAATTAAAAAGCCAAGTGAATGTTATATCAAGTATTACATTTTTTTTTTTACACACCTTCTGTAACCGATAAATGTCCCACATAGGCACAAGCATATTCCATTTCTCCCCCAAGCAAAGGTTTGTGCATAAAGTGCAAAGGAAGCTATCATATTTCTAAAATAAAACATATTCCATTGCAAACCTTTCTTGTTTGTCTGTTTGTTTGTTTTCAAATCAGGAAGTTAACATTTCATTTTGGTGCATTTGCTTAAAATGAGAAGTCTCATTTTGTGCCCTAAAAGCCCCATAGTCAGTTCAGGTGACTGTAACATTTATGGGATCTGTTTGGTACTATCTTTCTTTTTTTTTCCAACCTGCTCCTATGAGATAGTTACCCAGATTTATTAACCAAATTTGCATACATTTCTCTATAATCCAGCAAGTACTCCTCTTAAGAGACTGAGATTTAATCATTGCAAGGTCAAGATATACTATTTGTTATCCAATAAGCTGAAATTCAATCTATGATCAGCCACAACTGTTGCAACTATTTTCTTTTTTCAGCTATTGCAAAAATTTCTCAGTAAGCCCTTCACAATGTCATTGCACATAATTCCATATCAACTACTTTCTTTTATTGGCAGTTTCAATAAAATGACTGTTAAGCCTCAAAAAAAAACACCCCACTTACTATTTAGTCTAAAGCCCATTTTCTCTCAAGCACTGGGCCCATTAGAGAAACAGGTCACACTCACTCAAAAAAGTTTGTAGAGCTTATCAGAAATTTCAACAGCAATAGGTCTATTTCAAAGGCATCACAAATTTTGGAACACTGTTTTTTCACACTGATTTGAGATCTAATACCATCATCTTCATTTAACATTACCAGGTATTCCACAGTTTTCAACATTGTATGGAAAAAAATAATAAAAAAAGTTTCAAGCTAAAGTCATTCCTAGTGACATAGCTGTCTGGACATATTTGTAAACATAAATATTTGTAAACATAAATTTTGAAAGTATGCTTTTAATGAAAGCAATTCATAGCTTATCATCTACAGCTTGAACTTGAAGTCTTAGACTAATAAGGCTGGAAGGAACCTGAGTAGATCATGTAATCCTGCTCCCCTTCACAGAGAGGATCAATTAGGTCCATGACCTTACTATCACAAGTAAGTATAGGTTGTTCTATATACAGTGCTGGAAATGCCACAGTTCTCCTGTAATCTCTTTAGCACTCGTCTTTACCAATGGCAAGTCATACTTTCTAACTCAAATTGCCATTCCTGAAACTCAAGTCCATTACATTTCCCTAGTCTCTCTGCAGACTACTCTCTTCAACATCTCCCTGTGTATTTGAAGACTGTTATCAGGGTCTTGCCTCTGCCTGCTCATCTTCAGATGAATCACACCATATTCATTTCTTCTTTCTTCTTTGGTCATGTCCGGAGGCCTCTGATCTCTTCTGGAAGGTGTCCAGTTGCTGCCACTCTTTTTTTGAAAGTCAGTGTTCAGACTGGGCACAGTCTTTCATCTAAAGCTTTAACAAGCTTGAGGAGAGTGGAGAAATAACTTCACACTTTTTCTAGAATGTATTCCGGTTTACACATCTTTTTCATAACGACATGAAATAAACCAAAAATGCACCTTCACCCCTCGATCCTTTTATGCAGATCTGCTAGAAAGAACCTTTCTCTACCCAGACAGTCTACATCTGGTTTTGTGCAACTAATTATTCCTATGCGCAGCACATTTCATTTATTCAGCAAGATCCCATTTTTGAGGACTATGTCACAACTTGCCAGTGCCATTTTCATTTGCAGGCTTATACCATAACATACCAACAGCATGCTACCATCTGAAAATTTAACAAGCATATCTTCTATTCCATCATGTAATTTTTAATAAAGACTGGAGCCAAAGCAGACTCCTATTATTGCAGAAATAATTTGAAAAAACTCTAACTAATTTTTCTTGTGCAGCCCCAGCATTAAAAAGCATTAGCTTCTTTCAGCTAGTGAAGGATAGAAGAGAAAATTAGAGTAATCTAAGCATACACAGGTAGGCTTCTCATCAAACAAAGGTCCAATAATTTAAAGAATCACGAAGAAGCATAAGTTCACCATGTGATATGTTACTCGTCCCATTTTTTTCTCAGTATTCTGAATGCGTAGAAACAAAGCCTGATAAAGTATATCCCAAAGCAGATCTTGTATGACGGTGAGTCAGTCAGTGTTAGATTCATTATTGGACCGAAATTACTTGAAACAGAACGTGCTTTTGAAGAAAGCAAAAAGAATAAGAAAAGCAAATGAATGATTCAGTATATTATCTCCTCAGGCTGTAATATACAAAGCTGGCAGCTTCAGCTTTACAAGCACTTTAATTTCAAGAGACAAAGGTCTCATTTCTATTATTATTATTCCACTCACTAAAATTTACATTTTAACCAAGAAAGACCCTCTGTGCCAACTGATGTCAGAAGTGACCAATTTATATCCATTAAAAAAAAAAAAAAACGTATTAAGAATAACGGTTGAAATCCTGGCCAGTTCAAGTCAAAGGCAGCTTTAGTCTCAATTCCTGCAGAGTGCACACAGAGGATTTGGTATTCTGTGTTGCACAATTAGACCAATTAAATTCTGCTCCTCTGCTAACAGCAGTTAATCTTCTTGTGAATACATAAAGGTAGAGCTACACAAAAACCTATATATATACTGCTCATCCATTAACATGCAGTTCATAATTATTTTAATACCATTTCCCTTAACAAACTATATTCTTACCAGTTTTATCATATCAAGAAATATCTTTTAGAGAAAAAAAGAGAAAAAGAACTAGGTATCTAGTTTTTTTATTTTCATTTAAATAGGACCTCATTTAAATTGTGGCATCAGGCAAATATGAACACAGTATTTAGCATGACTGACAATATCAGACTGGTTTTGTTCCTCAGTTTTGCCGATAGCTAAGATGTAGAAAGTCAGAATACACAGAAGAACCCTTAGCAAAATCATAATACATATGAATTTCTGCAGTTTTGTTGAACCAGCAGATGCTGTCCGTACAATATAAGATAAGATAGAGCACTCCCAAGACAAAGTGCTGTAGGGTTCATATAGGTCCTAATACAATAATCTTGTCCAACTAAACATCAATAACTTACATAGGAAGGTGTTATGGAGCAAGCAGGAACATCTTGTGTCTTTGTGTCTAGCCATTAGCTGCTACATTTTCCATATCACATCACAGAAGCTCAGCTTTAATATTATCTATTGAAATTTTTGAAGATTTCCTTCGTTTTAGACACAAATTCTTCTCTCATATAAACCTGATATCACATCCCACTCCCACTCCAATCACCTACTACGACTGCATGAATGTTGTAACAAATTATGGAATAGCCTAAAGAGTTTGACTTTAGAGTAGTCCTTTGAAATACAGAAGTATTAATTTATATTTTACAATTGAAATACTGAGAACAAACCTGGAGACACTTATCTAGTATGCAGAATGAAAATGCTCCCTTGCCTTCTAGAGCAAACACAAAATTATGATGTTGATGTCATTCAACAGGGCCAAGTGCAAGGTCCTGCACCTGGTGAGGAATAACCTCAGACACCAGTACAGGCTGGGGACCGACCTTCTGGAGAGCAACTCTGCAGAGAGGGACCTGGGTGGACGACAAGTTGACCACGAGGCAGCAGTGTCCCCTCATGGCCAAGAAGGCCAATGGGATCCTGGGGTGCATTAAGAAGAGCGTCTCCAGCAGGTCGAGGGAGGTGATCCTGCCCCTCTACTCAGCCCTAGTGAGGCCACAGCTGGAGTATTGTGTCCAGTTCTGGGCCCCACAGTATAAGAGGGATGTGGAGCTGCTGGAGAGAGTCCAGCGCAGGGCTATGAGGATGATCAGGGGCCTGGAACATCTGCCCTATGAGGAGAGGCTGAGGGAGCTGGGCCTGTTCAGCCTGGAGAAGAGAAGGCTGGGAGGGGATCTAATCAGTGTTTAGAAGTACCTCAAGGGAGGCAGTGAGGAGGATGGTGCTGGCCTCTTTTCACTGGTGGCCACTGACAGAACTAGAGGTAATGGCCACAAACTGAAGCACCAAAAGTTCCGCATGAACTTAAGGAAAAATTTCTCAACAGTGAGGGTGACAGAGCTCTGGAACAGGCTGCCCAGAGAGGTTGTGGAGTCTCCTTCTCTGGAGATCTTCCAAACCCGCTTGGACGCAGTCCTGTGCCACGTGCTCTAGGTGACCCTGCGTGTGCAGGGGGATTGGACTAGATGACCTCTAGGGGTCCCTTCCAACCCTAAGCATTCTGTGATTCTGTGATTCTATGCCATGTAAATCTTCCTCCACTGGGCGTTTCTCACATAATTCAGAATAAAAATATGTTTGCTCATGTTTGCAATTCTACCATCTTTGGGGGAAACCATGATCTGCAAGTAGTATTTAGCCACTTAAATCTCTAAATCTGTCTCCCACTCAGCTGAAGGTAGAAAGTCATAGGGCTGCAAGTAAAGGACAGTATTTGGTATTTCAATTTTGGGATTCAAAAGTCATTCCAGAACTAAGAAACGAATATGAGTGTGAAGCCCACACTGAAACTACTATAGACATTGAGATCTTTCAAAATTTAGCTCCAGGTATAAGTAATACAGTTCAGGCCATACCAGTTTAATAATTCAATGCCTTAGGTATTTCTGTGGTGTAACTAATCATTCAGTTCCATCTGTGGCTCAAACAGAGCATGGTATTGGCATAATACAAACACTTGCGCTGTTACTCTAGATATCCACTCATTTTCAGTCCTGCTAGCACCTAACAAGGATCATAAGAGCCTGGCTAAATCAACTTCGATAAAAGTATTGCATTAAAAAAATAATAGGAAATAAAATCCTCACTGCTTATCCTAACCAAATTATAATACATCATGTTTACATTTTATGCATTTGTGATAACTGGCCAGAAGAGAGCAGAAGGAAAATGAGCTTTCTATGTACAGTATATTTATATTGAAGGAGTTTGCATTATTTATAACAATGGACCTACCAATACTATGAATACAAATCTGTTTGGGTTTGGGTTTCTTTCATAAGGAAAACTTGGATATTGTTTTAAAACACTTTTCCAGTAGCCCTATGAAAATTGTTGAGCATTTCCATTCACAGAATTACATTTGTAAACTTCATATATAGATTGAAAAAGCATTGCTGCTTAGGGCATATGCTATCTGAGGAAGAATCTGTCTTTTTATATCTATTTATACAGTGGTTAGAGCAATGTGGTGAGGAATTGGAGCTCCATAATAATAATAATCATACTTGTAATAACAGGTCAAGACTTTCATTAACTTCTGTGTGTGACTAATCAGTGTTCAGTGTCTTTGAAAGATAAGCCCACTTTTATATCAGCACATAGAAAAAAATGTAGGTCGCTACATTTTAAAATGATGTGTCCAGTCATACACAGCTTATGACTCAGTTATGGCCTGGATTTTCAAGACTCTAAAGAAGTCATGCTTCTTAATCCCATCAAATTTCAATAGATTGGGGTGCCTAATTCCTATGTGGAGACAAGGTAATACTGTGCACGTTTGAAGAGCATCATGTTAATGTGCTATAACTAATAACTAGTTGAGATGCACTCACACAGTCTGACAAACTTCTTAATTGCATATATGACTAAGCAGGCTACTCCACAAAAGATAGCAGGGTCTGACTAATATCGGGCAAAAAAAATGAAGAAAGTATTAGCTAAGAACCATCCAAATACAGATTTTAAAGTTACATGCCTAGTGTACGAACTGAATGCAGGAATTAAATGATGATTAGTTTCATGCTAATGAGTGCATGCTCAGCATTTAAATGAAGCAATTAATCATAGGATGCAGGACAGATGCATGATAAAAGGCTGATAACCAAAGGATTATCATGTGATGGAGTATGTAAAAACAGCAAAAAGTGCAAGGAATGCTGCAGCTTTAAACCACTGAACTTGGATTTCTGGACACTTGGACAAGTGATGTCTTACCACCAATTCATAGATCTCTGGACTGCTGCCTTTTATCCTTAAATCTTGTTTGACATACCAGTTTCTATGTCAAACTATCAGCTACATTTGTGGAATGACAGACAGGCCCATGCTACTGACTGGCATGCTCTAAGCAGGTCACTTTGGTGGACCTCCACTCTATAGTGATCCAAAGCCTTTGTGGAGTCAAGGCACCTTCATCCTGGTTCATACAATTCACTGCTGGATAGGTTTCACAGTGAAACAAATTAAAGAGTTATATGTTTAGATTTAAGGTAAATATGTCAAGATAGTAGCAGAAGTTAGAACCAAGAGATTGAAAATGCAAATATATATATATATATATATGTGTATATGTATATGTGTTTGTGTGTGTATGCATATATGTATGTATGTATGTATTCTAGCCCATTCATAACAGATGATATCTGGCTACCTGTACTAATATATCTCACCTGAGGTCCCTTTTTCAAGTTCGCTAGCCAGAAGGGCTCGGGATAGAGCTTTTCTGAAACAACCCTGCCAGAGCTCATAAATAACTGTTTTGTTCTCTTAATATACTAGTTAATATAGTCCTGCTCTAGTCCTGCTGTAGTGCAAAACAAATGACATGTCAAGGGCCTGCCAGGAGTGACTGCCTCCTTTGTTATTAAAAGACTTTCTGAGTTTCATACTCCTCTCCTTTGCATCACATATTTCTGGCAGAAAGTATTTTTATTTTAGCGCCAGCCAACTCATCCTGGCCCATGCTATGTGATAAACATTTTTAAAAGTGTTTGATTTTTATAATATTCCATATAGCATCCATCACAGAAGCATTACTTCGGCAGGCAGTGTGATGAACCCAAAGCCTCTCGATAGCGATTTGATCTAGATTTGATGGAAATCAGAGCTTTTTGGGACATATTACTAGAAAGACTGCATGCACAAGAATAAAGTATTTTTGCAAGTAGATATTAGAAGACAGGCACCCTTCCCTCATCTTCTTCCATACCTCGTGCTAACCTTGACTCCCAGATGAGTTCATCCGAGGTCTCTGAGGTACATTCAGCCTTTCCAAGGATCAATTTTCTAGAGCAAGTACTCCATTACCAACACCATCTGTCAACACTTTACCACCATCTCTTTTCAATATCTTTCCCTAATTATTTATTCTCCTGTCTTTCAAACTCCTTAAAGAGAGAGGAAACTGAAAGAATGAACTAAAATGGAATTTGGCTGTCTTTTTTTTACCTCCTTTAGCTTTAGGCAGAATGGCTAGGAAAAGCATGCTGACATGGAAAACCAGTGCGTTTTTCAGACAATCTATATAAAAGGTGACTTCTATCATCCTGTGCCACGAATTCTTTGGTCTAATCATATTGAAAGCAATTGACCATGAATACTCTACACAAATCTTATACTCAAAGAGAATTCATTGTTTTAGTAAGCCAACTATGCACAAAAAGATGTAGATCCTGTGGAAATTATATTAGTGTGAGATATGAGTTCATAACAAAATGTGAATAATGACTAGAGAAGTGAGAGTCTATTTTCACTGCTTTCCACAATTGAACTTCAGTAAATCAACTGGAGAAAAAGAGCTACTTCAACTTATTAAGAGTCTTTCAAAAAATTAATGTGAGAGCCCTTGTGTTCTTGTTTTCCACTTTGCATCTTACTTTTTGCATGAATCCTACTGGGGTTTGCCTTTGTGGAACCCCCAGCTCTCTATAGTCATATACATTAGACTTTGATTAAGCTAAAAAAAGGAAGCTATGCACTGGGAGACAATCATGTATTTTTCAAATAACACTGCCCATATACATTAGAGTGTGCAGCACAACTCTATCAAAAATTACCTAGCTATAGGGTGCAGAAGCTATTTGATGGGCTCAGTAAATTTTTATTTTTTATTTGAAGTTTTATGAGAAATTTTAATGGATAGATTTATCTGAAGTGGAATGCAGGAGGTTGGCAAGAGAATCATGGAAAAAAATGCGAGTGGGATCAATGGGAGAACCATGTACATTTCAGGCTCATTGGCTTCTAAGAGCATTGGATTCCAGTAAGTAAACTGCTTTTGGTATATAAAAATGTTTTTCAGTTTTATCTTCTAGAACATAAGGAGGTCTTCAGTATACCGTGTTTGTCTGGGCACAGCATGGTTTATGGACCTAAAGAGGGACAATGTAAAAGATGTTGTCTATGTCACACACCATGTCAGGACCAAAGAGGAAAATGTGTTTGCCAGCCCAAGGATAAGATCAAAAATCTTCAAGTATTAAAGATGTAGTAATTTGGAATCAAGAACAAGAAAACTGAGCTCAAGAATCAAGGCAGATGCTTACCTAGAAAGTTTTACTTGCATCATGTAGATCCGAACCATGCTTCTGCCAGCCTGGAACTGGTCTTGCTTTTCAGACTTGTAGCTGTCCGGAAGACAGGCCACCCAGGATCTAACAAAGGCACAAAACAATCACAGAGACAAAGATTTCAGTGAGCATCACCAGTTGATATAAACTGCATTTTTTGTTTTATTTGTTTATTTTTTGTTCACACTGTCACTTTCCTAGAATGCCTGACAAGCTAGCATGAGTGATAGCACTCTCCTTAATCAAGCAATGGCACCTCAGAGTCATGAAGCTCTTCAAGAGCACTCCTTCACTCACAGTGCCCCTCTTCAGAATTCCCTTTGAAGCAACATACCTTCCACATTCTTAATTAGATGGTGCCTGTGTCTTCATCTTTGTGTAGACGGAAGTCACATGCAATTACAATTTCTGCAACACTTCTCAAAATCTCTACCTACATAGCTGTGTTGTTGCCTGCTGAATGTCAGGAAGACCAGGAAACTGCAAGATTAGTGTTAAAAAAATCTGAAGACCTACAAGAAAGCCTATTATGACAATATGAGGCACGTAAGAAGGAAGTAAACCACACTTGCCTTACTGTTTCAAAAGTCATCACCAACTCCTGTTTTTACAGGAAAAGAAAAAAGAAAGAGACAAAAGAAATAAAAAATATCACAGTAGAAGACAATAGCAATCAACTCATTTTTTTGGTCACCACAAACATACAAGTCCAACAAGCACATCATTAGCTAGAGCCTTTTCCCCAATGTGCTTAGCATCATCACATGGCTTAGCAAGGAATATCCCTGAAAAGACAGGTCACCAGTCCCATCCTCACAGGAGTACTTTAACCTGGATGCTTTTAACAGACAAGCCAGAACATGCTCTGTGTTTACGTTCTCTCAGTTATTCCAGGAAACCTGACACAAACCATTGTATTTAATCTCATTGGATTCAGAGGGATTCCAGATGTCCCTGAGAAACAAGAAAGTCCTGTATGAAAATACATCTTTTTAATGTGGTCTGGGTCCTCTATGAACAGCTGTCCTTCCTGTACAAATTCTTTCCTGTTAATCTCCTAAAATAGTTGGCAGTCCTTGGGGTGCTGTTGGATATAGCCTAGGTTTCAGGGCTCACTTTTAGCCTGCATAACCTGCCTCAACATACAAGTACAACACAGCTTGCTTGCAGTTGCTATCAGTGAATAGTTTTCATGCTCAACAACAGAAAAAAAAATCTCTGCACTTAGGAGTGTGCATATTCTTCGGGCTTTGTATATTAGGAAGGCCCATAGCTCTATCACTCCTGGCTCTCTTTCACCCTTAACGCTGACGGGGTATAAATATCAAGCCATTGTATCTTATATATGCCAGGAAACACTGATCGACAAAAAAAAAAAAAAAAAAAAAAAAAAAAGTAATTTAAGTAATTTACTAGTGAGAGATTGCACATAGAATACAGGCAGAAGCACTGGAACCTGACTCTTGGGTGTAAGGAGCTATGAAGAAGTGGAAGTGTGATTTGGCTATGACAGCTGGTTGTAGTTCCACTTATCATATATTCTGAACAGAATAACACTGAATTCTGTTCTCCCTTTCCCCTCACTGGGAGAAGAGCTGCAGATGAAGCATGATCCCTGACAAGCTACGTAAGAGTGGGATGAAGATTTTGGCATTTACATCCTATGGAGATGTGATCTTACAAGGTAAGTATTCTTCCCACCAGCGGCTCAGGATATGACTAGGTGATTTGTGCATGCCCTTGGACAGCATGTTGTGGAAAGTGGTTTTTTTGAGAGAGGAAGAGGTGTACAGTGCATCTTTGTTTTTCATAGCCTGGAAGAAAAGAGGAAAATCATAAAGATGATCTTAACAGCCTTGAGCCCAAGCAAATTAAATATAAGTCTCAATACTTGGTCAGATGAAAGAAGAAGCTCACTGATACACAAATAAAAGACATTATAAAAAGATCATTTTGTCTGGCAGGTGCATCAGTTATGGAAATGCTATTCCGGATCTCTGTGTCCCTTGTCCTCTTGCAAATGAATTGCAAAACAGGTAATACTCAACTCTACTCTCCATACTAGAGTCAAATCAGTCAAATGAACAGTGTCAGGAGGTCTTAAGACATCTAAAGGCACATGCAGGAGAAACGTGGTTGTCAAAAAATGGTCACGGCATCAAGGCCAGCACCGGTAATAGTGGCAGGTACCTCATGCCATCCACATTCATATCATGCACAAGACTGACAGCAAGTCAGATATCAGAACTGTAAAGCAAGGGCATTTCATGATCATGATATTGCCATGTTATGAATCATTCCTAAAGGAGTAAAGAAACATAGTTCTTCTGGTTATAATGACCATCTTCTGTCCTGAATGTTCTAGTACACCCCTGGTTCTCTCGTGTGGCATAGATGATGATGTTCCAGCCAGTGTGCTTACATATCATGCAGGATTAAAATGACTTGTCATCAGCGACTTGTGCCACTACAGTGACTTGACAGCACACAGCTCAATATGAGGTTAACATAATTAACTCCCAGAAAGCAGTGTCTAGAGGCTGAGCTAAGCTGGGTCCAAAAAAAAAAAAGCTGCTATTCTAGCTACCAGGACTAGCTCCTAGCGTGGGCAATCTTGCATCCAAATAATGCTGAGCCACTGCTGATCACCCCTTGCTACAGACTTGCTAGCAATGGGCACAACAAAGGCAGCATTTGGTAGCAATATCTACCAACAAAATAATCATCTTGCCAATGTATTACAGAACAGGTCACCATATTACAGAGCTTGTGAGCTGTGGGGTGATGAATGGATAAGACTGAAGAACCCTTATATGGGCCTGGAAGCTACAGATGCTCTAGTTGAAGGAATTTACTCATTGAGACTACTGCATAACCAAGCATAAGCCAAGCATGTAATATACTAGGCAAGTTATAAAATTTTCATGTGTTTTCCAAGAAATTCTTCAGTAATCTGTATGTGAGACTTGACTGGAGAATACTATAAACAGGGAACCTTTTATGCTAGGTTTTGTATGTAATGGCCCCTGTGTTGATTCTTTAGTTTGTTGAAAAGACAGAAGGTCCTTTTAGTGTTTTTGTGCAGCCATAAACTGAAGACAGAAAACAACACTATGAGAGTATTATTGTGACATCTTCCCTAGTAGCACAGTCATAGCATAAGAAATCACAGCCAATTCCTGCCTCAGAGAACAGCAGCATATGCTCTGTGGAAAGAGCTAGCCAAAGGCCAACAGAAATGTTTGAGAAGGCAGAAAAGGAATTCCAGGTGTTTGCCTGAAATTTTAAGGTAGCCCCCTGCTACCAATCATTTGCAAGAGACCTTTTGTTGGTACCTGCTGGAGGGAACTCTTCCTTAAAATTCAGTACATAGGGCTGTCAGCTTCACTTCCAATGCTTGTAGCTGCTCAACAAGAGACATCCACCATCCTCTCAGTTCCTGCAGGTAGTGCTTTCATAAACTGCTTTATCGCTAAAGGTTTGCCACCTGGACCTAACAGTAGTGACAAGGTCAAAACGTATTCAGCAAAGCACTAAGATGGTCTTCTAAGGTTCCAGCTCCAGGGTTACACACAAACCACAATCCTTTCCACTTTTTTTTTCTTTTCTGTATCTATCTTTCTATTTTTATTCAATACAAATGCAATTTCCTTTGTATCATCATTTGTGCCTGCCTTGTCTTTGGGAATTGGACTTTGAGGTACAACTATAAATGGCATGTTATCCAAGAGTTCTTTGCTATTCAGGGAATTTTGGAGGTAATTAGAACATTGTTAAGGTTCTCATAATTGAAGTACAAGAAATATTAAGCATTCGTACATTTCACCATGCTTGTGACCTTCATAATGCTTAACATTTGCTGACACACAAAATCCCACTTCATTTTTAGTGTAGAAGGCCATCCCAGTACAAAATTCTTTATCTTTTTTTTTTTTTCATCTTACTATTAGGAACATTATCCTTTTTTTGCCTTTGAAATTTTCTCCTTTTCATCAATTTCAAATGTTTTATTTAATAACAAGTTTTAAAAAAAAGCAAGAGAAAGCAGTGAAAAATAAGCCTCATGTTGAGGAATTAGGATTAGAATTTGAACTTCTTAACATTAGAAAATAAAAGCTGATTTTGGCTTTTTTAGCTGGTTTGAAAAAGTTTGTACAACATAAATAATATTCTTGTTATACCAATAATCACACGATTACTGATGTTTTGCCTTTATATTTAGGGCATCAAGTCTGACTGAGAATATTTTGCAGTCTGCCTTCTAAACTACTTTCTTGTGGCTACTCCTTCATCTTGGTATGTACTTGGCATTATTTGTCTTAATTGTGATGTAGACTGTTTTGTTCAACATTCCTACATTTTTTGCCCAGTGCTGTCATCACTGTTGACATGCTTTACATGTAACTCTCAATTTTTCCTTTCCGCCCTCCAGTGTCAGAGGGAATGATGCCATCAGTATGACAGCTGTCCTTTCCCATCTGGAATTCATAAATGGATAATAGTCTATTTCCGCAAAATTAGTTCAGTGTTGCCTGATTGGTTGGGTTTGTGCAAAAGTCAGAGGGTTTTGCCCCAGTAGATGTTCCAGTGGGCCTTTGAGGAGTTCCATAGTGTCAGCCTTGTGAAATGCCCTTTCCTAGCCCTGTCTGCAGAAAACATTCAGTACAGTGATCTGCCACTTTGCTGGTGTTTTCTTGCTAGCTGGGATGGAGTGCCAATATTTTGACTTTATGGATGAATAAGTCCTAAATCTGAGTTTTCTTCTGCGTTAGTAATGGAGTGATGACGATGGCTGTGTGTTCGACTTTGTGCATGAGCAGCGTGCTTTGCTTTGCCTCTGGCACTCAGGTCTCTGGGAAGGACACAGCTTAGGAATAACGTGACAACTGCGCATTCTGTACCTGGCATTCTGTACCTTTATTTTAACTGCAAGGCCCCTTCTTTTATACAGAATCAGGTTTTGTTATATTTTAATGAGGTCAAGCCTGTTTGGGGGTAATTGTATCAACAGTTTGAATATTTTTTAGATTTATAATCTTTTCCCATAGTAATTACATTATTCACAATTTCTAAAGCAGATGTAGACACTTGGTTTAACAATTGGTGCCTATATTTGTCATATCTGAGACAACTGGAGTCTCTGAAGCTAAGCTCACAACAAGGATATACACATACTAGGCAATACTCTATTGCATTTCAGTGCTCTTTTCCTACTGGAAACAGGCAGGTCACAGAATCACCATGAAAAATGGAATTGTTTGCTTACCTCAGGAACATGAATTCAATAGGACAGAATTCAAGAGGAGACCGCATTAATATCTTTTCATGACTGGCCATCGTTCTAACATAGGTATAAGTCAGAATTGTAGAGCAAGGTGTGAGAAAACTTAGGCTGTCATTGCCTTTTGTCATTGCGTCTTTCAAAAAAAAAAAGTTAACAAAGAAAATTGTAGCGTACAGAAATAAAAATAGCAGTTCATATATATATATGTATATATAAATATATACATATATATATAAAATGTAAAAGAAATATAAGCTCTGGAATAAGACCACCCCCAAAAATATAGTGCATAGCACAACTATAACTTTAAACAAGTGAGGAAATGCTCACATTTTTAAGAGCTACATTGAACCAAAGCCTGAGTTATTATGTGAATTGGATGGAAATGCACTCCATATTTTGGAAGGCTTTGAACTTAGACACAGTTCATAAGCTGCCTCACTTAGGTGTTAAAAAATTGCTCTTCCACATCTGTGCTTCTCCCAAAGGAAACAGCAAAGTCAATAGCTTTCTTGTACTTTTTTCCCCCAAGTGATTGAGATAACAGACCAGGATTTTAATGGATATAGCACTTATTTCATTTTTCTATCTCCCTAAATGAGCAGCTGAAATTGGTATAAAATGACCTATCCCTTCTCTCTGTGTTTATAATGCTTGTTTATAAAATGATGCCAAATCGCCTGTCCTTGAACAGAACACTGTTTCCATACATGTAGAAAAAGTAAATCATAGGCAGCAGCAACGAAAGATTCCACAAATGTCTTCACCAAAATGCTATAATCTTGACATAAAGGAACAATTTACAAGGATGGGGACCTAATACATTATCCAGACCAGCTGCAACTACATTTTTGTTTTTGTTTTTTTTTCCGTTATGAAGTTTTTTCTGCTAATCATCAGGCAAATATCAAGAATTGCAAAAAATATTAGATCTTTACAAGTTTAGCTTACTTCTGACTTGAATAGCTGCAATTGAGACAATGTCTAGCCAAGGGTAATAACTTACATTTTTAAATGTTTCAGTACCAGTCCAGCTAATTGGAAATAAGACTTTGCATCGACAGGGGAAGCTGTGAGCACTGGCTGTGCTCAAGTCTAAATTTTAGCCTCATTATGTTTTGTAGTCCAGATTCATCCAAAGAGACAGAAGAAAAGTATCTAAAATATGTGGGACAAGCAGCACTTCTGTCTGGCTACTCAAAATTATTTTGACTGTCACCACAGGGGAAAAGGGAAAGCAAAGAGGAATTTTCCCTCTTTTGATATATTTAAAGAAATATAAATCTGAGATTTTTTGAATTGTACATTATGTGATTTTAAGTTTTTATTAGCTTCAAGAGAATATGGACATGTTGCATAACTACATAAACAAACATTGATATATGTCATATTAGCATGTATATTTAAAAGTTAATTTTTCCAATTTCTTTTCATACCATAACTTCCCTTGCTAACACCTGACCACTTAATCTTTCTAGTCTGTTTTTCACAATACACCCTAAAAGCATTACAGAGACCTGCTCCCAAGCAGATGGCACAAGTATTCCAGAAGAGCATACTTCTTTTTCTTTCCAATAAATTGATAACATGTTGAGCTTTATTTTGTTGTCACAGGAGAATTAAATATTTCCATTTTAAGCAGCTGCAGCACCTTCTCCATTTACAGTCCTATTTCACTAATGGTCTAAGGTAGCCTACCAGCTCAGCTCCAGCTACAAGGCTCTTTATAAATGTTAAGGAAACTAATTAAACCTAATGAAAGCAATCGGGTGGCAAGTGTGCGAATGTTCTCCTTTCCATTTGTGAATATAGGTTTAATGTTACTGACATTACTGGTGGTGGCAAGGCAGTCAAACATTGTGCTAATATATAAACTGAACAAGATGTGAGCTGTAGAAAAAAAACATTAAGTGCCAACTCCAAGTCAGCACCATAGACCTGCCAACTTTCTATTTCTGGCATAAAAGCTTACTATTTCCTCTTAAATTTTTATTTCAAGGTATGAAATCTATACTATGAAGAGGTTAAATCTTTTCACATGGCTATAGCCCCTCCGAGATTAATTATGTTAATTTAACACAAAAAGCCACAGAAAGCACTATATTCTTTTTTTTATCTTTAATAATTTAAGACTAGATTTTCAAATATTATATTTGAAATATATTACTAAGTAGTGTAGTATGGAAAATGCCTGTGTGGATCTTTGTATTCTGTTCCATATGATAGTATGACCCTTCCCTGTATGAATACAGCTGCTAGGTGATTTTTAGGAGGTCATATTGTTTCAGTTAGCAGAAATTATACAATCTATCTTTGTGAACTTGAAAATGTTATATACATGTGCAATAAGATATTTGTTGCATCAGTCACTTTGCCAAATGACCATTAATGGGCACTTTTCAAACAAAGAAAAAAAATATAATAAAAAGATTATGATGACATTTTGTTTGGTTTTAAATTATGGAAATTTTAGGTTTAAATTGAAAAGAAAAGACATGCCATGATTTTATTCACCATCTTTCATATAAAACAGGGGGTCCTTTCCATGTTTAAGCCCTTTGCCTCAAAAAATATTCACCCTCAGAATAATGAAAGTCTAGGCTGATTGCACTAATTGATTTTCTTGGAACAAGTGATTGCATAACATGGCTATCTGCTAAGAAAAAAAAATCAAAAAATACCAAAGCCATGTGCTTTAGTTACAAAAGCAGATTTATGGAAGCAAATATCCAAGTCCCTTATTGCCATGTAACATTCCAGGCATGTCAGGAAAATTCAGTGTCTGTGCTTCCTGATGTTTTCTGGCTGGTTCAACACATCCTAATGTGTACTGGTGACTGGGATGGAACACTGGAACATCAGAGGAACGTTGATCCAAGGAGCACCTCAGATTGGATTCTGTAGTAATAAAAACAGCAGGAGGACAGATAGAAATAAAACTGTGGAAATTTTAAGAAGTGACAATGGCTTAGCTCATACCTCCAGAGATCAGAGCACAATGGGACGGTTGCTGCATTATAAATATACATGTTGTCACTCCAGCCTTTCGTCACTTCAGTTTGATTCACTTCGATTTCATCACTCCAGTGTTCAAAAAAGACAAGACGGAGGACCAGGGAAACTACAGGCCGGTCAGCCTCATCTCCATCCCTGGAAAGGTGTTGGAGCAGCTCATCCTAGAGGCCATCTCTAGGTATGTCAAGGAAAAGAAGGTGAACAGGAGTAGTCAGCATGGATTCACCAAGGAAAAGTCATGTCTGATGAACCTGTTAGCCTTCTATGATGAGGTGACTGGCTGGATGGACAATGGGAGAGCTGTGGATGTTGTCTACCTTGACTTCAGGAACTTTCAACACAGTCTCCCATGACATCCTCATAGGGAAGCTCAGGAAGTGTGAACTGGATGAGTGGCCTGTGAAGTGCATTGAGGACTGACTGGATGGCAGAGCCCAGAGGGTTGTGATAATTGGGGCCAAGTCTGGTTGGAGACCTGTGGCCAGTGGTGTCATGCAGGGGTCAGTACTGGGCCCGGTGCTCTTCAACTTGTTCATCAATGACTTAGACGAGGGCACAGAGTACACCCTCAGCAAGTTTGCAAATGATTCCAAACTGGGTGGAGTGGTCGACACTTCCGAGGGCTGTGTTGCCATTGAGAGAGACCTAGAGAGGATGGAGAGCTGGGCAGAGAGGAACCTCAAGAGGTTCAACAAGGCAAAGTGCAGGGTCCTGCACCTGGGGAGGAATAAGCCCAGGGACCAATACAACTTAGGGGCTGACCTGCTGGAAAGCAGCTCCACGAGAAGGAGAAGGATTTGGGAGTCCTGATTGACAAGAGGTTAACCATGAGGTAGCACTGTGCCCTCATGGCCAAGAAGGCCAGTGGGATCCCAGCCTGCATCAGGAGGAGCGTTGCCAGCAGGGTGAGGGAGGGAATCCTGCTCCTCTGCTCAGCTCTAGAGAGGCCGCACCTGGAGTATTGGGTGCAGTTCTGGGCTCCCCAGGACAAGAAAGACATTGAGCTTCAGAGAGTGTCCAGCGGAGAGCCACGAAGATGATTAAGGAACTGGAGCGTTTGTCATACAAGGAAAGAATAAGCGAGCTGGGCCTGTTTAGTTTGGGGAAAAGAAGGCTGAGAGGAGATTTGATTAACATGTTCAAGTATCTGAGAGGTGACTGTAGGGAGGATGGGGCCAGCCTCTTCTCCGTGGTGGCCAGTGACGGGACAAGGGGTAACAGGTGTAAGTTGAAACACAGGCAGTTCCACCTCCAAATGAGGCAGAACTTGTTTACTGTGAGGGTGACAGACCCCTGGCACAGGCTTCCCAAAGAGGTTGTGGAGTCTCCTTCTCTGGAGATCTTCCAAACCCGCCTGGATGCCACCATGTGCCCCGTGCTCTAGGTGTCCCTGCTGGAGCAGGGGGTTGGACTAGATGATCTCTAGAGGTCCCTTCCAACCCTAAGCATTCTGTGATTCTGTGATTCTATGTGTGGTGTTGGCGTTGTCTGTGTTAGTCTGACTTTACCTCATGCGAGGCAGTATGAGAACTCAGGCCCTAGAGAAATGCTAATTCTAGTGCTGCTTGGTAAAGACTTTCCTTTAAATAGATTTTGTGCTTAATGTTCACACTCTCTTCAGAAATTTATTTACTGCCTTCAAAATCATTCTCGTTGCTCAGTCTAACAGGTTGTATCCTGCTGACCAAAAATGAAGTTCATTATAGAGTATAATGAATACAGAGTATAATATCCTTACAGAAAATAAAAATATCGCATTTTTTTAACTGCTGTCTGTGCAGCTCAACTCCTGAGGAAATGAGGAACTGACATAGGAAGTGCTGCAGGATACTTTCAGCATACTATGAGTTACTTCACTTTTGCTAAATGACCAAGATTGCAGGCCAGAATTATATAGTTTCACCTTACGTCTCTATCAGAAGTATTCTGTGATTTTATTTCAAAAGTAAATATCAGCCATCTCACTAATTTAGATTTTCTAGAGTTATATATGGAGGTCATCCACCTCTAGGTTATGCATTCTTGTGATGGCGAGTACTTCTTTGGTCACCAGGGAAATGCCAACAGCAGATATGTCACATCTTGTGCATAAGCGCAACATTACCGCATTTGGTTTCACAAAATTCAGTGAGCACACTTAATACTTAAAGTATTCCAGTTTAAACATTTTAAATATATGGTCCACTATTAAAGGCTCAACTTATCTGTAAAGGCTCTATTAAAAACCTCTAATGGCACAAGGACAATAATTGAAACTACTGGAAAACTGTAATGCTGACTTAACTGATTCTAGCTGAGTTATGTAGAAATAAGCTAAATATAAAAAGGGGGAAAAAAACTATAAAAGTGAATATTTTTAGTCTTCTTCAATGCTCTGAACATGACTATATACAAGAGTAGATTAAATTTTCCAATGAAAATTCCTGGGGTTTTTCTCAGAATTCTAGATAAAGAATAAATAAGAAATAAATGTACACAGTTCTAAATCTGTAGCTCCTGAAGCACAGAAAACACACTAAAAAGGACAGGCCTACTGGATCCATCCATCTGAGAAGAAGAAAGCTAGTGGAACTATTTTCACAATGAACACTTCAGGTCCTATGACTACTTGGTTCTTTCACACATATAGAGATAATTTGAGGGAGAAGGAAAAGAAGGGAATATTTTTAGACAGCAATTGTGCAATCAGTTGGTTATGGAGGCCAGAAAGCCCCCAGGTACGGGCAATCGCTTCACTGTACGCACCCAGCGTCACCCCATTAACATTAAGGCATGTAGCAGAGCTGGGGCGGTGGGATGCTGCTTCCTCTGGACTCTCTCTAAGGTCGATATAAAACGACTTCTCCAGAGAGCAATTTGGCTGATAGCTGACTCATACCTCACGTGACAGCTTCTCTTCCTTAACAGTCAAAAAGATAAGACAGGCATGACTAGTACATGCCTAAAGTTAAGTGGGTCAACAGTATCTAAAAAGACCTAATTCTAATCTTTCAATAGTTTTTCAGCTTTGTGACTGGCAGCAGAAGGCATGCAGAATTGATAGACATAAGAACAACATTCAGGACTTTATTTTACTGAGTAAAGCTAAATCTGTAAAACTGACTCTTCTAAGTAAATTTCACATATATTTTGGAGAAGTACCTTCAAGGAACACTTTTTGTTTATCATTAGAAAGAATCAAACATTTATTTCCTGTTAAGAATGATAGAATTTATAGTCACATTCATTTTAGTTTCATTCCTTGTCTTTAAAAAAAAATCAAAAACATCTGAAATGCTAGTAGCTTGTAAAAAAACATATCATTGTTTGGGTCACATATCCTGCTATCATTAAGCGTGGTGTCATAGGCAGAATACTTTGAAACCGTAATAAACCACTCCATAATCTTTAGGAAACTGAGAAGGAAAAAAAGTTTCAGGGCAAATGAGAATTCAAGATTATAATGGGTCTAATCCTTTCACATATAATTTGCAAAAATTCTCATCATAATGTTGCTAATTCAAATGCTTTGTAAATATCTTGACATCTGGAAGAGATGAACAACAAGAGGAAAGCAGCCTTTTCACTATAATGCTCAATAAAGTAATTATGATGGAGGAAAAGAAGATGAGTTCTCACTGGTAGATAAGTCAAATAATTATGGTGAGTATGACAGGTGAAAGAAGGTCACAGAAACAAAGAACAGAAAACTGCACAAACAAAAAAATTCAGATTAGAGGTTCAATGCGGAAGAAAAGACAATTCATTCATTTGGAATATGAACCCAGGAATCTTTTGAATTAAAAGTTCAGTCTGAGTTACAATTTATACCCTCCTATTAAAAAAAAAAAAAAAAGTGACTGAAGAATTTACTCTATCTATCTCAAACAAAATGGAATATCAAAGGCAGCATACTACAGTGTTGACTATAGTGAACATGATACTGTTAGCTTATTGACTCTATTAACTGATTTAGACACAGCAAAATATCGCAGAAATAAATACCAATACCTTGAAATGACATCAAGAAAGAAGTTTTTCTATTTGGTTATCTGTTCCAGGCATATTCTCTTGCAGAAACTAGACTGTGAAACAAAAATGCTATCATGAAACAACTTCACCTATTTGAAGGTCTGAGATAATACAATAGTGCTACGTGGTTTTAAGCCCTGGGACTTGGTTTAAATATTATTGCAATCAAAATTTTCGTCATTTACAACACCTGGTATTAATTCAGTCCCTGTGTGGTTTAAGAAAAATGTGGAAGTATTTGGATTGTTTTCCTTCAGATCGCTAGATCTGATTAACCATTGTTCATCCTTAGATCTGAACACTGATGAAATTTATTGCTCCAAATGTACAGGCATTCTACATAATCTAGAGGTTCATAGAAAAAAAAAAAGCCAATGGGAACCATTAGGTCATCGAATCTGACTTCAGGTCTATCCAATAAAATTATATTTCATCTTGATAACCTACATATTTAATCATAACACATTTCTATCCTCAAAAATCTAAAAATTGTGACCCTGCAGAGATCAAGGTGTTCGGTGTTCATATGAAGGAAGAAAACTGATTATATGAGAAAAAGAGACTTGCAACTGCAGAAGAAAGTGGAAAATAAAAGATCTTTTCAGTGTAATCTGGGAGAAAATTCCTTTTCAACTACATTATCTCAAAACAAATACGACTCTAAGTATGTGAGAGAATAAAACCCTCAGACACCTGTGAGAATTCTCTGTACCAAATCAGTGACCTGTCCAATATCCAGCTGCTGCTTATTTCTGATATTTCTGAGGAAAAAAAAAAAAGAAAAAGACACTAAAAACTTGGCAGCAGAGTAAAATTTCCTCTTTGACTCTTATAGATAATCACATAAAGTCCAAAAGTCATTAGCTTTGGTTGTAATCACTGGCTTAATACACTTCTACACAGACCTACAAATAAAAATATGATCAGGGAATGCATATCCTTCTCCAAAATGTCACTCACCCAAGACAAAGAACTTTTCCAAGCAGCTAGAACAAAACATATTTTTTCAGAAAGCCATTCAGTTTTGCTTAGCAACTCTTGAGAACTCTTCCCTGTTATTTTGTATATCATATGTATGTGCATAGCATATATTTCATGTTATATTCCATATAATGAATTAAAAGATACTCTTTTAGCAAAAGATGCATTTTGGAGCCATCCAACAAAATCAACTCTTTTCACAAATATCTCCCTATGAGTGAGATAGTGAGAGATGTCAGGGACAACAGCAAGGGCTTCTACAAATACATCAGCAGCAAGAGGAAGACTAGGGAAAATGTTAGTCCTCTGCCAAATGGGGTGGGTGCCTTAGTGATGGAGGATGCAGAGAAGGCAGAGTTGATCAACATGTTCAAGTACTCCCCTGGAGTAGGGGGTTGGACTAGATGATCTCTAGAGGTCCCTTCCAACCTTAACCATTCTGTGATTCTATGATTCTGTGAGTGATTGTATTGTTAGATTTCACTGATCCAGAGTTTAACCTAGCTCATGTATGCTAGCGCATTACTACCACATAATGTAAACTTTTGAATCAAAATATCATGAGGTTTATTCAAAAGCCTTAGAGAAGAAATATTACAGATATGATTGAAGAATATTTAAAAGCATTACCAGGGTTATTTCTGTATCTTTCTGCAGAACCGCATTGCCAAAACATTTAAATGTCTGGAAGAAATGTTTTGCAGGGGGAAGCTCAGTTTCTTCTCCCTCCATTATCCCACTGAAAAATATTTAGATTTTCCATTTTTGTTTTTACCAAGAAAGCTCATCTTGCGACAAAGTCTAGTCACCAGCCAGGTGTTCCTTACTCAGTCCTATAACCAACTAAACTAAAGAATATTGAAAGTAGTTGGGGAACTAGAGAGACCTCACAGTTCTTTATTTGGGGTGACAGGAGAGCAGAGGGACCTGCAGAGACCCCAGGGACCTTATAATTACACATCAGAGACTTCAATATTTGTATTTTACCCCATCGATACTGTCTCCAGCAGATGCATGTACGGACTGTGTGCATAAGTTATCTTTTCAGTCAATGGATCACCCCCCCCGTGGATTCTTTAATCTCTTACAAGCTATGAACTTTGACTGAAGCCTTTCTGCAAATGGGGCATTTACAGTGATTCCCACCTCTATGCATTTGCTCCTGTCTAATAAGAGTTGAGGCCATATTACAGGCCTTTTCTCAGAAGAGAGATGACCTTTTTATTCACACAAAATTTTCAGGAAGGTGAAAATCAGTCTAGACATCCACACTTGAACCAGACATCTAGTCGAATTCTCTATATAGCCAATGGAGAAAAGTAGACACTTCCAGTGCATGATTTGTCTCATCCTAAAATAAATATCTAAAATAGGTTACATAAATTGTAATTTGCAATAACTATTTTTTTTTTACATTGTTTATGAAGGAGAGGGAGCCTGCAGTGCTGAGTTCAAATAGACATCCACATTTTTAGTTGTCCAAAGTTATGTGGAATAATTCACATTCTTTGTAACTATGAGATTTCTTTCCACCCAAGTGTGGTTGAAATTGGCCAGTGATCTCAATTTAATACCTACACACACACACTCAGCATGACTGCATAAGCATTGATTTCTTAGGGAACTGGGTTAAAAATAGGAGGCAATAAATCAGTGCCAAATTGTGTTCTTTCCTTATACTAAGTCCCATTATTTCTTTATCTTCTCTGAGGCTACATGGACTAAAAATCAGTGTTGCATAGAATAAAAAGTTATCTTGGATACTGTTGAATATTATATTATTTAAAGATAATCATGAAAATATTTGGAACCTGCAAGCATTTGTTTGTGTATGTGGAGCACTTATAGGTTGAAATATTTGGCTAAACAAAAGATACGACACTGTAGTTTGATAAATGACTCGTTTGCATGTAATAACAAAAGACAACTGTAATTTGCTGAACATATTTGGACACTTATGAGTCTTGATATTCTCTTCACAGCTACTTGTTCATTCATAGTTTCAAGTAAGCCTATTATTTGGGAAGTAGAAAAGCCCAATGTCAAAAAAGCTAATTGACACCATCTTGGTAATTAATGGGAACTAGGTTGAATTACATCTACTATAAGGCTCCTCCACACTTCAAATGTGATATAAAGTATTTTTGTATAATAGAGAATCAGTCCTGAAGTGTTCCAGTTCTGGAGATTTTTTCTGGAGTTCTTCTAGGACACCATTCTTTTGGAATTTAAATCTCTTACTAATGTTAGATTTCCCAGAATAGAAAGCAGCTTCTCTTCTAGAAGCTGAATACTTATGACCTCTTCTTGAATATTTTCCCAGGTGGCAGCACTTATTTTTAATTATTTTTAGGTTTATTCTGGCATTTTCACATCATCTGCAATACAGCATCTTTTACACTTCCTTCTCTTTTCACTCTGTCACCAGCTACTTTCATTATTTGGGTTAAATGCAGCAGTTGGCAGAGCTTTACCTCACCCAAGACAGACAAAGAAAAATGTCTGAATAGAAGTCTTCAGAGACAGGCATCTCCAGAAGGTGATTCATCCACCCTATCTCAGATACCTCTCTTAGGAAAAGATGAATAGACTTTTGACTAGAATTCTGTCAGTGAGAAGTTTCATATAAATATCTTGCAGAAGTGGTTTGAACAGAAGACTTTTTATCTAAGGAATATAAATTGCTCCTCTTCTTACCAATGTATCTTTGCCTGGCTATGAAAAGTGAGTTTACTGATCTCGGTCCAGTAATCAATACATACAAATGCTACCGCTGTCATTGGTTCATAGTACACCTACCTCATTAACACATTCCATGAAAATGTAAAGGATGGAGGAATCGCCGTCTGGGACTGCATCCATGTCAAAGATGAAGAATTGCAAATGGAGAGTTAAGGAAAGCTATTGCATTCTATTCCTTTTTGTCACCTAAATGTTAGTGTTTCTGAACTTCCACCTCCACCAAGGTCTAATGATTTAATTAAAATCTGTTACCCAAGTTGTTTCAATGGTCACCAAAGTTAGATTTGCATCTTCATGATCATCTTCATCCATCGAAGGAACCTTTTTTTAAGACAACCTGAACTGGCATATAGAGTTAATTCTCCTTATTGACTAGGCAACAGCTTAGACATCTAAATTACAATAGATACCTCAGTTTTAAACAGTTAAAGTTAATTTAGGGCAGCCTGACATAAAATTCACTGTCCATTTTATGGAGTTAAAGAGAATCATGTGACAATAATTAAATCCTGATACCACTGAAGTTAATGGGAGTATTGAAGCAGATTTAAATGGTTCTGGCAGAACAGTCCCCAGTTTTTGGCCAGTTTCAGGTGACTGAGATGTCATATCACTTTATTCAGGTCTGCCAAGGATATGAAATTCAGTCCAAAATAAATTAACAAAATGAACTAGCAAAAATGCAAGCAACATTTTAGCTTTATTTCCAGCCACACCTAAAGTAAAAACGTCCTTTTGGCTAACCTGATCTATTATATGTTGAAGGGAGGAAGAGGCATGGAAATTTCTGGCAGGAATCCACACAGTCCAGGGGCTGCAGGTGCTAGGTGGGGCTCTTGCTCAGCATTCCTCACTCAAGGAACTATCAGCCTCAATGAGAGATTCAGGCTAACACTATTGAAAACTGCATTATACACTGCAGAATTAGACCAAATAGCCTATTCAATATACTTTGAGGGCACCTCTCAAATAGATGCTTTTACAATAAGAGTCTCCTCTCATGACCCAGGGGATATATCTATCAAGTTGGGTAACATGAAGGCCCTAGTTATAGAAAAGAGACACTCTAGATATTGATACACTCTTGTATTCGGGGACCACAGATAAAGCTCCAAGTGTGTACCCCCAAAAGGCATAATGCCATAGCCTCTCCCTGTCCTGATGCCTGTGGTGGACAATATGGAGCTGAGGAGTAGCAGAGGCAGGACACTGATGCATGAATCAGAGAGACTGATGCTGTGGGATATCCTGTAAGGTTCTCTGGTGAGTCCCTCTGCTTTACGGAATGGGGCTTTAGGGATTTTCTGTGAGAATGCTTGGAAGTAGGCAAGCAGCAAACGTGGTTGTTTTGTATCTGTTTATTTCACGTGCTCTTACTTTTTTAACTCTGCAAGCACACGTCCTTGTTTCACAAGCACATGCACACACACGAAAGATACTCTGTCCGTTTACTGAACTTCCAGCCCCACCAAGGCCTAATGATTTATACCAACAACTCTGTCTCCTCAAGGGCACTACTTAGACTTAAGCGCCAACATTAGTTTAAAAACAGTGTCAGACTCTGCATAATTATGAGAATATCTACTGACCCCAGTGTTAAGGATATTTATGAAAAACTAAAACCAGTGGGCTGAGGGAGGAGATAGCAGGAATTAAATGGTGAACTGTAAGGTCAGACTCACAGTATTTGTGTGGGCTGGGTGTGCTAAGTCTAGTGTTTGTCCATGAATAATCACAGTGTTTCCAGACCTACACAGCATAGGAAAGACTTGACAGATGTTGTGTGCATTCTCCCCAAATACCCTGACTGGTAAGCGCAAAGCAAGCAAGAAGAGGTAGATCTCCAATTAGCACAGCAGACTTCACCAGGGACTTGCTTCTGCTTCATGTTAGGAGCTCCTCTTTTTTTTTCTAACACTTGTATCTACTGCTTGAGGCTTTTCCCACCAGCACAGGCAGAGGGGTAAGGTCCTGTGAAGCCCATACAGCCCCTCAGCAGCCCGTCCTCCAACCTTGTCTCCCAAAGCTGAGCCACGCATCATGTGCTCTTGGGAGCAAAGGCTTGAAGGGAAGAAGGGTTGAGGGAAGAAGGTTGTTTCCCAGTTTATTCAAACTTGGTTCACAAGGAAACAAAGTAAAGAATACTACAAAGTGCTGACAAATTACCAGAGAGTAAAACCAGTTAATTTCACCTGCCCCTAAGTCTGATACCTCACAACAGCATGTTTCAGCTCTTTACATTTCTTTCCACATTATCTCATGCAAACGTCCTGAAAATGGCATAATATGGCATGACAGAGTGCAACATCCTATAATGTGTCACACCTGAGTACAGAGGAATATATTAAAATGATGTAAAATATCATCCCTACTAGCAAAAAGACACTGAATCATCAGCCACAATTTCTGATCTGTGGATAATTCCCAACCACAACTTAAGTTTAATCAGCCTCATAACTTCCCCAGTTTTCTTCCACAGAGACAACCCAATGCATAAACATAAAGTACCTCCTCCTGTTTTTCCTCCTCAAGGGTATCTTTACATGTGAGCAGACATTACATGCTCAGCTCCATGAAAAGTACTAGAATTAGATTTCTACAATATTTTTTTATGGCTGAATCTGCCCTTGCATTCTGAAAGTTTCTGGGCTTTTATTTTTATCAGTATAATAGAAGCTTTTTGTGTTGGCTGTGTTACTCTAATTTAATTCCCCATCATAGTCATTGCTCCATAGTGGCAATCATCATCTAACTGAAGGCAATGATTTTTAATTCATTACATGTGTTCTTTTAACTTGCGTGCATGTATTGCTAACTTTCCTTTTTGACTGTTTCTCAAGAGCAGAAATTAAATCATCAGTTAGATGCATAAAAATGCTCTTATATGGTTCTATGTTTCAGATTAATTTGCAAGTCAGAAGTTTCCAGTACATTGTGCTAAACAACAAACACGTATTTATCTTGACAAATCATGCAGGAAAAACTAATAATGATGAGGCATATAGAGATCTTTTCATCCAGAGATCCCAGGACACACGACAAACTTTACATGCTGATTATCTACAATCAGTATTGTGCAAGTTTCTCATTGGTTTTAACAGGCATAAGAATAAATAGAGAACTATGCACAGATAACTTCAGTCACTGATATGGAGCTATGTCTGGGGTAAGAAATGCAAACAAGAAAGCAGTTCTTCCCCAGAGTATGATGAAGAACACGGTGCACAGGTAAAAATGATGCTGTATCATTAATAAATCAGTGCAAACCATGAGTTGCTTTCTCACTTTCCACTCAACATCACTCTGAGTAACACCTGAGCAAAAAGTGGAGAGCTGGAAATACTTGGAAGGAAATCTAACTTCTGTTTTGTCCTTAAGATTCAAGCTTGTCTTTCTTTTATACTCTTGGCAGAGAAGGAAGGGAGGAGGTGGTTGCAAGAAGGAGAATAACTACCCTGCCCCAGCAGTGTCTTCAAAGAAGAGCTCTTTCAGTGTGAATGGGAGCCGTAACCAGATAGCGCATACCTGGGCATGGTACCATTGCAAACTCATGATGGTGATGCTGAGAGAAGCTGGCTTAAGCCTGTTATTTTTTTAATATATGAGCTTCAGCTGCACCTCTTTCTCACATTTCTTCCTGCTGCACTCCAAGTAATGGATTATCCCTCACCAGTTCTCAGTATAATAAAATGCAATATAATAAGTAAGTGGCTGGTTATATTGTATAATACCATATTATTAGATATATACAATGTATATATATAAAATTTAATATAATATATTAGATGAGTAGAACTCAGCTGACCTGAGTCTACCTGACTAGCACGTTTGATCTATTGCTTATTTAAACCATACAGAAATCATCCCCTGTCTTAACTATGTATAAACCAGCTACCTATTTCTTTAGCTGCAGAAAGAGTCTGTAGCAACTGTTTAAAATTCTCATATTTATTTACAGTTTGGTCACTTCTAGAGCAGGAACACTTTGAGAAGTCCCTGGGATGGCCAGATTCTTCACCCGTGTTGTGAACAGTCACACTTAAGCACAGGAACATCTCTAAGCCCAGCAAGAATTGCCAGGAGAAATCTTCAGGACATGCTGAAATGCACACCCAGAGACCTTCCACACCAGACAATCCCATGGTTTGTCGTGAAGGCAGCTTGGAGCTCAGCCAAACTTGTCTAAAGTCCCTCTGCAGCTTCAAATCACTCTATACTCATCTGTGCAGCTGAATGAGGATCCTGGCACACCCAGGGAACTCAGACGAAAGGATATCACAACTACAGCTATAGAACAAACTTGATTTTAACTCAAATTCTAGGTGCTCCTACCACACAGTGCTTTTAAAAAATGTTGAAAAAAAAAAAGCAAATTTATGTCTTTAAAAAAAAATTAAATATTTTTTTAAAAAAGGGGGAGGGGGGAATTTTCACAGGGTTTTATTTTCTCCATTTTATTTGAAGATACTCAACTAATTCTCTCTGATAGTTACCTAAATATTATATCCAAATATATATATTATATTATATATACCTGAATATTAATAATATACCTGAATTATCAGTCTCTCTCAAATATCATTTTTTCACCAAATTTACTATTCATTGAAAAAAAAAATTGCCCAGTTCTCTCCAGAATGACTTTTCTTTGTCATATCATCCAAATCATCCAAAACTGCCTGAGAAGTAGATCACGTACTGTTGGTCTAAGTTTTTCAAGTGTCAGGAAATACAGTGCTTTAAATAAACTGTTCATCTGTTATCGCTAGATCAAGAATTTATGGTGTGGAGTCTTTCTCTAACCACCTCATTTCTCTGCCCCAGACTTTCTAGAAACACATCTACAGCATATAACCACACTGCTTCCTGCAATTTGTACTACAGGGAGCTATTGAAACTACTCTACCAGTGCTGTGAGGATTCTGACACCAGAAAAGCCCTGTAATGATAGAGTATCTGTTAATATTGTATGTGCTTTCTGGCTTGAGTAACCCTCCATTTTGTTTATAGCCAGTGTACTTGCTGTATTACTCAACCTCTTTTTTCTTGTGTGTCTTTTTTTCCTTATTTTTTCTTTTCATTTACATGTTTCCATATTCCCATTTTATTAATTAGAGGATTTCAGTGTCCTCAAGAATTGCCTTAAGCTTTCAAGTCTTAAAATGAAATGATTCATATCTCCTCCACACTTTGCCCGTGTACAAAATATATATGACAAGGAAGAGAGATGCATGTTTCCCCTTTCCTGAGGCTTCAACTGCAGGCTACATCTTACTGCAACCTAGTTGTTCGTGCTGCAAGTGCCACTCAGCTAGGAGAGGAGGATAGGATGCTCTCCTGTTACCATGTGTGAGTTTTTTTCAAACGATATATGCAGATGCACACCCTGAAAACAGGCTTGTGCACAGGCTACCTCCCACTTCTCCTCCTTAGCTGCTCCCTTTGCAAAAGTTGTACTTTCCACAGCCAAGACCTATTCCTGCTACTTAAGCTAATCTGACTTAGTGTAAGTAAAATGGATGAAGAAGCACTCACACGATCAGTTCTGCTGGAAAATATGAGCAAGTCAGCACTGCTGCGCAGTAATCTTCTCATAAGTAGAGCCAGGCTGAGAAAAGCACATCTGTTCTCAGACTGAGTTATTCTGTGAGACAGGGTCCAAAACTGTGCAAAGCCACGTCTGCAAAATTAGCCATGCTCTGCTATACATTGCTATACAAGAGTCTGCGATTACTTTTGTATAATAATGAAACTAGGAATCATCATGAAAGCATGAATGTGGGAAATGCGGGACCATTGCAAATATACACACTCGAAATTGCAGCTCTGAGATTATGGCTTTTCCCTTACTCTCCAAAGAGAAGTTAAACCTGAATTTTAACTACCATCATTTCAAGGATGGCGTTGTTAGCTCTTTCATTGCTCAACCTTTTAGCAAATCCAGCTAACTCATGTGCTAAAATTCCAGAGATGCTCAGAATCAACTATGTCCTAACATGGTTGTTACGGTAAGACCAGCGGGGTATGAGAGTGTTGCATTATGTCCTTGGCTTTGCTAAAATGGGAAATGGGCCGAGCATAAAATAAATAGACTTCTTCAAGAAGGGAAGTGATACTTATTTGGAGTTGTGCCTATGAGTATTTGTCTTCCTACTTAAGTTATTGCAACCTGATCTTAAATGTAATTTCTGTTAAGTATCATAAAGTTTTATACCAGCAGAACCATATCCAAGTATCCTACTACAGATAGGGAGCCAGCTGGTCAAAGAGTACATAAAAAGTTGATCTGACGCCTGCACTTTTAGCAGTTACCTCCTCTTGCTCTGGGTACAATCTTCATCCAGCAAGATTTGCAAGAGCAACTAATTGAGGAAATAACTAATTCTACCATTTTGCATTATGTTTGTACCAGGAGGAATACAGAGGCCAGGGGCAGCCAAAGAATGGTCTCTTTGGGCCACATCCCAATTTGAGCTATCACTCTGCCTTGCAGCACCAGAAGGAGGATATGGAATAAAACAGATTTAGGACTTCAGATTTACCAGCTCTAAATACATTATTTATTGGGGATGTACTTTAGAAGGAGTTAATAATCACTTGCCTGTTAGATAGATGTTGCCTTGTGTTTGTGCTGCATAGGAATAGAGAAAGAGAAAATGGAAAAAGAGGTCTTTTTCCACACAGAAATGCAATCTAAAATGTTCTGATTGTAACAGCTTTTTCAATTAATGCTAGTTTCATACTGCCCATATTAGCACAAGCCATTTTACTTGTTCATTCTGCTAGCTTAATGAAACTAATGGGTACACCACAGTGGGAACACTCTCAAAAATTCAATTTCTAAGCAGTGAGTGAGTGCATAATGGAGTTACAGCTTAGAGGTTTTAGGGAGAACATGGAACATTGTGTTTTGGAGAAGTCACTGAGTAGGTAAAAATATGGCCCACGACCAGGGGTATTTTTCAGATAAGCCTACTCTTAACACATACTGCATTTTGAGTCCCTGAAAGGAAAAGGTCTGATTTTAAATGGGAAAAAGTGAGCAATCCAGTGAGCATAAGCTAAGTGGCTCTTCCTAGATGATTTTAAGACTTTTCTGAGTTATGACACTGGAAATGAGTCCTCATCAATACTCCATGAAAAAAGCTCATAGTCATTACGTCTTCTCTCCTTCCTTCTCCACATGTTATGTCGCTTAATGGAGACCTCAAAGCTCATTCTGTGTAGAGGAAATGACTTCCACATACAGTGCAAGAAGATACTTTCCCTAAATTTCTAAAACGGATGTAGGAACAAGCTGTACAGCTGCAAGCCCGTGTTAGACCAATGTGAGTGACTATAAACAGATTATCAATGACTTAATCTAAGCATTGGAAAATCTGTTCTATTTGCCTTTTATCAGCTTTGTATAACCCAGGCCATGTCTGGGAATGGAGTAGGATCAAAGGTAGAGAAACACATGCAGACAAAAGAAAACATGGACTTACTTAAAGAAAATCACAGGCTTGCTAACAAATCGCTTTGTAACCTGTTCTCTTCTTAGGCCAAATGAGAGCTAAATATCAGAACTGGCTTTGGACTTCTGCACATTTTCAATGGCTGTTTTATTTCATGTGCCTTGCCTGTGTGCCATTGTGAACCTCTGCAGATACATGTATGAAAAATTATTCAATGAAAATATGTTATATTTTTATAAGGGAAAAACCTCCATCAGTCAGTATGCTCTCTGGTGCTGCTTGGTATAAATGTTTTAGCAAACAGAAAATAAACAATTTACTGTTCATTCATTTTAAGAAACCTTAAAGTATGTGCTATAGCTTTCTACTAGTCTAAAAAGTATGTTTAGAAGACTGAAAATGTAAAACATGCATTTAGAAGACTAATTAACTTCCTTTAACTAAAAGCTAAGAAAATTACCAAATTTTCCACTAAGCAGGAAAGTTTTATATCATCTTAATAATGAAAACTTATCAATAGGAATATATATTGATATTTCTCTTTAAATCTTTCTTTCAGATTAACCTTCCTTACAAAAACAGCTCAGAGGATTGCAGTTCTCATCCCTGGGCTAAAACAGGTCTGATTTTGCTGTGCTGTGCACAAAGTGGGAGGGTTTTGAACAGGAGCCACCTATATTATTTCTGATATTTGCAAATCTTAGAAATAGTGAACTTAGATTATACTCTAAAAAAAAATCAAAATTCTCAGAATCTAATCACTGAGGCTTGAATCTGGTTGACAAAGTTACTGGAATTCATAGAAGAGTTCAATTAACATGGCTTAAAGATGAGGAAAAAGCAAGTTTTAATGTCAGAGAAGGAGGGCATTGAAGGGAACCTCACAGTCAACTGGTCCAGTGCCTTCCAACTTTTTTAGCTCACATTTATTTTATTCTATGCCTGGTTTCAAGTATGTGACTTCTGGGACAGCAAGGTGCTTCATGCCTCATTTGTTATTGTAGCACTTTCACCAAAGGGACCGTATCTCTTGCTGAAAATTCCCTCTAGCCCAACACTGGCCCACAGTCAGGATCAGCTGTATCTATATCATCACAGACACTTGTTCTATCATTAAAGTTAGATGTTTTTCTCTAATGTCTGGCTCAAATTGCCCAAGCTGCATTTTAGACTGTTATTTCTTCTTGTGGCTTTGGGCACAAGGAACAGATTTCCCTTTCCTTCCTCTGGCAACCTTTTTTAACTCTATTCCCATGTCCACCTCAGCCTTCTCGTCTTTAGGCTAAGTAAACCAAATTCCTCCAATCTTGCCTTAAAGGTCATGTTTCCTGCATCTTTGGATGATCTGCACTGTCTCTGCTGGACTCCTTCCAGTTGGCCCATCTGTTACTGTGCCCTGCCCAAAACTGGGAAGAGGACAAGGTCTGCTGAGTAAAACAGGAGGATTGCAACTTACAGCGCTTCTGCTATGTACCCTAGTATGGGGTTTACTTTTCACAGCATGGCTTTCTTCAGTTAGTGAATCAGTGGCGTCTGTTTAACTTCTGCCTTGCCAAGAGTGCTCTTTCTCTTACATGTATGCAATTAATTATTCCGCAGGGTAGTGTTCTGCATCTCTCTTTACTGAGTTGCCTCCCATTTTCCCCCAGGTCTTCTCTTCAACTTGTCAAGGTAACTGTGAATCTTTTTAACTCTTTTTAAATTGTTTTCAGTCTTCAAGGTTTTTCATATCAAGAGCTTGCAACCTCCTTCCAGGATGTTTTTGTCTGCAAATATTAAACCTGTACTCCCTATTCCATCTTCCAAGGTCATTAATGAAAATGTGCCATGCAGTCCTTGCCAGGATAATCCCTGCAGCAAGCACTCTCTCTTTCACTTTGAGAATGAGCCGTTAGTCCCCTTTGTAGATTTTTCCCAGTAGTTTTGCACTCACCTTATGATGGTTTTATATCTCCCCTGCTTCCCAAGTTTGCTAATAAGAACTTCTTAAGAGACAAGGTCAGTACTTTACATGAATCAAGATATGTGACATCTTCTGCTCTTTCACTGGTCACTGCTTCTTTGCTAGTTATAGGAGAAAAGTAGGCTGATTTGACAAAATTTTAGTGTAAGAAGCCATATAGATGCTCATTACCTTGTTATATCTTAGGTGCCTAGCTTTTTTATTTGCAATAGCATCTTTCTGGTAATGGAAGACGGTCTGACTGGCTTATATATCCCTTGGGCCCTTTTCTCCCCAGATCTAAGGACAGGCACCAGTTTATCACTTTTTTGCCTTTCAGAACCTCATCCACCCTTCAGCAGCTCTTGGAGGTCAAACTTTGTCACAGCCATTTCGTTAGACATTCATCAAGAAAAGCTGATTTGGAAATATCTAACTTAAATGGCCACTAACCAGTCCCTTTCCATGAGCACAGGGACTGTGGGCTTTAGACACTGTGTTAATTTATTTCTGATCACACTCAACCTTATTAATGAAGATTGATGGAAAAAAATGCGCAGAGCACCTACTAAGTCTTTTTAGCTCATATTGTTCTGTGTGTCTACATATTCATGAATAGATCAAAGCCTGTTGTCTTTAACTCTGCAGAAGTCTTGAAAATTCAAATCGCATCTGAGATTTCTATCCATGTTGAGAAGTTATACCTTGCCGGTATATAGAAGGGTCAATTAGAGAGCTTTGAAGACATTATAGGAGCATGCAAACTTGAAAGACTGCACAAGACCTCTTAAATGACATAAAGCCTGGAAATGGAAAGGAAAAATTTGGACTGTCTTTCAACAGGAACACCAGCAGTAACAGCTCTCTTGAAGAACATAGAGAGTTGGCTGGGAATCACCAGTGCAGATAAATGATACAGATTTATTACTTGGTTCATAATTCAAGTAGAATAAACTAAATTACAAAATTAATGCCTCAAAAGACTGTTCTCTACCCAGCCATTGTAAATGCAGAGCATGTACACCAAGGAATAAGCACATTTATGGTTGACAGAACATGGCTTACAGCTTTGAAGGTATGAGAAAATGGCTAATGTGGAAATGTAGTTCTTTGTGCTCTGACAAACTGCATAAATGGCCATAAATATTATAAATTCAGCTATCCCCTGAGATGAAAATACTGATCATTTTAAGAGGAACATTTAGAAGGCATAATGTAGAGGACAACAGAAGACAAATTAATCAGACCATTACTGTCATTGGTTGAGGAGCCAAAGAACTACTGTATGAAGAACATTAAGTTGTTGGCAAAATATCCTTTGATGGTATCTATCTGGAACTAATATCTGAGATAGCAGTAGAAGACAGGTCTTTAGAATGAAAAATCACATCCTATCAGACAAGTTTTCATTCTTTCTGGATCCAGATAAACATTTTTGCCAAATGGTTTGAACTATTAGGATAGCATCCAAACACTTAATTTTGGGCACCCTTATGTTATCTTTCCACCAATAAAACTTGATGTACTTCCCCCAGGGGCATAATTCTGATTAACTCCCAATGTAGCCAGACGTGAAGTAACTTTCAAAAAAAAAGGCTCAGAAGTGCCAAACAGAACTCTGAGTGAAAACTCCAGTTTTCAAGAGGAATACAGGCAAACAGGAGATTGTGCCTCACACATTCTCAGGGAAACTTCCATTCCAAAATTTCTACCATGAAACAGAAGCTCCAAGGTCACTGGAGTCTGCCTAGTAGTGAAGATGATTGTTCAGTGAGAGATTCTTCCCTTTTGGCTGAGTTGCGGCTGCCCAGTTTCTCGCTCCTAGAGCTGGATCCAGCCCCAGGGTGAGTCAGGATCCATCCTCATGCTCACACGAGCCCACTGCCTTCCTTTGTGCTCACACTGATCTGAGGAGAAAAATGACTGGCGTACGGGGGAGTCCCACAAGTAGCATTTGCTCACAAATTCTGAACGTTTGAGTGGTTCTGATTTCAAACCCCGAGACAAGCAACTCTAAGGAGAGGTAAATTGCACTCACCCAAATTAATTCAAATATAAGAAAATTATATTTCCCTAAGGGATTGTGTTCATAACAGCTACAGTAATTAAAATTCTTAAGAGCTGAGGTGATAACAACTGACCAAGCAAAGCAACCTGACATGCATCAAAAGTACTATTTTTAAGAAATCCCTCATCTCTGCCTTGATTAGATGTCAGCAAACACTTTTGACAGTAATTTTTCAGCAGCAGAGGAATGCAGTCAATGGCTGTTCTCAGCCCACCAGAGAATGAATCTATTTCGAGGAAAAAAACAAGACTGCAAAGATCTATAGACTTCCCTAGGAAGTTTGCTTAAGTGAATACATTAGAGTCATTGCATGCACCACAGAGCACTGCTGAACATAAGGCAAACAGACGAGATCTCGTCCTCTCCCCAGAATGAAGTGTGTCCCCTGGCTGCCAATAATGTGGCTGAGGAAAAGCGCAGACATAAATAGCCAAAAAGGCTAAATTGTTCCATCACTAAGTGAAAAGTAAAAACTGCTACCAAGACTCTGTGAAATGAAGCTGATATTCTGCTATTTAATGTCTCCACTTCAACTAAGAGGGTATTTCCAAATTTCCATACTTCACGTCCAAAATAGTACACCAGTTCAAATTCAGGGAACTCATTGACTGGAGTTGGTTTGCCCCAGCTCTACACCACCCTACTGAGTACAGCAATGTTAAATGTTTGAGGTTCTAGTCATTTCATACAGCACTTCAAGAAATTTTGATGAAGTGCCCCTAGGCAAAGACCGTAGTCGTGTTGAAAGAGAGAGATACAGAAAACACATCATAAGCTTTACACGTACATGAACTTTGGAAATAGCAACTTGCAAAGAGCCAAACAGCCAAACATCACTGTGCACTGAGGAACTAGGCAATCTGGTTTTTCATTTCAGAACTCAGAAGAATAAAAAGAGATATGAAATATAAAATGTTCAGCTTTGTCATCAAAATTAAAGAATCAATCTTTGTTTCAAACAATTTATATCCTTTGGTTTGGAGTAGGGCTTTATTTTTGATTTTATACAAATTTAAATAATAAAATGTTGCTACTTTTGGAACTAAAATGTCACTTCAAAATGAAAAATTGAAATTTTTTAAAGTATAAAATAATTTTACTCTTTCAAAAAGCACTTTTTCAGCTGGACTTAAGTTTGCAAATACTTCTGGGTGATCCACGCATCATTTACCACCAAATGGCACAATTTTGATAGAAGAAAATGGTCCATTTGCATTAGTTTGCCTTATGTGCACTCCAGGGACACAAAGAGGCAGTTTGTACAAGCACTAAGAGAGAAGACTCCCAGGTTGATGGGGTTATCCCATTACTCAAGCAAAGAACAGTTTATATAAACAGCAGATGCTGAGTTTTTCACTCAGCAAGAGGGAGATTCATCTCCATCTCAGCTGGTCACTCTGGCTCCATTTATACTCAATGGAGACAAATGGGCAGTTTTAGGACACAATTCACCTAATCTCTTTCAAACATCTACATTAGGGTGAGATGAACAGCATGCTAAAATAAGCTGCTTTTCCCCACTGTCTGTAAAAAGAAACTAGGATAAGCTACAACTCAGAAGTAGGCACCTACATTTAGATGTAGGAGTCCCTCCTGCAAAGCTGATCCCAAGCTCATTGAAATCAGTGGCTCTCCAATGGACTCCATGTCCCCCAAAAGAGAATCAGGTCACATTAGGGATTTATTTAACTGTTTTTGTTGCTCACAGATCACCAGTGCATTTATTTTATTTTGCTTTTAATTAATCAGGTCACTAGGTCTTATATATTGATAGTTGCATAGCATTACTTCTTAGCCGGATTTGCATAAATATAATACCGAAGCAGCAAGTAGAAAGAGATCACACATATTTTGTTACTGCTCTGAAGAACAAATAATTTCCATTAATAACTGCAAGGGGACGATGGACCTGATCCAGTACCCTGCAAATTCAATAGTATAATCCCTTATGATTTCAGCCAGTGTTGCAGTAGACTTTAAAACTTTGGGAGAAAAAAAAAACCCACAAATTTTCTGTTTTACAAAGTATCCTAGATAAAATTCACTACTTGCATTCAAATCTTATGTTTTCCCCGGAGTTCCGACATCCCTCCCACTCAGAAATAATTATTAGCTGGAAGCACATTCTGGCTTTTACCATTCCAAATGAACATGACAAGTAATTTCCAAAGGAATTTATGTGCTGGTGTATTTCCCAAAGCTGTGTTTTAAAAGTGTGATCCCCTTTATTGACATTAGAGAGAGATTAAGCAACTTTACCATTCCCCTTAGGGAATGTTGGAGGACACTGCGAAAAGAGCAAGAAGTGACACCACCTTTTCTGCAGGAATTCTCATGACTTTGCATTGCTTATTAGAGCAGTGAAAAAAAAAAAAGATTTTGTGAAAGTTCTTTTGAATAATCACTGAATTATCTTAGCAAGATTACATTTGCTTTCTGCTGAGAGATAAGATCTTATTTAAAATATTGGCATTGTGAGAGTAACATGAAGACTTGTGAAACATATATAACACAATTCAACACACTAAAAATACAGCCAAAATTCCTTGTATGACACTTTCTATTTTGTTTCTGTTTGATTCATGCAAATACAAAGTAGAAATAAAGGCATGTAACACAAGTGATAAGACTATCCAAATATCTAAATGCTGACTCTTATTCGAACAGTTCAGAAGGAAACATATAGGTGCATGTTTGTCCACATAAAACCTTCACTAAATATTTTCAGTTAAAGAAAAATATATCTTGGCCTCTTCAAAGATAAAACAAAAGTAGAGATAAAATGCTAAACTGATTGAATGAGTTCTCAAGTTATGCCTTGAGAACTATTCACCCCAGGTAGTGTGAATGACATTTGGTTCTATTCCACTGGCATCTCTACGTAACACAGAAAAGGGTGCTTAAAATAAGTGATTGGAGCACTGAGCTTGTATGTCTAGAGACAACACATTCCAGGCATTCTGTGTGCCTTCATCTGTGTGCTTCATTTATACCTGTGGTATAGTGGTATACATTAGTTATCAAAAATTTGCAAAAGAGGTCAACTGGTAAAGAGAGTTGAGGCGATCTGGCCAGAGCCAAATGCAACAAAAAGTTCAGTTAAAACGACAATTCAGACCCTATAGGTGAATTCTAAGCCCTAAATGAAATTCACCACAATATTTCTATCTATTTCAATGGCTATATATATTCTTACTAACCTCTATTAAAACAGGTGCTAGAGGCCAGCTGGTAAAGTCTGGCCATCTCTATACCATGCAACTCTCTTACTTACCAAAATACAATAGAAAAATCCATACCATTCAGACATTTATTGCTTGGCTTGTTCTCACAACTGAACTGTGTCCAAAATAACTGTTTGCAAAAGCCTGTTCAGGCCAAAGTAGTCCAGGGGCCATTTAACAGCATGGACAACCAAGTTTTAGTGCTCTGGTTTGTGCTTGACAGTGTTTAATTAGCTAGTAAAGAAATAATCAATAGGGCTAGGATACATCTCCATGAGTTCCAGCCTTGAACTCAGCCTCCAGCCATTCTGTTCTGCCTTTTTTTTTTTCTTTTTGTGTGTTATCTTCCATCCAGGAGATGTTATTTGTTTCTATTTGATCCACAGAACGTATTTTGTTCTACAGCTGCCTCCAGGAGGCTTAGTCCTTTAACTCAAGCAGCAGAAGTTCTGTCTCTCACATTTGACATCCTAGGCACAATCTCCAGTGATGACCTAGATAACGGGGTTACACAAAGATGAGGCTTCCGTGCTGGAGTTTGGCACCCTATGGAGACATGATTTGTTTCCCCAGGCAAGAATATAAGCCAAAAATGCCTTCAATTGAAAAGACATTACAGAGTTTTCCCAAGTGCATAAGGGACACAACTCACAGAAACATAATTTAACAGGGTTTTTTAATGAGTCCTATGATAAATGTTTTATGGCCAAAAGAGAAAGAGAAAGTGCATTGTACTTTCCAGTAAGGCCAAAGTACGTATGAGTTCCCAAATTAATTCATAGGTCTCCCTTGAAGAGCAGTTCTTAATGCCCTCTATTAAATTACATCTCTTTATTTTGAGAAAATGGATTTACTTATTCCATTGCAAGAAACCTGAGAATAGCATCACCAATCACTTTGTGTGACATCTACACGCAAGTGACTTCAGGTTATGTAGTGACTGACAAGTGAGACTTCTGCTATACCTAGGAAGAATTTAATAAAACTGACTTTAACTGTTTTTTTTTATTATTATTATTCCCAGGAACAGAGTTGATAATGAGATTTTTTAGTTAACCATATTTCTCTTGACAAATTATGAAGAGATCAATCTTTTTCCCATTAGCCTCACACTCATCAATGGCTTAGCTGAGGTCAACTAGCCCTTTGCTTGTAGTTAATGGTACACAACCTTTGTCTACTGATTTTTCTTTGTCAAAGAGTAACAGAACAAAAATCAATGGCCCTTATTTAAAGTCAAAAAGGAAATATTTTGCTTTAAATTAAAAAGTCCCTTCACTTAACGGACATAAAGAAGATTCTTGAGAGAGTGTGTACTAGTCTAGGATGATTCCAGCTCAATGTAAAGGCTGAAGGCCACAAATTGAGTGCTGCTGGACACAAGGATATCCCATAGCAGAAACTCTTAGAGAAGTCTCTGAGAATATTATTGTTAACTTGAATGAATCCTCCAAGTCTTTTACCAGGAGAAGTTTCTTTTAACTTATTGGAGTTTAGAAGAGACATTTCCAAAGGTAGAACATTTCAAATTATGATTACTTTGTTGTCTTTTTCTATTGGTTCATAAAGTACAGCAAGTGCATTTAATGTTCCCTGAACTGCCTGGAAGCTCGCCATCACAACAGTGTGGATTGTGATTTTTTTATAGAAATACATACATGCAAGCTAAGGGCAAGTCCTGCATACTGTTTACTGCTGCAAAGAAGCACATACTTAGCCACTCTCTTTCTATTATGTATAGGTAAGCCACCAATATAAGACACATTAGTATAAAAATAGGTTATAAAAATATTATAATGTTGTAATAATGATCTCCTTCTTCTGGGAAGGTAATCATGTAAATTTGCACTCTCTTTGGCTAATGAGATAATCTGACTGTCTCTTTGTAGAAAACTTTTAGCCACTAGTTCATCATGCCGATCATGATTCAGGACAGTCAAGCTTCCAAACTGCTGCCATACAGCTCAGGCATTCATGTTGTGGGCCCATCTGTAGTCCACAGCAACTTAAAAGACCAGTTTGAATCTCTGATGGGCTGGATCAGCCATACAGAGTTGTTCTTTCCATTGACCATAATTGACACCTAAGGCAACCCCTAAGGTTCCCAAATAGTCATCAAAGGTTAGATAAGATGGATGAATGCTGGATGGCTCTGACAGCAGCCTAGACTCATTTTGTCTGATTTAAGGTTAGGTGTCTACATTGCCAAATAAGGGTCATAGACCCCCTCCGCTACCAACAGAGGACTACAAGCATTTCCACCAGCCATTTAATGGACCCAAGTGTGCTCCTTGCATCTCTTTATGGCCTATACAAGGGCAGCAGTGAAAAAAACCTTCTATTCTTCCTAGCTGAGGCTATAGTCTCCTCTCTGCAACCCTTTTTTACCAAGCAAATAGGTCCTCATGCTGGGACAAATCCTAAAAAATGAAGGCGCTAATATAGGATTGCAAATTTATTTTTCTGAGATTGCAGTGTGATTTGTATGTTCAGTCTGAACATCTTTGCAGTTCTAGCCAAAGGGTGAATTCTTTTAATGCCACTATCTACTGGAATCAAATAAAACCAAGACCCAAGGGTTTCTTCTCTGGAGTTTTACTTAGCTCCATCCATTTAAGCTCACACTTTCTATCTGCAGGATTTTTTTCAGACTTTAAAAGGTGCAGAAACTTTAACTGATAATTTTTGTTATGTTAATGCACAACACAAGACAGCTGTAAAAGACCTGCATGTAATAAGGCCAATGCAGACATGAAACCCATAGCAAAAATGTTGGCAGCCAAATTAACAAATGGCGAAAATCTTCAAAAATGCCTAAGGCATTTTAGGACCTCAATTCCCTTTCCAAGGTTTGTCCTTTAAATTTCCTCCCTGCATCAAGACTAAAGAGGATAAATTATAGATAGAATTTAGCTAGTAATGCCCATACGCTCCTTTGGCCACAATGAAAAATAATCTCTTTTTTATCAATGGATGCCAGAAAGATATTTGTTTGGGCTAAATGAACGGATCTTTTTAGTTTCTTTGATTTGGGAAGCATGTTTTGGTTTGATTACAGTCTTTTGTGTTAATCTTCTTTCAAAGATACTTAAGACATTACAGCACCCATTCTTCTGAAAAGAAGCAGTGAGGACAGCTGACCATCAAGCCGGTTATTCCGGACAGTTTGCACTGAGTTGTTGGATCAGATTTCCCTTTTATTTCCAAACACAGGAAATGTGTTTGTCCTTCTTCAAAATAATTTAAAGTCTAAAGTTCATATCCAGAAAGTTATTTAGGTTATCTTGCTTTTGGTGAAATCATTAGGAGTTACAAACCTAAATGCCTTTGTAGATCAGTTCTCATGTAATTAAAATGCTCCATCAGGAATCAGGTGCAATGTAAATAGGAGACTATTAATTGTTGTCTAACAGATCTTACTCTATTTTACTTATTTTTTTTTTCTCAACTTAAAATTATCTTGAAATATTGCATTCATTATTCCTCATCCCAAATATTCCCAATATTAATACTTGATCTTTTCAGAAAGATCTGGATGGATGGATGTTACATCTCTTTTTAATGGACTACAATTACATTGAATGCTTAGGGATTTGTTTAACATCAGATGATCACTACATGCATAAAGCAAATTTTGTAGAGATAATTAATCAGCTTCAGAGAAACACTTGCAAATGGACACCTTTATTCATTAGCTGGCTGGAAAGAGCCAATGAAGCATGAATTGATTACCTGGAATACATTATCTTTTCTAGATGCTGCCAACTGTGGTTCCTTCTTCCTTTCTGCAGTACATTAAGTAGAATCATGACTTCTGTTATTTGGACTAAAAAGACATTGAGTTTGCATTCCAAATTCATGCATAAATCAATACAACCGAAGGACTGCCTAACTCCTTATTTCAAACTTATTATCATCTAGCTGTAGTTTGCAACAGAGAAATAGCCAGTACAAGAACAAGAATAAGGTAAAAAATCTTCAGTCTGGGAAATAAATCTTGGTGAATTATTGGAATTTCCTCTGCAATCCTGTATCCATGAAAAAAATACATAAAATCTAAGCCGAAGTTTCACACATGGATATGTCAGATATGCATTTCCCTGAACTGCAAATTTAAAATCTATAAAATAAAAACTTCATCCCCAGGCTGTGATGGATTAGTCTCACAGTGGAAGATGCCTGAGCTGTCAAGGCTTACAATTCTCTACAGACATGTTGCCTTTTGAAACCATTCTTCCTGGTCCAGATTCAAATCTCACTTTCCAATTGTTTCAGTATAATAGCCCCTATATTTTCACTCATCAACAACCTGTGTAAAACTTTTTTCTTCTTTTTTGCTAAAATAGCTGCAAAATGGAGGCACAGAGACATTACCAGGAAATAGAAGGAAGAACAAGGTGACATACCACGCCACAGCAAGCTGTGAAAGACCATGGCCAGCAGTCCCAGTAGCAAGAGAGACAGAATCAACCACCCATTCCCAAACTGGGGTGGCTTTTTGTCTTTCTTGGACCCAGAGAAAACCGTTGTAAATCACAGCACTGTAAAACAGTCATGGCTGCCAATACAATACCAGGGGAAAGCAAAGGGGCTAGTGGTAGAATTGAAACTATTGATCATCTTTCTTTCCTTGTTAAATCAGCATCTGTGGGTAAAAATTAATATGGGTGTATGCTGTGGGTGTACAAAAAACTAGTCATCTTACAAAATGGCTAAAACATTCATTCATTTAATGAAATGGCTATTTTAATCTTGGAAATAACTTAAATTTTCCATTATTTCAGAAAATGATCAGATATCATCCATAGGCACTATGGGAAATCACTAAATCTGGTTTATCTTAGATCACAAGGCAAGTGAAAAAAATGTTCCTATTACATTTATTTTTAAAATATATACTCATATTTATATCTAAAACTACATATCATTACACTTCACAAAGCTAACATTTCTCTACAAAACTGAGACTGTTTCACAAAATGAATAAAAATTTTTGTCCTTTCACAAAATGGCTGGTTCCAAAAAACAACCAAAAAAAAATTACAGGGACTCTGATAAGAGAGGAAGGGTGAGAACTGAATGTATATATCCCCAGGCAATATCACAGACAACATAATCTTTTCCTACTGTTTGAATTCCTGTCCGTCTATGCATTCAGGATTCAGTGCTCTCGTTCTGTTGGGCTCGGGCCTTTCTGCCGAATGAGGTCAGGTGCTTTTCTGCCAATGACTACTGGGACACTTACAGCCATGGGAAATAAACAGAGTTGTGCCCACATGCACTAGGCTTTTGCAGACAAGCACTGCTCATGGTTGGTAGGTGCCCTGGAATGAGGATGACCTCCTCATGCACCCGTTCATGTTGCTTGTTACACTCGGCATCCATCCCCACTACTGCTATAGAGGTCTGCAGGAATTCATACAGGAATTTCCCCCCAGAGATAATCAGATGGAGGAACTATTTCAGAAGTGCTAGGACTAGTGCTAGGATTCAGGACTCAAACTTACTTCTTCAGGGTAACTTACCTCCAATTTGGTCAATGTCAGAAGTACACAAGTGAAGGAACCACAGTAGCAGCTGACACTGTGGTAGATGATCAAGTGCCATTAGATAGAGATCGTGGTTCCAGACGATTAATCCCAGCTGCAAAAACTCTGATGTGTGCTAGTTCTCATGAGAAATTACCCTCTGCCTGCTGAATGGGAGCAGAGGAAAAGCAAAGTTGTGATAGGAGAGGGAACATCTGCCCTATGAGGAGAGACCGAGAGAGCTGGGCCTGTTCAGCCTGGAGAAGAGAAGGCTGAGAGGGGATCAAATCAGTGTCTATAAGTACCTCAAGGGAGGGAGTGCAGAGGATGGTGCTGGTCTCTTTTCACTGGTGGCCACCGACAGAACTAGAGCAAACGGCCGGAAACTGAAGCATCAAAAATTCCACAGGAACTTAAGGAAAAATTTCTTAACAGTGAAGGTGACAGAGCACTGCAACAGGCTGCCCAGAGAGGCTGTGGAGTCTCCTTCTCTGGAAATCTTCAAAACCCACTTGAATGCACCCTGTGCCACGTGCTTTAGGTGACCCTGTGTGTGCAGGGGGGTTGGACTAGATGACCTCTAGGGGTCCCTTCCAATTCTATGATTCTATGAAGGAAAACAGATGTAGATCCAGGACAGTACCATCAATGGCAGAGGCAAAACAGAAGATTGCTGGGGCTCTCCGGCCTTCTGATTACACTTTTTTGGGAGGTGGGAATTGGTTTTGCTTGGCCAGAAGATAGGACAAGCTTCAGATTTCAGATGTGCCTCAAGATCCTACTGCATGCTTGGAAAGCGAAGAGTGAACTAGTTTCACTCACTGAAAGAGTAAACTCTCTTCCAAATAACTAACTTGAAAGCAATATCTAGCATCCTGCTTCATTACCAGAACAGCAAAAGTCCTGGGTCCCTTAAATGCCAGCCCTCTCAGGAATTTTTGAATGTGCCTGGATAATTTGAACCTGAAAATGAAGCCTCTAACTTTCTGAAATACCACTGGAGATAAGTATGATTTAGGTGCTGTGCAGGGGCAAAACTGAAAAGGCTCCCACCCCAAGAACAACATTTTCTCCTTCACACTCTAGTGAACAAATTAAATGAAATAACCAAATAGGAATAAAAATGTTAAAAAGGAGACAACCTCCTTGGAAAATTCTGAGTGCAAGAGGGTTCCCAGAAGAAGGGTCAGCAAAAGGGCATGTTGTCCCAGGGCGAAGGCATTTCAGAAGGACTGCAGAATGCATGATTGGCCTTTTGCTTTGCAACAATGCTGCTGCTTAGTAATTCCCTGAATAGTAAGAAGTGGCTAGAGACATTATTTCCCGCATGTCCTCAGTGTGATAGCATGTGGATAATGCCAGGATTCACCTTCTGTCAGCTTATACAGGCAAGTGAAGTACACGTATCATTCACAACACATGTAGTGACAGTCAGTTGGCAAAAATGCCTGAAACCTCTAATTATTTCATGAAAGAACTGATTTCACAAGATCACTGTAATGAGCACAGACACAGAGACAAGCTTACATTTAAAATAAAATATTCCAGTATATGCTTATGTATATATATGCCTAACAAAATACCCAGTAGCCAGTTAAAGGAATTAGTTGATTTTTTCTCTTTGACACCAGCTGTCTGCTGCTTTTGCAATGATCACTTGATATCACTTGATAAAGAAAGGACTTTTGTCCTGTAAAGAGCAATTTGTCTTTCAAAATTTCATTTGCTAGTTAGAATATCACTTTAGCCTTTGCACTGTCCTCCTTTCTTTTCCTGTAGGGCTCCAGAGCAATGAATCAAAATCATCCAAATCCCACTGGCAGCACATTACGGAAATGATGTTTTGGCTGTTGTTATTTTTTTAAGTGTCATTTTAAACTAAAGAGAAAAAAAAAAGTTTCAGAAATTTTCAATTTATTTTTCCAATTCTTCCCTGAATGAAGTTGACAGCTCCAGATTCCTCATCTTGCACTTCACAATTTAAATACAACAAAATGATGTGAGCCTTTCAATTTAGGAAGAGCAGAATATCATTTACAGTTTTATTTGTTTATTTTATTTTCACTTGAGTCACAACTTCCTGCATTTCCTCTTGTTGCATTTTAGGCTAGAAGAGATGATCTAAGACGATTGTGCTGATCTCCCGAGCCATGGCATGTCAGACTGTTGAATTACCAGTATCTAGTCAAGCAGCACAGCAGAAACAGATCCCATAACCAATTGCTCCCACTTGGTGACCATTTTCCAGTCACTGAAGGAAAGTGTACAGACCAATCTCTCCTTTGCATGATGGAAGTGAGTTCAACTCTATAGTACAACAAATGTGCTTGGGCATCAGGTGGTCCAGTGATTTATATCAAAGAAACCAATCAGTTGTGTATTATTCTGGAGACTCCCAGCCATCTAACTTGTTAAAAGAATATCTTTCCTTTTTTCATTTCTTTTTTTTTCTTTCTTTAATGATTTTTTGTCAAGAGTCCAACTTACTTTTTTTTTTTTTTCAAAACTAAAAAAGTCCCTAAGAAAATACAGCAATAAAATTGCTTTATAATAATATTTAGAAATCTCACATCTCCTGATGATCCCTGGAAACAAAATGTGGGATTAAATATATATGGCAAATACCCTGCAGATAGTGAGAGCATTGATACCCCTTGATTTAAGCTATTTTGAACCGTAACTCTTCTGACTTACGGCAGCCAGAAATCCTCCTCAGTTTTTTCATGTCAACGCAAATGAGAGGGAAGCACAACCTGGACTGTCAAGGGCACTTAGAAAAATCCTAAAAACAACGACCATGAAAGTCACGTCACATAACTACGCAGAGCAGCCATAAATCCTAGATGCGTTGTCACTTTTTCTTTTTTTATCTATTGAGAAATGAAACAAATGTCAACCAATATTTTAGCCATATCTGCCTACTTCACAGTATAAACTATTATTCATATTCACTTCTATTTCAACCTCAGAGTACGTATTAACAATCATGCCTCCAGGCAGAAGTATTGTTTTATGTATAACGAAGTGAACTGGGAGTCAGAGCATTTCCATGATTTCCTGTTTCTCCAAGACTTTCTCTGTAGACTTAGCAAGTTTCCTATCTTCTGCGTGTCTCCGTTATCCCACATGCAAGATCAGGATAATAATCTTTCCTTCGCTCACTAGTACACTGAGCAGATTAATTTGTAAATGTTTACAGAGTGTTCTAAGGTGTTTTGATGGAAAGGAGTGTATATATAAATGATTCCCTATCCATACTGGGGTACCACTGATGCTGAGTAACATAATAATATGTACACAGCTGATATATATATATATATATGTGTGTATATATATATATATATCTTTTTTTTTTGATGTATGGCACTGTAGTGTCCAAATTGTAGAGTTGAGCTTAGTAAATTAATAGAAGAAAGAATGAGTGATCTGCATTTTCTTCTGTAAGGAAAAGTCTGTATATTACAGTCTACTTTAATCGATAGCAGCATCATGCTACTAAAAATGAGCTAGCAAGTGATTTAGGAAGGCAAAGAGATGGAGTCAACACTCTTCTTCCACAATATAACTTCTCTGTATTTTGGCTTTGGACATGCTTTAGATAAAAAGAGCAAAAAGGTTAAAAAAAAAAAAAAAACCTCTGGCTATTCAGATAGAATTAAGTCTATGGGTTCTAAGTGGAGTTTAGGGAGGATGGCAGTAGTTTTTTATATGGTAGCAGGTTTTTCAAATCTCATGATAGTTGGCTGTGATCTGCTGCAAAGAACAAACTGAAGTGCAGAAGTGCTTCCTCATCAGTTATTTTCCTGAGTACGTTCAGAGATTATTCATTTACTTGTTGGCAAAAGTAAGTTACTGCTTTTCAATCCTCTTAGTTTTGCAGAGCCAGTGCAGTAAAGGGAACGTGAATGAATCTATTAGCAGTTATACATCATCAATACATTTGTTTACGAAGTTGCTAATGCTTTTCAAGACAATGCTATTGCATGATTGAATGTAGAGGTAGCTCTGGGGAGGAGGAGAAGTCAGATACTCAATTGCATTGCTCTTTTCTCCTCCATTCCAGGAAAACTGTGCACAAAAAAACTCCTGAGTAAATATTTGCCATTCACAAACACAGGTCAGAGAAGAGTTTTACAGTCACTCTTCACATGAGTATAAATGGCTGCATAACATTTAAAGCAGTGGTGAGTGCATTGTGCTATCAGGTAATGTGTCCTCCAGCGCTGTTATTGCTTTCGATGATGCTCAAGAAACAAAGGAAGCGGCTTCATTCTGAGAACTCGAGCAGAATCTGCAGTGCTGGTACACAGTGGGGAAGAAGAAGGCAGGATGAACTTTGAGCCCTGGGATATTTCTGAAGAGCCATTTTCCTAGAATGGTTGCATTTTAAGGACTTAATTACAGTTGTTGAGCATCATCAGCACCCAAGAACCGTGTCTGGAGATGCCGTGCATGCAAAATGAAACACTCCCACGGCGCTGCATGTGCATGTTTCACCTGCCAAGTACGTACTGCTGGTGCTCCAACTCCGGAGTGTCCCCAAGGGCAAGGGAAAGGACAGATGCCCAGATGTGACCTTCATTTTGCCATTTTATCCACACCTGCTGCCGCTGGGGCCAAGCATGTTCACACTGGTTCATTTATAGCATGCACAGCAAGGCTATGAGATATTGACAGCTTGAAAAGACCACAGACCCCTGGGATTAAACCCTAGATGTTTCCTTGGATTGTAAGCATCTTTCTACATCTTTATGCCCTGTGTATAGAGCAGCCCACAGGGAAAGGTTTTGAAATATAGAGACTAAATTGAAGAGGTCATTCATGCCAGAGGGGGATTCCTTTCCATTTCAAGAGGCCACTCTGCCCTATGATGTTCGAGTGGAAATCTGGTTAGTAGCAGATGAGTCTCTGCCTTGAAATTATGAGTCTTATGGCTATTTTCCCTTTCTACTCAGCAGCACAGGAACTTTCTGTGAATTCTGAATTGGCTTTCAGAGCCAATTTCTGCTCATAGATCTACACACATGTAGCCTGGTATTTACTTCAGTCCAATGGGAGAATTATCAGCTCATATTTATGATCAAAATTTCAGCAAGTCCTCACCAAAAAAAAAAAAAACTTCACAGGGTCCCTGTGACCACAAAAATGTCTAAACACTTAGCTTGCATTGTCATCTTGAAGCATGAGGAACTGTGTTTTTCACCTTAATCATGGGTATTTTCTGACCTTAGAATCAATACTAAAAAAATCCTTGAATTCCCTAGAATCTGATTCAGAAACTGCTGCAAAACAATTCAAAGTGTTTTGGCTACCTCATCACAGATGTTCTAGATTGTCTGAGGGACTTTCAGAGAGTAGCAGGTATGACTGACACAGGACTAAAAGGAGAAGCTTTCAGGACCAGGTGTACAACCTTGCCGAGCAGCAAATGGAGGAGAAGTACAATGTCCCAGGTCATCTAAAACACACCTGGATTTAGGCAATTGAATTTCATTCAATCTTTGCACTGATTTCTTCAGTGAGAACTGGATTGGGTACCTGGGGCTTTATTTTGTGATGTATTTAGTAAATTTAAAATGCAGACAAGAGTCAAATGGCATTTTCAAAAACACAGAAGGACATTAGTGAAAATCCCACTCACTAGTTCTCATTTGCACCATTAGATACCCCCCACCTAAACCATAGATCTTACTCTGCAACCTCTTGCACAGAAAGCAAGAGTCTGTTTTTTATTTGATGAGAAAGCTGTTTCTTTTCTGTGGTTTTATACAGCAATAAAAATAATTAATAATTAGTGCTATCTCTACATCTATGTTTCCAATTCTATATCAATATTATCTTACTATAGATGAAAATACATTAGTAAAGACAACACAGGTTGTCTTAAAATGCTTTGCAATTCAAGGCAAGATGGTGTTGCTTTATTTCAAAGTAGATGGGCAGAAATTCTACAGTGGGAAATTTAAAGAGATACTTTTGGTTTATCATTTTCATCAAATGGTCTAACAAATGATCAAAACAAGAAGTTCTGAACAAAGAAAACTTTTAGTAAGCTACACCAAAGCTGAGGGGGAATGATAATGTGATATGCCATTGCAGTCACAGAATTGTATAGTTTTAGCAGAAAGATCCAAACTGAGTATTCAAAAGCATCAGAACAGTAGCACGAAGGGGACCAGAAAGTACCTGTTAAATTACCCTTACCCAAATGTGATCAGATTGCTGCAGAAAAGAAAATGGAGCTGAAGGTAGTTCAATTACAGCATTGAAAATACAGTAAATAGGGTTACTCGAGTTCTTGGCTTTTAAAGGCTATTAGAAATGTTCAACAGAGTTCTGAAATTCTACACTGCTGAAGGATGGATGAATGGATGTAAAACTAGATAAGTAAATTCGTACTCAGAGAAGAAGCATTATTTGGCCTAATAAAAGAGACAGAGTTTAGAACTGGGCTCAGTGCCCTGATTTTAAGACAGATTGATCTAGACTTCGAGATTTTCCACTATGTCAGAGAAAATAGAAAAGGCTATGACTCTCTAAAAATAAATGTGCTGCAGATAATATATATTGTTGGTACCTTTCTATAGAAAAAAAATCAGACAGTAGCATATTTCATGACTTAGGAAAGTCAGTGGAGCAATTATGTCTGCAATTATATAAGTCTGTTCTATTTTGACTTTAGCCCAGTTTCATTATATTTTAGGTTTTAACTCAAATCTTTATAGGTTTTAATGACTTTAACAGAGATCCTTCTAATTTAAACCAATGTCAGCAAAGCAAGAGCTAAATCAGGTGCTTTGTGCTCGTAGATTAAAAATAGATTTCTCAGAGCCAAGCAAGTATCTTACCTTTATAGCTGAGAAGGAATAGAATCAACAACTTATAGTAGACATGCAAGATAAATTAATTCACTGGGAAGATATTCTTATCTCATTTTGGATGATTATTCATAACAAAAATGTACATAAGCTTCTCACTTTCTAGCACTTCAGTTGCTACACGTGAGACAGCTCCCGAAAAGGCAAGGATAGTTGGACTGTTTATTATATCTTGAAGTCCAACCACATGACATGTATTGCCCATGAACTAAGATTACGGAAATTACATGCCTATCATATAAGTAAGTATGATAAAAAATCCACCAGCTGCATTAGTACCAGGATTACTATGTCCAGAGACATTTAATTAAATGACTTCTAGGCCATTAGCTTGTAAGTAGAATAATCACTAGGTTCAATTAAATGAGGAATGAATCTCTTATACCAGTGAGCTGCTGGATTTGCTCAGCCCTGTTCACACCCACTTCTGAGCTACTACTTTTGACATTCATCCAAAGAAAGCAGTTTCTGCAGCAGACATAGCTTTATTCTATATATATATTTAGCATCCAGCACACTGGTCCGTGGTGGAAGTCCCTGAACCTTATTATGATCATAATCTTCAAGTTTTCCAACAAGTCGGTGATTTTCAGGTGCAGCTTCCATAAGCATGTAATGCCACCATCAATTTTATGCAGTCATCATATATCCAAATATATGATATCCTATAATATAAAATCAGCAGGCAGCTGCAACAAAGGTCACCTGCAGCAGAACCACCTGCACCTGGATAACCTGTGGATGATTAGTGATCACAAGGCATACATCATCTCAATCTCATTTAATGGTGAGGATGTACCATATAACATATTTTGGCCAATGCAGAGTCCAAAAGTATTTGAAAATGGCTTGAAGTATGCAGACAGGAGCTAAGGCTATCTACATGCACTAAACAGAGCTGAAAAGTTAGAGGGAAACTAGATATTCAGCTTGGCAAGTGTTTAGACAGGTGAAACTACACCCGTGTGAATGAATATCAGTGTGCTAGCATTTCAGAAAAAAAAAATCCAATTTTTTTTTTTAAAACTCCTATAAATTTCCAAACATGAAGCTACTCCTAATCGATGATAAATGAACTAAGATCCAACTGTCCATGGGACAATTCAGTGAAGAAGTGAAGAATAGAAATGAGACATGGTTGAAAATGATGGTGCAAAGTAATTCTCTGGGACATCCCAGGATGACCCAGTGGTCCTCTGCCCTGGAAAACTGGAATTAGACTTGATAGTCTAATGGGGGAAGGAAGATGTCGCTATTCCCATTTAAAAAAAATCACTTAATAACTCTTCTGTGTCTCTGCAGTACATTTTGCAGATCTAATGCTATGATGTATTGAGGTAAAACACTTTATTGATTCATTTTTAAGCTTCCATTTTAAGCCCCTAGTTTCCATACTCAGTTAAGTTCACAGACTCTTACTGGTGCTTTTACATTCGTTTAATCTCTTACCCCTGTATCACATGCTAGGCCCATATTCTATGACTTTTCTCGCTTTGGTGTCCACACAAGACAAAGATTGGCACTAAAGACATATTTCAGCAGATATCATCCCCGTGCTCTAAGAACAACTTGCATTGCCCTTTCACTTGCCTATGCAATACCCATGGCAGGCCAAGATGAAAAGCAGAAAATGCTCTGTGTTCACCTCCTCCCTTCCCACTTTTCAGCTTTTTCTTCCCTGAGGCAAGCAGGAGTTAGCAGTGACCCTCAAAGTAGAGATGGTACCAAGACAACCATATCCAGCATAGGAAACAAAGCGTAATTTAGTCTGCGTAACAAGTAACAGGGCCATACCTACTTCATTCACAGGGCCCAGTGCTTAAAGTATTAACCAAAAATTTGCATGTTTTTGAACTGAGAGTGTTTGAATTGCCAATATTTCATAGTCATTCCGTGGCAACCTTTGTAAGTCCCTTAGGATGAGTTCTAATCTGCCTTAGACATACGACTCAGTAGGCACAGCTATCTAAAATGTCAGTAGTTGGTAGCAGCAGAAGGGTCCATGAGGGTGTCTGATCTCTGTGGAGCTCTTGCAGGGGAGCCTAGGAGCCTCAGCAGGGCTGTCCACTGGGACCAGAGCCCATTTCATTAGGTTTAGGCAGCAAAAACTTGTCTTCTGTGTTCAGGCTGGTCACCATAGACTCCTTGTTTACTGAATGCACCCAGAATGAGTGGTATCAACATTTGTCTTTGCAAAACATTGTCGAACATTTTTAAATACCAAACAAATGTTTAAACATCACCATCTGGTTGTAGATATATCAATACAAACAACCAAATATGATGCAACTAAGTGTGTTAATCAGTGCCTGATGATTAATTCCCACACCATTTCTGTGTTTCCCTACTGCCTTGTTGTTCTCGCATCTTTCAGAGAACAGCTTATCCATCCAGGCTCTGTTTCCATATACTCAAGTGCTTTCACACATGTATATACATACACACCCCTACTCAGCACTAGGTATAGCAGGATTCTAGTGCTGACCACAGCCTTTGATGCACTCATTCTAAATTATGAATGATGAAAATAATGGAAAATTCACACACAGAAGAAAAAAAGTTACCCAGATGCAGTTTTCCCCCAGCTCTGATTGGAAACTAGGAGCTCTGCTGCAGGTTTCATCCATCAGACTGTGCTACCTCTCACTGTAATTAAGATAAGACTGGATGAATACACAAGTTGGATGAATACACAAGACCATTTTGACTTTCCACAGTCCTGTTGATTGGCTTAGTCATGCTTTGCCAAATGCAGTAAACCTATGAATGACCAGGCCTTAAGAAAATAATAATAATAATAATAATATATTTCAGGGTGCCAAGAATCAGGTGACCCAAAGAAAAAAACCTCTTTCTGTGAGACTTTGTTATCCCTATTTCCTTCCATGACATGTTTTATAGGCAGCAGAGGGGCTAGATTTCAAAGGATGGGTTTCTCATTATCTCATCCCACCCTGAGAAATAAAGGGAGAAAGAAGTCAGCTACAGAAGTGTTTTTCTCATTTTCCTCAACTGCCCTTTTATGATTTTGTTTCTCCTCTTCCCACTTCTCTGTCGGCTGACACTTCTATTTTTGGCAGAAAAGTTGCCTATATGAGGATCCAGAACTCAAACCGAATCCCTCCCTAATTTTTTGTATTTCTTATTTGTAATAGGGACTAGGAAAGACATCCTTCTTGCATAAACCCGACAGTCACAGATTTTTTGGAATCTGTGGTTCTTTTTCTCCCCTTTTCCACAATCTTCCAAGTATCTTCCAGGTGAATTGTATGGGAAATGATAAAGAGCAAGGCTTTGATAATGGTGAAATGTTTCTATGCAGCGTATGTCTCAAATAAATATAAAGGCATAGACTCTTCCATAAATACTAATAAGAAAAGTATTCTATCTAATGCTAAGTGAATTTGCTAGGAACAACAGCAATAAAATATATATGCACCACTCTAATATCATCCTAACGATGAAAAAGTACTCATGTAAGAACAAAAGATATTTCTATGGTTTACAGCTATCATATTTGAATTTGGTTTTGAATAAGGATAATTATTTCAAACAAATTTAAAGGTGAGAATTGTCATTTAAATATCTAAGTTAAGTATCTTATGTAAGCTCATTTTCCAACTTTTCTCTATAGTCAGTAGAGAAAGATAGATGCCTTTACTGCAATTACCTTAGTCACCTATATTAGAACTCCACTCTTGAAAAACTTTATTTAAAATTCTAAAAAAAAAAAACTTCAAGAGCCTTTGTATATAAACTTTATTGTGCCAGCAAGACTGAAAAGATGATACAAAGTAGGTGAAATTTTTATTTTTATTTTTAAGAGAAGGCTTAGACTAGTGATCAAATTTTCCAGATACTCTGCCCTTAACTTCACCTCTAAAAATGGGAGAGTGTTTTCTGCAGTATCATTTCCAAGAAAAGTGAAGCAATTACATCTGAATTACTATCATACCCCTGGCATGTTTAGCTTATCCTCAGTTTTACAGCTCACTCTTCTCTTGAGGATCCATCAAGAGGAGGTGTTCTTCTGCCTTATAAATGTATGTGCTACATAATAGACTTCAATACTGAGTGATTGCACTGTCTAATTTAATGGATGACAGATGTTCTGAGGTGGCCAGGTTGTCTTCTCTGAACCTCCCTTTTGCACACAAAAAAGTAGTAGTATAACTACACCTGAAAAAGGAGGAATGACAAAGAAGCCAGACATATAGCATCTTTAAGTTGCCTTCCGTGGTGTCATCAAATAGCAAATGCAGGTGGAAAGTAAGAAGAAAAAGAAACCATCTTGAGAATCTGTTCAGATACAAAGAAGTCAAATATAAATAGAGTTAATCCGGAATCCTACACATGCACGCCATTACAAGAAATGGAAATCCATTACCTCTAAATGTAAATGTCAGCCCTGCAGGTGACAATGACAACACTCTAAGCTTCTCTTTTACTCATCAAAGCATTTTAAATATGTTAAGATATTTTCTCAACAAGCAATACTTGCATAGTGGAGCCTCATATCACTGCTACTTCAAAGCAGAGAGTCTTGAAGCGTGTTCCTGGCTCTCACTGGGAGAAATCACTCATGTAACAAGGATGCAAGGTGCAGTTGCAGCAGGTGTCTACACTGTGCCATATATATTCAAATGAATTCAACACCCGCTGAATTACCTTGCATATTAAGTGAATAAGGTTGTCAGTTTTATTTTCCTTTAGCTTTCCTTTGCAGATGATCTAGGGCATTTTCTATGACCCTTTTTACAAAAGCACAATATGGACCGATGCAGGGAGTCCAGAGCCTTCTGCATGCCTCAGGGATAAGGAGTGGGAGCATGCAGTGCCTATGCTTGAAGGCGTTTAAACCATGTTCCTTCCATGTGCCTCTTGGTCAGTGAAGAGGTTGCTTTCCTCTAAGCCACTCTGAAGAAGTTTCCATAGCTAAGAAGAAGCAATCTTCAGCTTCACTTAGGGCAGTACATCCAACACTACTTTCATACAGCTCCACGTCTCCAGAGCAGACACCTGGCATGTGGCTTCATCGAACCAATACATCTGTGCCGGACACACCACATCCAGTCAATGAGGATACCATTTGCTCAGTGGTCCTGACATCCTGCTGTTTATATGAGTGTGTGTGGAGTGGCTAATGGTTTCTCATGCTTTCAGCTACTTATTTTTGGAACACTTTATTACTCCATGTATGGAGTCTCTTCATCCATTGGGAAAACATGCACACACACACACACGCACACACACACGCACACACACACACACACAAAAAAAAAAAAAAAAAAAAAAAAACAGGTTTGGTTTCTGGCCTGACTCAAGAATCTAGGGGATCAGAGAATCAGAGAAATCAGGTCTTGAGAATATTACAAAAACTGCTAGCTGAAAGGCCTTCATTTTGTGAGCGAAGCCAACAAATGGATTTTTAATCCGATTTGACAAATCTATACACAAAAATGCGTTCTATGTGTAAACATTTTGTCTTTAAATGCTAGAAAATGAAAGGATGGTGCAGAGAATAGGATTTATTTTACAACCCAAGCTGCCTAAAGATCTGAATATCCTATCTAAACTATCCCTTTGGGTTGCCCCTTTGGCCAGTATAGAGACTGGCACTGCCAGAAGACATTTCACTTCTATCAAATGCCTCCTCCCTGTGAAGGTGTCTATCCCTCTCCAGTGGCTCCAAGGATAAGCTAGGGTAAGCCTAGGCAAAACTCCTTGGACAGTTGGTCCTAGGAGTCCTGGATCCTCGGTCCTAGGTCTTGAACAGTTGAAGGTAGGCAGGTGCCTGGATTCTTAACCGCACTTATGGAACATCATGGGAAACAATCTCTGAAAACAGAGGTCTAGTGCGGAAGTCATTCTGGAACTCTCATTACAGCAATTATCATCTCTGTTTCCACTGGGGAGACCAATTTTCAAATGATATATACATACCCAGCTCCCCCGGATCCAGTGGCACTTATCCAGTTAGCAGCAGCTGAGGATATGAGGCCTGTGGATTTTACGTGAGCACTAGTTAGTTAAAAAAAAAAAAAAGTATTATTTTTATAGAAAAAGCATTAACCTTTCTTTCAAATGAAATATTTTGAAGCATTAGAAGGAGCCTGTGGTTGCTGATTTTTGGCAGTGGAGCCTCTCTTGTGGATTTTGGAATAAAAGTCTCTTTGCCAAGTATACAAATGACCTTCAATTCTGTAAGAAAACACCTATGGATTTCACTGTAATGTTTGCCTTACTACCATAATTGGACTACGAATGTGATGACGCATACACACAAGAAAGGTACTCATCCGTGTATACATATTAACCCACTTCCTATATAATGGTATTATGTTGCACTTTCAGCTTTTGAACTAACAGAGAAATTGAGAACCTGTCTTTAAGCTGTATAGAAAAATAGACCAAACATCCTTTTGGAAATGAAGGATAAAAAGTGCACAGAATTCAAGGAAACTGTATATGATTAATGCATTCTGAGAAATTCATTGTTGATGTAGGTCAGGCAAGATGGTCTATGGATTCTGTAGGAAGAGTTTTGAATACACTATTAAATACAAATCAGATAACTTAAAAAATCAATTTTGTTCAGGAAAATAGTTCTCTCAAGCCAAAAGAGACTCAACTAATTATATCAAGAAAGTGCATGTAATACACTGTACATGCACTACTATAGATTTTTTGTCTGTTCACAGAAACAGGCAAGTGGAAAACTATGGGAGATGAACACAGCCCTGCTCACAAAAGTGAATTTTACTGCCTTTACTGCAGATATATGATGCTGAGCTAAACTGGGGTTTGATCAATTTCCATATTATCAGCTTTTTCCAAAAAATATGAGAGTAACTATAACCCATAAGCACAGCTCAAAGCAGAGAGGTATCCCATATCAGATGGAATGGGAACAGCTCAAAAGTGAAACCTCATCCTGGAATGAGAGAAATGATATGTACTTAAGCCTTTAATATTAGATCTGTTAATTTAAGACATAGCATATCACATTTTCTTAAATGTTGCAGTCTAATCTAAAGCACACTGTGCTGAGTTTGGGTCCACGTGAGCAAAATGGGAGGAAGAGGAATCATTTATAAGTAAACTCTCCTATCAGGATTTCTTTGTCACTAATGATCACCAAGGCCACTTTAGGGAAGTCACCTGTAGCTTTATATCATTAAATATTTACTAAGTATGATATCGGCAAATTGCAACCTAAAAGGTACAGCATTAGTTGCTGTTTCGTAGGATTGGTGCCTGTAAACTGCAGATGTTTCTGCAGTCTGCACTTTATCCCAATCATAAGTGTCCCACTGCATTCCTTAGTCCACATAGAAAACAGATGATCTTTTGAAATTGTGAGGACACTCACATTTCCACAAAATTCAAAATTTTCTGATGCTGCCTTGATTTTCAGTACCAAAGAGACTGAAATGCTGAAATGAAAATTCAGTTCTACATCTGGAACAAGAACGATGTCTTATCTTTTAATGTCTAAACTGCTTAAACGTCTAATGACTTCCCTTTAATGTCTAAACCATGTAAAATAGGAATAAGATTGGGATTTAACATTTCCTATGGATTTCAGAATTTAGAAATCTGAGGGTAAGGGCTCCAGAAATACTGTAATGAATAGTTATTTCATTTATTAAGATAAAAAGACTTGGGTTAAATCTCCTTGCCTCTCCTATGTCTTGGTATTAAAGTGACACTATGATTGAATGGAGTCTACTATGTATTCTGGATAGCAGACATATTGATCCATCAGAGACACCTTGCTATTGCAATGTAATAATATTTTAAATCTCTTTGTTTCCTTCTTAGGATTCAGCCCAACATATAAGAGAATATACCTCTAAGGACTGGACAACATCTGGTGTATATAGGGATGAATCACAAGATGGATATAAAGAAAGAAAGATCTTAAATCCCTTGACAAAGTAGCAGCTTCAATCCTTTTAGAAGCCTACTGAAAGTTTATCTTAAATGTGATTTCAGGAGCCAAAAAAAGTTTTCTACACAATTTATTTTCTTCACAAAAGAGTAATGTTTTTTAAAAACAGAGCTGCCATGTGGATCCCCACAGCAATGTAGCTATTTTCTTTCAAGTTATGGCTGCTTCTTAACATTGTAATTAAGTTTGAATAATGCTGCCAAAGTAAATCATGCACTTTACACAATTACTGTACAGAATGTAAGAGGGAAATAAAATATGATGTGAGCTTTGTTAAACTTAAAATACACTTGACAATCACTTAACTTAATTAGACACTCTCCTCCTCAAGAAGTTACTGCACAAAAGAGGATGCTCACCTTTCCAAAGAAAAATTATCCTCTTCCTGATCCAAAGATACATATCTCACATACATATCACGTTATTTAACTATTTTTTTCATGTTTCAGCAGCATTTTTGTATGAAGTGTAGCTACTCCTACAGCCAGGGAACATCCTCCTACTCCCAGCTCTGCCAGTGACCTACTCCATGTTCCTGGAGCTCCAAGTTCTCAGAGCCTCTCTTTCCAATTCCATTGTTTGCAAGTCTTTTCATTTGGGGAATTATTATAACACTATGTGCAGCACAATAGCTAATAATAATTACTGTAATATACGTTATTATGTGTACAACGTAGAGAAAAATAGCCATAGTAAGAAATCCCTAATACTTTAAGGAAATTAAGGCTTTGTGGTTATAAACTAATCTATTTTTGCTCTCTCTCCGGTTTCATGAGGTTCCTTTAATATTTTTAAATAGCATTTCTTTTAAAGGACACCCAAGTCTTAATTTTCTCTCTTTATGTACCTTTGCAAGCAGGTGGGAATATGCATAGGATTTAGAAAATATTTTCTTTTGGTAGAACTTGGCAAAGCTGCATTTATTTCCATGGTGTTGCATCAATTTACCTCAGATGAGGATCGAGCTTCTTTTCCTTTCAATCTGTTTTCCTCTACCTTTTACAGACTGATTTATTTAAACCATCTTTAGAGCTTAGTGATAAAACAGAAAGACTCATCCATTATGGCTTTATACCTGTTAAGCCTATTATTCATTGGGGGCAACCACTGAGAGGAGCTTGTGTCTTGGATATCTGCCAACGCAGTCGAAGGCTGACATGGGTTTGAACATGATGTAGGGTGCAATTGCCCACATTCTGCACAGCTAAGGAGAACCATGGAGAAAGATGCCTCTTGTCTATTTTTCTCTCCCACAAACCCAAGATCTACTGAATTTGAGGTGGCTCTGAATGTATATTTAAAGCGTATTTAAAGCAGTGTCCTGTGCTGGTGAGCACGTTCCTCATCTCTCTCCATAGGCCTCTCTGGCTGCTCATCTCAGGTCATCTTAGGATGGCCAAGGACTGAATTTCAGAAATATTTTCACTATTATTCATGCCTGTCATAGACCCCATTAATGTAAGCTGATCATAGTCATAAATAGGGGCCAGAAAAAAATAGCAAAAAAAAAAATTTGAACTTATATGTGGATTACAAACCAATGGAATTATCCATACTCTTAAGGTTAATTGCTCAAAAAGTTATTTTCAATTAAAGGGTCATCTGAAAAAAAATCATAAAAAACCCTAATGTTATTCTGCTTTACCCCATTTTTATCCAGATTTGTGACTTTGACAAATAGTTCCCTCAGGCTATGTAATCTATGTCTAACAATCTTCCATTAGCTATTGCCTCCAAGAAACACCATTTCATTACATTATTTATTATTTAATAATCTAATTTAATAATTAGCAATTGTCTTTAATGTTAGTTATTAATATTATGAGTACTAGAACTAATAAAGTCTATTTTCTTAAGGAATCATATCTTGTGGCTGGATCTGCTGATATGAAATAAATCAGTTTCAGTTAAGATCTTTCTTCTCTTTTAGAGCATAGAGGACAGTATGTGGCTTCTCCAGCATCTACAATAACAGCTGTACAAACTTTAGAGCTTTTCCATCATTCAAACATTAATCAAGTCTTGTCTTTTTTGAAATTCCCACCACGCTGTAAAATGTGTTTGACACAGGGCAGCTTGTTCAGAAATTGCAGAGGACACTCGCAGGCAGACACTCGCACAAATACAACAGAAAATCAGGATAAAGACAGACAAATAAATGACATATCGTAGTAACTGGGGGATCTCTTTTCCCAAGCAAGCCCGTTCCTCCCTGTGGAACGTCAGTGTGAAAAGGAAGGGAATGAAGAACCAGTTCAGTTCAGGTTAATACACAATTTTTCATACCAGAAGGTAAATCAATAAATGGTTGCCTAGATCAATTTTCTGTCATGTCTATTCAACATACTGAAGAAATGTAGCAAGGGAAGCATTTGAGGATGTGGCGGGTAGCTGTAGAACTGGCATTTTGATTATTATATCTGGAGAGTTTTGAATTACTAAATTTGGGGGGGTGATTTTTTGTCACATGAGACTGAGCTTGGTAATCAGTACACGTGCACACTGCTGCATCGCTTGTTTATGTTCACTGATTAACCGTAAAAAATGTTATACCATTTAAGTGTGAAGGTCCTGAGCTATATTATAGAAATGTATTTATGGGAGACGCAAAATGTACAGCAGTTGTTCATTAAGGTCACAGGTATAAAATATATGATTGATGCAATAACCATGCATCATTACAGCACCGATCATAAAAATACACCGAGGGCACCTTGCCAGATGCAGACGGGCTCTCCCAAACAGAGCCGGCCCCCGATGCTCTGGCATCCTGACGTGCCGCAGCCTCGTCCCAGGTGGTACCTTACTGGGAAGAGGAGATCACCAGAGCAGGGCTCTGCCTGCGCTGAATTCCCTGGGAGATGCCCCAGCATTGCCGAGGGCAGGCTGGGCTCATAAACCCGCCTGGTGCAAATCCAGCACACCCAGCAAACTTTATGCCAGTGCTTATTGGTGAGTGTGGGATGATGAATGCCCGACTGACAATAAGTTGGGAGCTACCAGACCGGGGTCACTGCCTGCTTCTGATCCCTGCTTCCCAGGGTAAGAAAAGAAAACAGGAGTGAGACTAAAAGAAGGTTTGTGTTTAGGCAGATTCAGGCTCAGTTTCCCTAGAACTCTCCATACTCTTTGATCAATTGGGGTGATGACTGTGGGTGCTTCTTAATAAATATAAGTTTACATTTAAAAAAGACGTTCTAATCAGCTTCTAAAGCAGCTGGTAGTAAAGCCGAAGAGAAAAGGGATCCTGGTTTTATTTGTGCGCTGTGTGGAGCAGCTGTTTCAAATTGCCGTTAAATCCATACGAAACAATCCTGCAATCTGAAATAAAAGCAGACATTCTTGGGTCTTTTTTTTTCCTCTAGAGTTAAGTAAGAGGAAAAGTCCATATGACCGTAGTCTAGGCAAGCTGTTGAAAGTTAAGAACTCCTGGAAAAAAAAAAAACACAATTCTACTTGCAATCCCATGCCAAATTTTGCAAGCATCCTGTTTACTGACTGGGACATTCAAGTGAAATCAGGCCAGCGGGCCATGACCAAAGCTAAAAATAAAATAATTGCAAGAAGATTCTCTATAGCTACAGTAGCTACAGCTCTAATCCCTCCAGCAGAAGGGATGGCACCTTTTTCAATTTCATAAGGATTTTAAGAACCCTTCCCTCCTTGCACAGCTCAGGACTTAAAAGAAAAGCACATCTGTAAGGAAACGGTCCCGCAGGAACTTGGGCCAGGTTCAGATGCAGAGCACAACCCCAACTTTCCCTGGCTTGTCACCAGAGAGAATGAGTTTACAGCAGCACGGAGAGGTTTGACAGACAGCTGGCCATCCGAGCACTCTGTTATTAAAGCCTCTGTTCAGCAGGATGCAGTGTTTGAAAGTCGTGTTTGCAAAAGCGGTCTCCTACCACTAGCGTCTGCATTAAGTATTAGTTTTACGAAGCACAAACCGCTTTGCAATGTCACTGACACAAAACAAGCTTAGCCCCATGCCTACTCGAAGGAGAAAGAAATAATGTCTCCTGGGGTTATTTAATTTTTTTTCCAAACATATGTCGTGAAAGGCCTCATGGCAGCTTAAAGGAACTCTTGGAGCTACAGCTAGAGGCATGCTGAGACCTTCTCTTTTGCAAAGAGAATATAGCAAGTAGGCTTTTCACTTTAATTAGGAGAAACAATGAGAATGGAGCAGGCTGAGGTACCGGTAAATCTTATTTTGTCTGTACTCCAGTGAAGGTAGGACCAAAGGTGGCCTTAATATCCTGATAGGAAATTGACTTGTAGTAGTAAATCCTGGTATGACAAACATGTAGCTGGGTTATTTTTAAAATTTATTTTATTTACACTTTCATTACCAGAGCTCTGGGAGTTTACTCTGCAATCCAACAGCTGGACTAATCCCCAGATGCTCTAGAGCTGTCAGGATGCAATAGAGCAGCTATGAAGGTAAGGGCCATTACAAAGAAGGGAGGAATACTAAAAAAAAAAAAAAAAGGTGATTTGGTAATTTCAACCAAAGCTTGTATTTCCTTATTTTCCAAATCTGTTGGTTGTTCTGTTTCCACAACGTAGACAGTCCTGAGCGTGCTAAGTTAGGGATCTCTTTTTTTTTTCCTTCTCTAAATAGATACATTTTGAAAAATCTTATTAGTTTTCTCATGCTTAAATCTAGAAATTTCTCTGATCCACAGGAAGACTTATAAATCGTTTGTAAAGCATTCCCAAATATCTTCATCCTCTTTGGAAAGGGTATGTTTACTTACCCCTATGCACCAATATACAGAGACACGCACACACTACATACAACAGGAGGACATAAACATGCACAGATACACTCATCGGATAAGATGGGTCTGAAAATACGTGGTTGTTTGGGAGAAAAGAGTCTGCACCACTTGGGAGCTACTCACTGTTAAGCAGAAACATGAAGCAGATGATGGACTGCCAGGAAAGAGCCACCAGGCTGGGGAGCTGGCACTGACACCACTGCTGCTGCTGCAGAGGAGCAAGATGTGGCCATCACAGCCTCATTCCCATCGGGGCATTTAGGCTCTCTTGTAGACTACGTTTACCACCCCTCTGGAGATAACGAAGAAACAGAAGCTCTAGTGAAACTGGAAGATCCACAAGTTCTTCACAGCTTGGTACATGCAACAGCTGTGCCATGACTGAAATCTGGGAATTTCCCTCTCCATCCTCTGGCTTCCACTGGAGAGAAACTTTTGCTGCAGGTTAGACACACCTGAGGGCACCTCGAGAGCCAAATCCATCTCATTTATCCTAGACATCTATTTTATGGGATGAAACACCCACCTGAATTTCTGTTGCCTAAAGATGACTCGCTCGGACAACTAAAATCAGATTAAATGAATTCCATCTGAAATGTTCAGTAGGATCAGACTCCATTTTATGATTATATGGGTAGGACTTTGAAGAGTTCTATTTAAAATAAAAAATAATAAAAAAACTCAAAGAACAAAAGCTGGAATTTATGCTTCTAAGCTCAACATCCTATACATACCAAAACTGTGATTGTTTTCAGTAATTCATTTTCTGCAGTGGTAGGAACTTGTTGATTTTCTCTATTAACCATTGTAATTGGTAAAAAAAAAAAAAATCTCAGAACAGAACACAGTCGTTAGCTGCTGCATTAGCTATCACCTCCAAGAATAATTTTGTTCTCGCAATTGTAATAGCCAATCTATTGCATAGAATTATATAAGACATTTTTGGCTGGTTTATGAGAGAAAAATCTTGGCTCTCTCATAAAACATCAATGTATGTGTCTTAAAAGTTATGTTTATAATTTACATAAACTAAACATGACAAATTGCAAATTCCAGCTCTCAGGCAAAAAGTGTGTCTAAAAGGCGATTTCAGGCTGAATTAAGTGCTAGAAGGATGGAAGTCTATTAAAATATTGGCCTTTTCCTCAAAACGATAATGCCCCACAACTGGGCTTGCAAGTGAACACATGTATGTACACAAACTCCCCTACCTGCTGGATCCTCTGGTTTGGATCCAGAGAATTTTGCGCCATCGTATTAGCCCTCCTGCAGCATAAGCACTTTGTTTATCCTAAAAGTGAGATCTCCTCACTTTTCCTCCACTCCATCTGAATTTCAGTACTACACATTGTCAAGCAGGCCTGTGTTGGAGAGTCACACTGCCCGGTCACAGCCAAAATGCTCCCAGCTCTGTCTCCCCTCTGGTGAGCACTCAACTGCATTGCTCTAATGTGGTCCAGCATCTTCTCTCAAGCCAAAACCAAAGGCAGTGATTTCTCATCCCCGGTCTCACATCCCACACGCAGAAGGCCATGTTACAGCAGTACTCATGTATGTAGAATTTCATACACATTTCACTTAGTTTAATTTGTGGGGGTTTTGTCAAACATCAAAATAAAAAGTCAAAGAGTAATGAATATTCTACATTAGGGAGTTAACAAAACATTACACGGTTTCTTTAAATTCAATCAGTTTTTCACTGCTGTGTTATTATTCTAAATATTATTGTCCATGATCATTAAAGGTTTGTGCATGTAAAACTCAGAATAAATTGTTTTGAACGTAATAATCCTGTGTCCAGGATTATCCTTGTACCTTGTCTGTGCATTTACAGACAGAAAAAAAATGCAGCCAAACTGGATCAAAAAGATGATTAAACCAAAAGAAATGTTTCACATCTAGCCTTCCATCTATTTGAAGGAACATAAATTAGCAGACAGAGGATTCAGTATTTGAGAACTGACAATTAAAGAACCAGTATTTAGGTTTCTCAGGTGCCCAAGCCAGTTCATATTTCACAAGGGAGAATTAGAGAAATTCACAAAGAAAGTCAAGATTTTTTAGGATCATCCATAGGATATTTTATTATGTATTTGTAACTCACACTGATTCCTGCAAAAATACATGGTCAGAAGTTAGAGGGTCTTTGCAGCTGTTCACACCAACAGAATAACCTCTGCCATAGCTGTTGCATCAGCAAAATATGCAAATGAAATATACAAGTATCTCCAAGAGGATATTTAGTATGTCGAAAATAATAAGTAAAAGTGGGTCATAATGGATCTTCTTTCCTTCATATCTCCATGCTTATAAAAGCATTTTTTAAAAAATGAGAGCAAAGGTGTGTTTTAAGACTATAAGTAGCTTAAAATAAAGCTGAACTTTGCTAGTTTCCTCAGAGGGGCACCATGAGACGGTTGCTTAGATCATCCACTCCATGCTAAGAAGCATAAAATCCCAAGTCTTAAAAAAAAAAAAAAAAAAAAAGCTTTTCATACAGTAAGAATCTTCCATGAATCAAATGCATTTCAAATTGAAGGTGAGCAAATGGCAGAAGGTTAAATTTTACATACGCTTTCAAACTTCCCCTATCAAGACCAAATATTGAGACATTGCATCCCAACAAACAGCTATTTGGAAAGAAAGGGAAAAAGAAACGATAACAAGATCTCTACAGTAGTCTCAGTCCTTGTGGTCTTTGTTCAATTGCTTATTTTTACCAGAGGTTTCCCATAAATAAAGCAGTACCTAATCCCATCTGATTTATGAGAGCTTTTGTGTTCATAAAACAGTTAGAAGGTCAATCAATCAGGAACGTTGTAGGAATGCCAGCCATTATTAGGGGGAACCTGAAGAATGAGTAGGGGAGGAAAAAAAAAAAAACAGCTTCTAAAGAAACTTGGGTTCTCTTTGGCTTCCACCAATTTTTGAAATTCAGAGTTAGTGGAAATAAGTCGTCCAGCTCAGTTAATAAAAATATTGCCTTTTTCCTGATTTCACTTCTAATATCATGAATGCCATTCAGGAAGGAATGAGACCAGCTGGGTAGGAACCAGCTTGCAGTACACAGAGGTCTCCTTGCAAAAGCAGATTCTGCCAGTCTCCACAGAAAAGAAGGGAGCAGAAAAGTGCTGAAGTTCTTGTGTTTAGGAAACATTGTCCCTTGACCAACCGTTTAAAATAAAATAAAACACCTACTTTTGAAGATATGTGGGGAAAACGCACACCTGTTTTAGAGATGGGAGACAGAATTTTCATATGGAAAATGAGAAAAAAAATGCTTAAGAGGTCTGATGGCAATTCCCCCAGGTGGCTGCGAACAACTGACTTGTGACAGGCAGCCGAATGCCCCACCACAGCTGCTCAGGATGAAACTTCTCACACAGCGTGGTGAGGAAGCTATAATGTTTTGAGAATTCAAGTCATAGGGGAATGCAAAAGATGTGGAACATTTGCGGAGAGAATAATGTATAGCATGTTCAATGCCAGCAACAAGAGAGTGCTAGGGAAAGGATAACCAAGTGGGACCTGCGTGCCTGGTGTGTTTTCTCCTTAGGGAACAGAAGTGGTGGGAGCAGATGTCTCAGCCAGTAAAAAATATATATATATATTATTATTATGAAAGGAAGTTCTTAAAGATTTCACCTTATAATGTGGAGAGAAACCTCTGCCAGAGCAACAAAAAGACTGGTGTTTCCTAAGACTTCCTGCAACCACAAGTCATTAATATAGTCACTTAGAAAAAATGTAAGTTTGGACACCTAGTGCCACTTGAGATATTCCTGGCTGTGCATGGCATGCCCAGGACCTACAGGACACTTGTATCTTCCAGACCATCAGCTGAAGGTGAGGACAGGTATATCAGGCATCTCAAATAGCACTAGATATTTACATTTAGGCAATGCCTTCATAGTGGACAAAGCAATTCGTGAAAAAATTGTGACTGAATAAAGTTAAAGAGTTACTGGAGAGAAAATACTAAGGTAATATCAATCATTTTAGGAGCTTGGTGCCTCAGTCCAAGTCCACCATAATTACCATTAGCAATTTCCATCAGACTAAGGGTCTTCTAAAGAATGTTTTTAAAGACTTTTTTCATGTTCCCAACCTAACTTCATGTGTAAATCTGCTTGATCCTAAGTTGAAGTTGAAACATACTCAAAATAGCTACCTAACTATGATATAATGATAAAAAAAACTTAATAATCATTTTTTTGTGGAATACTCATAGACAAGAAGAACATCATTGTGCTATATAATTTAAAAGAGAGAAAAAGACAGCTCATTTGTTAAAAAGCTTACAATCAAAATATAAAACAGGAAAGAGCAGGTGGGTATGTTCTGAGAGGAGATGAGGAGGTAAAAAGTGGCCTGTATAGGAGGGCATGGAGTCAGTTAATAAGTAGCTAAACCATCATCTCATTCTTTGAGGGTAACAAAAAAAAAAAAAAAATTGAAAGCAACAGTTCAATAATTTTAGAGGTGTTTCGGGAGGCTTCTGTTACTCTACATAAGGTAATGGGAAAAAGCATGAGTACACGTGAAAACTTATCAAGTAGAGGATGAAGATTAGGATGAAGGGCCAATTAAGAGTGGTATTTCAAATACCTGCGCTAATAGTAATAGTATCCCACCCACAGATGGGATAAGGATGAACACAACCAGTAAGATCTGCTAGCTTGTATTTGTTCTGACAAAGGGGTTCTAGTGGAAATCGTTTTAAACATGACACAGTTTTACATGTTAATGTAGAAATGAACATTCACTTTTAAATTATTGTTTACGGTAAACAAACTTTGGTCTCATATATGATCCTCTTCCTACAACTTCCTTTCTGTACCTAGGCAACAAAATGGACATATGTACTTATAGGCACTTGACTATTTTTAATATATTTAGGTCTAATGCTAATGAAGCCAAGAGAATCCTTTCTATTTATCCTTTCTCTTTATTCCAGGACTAGAGTTATGCTTTATTAAAGCATTTTAAAATCATTTTTATTCTATAAATTGCTTTACTTTATTTTTTATTTTTACAAAGGAAAGGACAACAGGGCATAAAAAAGTCAAGAAGGTAACTTTTTGCCTCAAAATTGCAGGGACTTCCAAAAAGAGCAAATATTTATATAATATTCTTTTTTTTTTTACAAAAAATATTATTTGCATTGTAATGTCAAACTACTTTGAAGCGTTGAATTCTTGTGGTAAAACAGTGGCCCTGATGGAAGTTGGCATGGATTTTGCACATAGAGTATAGCCTTTCTCCTTGCTTGTCTTTGTTCCTTAATATTCCGTAGTTGTCAAAGGAAAAATAAATCCCACAATTATACTCTATCCATTCTTGGAGTTCTTCCCAGAATGAAACTGTTGGGTAGATCTTGCAGTTTTCTTAGTCCTTTTAAGCAGATGTGAGGCTCTCTACAGAATCCACCTGATCCATCCAGTCTGTAAAGAGCTGGGAGGTTTGCAAGGACTGCAAAAGTGCAAGTCTGCAAAAATTGGATGCACCTGGTTTAAAAAGTGTTAAGCCTTGTATTTCAAAAGCTTGCAGTAAACTTCCCTGACACGTTAACAAAACTGGAGACTATCACAAATTCCCACATATCTTAAGGGAGTTGTTCTTCTGCCAAGTCAGCAGTGTGAATCCCAATGCTTGGGATAGCATTTCTTCTTTATTGCTATTATCACAACTATTAAAATCATCAGGGGCATATTAAAGTAGCGTCCAGAGAACAGTCCTGAGTATGAAATGTAAACTGAAAAAAAAAAGAAAAGAAAGAAAGAAACACCCTTAACCTGGATAGAAAAGATATCTAAATAGTGAGAAAGAGTGATTCTGAGGATGAGGAACTGACACAAGGAGAGATTAACTCTCTCACCCAAAGTGGCAGAGCTTGGAAGGCAAGACAAAATTCCTAATTCTCACTTGGCTTTAACCATATAGCTAATCCTCTGCAAAGGTCTAATTTTATGCTTTATAGCTTTCTAAAAAATGTTCCTATACAGCTGCATTTTCTCACTGTTTTGCCTTTGCACAAGGGTGAAATACTGCCAGAGAGGCAGGGAGATGAATAATACTTGAGCTACACTACAGTAGAAAAATATGTTTGTCCTTTAGCAACGAGAGATGCATTTTTCATTCAGGTACCTCAAAACCAAAATTATTTTTTATTGCATGCTGAATTTAGCTAAAAGTGAGCATATTTCCTTATACACCTGTACTCACAGAACACAAAGTAATATGCCTAGTCAATTCATCTTATGTAACCATGAGAAGCTGCAGCTTCTGGTGAGACAGATTTCTTCTAACCTGAGGGAGACACTCGTCCTCCTGGAGAAGAGAGGCCAGCCTGGAAATGCACTGCCTGGAAAGACAAGTTTGTACTGTGTCTTCCAAATGTAACAACACTGAAGTATTAAATATCCCTGAAATGCAGGGTTTCTCACAGCACATTATTAAAAGCAATTTTGTCATAAACTGACAAGCAAATGTTTTATTAAACTTGTTGGAATTCATTGTTAAATAACAACAATGTTCAACATTTATGTCCCTAAATCTCGGCACATCCATAAACCACCAAATTTTGCAACACAAGTGGATCAATTCTTCTTTTATTATTATTACTAAATCTGCTTTACGACATGCAGCACAGAGGCTCAATTTTCTACCATCCAGGTTTCTCTCATGTGTGCTCATTTACATCTGTGAAAATGAGTTTAAAATGAGTAAACATAGCAGTTTTCACCCACACTGAACTCACTATGCTGCAGTGTAAATGACACCATAAAGTAGTGAATTGTGATTTCCATTCCCGCAGGTTGGGAAGCCGGTAGAGGAGCGATGTTCAGAGCAGACTAACAAGACTGTGGGGTGACACAGTTGGGAGCAGTCTCTGAGGCCTCCGTGTGCTCGTCCTGCCAGGCCAACAGCTCTGCTTGTTCCTGCCGGCTGACTTTGCAAACAGGTGCAGATATATTGGATGAAACAAAATTAAAAGCACTTTAATTTAAACAGAAGGAGCCCCAAATGTCATGTATGTGCTCCTTTGTCACGTGTCAAGCACATAATTTACAGCTTCTCCCTTCTCCCCCAGGCTATTTCCCCACTGACAAAATCTACAAAACAGTGGGGACATTTGCTGTGAAGATAGAATTATTTTATTTCCTTCTCCCGTGCACATCTAGCACGCGCTGCTTGGTAAAGCTCAGATGACTTTGTTGGGGACAGGATGTGATCATCCCAGATAAAACTCAGGGGAGTGTTCAGCCAGTGCAGTGGTCGTATTTTTTGTGAGGATGATGCAAGAGGTGAATTTTAGGTGATACATTTCTGCAAGTCTGGCAAAAAAATAGCTAAGACCCAGGATATCATTAATTATGTGCTGCCACACTGTTTGGTTCATTCTGCTTTTGATCATGCCAGGAACAGAAGGAACCAGATTCTGTGAAAGCCTTGCAGCAAGGGAATGGGGAAAATTATTTTGTATCCAAGCAGTTCACATTTCAGGGCATATGGGCCAGTTCCTTGAGAAGAAAAGTGATGGTAAATCACGTATTGTTTATGCACTCACATTTTGTGTTTTTTTTTTTTTTCCAGAGCCTGCACACAACATCCTGCTTCCCTGAACAATTATGCTGCTCAAATTTCCAAATATTCTTCCAGATTCTGCCCACAAGGGCATAATTTCTTGTTGTTTTATTTTCTTTATTTTTATTTCAAGCCCTTGTTGCAAATTCTTTGCATAATGACTTTGGCTCTTCTTCAGTATCTTTTCTGGATTCGTCTTTACCCCTTCACATGAGCAATTTTGAGTTTGCCTAGAACTGTAAGCTAACTTCTGATTATTGGAAACTGCTGCTTTCCTCCTAGGTGGTCCCTGCTTTGAGTTCAATAATGAGAAATCTATTTCAAGGCAGCCTGAGGCAGAATTGGCCTCGCTGATCCTTACAGTTTGCAGAAGACATTCCCGTGTCCCTTAAAGTCATATTGGGCTTCAATGGCATAGGAGTTACTCAAATACTACTACATGTTTGAGTTTAGAACTCAAGAAAGACGCCCACACCTGGCTGGATTTCCTCCAGCACAAAGCAAGCATCTGGGTGTGGACATTACAGCTTTACCTTGCAAATTGGGAATTACAGTCGGATTAGAGTCTGGGTTGTTAAATGCTAGTGAGGTCCCTGGCGTGGTCCCAGCTCTCCGAGCAGTTTGGAGACACTGCACAGGAGATAGCCCCAGCCATGGAGCTTTTCTCCGAGGCTCTGTGTACATAACCATCCTCTTTTGGGGGAAGAGTCTGCAGAGGCTAAAGCACAATATGGACGTGGCCACAGGGGACAGCTGGCCGCAGGGCTCTGGCACTTGGGGGATAACTAGTAGAGATGTAGTTTGTGTATTTATTCTAGGAAAGCAAACAACAAAGCTCTCAGCAAAGCTGGGAGCAAGGTTACAAAATAAAATGAAGCATAAATATTAGCTGAGGTATCTTCTATGCCATCCCTGTGAGACTGCTCCTTTTTTATCTTCAATTTTCCTCTTTCTGCAAGATTTGTTCCATCATTCCTCTTCATTTTGCTCTTATCTTCCTGACAGGCTCCTTCCTTGCTGAATGCAGCCTCGAAGATTTACATACCTTTCTAGCAGGTATGGCCACCACCTTCCCTTTGGAAGTGACCCTTTCTTTCCTTTCACTGAGTGAAGCTTTCAGTGTTGCAGTGGGGTGGTATTAGAAGTGCCCTGTTAGAAAGCTGACTTAAACCAGTCTTTTCATTATTTCTTGGGGTTTTCTACATGAAAGCTAATTTAACTTCAGCTTTGGCTGTGCCATTCTTTTTCCCAACAGCTTAATATGTTATTAATATGCTATTTCAGCTTATATAAAGCCTTCTCTTGATTTTTGCAGTATTTTGTAAATATGATAAAAGTTTTCAATTATATAATACTCCTGTTAATCTCCCAGACCAGAATATGGACCTAGCATTTTGAGAACCACAGATTAACAGTGCATACAGAAAGCTCATCAGCAAAATACTTTTCTTTCCAAACCAGAATGTTGACCATTTAGGGAGGTCTTCATGAACAGAGCACTGTTAGCCCAGTTGCTCATCTCTAATATGTGAGCTGCTCCCCACTGATTCTGCACAGTGTCGGTTTGTGGGTTTCCTTTGTTTGTTTGTATTTTGAAGTGATTCTACTATGTATTTTGAGATAGGGCCAGTTATTCTTTCTAGCTTCAAAAGATTTATCCCAATCTTTCACATAATATCATCATTTTTTGTTATCATTATTGCTGTCCTAGAACAGGACTTACCTCATATGATCTGGCTTCTGAAAGTGTAAATCTGAGACAGTCGTCCCAAAAGTAGCTGAAGTGATACACCAGTAGAAAAAATATATATATGGCGAACACCCCCACAATGATTTATCCCAAGGGGAGATATGTTTCTAACGCAGGTGAGAGGGCTTGCCCTCTGTCCATGCATATCTCTCCTTTGAGCTATGACAAGAGCCTAGCATGGTGTTCCTATTTCACTGTTCAGTTTTCAGATAACTTTTTAAAGTTAGGTGAAATGAGCCAAAAGCTTATAGTGCAGGAGCCACAATAGCAGAGTAGGACTCTGCAATACAGTCCAAAAATATTCTAGCCAGCCCAGAAAATCCCTCATTTAAACCTCTGAATTTTGAGGCATCACTTCTCCTTTCCTGCTTGGTTTACCTGAGGTTTTTGTCTAACAGGAAAACAGCCTTGTTGGCTGCATAAATGGGGGCAATTAGGAACATAAAAACACTGGAGAATTAATTAACAAAAGAGCAGCCTTGTGGGGAGGATGGGAATACAATGAGAAACAACCTCGCTTTTAACCAACATGAAAAATGATGGGATACTCAGTGTGTCCCGAAGATGCAGGTTTGCTCACCAGAAGACTAGAGCCATTGACCCCAAAGAGAACCTTCGACCTTGAGAGCAAAGCTTTCCCTGTGGTAGAGTGTTTTTCATCATGATCCACCTGCACCCTTGCTGCAATTCATGCCTCAGGCTCTGAGGCTATGATTAGTATTCCCTTAATTTTGTTTATCTTAGGATAGATTGAGCTGTAAGTGCAAATGGCAAGAACAGAAGAGCAAGCAACGAGACACTACAGCCTTCTGAGAAAGAGATCAAAACCTAAGTGATAAGTGAAGAGACTAAGACTGTTGTTTAGGAAATAATCACAGAGAATGGAGGTGTCCTTCAGAGATACATATAGGTGGGTAGAAATAAATGGCCACTAAGCAGCAGTGGGGCAAGGATTGCAGAAGTAGCTCCCTACAAGAAGGAAAGAAGATGAGGAGACCTCAGAGTGTGCAGAGAAGCAAAAAGAAAGGCCTTTGGAGAAATAATGAGCTAGGAAGAGATCAGGGAGGCTAATTTTATATATATATATATACACATATACATACATATATATATATATATATATATAAAGAAACAGAAAAAGCAAAAGAAAAAGAAATTTCACACTACTGATCTATGTTAGTCTGATATATATTGCTCATTGTACCATAGCAGCTCTGTAGCTCTCTCTGGTCTGGAGCACAGCTGTCATAGAATAGAAAAGAACGGAATAGGAAAAAAAAATGTGCAGACTCAAACTAGTGTCTGGCCTGTACACGCTGCCATTGACGCCAGTCAATAGCTGGTCTGGGTACCACCTAGCATCTGCACAAGCAGACTTATATCAGATAGAAACGTGATGCTTCAACCCTGCGTGTGGAGGGGGGTTGGACTAGATGACCTCTAGAGGTCCCTTCCAACCTTAAGCATTCTGTGTTTTTACTAGTACGATTTCCTGATAAAGCCCTAGAATATGTCCTACCACCACAGTTTTTAGTGGCCTCTTGGAGCAAAACAGTCTTTAGCCCTGCCGGGCTGTGAACTGTCACGTTCAAGCTGAGGACAGGGGTCTCTGATGGCCCCTTTGCTCTCGGGTGGGAACGTCCCTGCCCGCGTGGCGGCTCGGCGGGAGGCAGTTGTCCTGTGCAGTCAGTCATTGCTAAGGCTGCTCCAGTCCATCGGTATGGAGAAACCCAAGCGGGGCTGCAGGTGGCCTGGCAGCAGGGATGGCTCCAGAGGGACTGCCTGGCAGAGGTCAAACAGAAGACATGGAGAAGATTACAGTGACCATGAGAAAACATTCCAAAGTCTTCTCCCATTTTCAAGAGTTTTATCTTCCTATTTCTCCTTCACAAGGGCAATTTTCTCAAGTTACCCATTTCTTCAAATTATTTACATCAATAAAAACAAGTGACAGCATCTGCATGGACACAACATGCACAAAACCAGTAAAAGCCCTTTTATCGCATTCCACATTGTAGGCAGCACTCTGAGATTGCTGGACTGGCCAGTAAGATTCGCTGTGTAGGATGGGATTTTAGAAAGACTATTTTTCAGAGGGAGCCTAGTCTAATGGTTTAGATACTATACAATACTATAGTATACCATACAATACTATACTATACCACAACATACTATATACTCACTAGAATACAATTAATTCCTATCTTGTCTCAGGTTTTCTGGCAATCTGAGGGGCTTCCCTCCCTCAGTTTCCTGTCTGTAAAGCAGGGATAAAAATACATCTTCCCTCTGATCAAGATATATCTTTTCTGCACTCCTTTTGTTTGAGGCACCTAGTACCATGGGACTACCAATTGCAAGAAGGGCCCTTTGCAAAGTTCACACAATAAAGATAATATGCCCTAGATGAAATTATTTGCGGAAAAGGGGTTTAATTGTGCCAAGATTTCAAAAAACTATGTATGCACAAAAGCCTTTTAAAAATAATTGTGTTTATTTTTAATCTTATTTGCCATTCTTATCTTTCAACCAGTCTGAGATAGCACCAATATAATCTGGAAAAAGCAACAGTAATTTAATGGAAGCAGTAGATAAAGTGTCCAGATGCATGTCCAGCATGTAAATTAAAGGAATTGCTTCATTGTACTTGCTGAATTTACTGGAGAAAAGTGTGAAATCTCTTAATGAGACAATTGTTAAAACTTAGAGACATAAGGTATATCTCCTGCATGGTTAGAAAAATCAAAAGACATGGAAAATAAAGGTCTATATTATTCTAAAGTAATATAGCGACAGGGAGACTCAGGCTCATAAACACTCTGAACTAAGAATGACATGAGCATCATAAATAAGTCATTGTCCAGAGAGTGCTCCCAAAGTTTGTAATACATATTCTAAATCAACAAGTTCATAAAAAAAGCTCTGAGAGACAATTCTACTGGGACAGAGAAATCATGAGGGGCCTGTGGAGCCATCATAAATACAACTGTTATGGATAGATCAGAAATAAACAGCCTCCATGTACAGTTCAAGAGCAAGTGCATTAAAAGAAAGACCTATTTGGGGTAGAAATCCAGAAGTAAGAGCAGACATATAGGAGCCAGTATTTATTTCCTGCTCTGCTGTCTGCTCATTCTGACCTTGGAAAAGTCATTTCAGGCTCAGTACTGAAAAGTGCAGACCATTCTTCTGAACTAAAAAAGCCTTCAGACAGATGCCTTGCTAACTCTATAGTTTCTCATGAGCTGGGGAGAAGGAGCTCCTCATCCATGGCACAGCCTGCCAAGTACTCCAGTGCAAACCGTAAGGGCAGTATCTGTTCTCCAAGTGGGATTTGCTGTGAATCACACCACCAGAATGGGTAGGTACCCACTGACCACGATCTCATCTCACCACACATGCAGCACTGAAGCCCTGGATGAAGAACAGGCTCCCACTGTATCTCTCCACCTGAGTAATTTCTACTTCTCTGCACTCAGCTTGTGGTTCTTCCATCCCAGCTCCTGCTACCTTCTGGAGAGCTGCAAGTCCATTTCCAGGATCATATTCCTCTCTGACTCATACCAATTCTGCTACAGGGTAATGCTACTGATTTGGGTGGAGGTACTGCTGATTCACACAAGGTTGAATAAGAGGGAAGCGTTTGCGACCCATGTAAGATGGGGATAATAATCTTCACCCATCACCCAGGGGAAATGTGAGACTTAATTAATTACTATTGTAAAACTCTGTGAGATCCTAGAAGTCTATAAATGAATTAAAATGGTGCCAGAGAGAGGGGACATAAAATTCATCTTCTGAAAGTCAAAATATACAGACTAAGGGGTACAAGTGGAGTATAGATTCAAACATTCAAACATTTAGCCGGGTGAGTGAGTTTGAACTCCCATTTCAGTAAAAAAGGGTTAAGAAAATTATAAAACATATGATGATTTTACTCCTGAAAGCAAGAATTTGTCATTTTCTTCTAAAGAAAGTGCTGTCAGTACAGCCCAAAGAAGTTCACAAAAGGGCCTGTTTTAAGTTTAGTCAATTAAAGATGCGAATAAAAGAACTTTAGACATCATTGACCCAGATATTCTGTGGCATTTATATTCATAAAAGAACAGAATATGGACACAATGAATTGCAAGAAAAATTCCCAGTACAGATGGTTAACTTGCCTTTCTGCCCTTCAATAGTGCAGAAGTCAGAAAGGTGATGGAATTAGATGTAGAGGGCTATTCCCTGATCAAGAGAGCAAAGTGTGCTATTTAATAATAATGAAAAAGGAAAGGAGGATTTTTTTTCTTTTAAGATGGTGATCATCAAAATGATGCTCCAACAGAGAAATATCTCTTCCAAAACTTGGGTTCTGTACAAAAAAAATTAATCCCATTTCCAAAACTTTAATAAGACACCCCCATGTATGTACTTCAAATGGAATGAGGCTCCATTTTTAATACACTTGAGACCTTTTAAATACAGACCAAATGGCAGGCAGAGACAAAAAGTTTGTACTGTCCTCTTTCCAAGAGAGACTCAGAGTGTGTTTGGTCACACTCTAGAGTCTGCTTCTCTCCATTGACTACAAAAAAAAAAAAAAGCCCTAGGATACTTGTTGAATGATCTTAGCATCCAAACGATGTCCCTGAAACTGGGTCCCTACCGACATCTTATTACAGAATCACAGAACAGTTGCAGTTGAAGGGGCCTCTGAACATCATTCCAACCCCACTCCTCAAAGCAGTGTCAGCTAGAGCAGGTTGTTCAGGTCCTATTCAGATGTGGAAGATCTCCAAAGATGGAGATTGTGCAACATCTCCAGAACCTGTACCAGCTCCCCTGGAGGACTAAATAATAAAAAGAGGCATGGCTAGCACATTTTACAGGATCAAGCTGATCCGCTAATGTTTTTGCAGCTGAACTGGAATGCATTTCCCACCTTGGGACATATGATTTTTCTTTGAAGTGATCTGTGCTTCCTTCACCCTGATTACTGCTTATTTGCAGCTAAGAGCTCAGTGAATTACACAATTACAAGTGTAAGGGTGTTACTTCTGTAGTCATCTACTCATCCTGTAATTGTAATTGTTTCTTTAACTTCACAAGTGACCTGGTCAATCTGATCATGGTCCCTTATACATATACAAAATCTTTGTTGCTGAGGTCTTTTAACTATGGTAAAGAATCATTCCTGGGTGTATGATACTCAGGCAGTGTTGAAAGAAAGCAGCAGCTGAAAGCAGCATTAGGTATAACCCTGGAGAAAAAACAAGCAAGCCATGTGATAGCTGGAATTTTTTCTCAAAAGTCTTTACAACAAATAAGCTCAAAAGATTTTTGCAACTGACAAAAAATACATTGAGAATAGAGCTGGATCCCAACACCAAAAGTCCAGGGATCTGTGGGTTCCTTCCACCTTAAGAAAGAAGTTCCTTTGCAAAGCAGCAGAAGGAAGCTTCTCAATCAGATATTGGTCTATCTGTGTAATTGTACAGACCAGACTGGACTCTGGACTGTGAATCAAGCAACCTTCTCTCTGTGCCCTGCCTGGGCATCTGAAGCCAAACATCTCTTGATACTAGTCTAGGTGGCAAAATAACAAAGGAATCTTTTTTTACACACTGGGCCCAGCATAACTGCAAAAACAAAAGACATTGATGCTGCTTGGTTTTAATGCGATTTACATATTAAAAATAGATTTTTCAGTTTCCCAGTTCAGTTTCAGTTTCCAAAGGTCCAAAGATCTTCCTGACAGAGGGCAAAGGACACTGATGAGTTAAAATAAATGAGAGACAGTTGTATGCAAAAGTTACATAGATGCTTGAAAGTAGTATAATGACCCAGGCTAAGAGAGTCCTTTTTTAGTTTATACACTGCTACTGCAGTAGAAAAAGTATACCATTAGATGTCAAATACTGTTTCTTCTCCTTATATGTGTCATATTTAAAGCTTAGAATTTGTGAAGACCCAGATTCGAAAATTTCCCCTGCTATCCAAGAGGTACCTCAGGTTCTTCCTCTGTAAACTATTGGCATGTTATTGTTTCTTATATAGCAATAGTGCCTAGAGGCCAACCAGCTCAGCATCCCATTGTGCTTTGGTAAGATATGGAAAATTACAGTCTCTGCCCCAGAGCGTAAAATTGTTTATCTTCATTATAGGCCTCTTATGGAGTTTAATGCTTCTGAAGTGCTTGAAGGCCTGCAGTGAAAGGTAGGTTATAAATGCAAAGTAGTAGTACCAATGATAATAGATTTTTGTGATTGAGGGAAAGTCACAAATGAATATACAGTGTGGTGCATTAACAATAAAGAAAAAAAGGGATTTTATAATCAGCTATCATCAAGCTAAAAAACTATCTTTGTCATCAGGATTGTGGCTAGAAAGTGATGGGTGGGCTTAAGTTCAAAAGTTCAATTATACAATTTTAGATTCAAAGGAAACTTCAACTCAGCTATTGCCTAGCGATACGATTACTGAAACCTTGAAGGAATGAAATTGAGTTTGAACTGAGTGCAGAAGTCATAATTTAGCAGGTAGTGTATTCGGGAAACATTAACAGTATAAATGCGATTGATAATGTACTATTGATTAAAGCAATAGTGACCTATCTCTGAAAATGATATCAGCTGATATGCACCTTCCAAAAAAAAAAGAAGTGTGGTTTTAACATAATCATCACTCAGAAGCAAGAGTGAATTCTGCTAAGATCAAAGGAAAATTTCTCTGTCTTGAATTTGGTAAAAGAATTGCTTTCCTGATTTATTCAGGGTTCTATCTAATCCTGGATCTGATCCCTGCTGACAGTAAACAATATCATCTGCTTAGAAGGAAATTTAAGAATCTGTGTAATAGATGTGATGCAATAACCTGCCCCAGTGAATTCTCTTCTTGGGTAGGTTATAGGTTGATTTATGCTTCAAAGCACCAAAATGTTAGCATTGTCAAAATGTCTTTTTTTTTTAATTATTGTTCAGGGGAGCTAATGTATGTGTTTTCTATTATACTCTATTATACTCATGGATAGTCTTCTTGTCTTTCTTGGTAATATCTTTCCTTAATATTTAACAGTGACTCTTGACATAAACACATGATTAAAATACTGATGGTTTCATTTTGCACTTACATGGAAGATTTCAACCCGCAATGTTAAAAAGCCCTATATTAGCATCAGTCCTGTCCTTGAAGAACTATTAAAGCTATAGCAGACAATTGCAATAATCTGGTCTGAAACCCCACTTAAGCTAATGCAGAGGATTTTAACCTGCAAGTCCTGCTCCCAGTCCAGTAACTTGTGGCTAAACCAAGGCATATATTTCAGAAAGAGATTCAGTCAAAAGTCATTCCTAATTTATGTATTTCAAGGACAAGAAAGATTCTCAACCCCAACAGTATCCTTTTCCAATGACTACAAACAACTCTGATACACAGCTCGCAGTTGACAGCTCTCCAGTTACAGTAGGGGAGAGCTGTTAGTGAGGTCACATTTTGGAGGACTCTGAGGCCAGGGTCCTGTGCAGGTACTGAAATTTCTTGGCTAAGTCCCACTTTTGAGTCTCCTCACTATAGTCTGTAGAAAAGAAATTACAGACATGATGCTGCTTTCCATGTGACTTGCAAGAGCCCCATGCTTCAGGAGGAACAGTTGGTAATCAGGCAGGACATGCTGTATTCTCCCAAAATGTCTTTAGATGCCCTGTTTAGGCAGCTGAACCACACTGCTACTAAGTTCAGTGTGAGGAGTCTAAAAAGATATTTAAATTCCAGTTTCTGGTCCAGGATTCATTGCCTAAACATGAATATCTTGAGCTGTTTAAGGCATTGTCAAGTGTCCTCGCCAGGGCCCAGCTACCACATCAGACAGGCACAGGTCTCCTGCAGGTTGCATCTGCGCAGCCTGCACAGTCACTGCAGATGCTCTGAGGTATCTGTGATGGCCCGAGGTGCCTCTTTTAAGGCAACTGAAGGTTGCCCAACTCCATAGGTCAAGATTCAAGCACATCGTGTGAAACATCTGCAAAGGTCAACAGACCTGCCTGGCCATTGACCTAGTCCCCGCTTTTGTGGGTGTTAGATCCCAACTGGAGCTGGATCCCAACTGAGCTCTCCCCAAACAACTCTTCCTATACTGAGGAGAAGGGGTTGTTCCCATGGGTAGCATCTGGGTGACCCCATGAGGATGACAGCTTGGAGCAATGACCGCACCCTCGATGCGAGAGGAGCTGCCATCGCAAATAAATCCCGGGCTGCTGGCAAGCATGGCACTCAAGGAGAAAAGCTCTTAATCTTGCTAGACAGCTGGGATAAACATTTATATAGGAAACATTTTCAAAAGACTAGGCAGATTATAAAGGCACCAGGAGTCACTGAAATCTTGTTAAACATTGTTCACCGCATTACTTTAGATTTTAGCTTGAACTTACACTGTCAGATAAATTCCATTTATCTCCTGAATGCTTTTCTCGCCGTGAGTGTTTGTTGCTATGAATTCACACCTTCAGTAAAGATTTACATTTTGTCCTTGATCGAGACAAAGATAATGCTCAGTTTCAATCATTCTGAGGCTTTTTTTTTTTTTTTTTCCACTGGGTCAGTGTTTCTTAGCGTGCCAAGGAAAACACAAGTTAGGGTGTTGCACCACCAGTGCAGGAGAGGATTGTATTACAGGTAAGGGGCTGAATTGACCCTGGGAGATAAAAAGTTATTCAAACACTGCCACAGACCTGCCCTGACGTTGGAAAAAAATGCCTTAGTCCCTCTATGCATCTGTAAAACGGGCAAATACATGCTTTCTCTTTTCCCTTTGCTGAACTTGCCTTTCACTGCACATGAGACCAAGCACACGGGCAACAAATTTAATTGACGTTCCTGGTCATTCTTTTAATACAGCTAAAGATGCAGCATCAACATCACAGCAAATTTGGTGATTTAACCAATATATTCATTCCACTGTAATTCAGAAATATAAAGACTTAAATGATATTTTTAGAAGAGCTGTACAAGAATTCCCATGAGCACTCCCACACTTCCATTTGCTATTCTATCTCACTTGTCATTAATTACAACCTAATGAGTGCCATTTTCTATTCTGCATCGATACTTTACTTTTTTCCTCCTGTGGGGCTATCAACCAGTGCTGAAGGACATGTCCAGAAAGCAAGCATTTATCTATCCTATCTCACAAAATTCAGCATTTCAGATAAAACGAGTCTTCTTTTGAAGACTTTAATATTAAACATTTCCCCTTTCCAAAAACTAATTTCACTGATAGTCCCTCCAGTTTGGCTCTGTTAGTACTCATTACAGTAGAAATTACTTTTTCCCATACTTTTACTTGGATGGCTGTAGAAATAAAAACATGTCCCTTGACAATTCCCACCTCCTCCTATACTCTGATTGGTTAATATCCCAGCATGACCCAGGGTGCAAAGCCTTAGCAACTCAGTTTTGTTCCTGCCCATTTCAATGTGCAGAAGAAGACACTTCTGAATTCCCTGTTATAAACTGTGCTCAAGGCAATGCAGTTATTCATGATTTATACTAATAAACCTGGATTGTTGTCTATGTACTTAAATGACTATATCTTTAATAATTAAATAACAGGACAGTGGATCATTCCAGGCATTGAATTTTTATCATCTATTATTGAAGTGTTATAATAGACACTGAAAAGATTTGTCTTGGAACAAGTAGCTCAAACTCGTAGGCACATTAGCAGAGTCTAAGAACCGCTCCTAGAAAGCTGTTTGGACACAGCCGTTTTATTATGGGTGGGGAGAGGATCTAACAGTGCAATGAAGGTCTGACCTGCGCTAGATGGCTCCTGTCTAGCCATCAGGCCAGAAAATGGTGCTGGGTATGTAACATAGACATAGCCAATAAAGACCATCAAAGAAGGAACTGAAAAGGTCTCTAGAAGGGCAGAATTACATAATTCTCATTAAACATGCCACAGAAGTAGGTTTAGACATTTCAGTATGACACTCAATGAAAGAGAAAGACCAAAGATGGCATCTTGCTAGCACCTGTAGTCAGGACTTTAAAAGGGAAATGAATGATCTCAAGTGCAATTCAAAATAGTTCCATGACTATCTGGGATGTCAAGTGCTCCTTGTAACCTACTTTGAAGCCCCAGGTCTTGATGACTGCCTGACATTATCGTCATCCTTGAGAAGGTGAGAAGCATAAGCACTTCCTGCTCTGACACTAGAAAAATTTCTCACTGCCCTTTTTGTGGCTTGCTGAAAGATGTCAAGCTATTTCTAGGGCTCAGACCACATTCTTTTCCTTACAGTCATTATGACAAAGCCAATCTTTAAAAAAGAGTTTTCTGTGTGTGTGTGGTTTTGTTTGTTTGTTTGTTTGTTTGTTTTCCTGTGGCTACAGAATCACAGAATGGTTTAGGTTGGAAGGAACATCTGGAGATCGCCTAGTCCAACTCCCCCTACTCAAGCATGGCCACCTAGAGTTTGTTGCCCAAGATTACATCTAGGCAGGATATTTCTAAGGATGGAGACTCTGGGCAGCCTGGTTACCCTCACAGTTAAAAAAAACTTTTTTCTTAAGAGTCATACAAAATTGCCTGTGTTTCAGTTTGTGTCCATTGCCTCTTGTCCCAACTGAGAAGAATCTGGCTCTGTCATCTTTACACTCTCCCTTCAGATATCTACACACTGATAGATATCTGAACCTTTTTTCTTCCCTAGACAACATCTTAATCATCTTTTTGACCCTTTTTACTTTCCTCACTCAATATGTCCACGTCTGTCTTGTATTGAGGAACTTGGCAATGGACTCAGCACTCCAGGTGTGGCTTCATCGGGGCTGAACAGAAGGATCAGCTCCCTCAACCTGCTGGCAATGGTCTTCCTAATGCACCCCAAGAGATGATTGGCTGCTTTAGCCTCAAGGGCACATTGCTGGCCCATGGTTAGCTTGTTGTCCACTAGGACCTCCAGGTTCTTCTCTGCAAAACTGCTCTCCAGCAGGTCAACTCTCAGCCTGTAGTGGTGCATGAGGCTATTCTTCCCCCAGTGCAAACTTAGTAGTTTGCTTTGCTGTGCTTCATGAGGTTCCCATCTCTTCATATTAAAAAAGGAAAAGGAGAAAATCCCTGTAGCTAATAGTGACTGAAAACTCAGAGTCATAATTTACCATCCCAGCAGTAGACATCCTGACGTTATTGGTAAAAACACTAATTAATCACCCAACTTTAAAGATCTGTGTCACTTACAGCAGCGAAATAAAAACAGGATAGTGCAGTCAGACTACTCCTACATATTGTATGTTATTACAATAATTAAGATGACTAGTGATTACCTGTCTTCCTTGCTGATATTTTCTTGGTCAGATAGCTATAGTGACATTAAACAACAATTTAAATATATGTTTGGATCGCCAGTCACTGGCACATTAACACCTTTTATGTGGCAGGCATAAGTTTTAGATATGGAGAGTTAAGGTGCAGTAATTCGTACTGGAGCTCAAAGGACTGGTAGTGAGAAGGAAATTGTTTGCAAACTATGGAGTGAAATTGAGTCAAACTGTATTGTGATACTTTTGTTACTTTTCTGTGAGCACAGGAGCTCACCCAAATTCTGAAATAGGAATTTGCTTTGTAAAAAAAACAGAGTATTGACAGACTGAATTTAGGCACCAGCAGGCTGCGTACAGTTAGTATCTGGCAATGCAAAAGATCAGACAAGAAGAAAAAATGAGCAATTTACATTTCCCCAAGGAAAGAGGGAAATTACTGTTGGAGCCAATTTTAACAAAAATGGACTTTAGTCCTTAACCTAGAGAACGAATACCTCAATTAACTATTCACAATTACCCAAGTCAAGTGGATCTTCCCATTATCAAACACTGCTTCAGAAAAATGGGAACTTGGTACCACACCAGATTCAGCTCCTGCTTCCCATTGCTGCAGGATATCAGCTTTGCCTCTGCATCTCCCATCCTGCTCCAGAGCTTCTCTGGCCTCTTCCTTCCTCCTGCAGCAACAACTCTCTGCATCAATAGTTCCCAAATATCTGCTGTTTTCCTGCATGGCTTTGTACTCCCCATCTAAAGAGAGGAATGAGCGTATGGCAATTCTTTCTCCTGATCCAGAGTTTTCAGCTCAGACTCTGGAGTAGCATCTTTCTGTGTTTTTAGACAGCCACTCCTTGCTATCCTAAAGGAATTTACAGTTTAGCACTGGGAGAAGAGAGAGATTAGATGAGACTGAGTTTGCAAATGTCCTAGTATCCCTTGGAAAGCAAATCATTATAAAAATACGAGGTACTGTATTATCATTAAAGTGATTAACAAACTGAGTTATCATTAAAATGCCAAAATAACTGACAGCTGGGAGATGGCATGTTTTTTTGCCAATTAGTAGCATCCCCATTTTATGGACACTGACTTTAGGCCAGTTTTTAAATGCACAGCTTTGAATGTCCAGCATACAACAATGAAGGGTGCAGATGTCCCTGCCCAGATCTAGTACAGCAGAAGCATGAAGGACCTAACTGCTTTCTGCGCTGGGAGGAGCACTTAGGTTATATCAATTTTTTATAACAGAGAGAAGTGGGATCCCAGAACATAAATGCTAAAGAGGGTAGGGCCAAGTGTGGAGAGTGGAGAACACCACAGTTTATCTCATTGGGCTCTAGCAGAACATTATCTAACAAGAGACTCTGAGCGTAGAGAGGAAAGGTTTAAACCACTCAAGTGGAGTAGCAGAAAACCCTATGTACACCTCAAGTTGCTCAAGATCATGATCTTGAGAGGCCAGAACAATTTAAACCATTAGCAATAAGAGCAGTGAGACAGCAGACTGCAGCAGGATAAGAATGGCAATGCATTGGAGACTCCTTCATAGCAGCTGTCAGCAGTGAGGACTTCGTATGGCACCGGGCACGATGGTACTAATGCAGGATATGGGCATTGGGAGAATCCTGCAGCATAGAAATTCCTGTATTTTTAGCAAGCAGAAACAAACTGAAGAAAGGCATATATCATACCATGTACTGCTAAATCAAGTTAACACAAAAGGGAGTAAGGACAGCTTTGTGGTTAAGGCAGAAGTGAAAACAAAACCAGAGAAAATATACGCCAGAGTGTATATTAAGAAAGCCCTGTGGGGTCAGGCCAGTCATTAGAGGGCTCGCTTGGGACTGCAGCTGGAGTTCATCATCCTGGTTGGCTTGTACATGACTTTGGGCAATGATTTTAGATCCTCCAAGGAACATGGCACCTAATTCCTGCTAATATAATTAGGAGGTGAGTACCTTAATATATATTTTTAAAAAAACAAAACAACTGTAATCTTTCTGAACTTCATTTCACCCTCTATAAAGCAGGGGTAACAGCACTCTACTCTGCCTGTTTTTGAGAGGACAAATATATTTAAGCCAACGAAAAGCTTGCCTGCCACTGTAACAAGGGACATAAAAGCAGCTAAGGTAAGGCAGGCAATCAGATATTAATTACTCATCTGTCTTTCTGTCTTAGTTGTTTGTAAGCACTATAGACTTTTGAGTCCAGTTCATTCTTGATACAATCTCATTAATGAGGCCACATTTTGCATTGTCTGTCTTTATCTTTCTGATGATCCCATGTGTGTGGCAAACTGAGGTAGAGAAAATGAGAAACTTTATTGTGCTTAATATCCAAAGTGACAAGTCTTCTGTAAGTGGTGAAATGAGATTCTTCTATATAGGATATAGTGATTAGGCTTGAAAGAAGCCACTTGCTGGATTAAATGGGGTAATTGCTGAACAATTAGGTACAAGCACTTAACTCCCCTCTTCCAAATTCTCGATTATAGTAATAAAAATGCTTTTGTTTTGCCTTTTGTGCTTCGTGGCTTACAAATGCTCCTGTCTTCTGCCACTTAGGAGAAAAAAGCGAGAGAGAGAAAGAGCTTTGACACATTTCCAATGCAAGTGGTACAGTGCTCTTCTTGATACATTTTTCTGATGCTTAAACCATGGCAGCCTTAGTCTAATGGCACAGATGAGTCTACCACTGTACTTCCCTGGCTTGTGAAAAGAGCTTGGGCTAAGATGCAAAGGGATGTTCCTGGAAAACCTTTCATTGGCTTTCCAGAACTATCCTTTGGACTCATCTGGTAAATTTTTCACCCTGAGCAGTGTAGGGATTCATGTCATGACCCTATCATCATTATTAACTTGAGCACACATTGCTTGTGCATCAGGAGATGACTGGTAACTGTAGTAAGCAAACAGAAAAAAAGTCTTACACTTGGGTTTTTTTTAAGAGTTAACCTAACCCCACAGTACTAATAGCTGAAATTCTTGCATAATTGTGGACATGCCCAGATAAAACTTTGCGCAGTTAAATAGATTGTTTCAGATTTTAAACAAATTCCATTTTAGATATGTTAACATCGGCATCTTTATTCTCTAAACACAGCCTTTGGGTCAGATGCTTAATTTGGTTTCCAAAATACTACACTAAATCTGAAACAATAATGTCAGTTAAATATACTGAGGCAAAGAAGTTTTATAAAGAAAAAGTTGGCCCTATGTATCCAGCTGACAATCACTTCAAGTGATCACCTAATCGTATCCATTCACAGTTTAACGTTGGGAATTCTGTAAATTCAAAACAGTATTAACTTCAATAACCAAAGCAACATCCTTCCTTCCCTTAAGTGTCCCACCATCTATGCCTATGTCAATTACTGTTGAAGGGTCAGTCTATCCTGCAACAAATATGCTGAATATAACCTAAAAAGGTGAGACCTTTTTTATCAAGAGACATAGGACCTGACTAGGTGTGGTCTGTGCACAAGGCAAATGATGGCAATGGAAGCAGGTACACATCAGTCTGGCCTCCTTTCCACCAGGCCACTTGCAAGCCATACCCCAGGAAAAACCAAGCACATAGTCATGCTGGTGTAGCACACAGCTGACCCTACAGGTCCAAGAATACCCCAGTTCAGGCACAGCATCAGGCTTGCAGCATCCAGGTACACCTGAAAGTGTGGCTAGGCTTGTGTCCACCCATATAAATCACATACATACAGAGTGCACTCTTCTAGAAGTCCTACTCTGGATAGACTCTAGCTCACTATTACTCACCTTTGCCTCTGTTCCATTATTGTCTGATCATATCTGTTCCATATCATACTAGAAATACATGTTAGAATCAGGTAGATTTGATACTCTGGGCCTCAATCCATCATTAAAACAAATGGAATACAAGCAAAGATTTAGTTCTGTTCTTGGTCTTGGAATTGTTGACAGTGAAATCGTGATCCATGACTTTTAATTAAATTGTAACCATAAGTCTATATTAAAGAAACCAACAGCTAGAATAAACTTCACTCTAACCATTCCCTTACTGCAAGGGAGATCAAGTACATTTAATCCTTACCTCAACCTAATTCTTCCCTGGCATAGCTTCCTTAGCCCTAAGGCAGTTTATTGATCTCTCTGGTCAGCCTAAAACTAACATGAGGATTCTATACCCTACTTACTTCTGAAGTTATGAACTAAGAGCAGAAATTGAATAAAATTCTATGGTCTGTGTTATGACAGTCAGATTAGACACTAACAGTCCTTTGCAATCTGATGACCTTCATAGTGTGCTGGACACAGCCTGTCCACAAACTAAGAACAGTATCTTCACTATTCAATGATTCAAGAGCAGCCTTCCTAACTCTGCAAATGATCCTGGATTCCTGCAACATACCCCTGACAAATATTCACTTAGTTATCTCCGCAAACAAAATTCCCCAAGATGGGAAAGCTGATTTAGCTCTTTCATTATTTCCAGTTCTTTCCTCAGAGGATTTGAACGGCACTTATGTCACTTGTGTCACTTGACACTGTTTCTTGACTGGATGACTTGACCTTGCTTAAAAAAATAATTAGACCAACAAAAAGAACCACTGGTGAATAGTAGGCATGTTTCTATGTGATTATCTTTCTTTGCATGTGGATGCCTCAGGGCTTTTTATGGTTTCCCTCTAATCTCTTTAGGAGTGGTGTATGGGGAAGATACGAAGCATAATATGGCAGATCTGTGTTTGTGCCTCAGACAAGCTCACCTTTCAGCTGCACCAAAGCCTCTGGTCTTACACAGGAGTGCTCCAAGTGCATGGTCATTCAAAAGCTGTTTGGAAACAGGTTTGGATAACCTGTTTAGTTATCAAGAATAAAATGGATTCCTTGCTCCTAAAGAAAAAGTATTTATCTTCCAAATGCTTTAGAAAACAAAATCCCCTTCCAACAAACAGTGATGCTATGCCCAAGCAGAGTAGATGCTCAATATCAAAACAAGCATTCATGTATATTAAGTTTGTACTATGGAAGCCTCAGTCTTGTATAACACTTAGATACTCAATTTTATTCATGTGAGTAGCCTTAATGACATTAATAAGCGTAAGGTTTAAATAATTGCTGGATAAGTGTCCCAAACTACAGAGAGAGAGAGAGAGAGAGAGAGAGAGAGAAAGAGAAGGAAGGAAGGAAGGAAGGAAGGAAGGAAGGAAGGAAGGAAGGAAGGAAGGAAGGAAGGAAAAGAAAAACAATAGAATTTAACTGGTTATGTATCATCTCATTGGAATTTTTCTTTTGTACATCATTATGCTAAAAAACCTACGCATGCATATGTATGCCTGAAGTTTCATTAGGACTTTTTAATCCTGCATTTTATTACCTAGCAAATTTCAGATAAGTAGGGGGAAAGATTTTTTTGACCCAAAGGAAAAATAATTTTGCTATAATTTATTGAAAGTTTTGGCATATCTCCTAGATACATCACAAGAGACGAAAAGATTTTAATTAATTTTAAAGTCTTCTCAAAAATGTTCACTCAGTTTATCTCTTAGGGAGTGAATTTCTAAGATTCTCCTGTTTGTGACCTTTCAGACATTCCCAAATTCTTATCTCTTCTACCCCCTACTAGAGACAAACTAGCATAATTTCAGCCCTTCCTCTCACTGGGCATTGTAGATTCCTTTCAGTTGTTCACAAATAGATACTTAATCCCACCGGAGATCCAGTCCCACTGGAGGTTTTCCAAGTGCAGTTCCAGAAGGCATGATCAGTGCTCTTACCTGCCAATGCCATTTGGATGTTTCAGATACTTTATTATAGGACACAACACACCTATATTTAGGCAACTAAATTGAGCATTCACCATCTATAATAATAGCATCTATGATGTTACTGTAGGCAATAGAAAACTATGTCAGCATTTCTTGCCTAAACATAATCATCTGGAGTAATGCTGGCGCTGTTATGAGTGCCAGCTCCAGAAGAATGCAAGTATCTTGTAAGTCCCATGCTATATCCTATGCCCGTGCTATATCTTATATTCTTAGAAATCCCAATCAGCAAGTAGTACATTTCTTTAGACACTTGCATTCCACCTTAGTCAATACCGACCGTGACACCTGGACAGTGAATCAGCGCACCCTGAAGTAGACACAGGTCCATCTGAGTTGTCTAAACAAAATGCCATGTGAGATGCCTGGAATGGATCCAATGCTTTCCCACACACCAGGGAGCAGCAATGGCTGGTGCTGTCTCAGGAACCAGGAGCAAGGGTGACAGCAGGACAGGCAGCACAGTCACCTCACTAGCACTTGATCACTGCACTGATCAAATGGGCACGGTCCCATCATACCCCTGCAGAGTGAGCAAAGTTGGTCCAGTGAAGCTAACCAGGTTTAGCCAAAACTCAAGATTGCCAGAGAAGGCTATAATGATGAGGCAGACCCAACAAGAACCAGGGGTCTGGGATACTCCACAATACCTGAGATGATTCTAAACACTGAGAGGACACTATCCTCAGTCATCTGAATGTACAAATATACATGAGCTACAGGAAAGGTCCTTATAGAGCTGGCAATGGACCCAAAGCACTACCATGACCGTCTTGCAAAGGCATACTACCTTTGGGCATTTTGGATGTCACTGCATGACTGTGTAGGACAACCAAATCCGTCTTCACCTGCTGGCTTGCTCGGTGGCTCTGTTGACTGCACTGACTCTATTGATTAGTTCTCCACTGATCATAAGGAATGGCCTAGTACCTGTAGTTATCTACCTACAGAGGCACAAATTTAGATTCTTAATCTGGAATTGAATCCTGCTTCAAATATTCAATGCAGTTTGAGGGATTTGTTGGGAGAGTGGCAGATAATTGGAGAAAATGGTCTGTAGTCAAAGTGGATCCTGTACTCTAACAGAGACATAAGGCTTTTGCTATTATCATTCTTGTGATCCTGGCTGTTATGAAACAGAGCCATCTGCATTGATCAAATTAAAATCAAAATTAAATTATATATTTCATATTTTAGATGTGTATATGCATGTATGTTTAAAAAGGCAGTTAACTATAAAGGCAAGAGTAGAAAAGCTTTACTGAATTGCTGGGAGGACTGAAAGCTGTTGTTCATGCAACTCCCATCTCATTTTACAATAATCCTTTCCAGAGTTCTGCTGCAAAAAAAATCTTTTGTGCATATGCACAGCCCCAACAGGCTCAGAAGCAGACTTGCTGTGTCCTTTCTGGTTTGAAGCTTAAAGGTACTGGGCTAAAGCTCTGTTTGAAAAATACAGATGACCTCCTAAGAGGGTTTTCTATTGTGCAAATCCTGCTATGGCTACATGAGAAAGTGTCGACACACTAAGAGGAGCACTAGGACCTCAAGAGGAGCATGAATGAGGAACAAGGGGAAAGAAATATCGGACACCCCATCTGAAGTCACTTGCAGAAAGTCACTTGCAGAAATAGGCTTTTCTGTCTCTGCACTTCCATCCTTCATCTACAGGGATGAGGACAAAAACGTTTCCCTGTTTTGAAAAGGAAACAAAATTTAGGATTATAAAATGCTAATATACTTTGGTAATGTGGGTTGTATAAGCCATAAACAGAAGCTTTCTCATCAGAAGTCATTTCAAACTGATACTTTCTCTGTTCTATAATATAATGTTATTGTTTTGAAGGACTGTATTTGCTGGAAGGAAGGAACCAAGCAGTCAAACACTTTTTTTTCTTCCAACATCACATATTCTTTCTTCCTTTAAGGTCACATATTATTTCTCCTCCATGCTCTCATCCCTCCCAGCTTCTAGCCATAAATCAGAAAGAGCTATGCTTGTTTTTCCTTAATATGCAAGCAAATAACCCTAGCATGTGGTTGTGCCAACTGCGATGCCTCCTCCTGTCCAGCACCTCAGTCCTTTTGGAGTCCATTGTTAAATTTTCTAGAAGATATAGAAAGCTCCTGTATTTTTCTGGCCCAAGTACACTATATAAAAACTTGTTCTCCCAGACACACAGTTAGTGCTGTGTATTGGATCATAAATATGTATTTACATGAGGCTGATGCTGATAACGGCTATGAAACTAATAGAAAATTTTGCATTCAACAAGAGAAAAGATTTTCCTTTTTCATCAGCCTGTAAGTCTTGCTCTCAAATTCATTTCTTTCCGCTGGATACAATCTAATATGGTTTGAGAGTATCATAGCAATCTTGATGCAGCACCTGTTGAAATATACATGGCCACCTCCTGGGGTGTGGATAAAACCTCAAAATGGAGAATAAATAACTTATTATAAAGAACTAGATTCCCAGTTGTTATTCACAGTAATATAAAAGAACTCCTGCTTTATAATTTAGAAACTCCATCAGGTTCATATCTTTATAGTATTTTGAAGGCATGTATCAGGTAGAAGGAAAGAATAAGCATTTACTTTTCCATTAGGAGGAGTGGAAGGAGGGGAATGCAGTGCTGCTTTAGATATAAAGCTACTAGCCATAGCTGAAAACCTCAAGGTGAAAAAACTACATACATTGCCATAAGAATAAATCAGGAATTCATTTCCCTCAGATCTGAAAGAAATATATTAAGGAAGGTTCCCCAGACATTAAAACTTTAAGAAAAAAAAAAAAGAAAGAAAAGAAAATGTACTAAGTCTTTGGGTCACAGAGCTAGAAGACATCAGTGTGAGAACAGATTTGTACTCATGGCCCCAAACCAAGTGGAGAATGAGTTCCTAGTGGGGGTTACAGGCCCCTATTGCAAGCAAGGTAGGACACTGGTCGCATCAATCATCCACAGCATCTCGGTGGCAAATCCACAGACCAATGAGACAGCTGACACTGAATTGAGCTTTTGGCTTCTTGTCCAGAACAAAATCAAATGCCATGATATTACAGCAAGTGGAAATGAAAAATACAATAAAGTGAACAATAGCACATTAAAAAAAATCAGAAAAGGGTTTGAAGATATCCATAGTAGACTGACATTTGGATGTTGTATTTCAGTTTCAAAAAAGATGGCTATTATGTGAAAGTTATGAAATGTGACATTTTTCACTAGCTAGCACTAGGATTCTTGTTATATCTGTTACATACCTTCTCTGCATGAATCCATGCCTGTGTATGAGCACAAGAGAATGTAGTTTTTCATTACAACTTTGCACTGCTTGAAGCAATCATAGTGCTTAAAGTATAAAATTATTTCATATTCTTCCTCTTTAGATTGTTTTTTTCTGTCCTAAGAATTGGGCTGGATTTTTCAAAGCCACCTAGGGAATATGGATGAATTTGAGCATTGACCCTTCAGCCATTATCTCTATCTAAAATAAAGAAATCCAACAGGAGTTGTCTGAGGACAGGTATGTGCAGGAAAAAAAATGAATCTAGATTTGAGATATTTAAACTTACTTTACCAGCTATGTAGGTACTTACAAATTAAGCAGTGCCAGGGAATAAACCCAGGAATGCGACTGCATTCCCTGTCAAATGGTTAGAACAGTGTGTGGCATGGTTTTACCCAAAGTTAACTTGTATTCGCCCCCCAGAAAACTTGTAGATACAATTTTGGATGTAGCATGAGCTTAGGGTGCATTCCCAACAGACATGCTGGATGCAAGCATCCTGTTTAGATAGCTGGTACAATCTGGCCACGTCCAGATTGCTCTATAGAGGCAGCTACTTCAGTGACTAAGGCATAACTATGGGCTACAGATACCCCAGACAAAAGAACCAGTAATATGCAGTGAAAAACAATGAACAATTATGCATTCTCTTCAAAACAGCTGGGAGCAATTGGAATTCAGCCTTTATTTATTTTCATTTTAATAAACTGAGATGGTACAGGTTGGATAGTTCTGTGCCTGACTGTGGTTCTGGCACAGAGGTGAAATGGATTCAAGCTCTTGCTGTGCAGCCTGGGAGTTAGCCTTCATATTTCGAACCCTCAGCTCATCAATAAACTGCAGTGACAAAAACATCCTCAAATCTTTGCTTGTATAGGAAGCTTATCAGGGTAGTGGGTGCATACTTTAATATCATTTTGGACAGCGTGAAGCTCTATGGGGCCTTGCTCTCAATTTGGGCCTCTCGGCTTCTGGAACATACCACAGAATAAAGCTGCATATTTTAAATAACCTTAAAAATAATCTATAAAAAAAGTTTGCACTGAGCTCACAGTGTACCACCTCATCACTGCCAAAGTCGTAACAATTATCTGTCTATCTTAGGTAGCTCTGTGGCTCCCAGAACCACAGTATATCATCATTTGACAAACTTTAATGGATTTATCCTCCCCATATAGCTATGAGACAGAGAGGAAGGTGCTTGCTTCCCCCTTTTGCAGCAGCTGATACCCAGTGTCTGTACTGAGGCACCTGCCTTAGACAGCAGCCACGCTCAGGACATAGGAAGTCCCTTTGCCACTGCTCTTTCCTTGTCACACTAAGGAAATTCCAGACTGGAAGCTGGAAGGGTTAGGGCGTGCCCTAGGGCGTAGGACAGAGGTGGATTTTGGGGGATCAGAATTTCAGGATGCACTGCAGAGCAGGTTTCTCCCCTGGCTTGGGCTCGCCAAGGGGCAATGCTGTTTGGAAATCTGAATCCCACCATTTTTACTTAGGCTGATTTTAAATTCACGTATGAATCCAGGCCTACTGACACATCTGGCATCTTTGAGTACAGTCAGATCTGTTGTAGGTAGATGATATGCTCAAGATAGCTACAAATTGTGCAAGTTTAAGTAAAATTGTCTGCATGAGTTGCAAGGTGGACAAAGTCTACAGGAGTTGACCAAGGCTACAGAGGACACTGTTGACTGGAAAGTCCCTTTTTCCTATACAAAATATAAAGCCCAAGGCAGCCACTGCAACCTCTATGCCACTTTTCCTTTTTGATGTAATTTCCTTGTGGTGGGGTGCTGGATTTAATTTTCAAAATATGCACTTTTCATCTTGAACATAATTGACCAGATAGATCATCTTGCAGATTCCAGAAATGAAGTGGTTATCACAGATCAGGTGGTTATCCAAGCCAGGAATGTGTCTTATTCAACTCTCTTTTGAACCTAGTCCTGTAAGTGTTGCCTCAGTTGCACAGAGGCAGGAGATTGGAGGGGAATCCTCTCCGGGTAGTGCATCTGCCAGGAAAAAAGAAACATGGTCAATAATTTCTTACCACTAGAACTTGAAACTCTCGGCAAGATCTTTGAGCAGCTACTGGTCATGGAGAGGGCAAGCAGCAACTAATGTTTTCAAACTTGTTTTGGATTTAAATAAAGATGCAAAAGTAATCTGCATTTTGAAAGAGAATTAAAGATCAATTGAGAGATAGGTATTTTGTTTTTAAGCAGTATACACAAAGAAAAACATTGCAAACTTAGTTGCTGCGCAAGGACTGTAGCTTTCCTGGTTATTTTGGGACATATGTCATTGCTGTCATTATTTTGCTAAGGGGATGCACTTGGTGAGCAAGGCAGAGGTTGAAGCAAAGAAAATAGGTGGCTGGTTGAACAAAAGCATTCTTTCTTTTTCTGCTGTTAGGCAACGCTTAAAAGAAACTGAGGTGGAAGTTAGTTTTCTTTTCAGCATGAGGCTGGAGAATACCCAAGATCTTTAAATGCAGGTCAGCACCTTAGCCAGTGAGGAAGAAGTAATTAAATTACATTTGTCCAGGCTGGTTGTTAAGTTGTCCTGGGTGGCTGAACAATAGGCTTTTCTGAGCTTGGAGAAAATACATGTTTTTCCAATTAGATGAAGTGACAACAAGACAAAGAGAAATAGGAAGGATGCTCTAAATGACAGGAGCTACAGAGACAGAAAATCTCATGTTTGCCTTGCCCAGATAGCACGAAAGGAGTTTGAGAAGTCTGTGAAGAAGGACACAAGAAAGGCAGAAAATCAGATATTAATGCATAGCAGTATGTAAGAAAGTTCACACTTTTGTTATTATCTTAATATAATATTTTCCCCAGTCTGTGACGAAGTTATAGAAATCTAACAACAGTAATTGTAATATCAATTCAAAGAGAAACTGCAAACATTTTCTACTCCATCTGCATCTAGTCCATGCATTCCACAAGTTTTAGCTTCTCAGGCTACTTGTAGAGCTCAGTGTGATAATCTGGAGGAACTGCTCTGAGAGGACAGAATCTGAGATATTGACTTCTCTCACCACAGAACATGGTTTTCTTTTTTTTTGGCTCTGCTGTACCTTTTGGGAACACACACTTCAGAAAGTGTGTTATATTTTCAACAAAAATTGAAAAACAAGCTATTTAATTTTCTAAAAATGGGTTTATGTGATCATTTCAGACACTGAGATACGAACGTTTTTAAAGAAGGTATTGTTTAGCAATAGTAACTCCAATGACCACTGCCTTTTATTTTGGATGTTCAAAGCTTGCATTCCACTGTCTTTAAAATGAGCATTGCTTTAACTTGGGATAGGAAGATTCACAATTTATGTTGTTGCAAAACAGCTTTCACAATATGTTCTGCAAACCTTATGTTGCTGTTTGTGGTGTTAGTGATTTTTCTAAGCGTCTTTTTCAGCATCCCATCGCTGGTAGCCGGTGACACTGTGAGGGATCATTTGTGTGCTGGCGTGTCTGTGTGGGTTAAGGTCTGTGTAAAAGGGAGAAGCAATCCCCTAGCACACATACTTCATACAGAAGGTTTGCTATTTTTATATAATCTTTTGTTCCACTCTTTTACTTCAGGTCCCCCCTCTTCAAGTCAGGAACAACTGTTTGCTTCAATAGCATTTAGGGTCCAAAAGGACAAATAAGTGTCTGTAATGGATGTTCTTTTTCACATAGGATGACCTAATCAAGTGAGAAAGACTCTTTTCGTACACATAAGGGTGCCCTTTGGACTGAAAGCAGTATTATTTGTGCCAAAATAAATCATCAGAAGAACAAAACAAAACTCCAAGAAAATAAACAGTGTGACATATTTAAAACACATCTGTATCATTTTTTTACAGCTGGAGAAAGTCATGATTAGTTAGTTTAATTTGGCTATGGAACGAGCACAGAATAGGGGTGTTCTGCATTTTTGAATAAGATTAACAGAGTTTCAAAATAAATTTGAAATTGGGCATAGACTTAGCACTCTTATATATGATAGGAGAAAGCCAAGAAGAGTGTGATATATTTCAGTCCTTATGCTTCTGATTTATTTCCTGTCTTCTCCCGTAGTTTTTTTATTACTATTAATTTCAATTTAATTGGAAGGGCCTGGCCTCCTTAGCTCTAGGCACCGTATACATTAATTAAAATGCAGAAAGAAAGATTAAAAAGTCATGCAACAATTTTTTCTTTTATTAGGCCAGATATCTGTGTCCAGTAGGCCATCAAAAAGCACTCCTCAAAAACACCATTTATAACAACTCAGATTTAGGTTTTCAGCATCTCCATGAGAAAAAAAAAATAGCAGGTCCAACAGATTAGGATATTGGATCTGAAGAGATCAGGGTTCCTCTGACAAGAACCATCCTGCACATCACCCCATCAGATATCAAATGGTGAGGTCCAGGTGGAATATGACCACTAACCTCCATCGCCCCTGCTTAGGCGCAGGTGAGTGGAGAACAGTCTCCCAAGGAAACAGGTTAGAGCTTCGCTGTTACAACTGGCTTTTGGAATTCACCTCGGCAGTTAGTAGGTAGCCTTGGCAGATTGCAGGGCAGCAACATTACATGCTTTCAGCTCAGGGTGTTGCTTAATAAGTGGATGGCTGCATCCCAGCCAGTCTCTCGCTTCCCAACACTCCCACGGGAGATGTTACAATAGCTCATTCTTTAGGTGACTAAGGCACAGGACATATCAGAGAAATGATCACCTTGATCTCATCAGGAAGAGATTTTATTATCTTGGGCTCTGCACAAGGACTCGGCTTTATTGTAGGTGCACTTTGCTTTTGGGGGACTAGTGTTGTAAACTCGTTTTTGTACTGACTCTCTCTTTGTACTGATTGACTTCTCGGACAAAGCAGGTTATAGTTCAAGTCTTCCAAAGGATTTTAAGAATAAAGTAGCTGAGCTGATAGCAAAATATACAATCTCTTTTTCAAGGCAGCTAGTCCATTACTGCTTTGGAGGACTGCAGACACTGCCCCTATACTTTTAAAAAGGCTAAGGACTGGAACTTACATGCTAGGAGGTGTGATATCTTTACTTGATAAATGGTTTGAAATACTCATTACATATAGAATAGTAGGCTACCTGATAAATCATTATAGGATAGTGTCTAATTAGCATAGCTTCTCCAAAGAGAAACCGTGCCTCACTACTCCATTAATATTCTTTGAATGTGTCGATAAATTAGCAGATAAAGGAGAATAGATTCCTTTGATTACTCAAAGTTTTTGACAAGGTTGCTAACAACAGGTTACTAGAAAAATTAAAAAGTCATACAGAGGTAAAGGGCTGGTGTGAACTGAGAAACGACTAAGAGAGAAAACAAAGCAAGGATTAATGGTCAAGTTAAAAAATTAACAGCAGAATGCCTTCAGATTTTACATTGTGTCTGCCATTGTTTAACATACCTATTAAAATTTGGAAGATCAACAGCGAAGCATCTCAGTTTTCAGATGGCAACATGTTATTTACATTACTGAGGACCAGGAACCATTGCTAGGAATGTCAAAGAAATGTAACCTACACAAATCTTAGCTTAATGAGTCCGGTGGTAGATAAAAGCTCAGTGCTGAAAAATGGAAAGCAATACACATTAGACTGAAAGCAACTGAGCAACACATACAACTCACAATGCTTTCAGCTATCTCAGGAAAGACATTGGGTACAATTGTGACCATGTAACAAAGACAGAAATTGCAATTAAACAAATAGACACATTTTATGAATACAAAAAAAATACCAAAGAAACTCATATGGCAAAACATGAAATAATGATGTGCCATTATAATATTGTATCCAAATCAGATCCCGACATCTCAAAAAGTTATTAAAAATTACATGTTCAGAGACAGGTTGAAAATCATTAAGAGTAAGAGGTCAGTTACGTAAAACCAAAATGAAAAGACTGGGATTGTTGACTTTGTAAATTAGAAGACCCAGACAGTGTACATAAAAGTGTATAAAATAATGAATTGCTCAAAAAGGCAGATTGCTGGTTCTGTTCTCCTTTGTCAAGGAGACATTCAATGAAAATGAAAGATAATCAATTCAAAGCTGATAGAAAGTAATCATTTTTCATCTAGTACATGATAAGGCTGTGGAACTCAGTGCAGCAAAGCTGTCTTGAGATCAATAGTTTAGTGAAATCCAAAGAGAGACCTGCTTTTTTATTGACAGCAAAAATATCTTACCTTTTAACAAAAATGTAAAAAAAGTATACTGGAAGGAATAAATACTCTAAGGTTTAAGTCAAAATCTAGTGATTCTGAACTTCCTTGGGCATTTTGCCTCCTATCAGTCTCCCAGGGAAATTCTGCATATTCATTTGGACATTGATTTGAGAATCCTGGTTGACACCAGGTTAACCATGAGGCAGCAATGTGCCCTCGTGGCCAAGGCGGCCAATGGGATCCTGGCAGCATCAGGAGGAGCGTTGCCAGCAGGGCGAGGGAGGGGATCCTGCCCCTCTGCTCAGCTCTGGTGAGGCCGCACCTGGAGTATTGGGTGCAGTTCTGGGCTCCCCAGTGCAAGAGGGACGTGGAGCTTCTAGAGAGGGTCCAGCATAGAGCAACAAAGATGGTTAAGGGACTGGAGCATCTATCGTATGAGGAAAAGACTAAGTGAGCTGGGCCTGTTTAGCCTGGAGAAGAGAAGATTGAGAGGGGAGCTGATCAATATGTGTGAGTACCTAAGGGGTGAATGTAGGCAGGATGGGGCCAAACTCTTCTCCGTGGTGGCCAGTGACAGGACAAGGGGTAGTGGGTATAAATTAAAACACAGGAAGTTCCATCTCCATGTCAGAAAGAACTTCTTTCCTGTGAGGATCTTCTTTCCAGAGAGGCTGTGGAGTCTCCTTCTCTGGAGATCTTCGAAACCCACCTGGATGCCACCCTGTGCCACGTGCTCTAGGTGTCCCTGCTGGAGCAGGGGGCTGGACCAGATGATCTCTAGAGGTCCCTTCTAACCTCAACCATTCTGTGATTTTTTGATCTGCTTCTGGCTCTTGCAAAACACAGGTAAACAGGCCTGAATGGACCACAGGTCTGATCCAATATGGCAAGTCCTTATATTTCTATTATTTTATATACAAGTTTCAAGGTCAGGCATGTAGATATAACCCTCAACAGGTGTGACCGACCGAATGAATATTTTCTATTGTGTAGACTCTGACATCAGCGTTTCATGAAGGATTCACTTTGGTTACTTCCCAAGGCAGCATGTCTGCCTAGTACTTTAGCAATAGCAACAACTGAGTTAATCTGGGGGGAGTTTCCATTAAATGGCTGCTCAAATAGCTCTTCTTGTATGCATCTTTCTTTACGTATAACGCTACAGAACCTAATGATGGCAGAAGCTTATGTATTGTCAAATAGTCCATAAAGTGGATTTTCTATCTATTTTTTCCCACTGTGATAGATAGCACAACTCTCTTTCCTCTCATTTACAAAGATTTTTCTCAAATGAACTATGAATAATTAAAATCTAACTCCATTTGTTCTTTTTTTTCTTAATTGAAGAAATTAAAGATGTATGCAGTGTGACTTCAAGGACTGCATATGAAAAGATATACATTATTTTATTCAAGTATAGCACTTTAAATAGTGCAGTGCATTTTTTTACTAATTCATGCCTCATTCAAGTTACATATTTTCTCTATATGTGGAAGATTAAGCTAATAAAAGCAATTTTATTAGATCCTGGTGTTTTTGTCACATCTGCAAACTCTGATTTTTCCATCTTTGTGCTCATTGAGCAGTAACAGTTTCTCTCCTGCACTTTCTTCTCCTTTTAAAAAAAAAACAAAAAAACAAAAAAAAAGAGTTATTGCAATTATATTATTAATAAGAGTGTCCACTGCTAAATGACTAGAATATGGATTTATCAGGGACACTAGCCCTTTTGCTGCTTGGCATGAGCATGCCACTGAATGGGCTTAAGAAGAAATCTCCCGAAGGTCCAGTTGTTAGAGTAGATTGGTTGCTTAGTCTTTAAATGTATCTCCTTATGATGACTATTGGATACTGAATACTGGATCCTGGAATAAACTCACAATTTGACCAGTTCTGTGCTACAGTTCCTCTGATCCTTATGTCATTGTTATAAAACTTAGAAGATTATTGCTAAAGGCTAGAGAATAAGTAAACCTAATGGAGAATATTTTCTGTCTAAAACATTAACTAATCAATTGCATCTATGGCTAATGTGAAGATAGCAAACCAGTAGATCACCATATTTATTCATTCACCATGAATGACCTTTTTTTTTTTTACAAAAAATGGTGGTGTTAGTTTTTTGCCTCAAGAGATTTATTATACCTTCAAATGTCAAAAAGACAAAACATAGAAGAATGGGAGAAAGTTTATTCTATCAATCAAGGAATCACGGATTTCTTTATATTTTGTTTGCAAAATCCTTCTTATCAAATTCTTGCAGTTCCCCACCATGGTCTGATTCATACGATTATTGTAACTCCCCACGGTCTTCTCTCTGGCACAAAATCCTTCTCAAGTTCTTAAAGCCACCTCCAGACCCTTGTTCTCCAGAAGACTTGTGTTGTGGTCGGTTCATCACTACTTACTGCTTACTGACTGGCTGGCATATGCGTACAGAATGGCAGGTTGACCATTGCCAAGCAGAGTAAATAAGGACTGTCCTTCACTTGATTTTAGCAGGAGCAATGATATATTCGCTCATCTACCAAGTTGTTGATTTTCACAAAACTTGTAGGAATGCAATATCTTTTAAACTTTTACTCCTCTGCCAAATAGATCTGAAATTGTCCCCCAGGTTCAGAAGTTATAAGGAGCGAGCTGATGGACAGCATGACTGTGAAAGCTTTGTTTCCTTAGGAAACCTGGCTAAAAATACCTAACCTTAAAAACAAGAAAATGAAGAATAAAAAACATCATAAATTCTACAGTACTCCCATGGTAGGCAAAAGTACATTATCTTTGCCAAGTACAATGGAATGATATTTCACAAACACATAATAGCCTGTGAAATGCTGACTGCTTGTTGAAGTCAATGGTGCAACAAGAAAACTGACATACCGTGGTATTAGCAACACGTAACTCTATTCATTTCTCTCAATTAGAAGTTGTGGAATAGCATGTCATAAATTAGTATCTATGCTATCTGACAGGAATTATTGTCCTGTTATTCCACTATCTACTCTCTCAAATGGGAAATGTGAGCTCATAGTTCTTCTCTGGTCTGGGCCCTAAACAGCTGAAGTCCTCAGTGATATTCACGTGGTGTGACATTAGGAACCTCGCCTGAGGTGTCCAAACTGAAAGGGTGGTCTTCTTAGCTACTCGCTGAAAACACTGGAGAAAGACAGGCTCTTCTGAGGAGAATGATCTGCTGTTCTGATCTATCCTCTAAAGTTCTGAGCTTTCTGTTGATCAAAGATATCAGTCTCTAACGGACTCAAAAGATTGATCTCTAGATCTACAAAAAAAAAAAAATAGTCTCATCTCCCCTTAAAATTCTTGCAAAAACATTTTCCAGATTCACATTCCATTTCTTCCTCTTTTTAATGGCACAAAAAAATCAAACCAAAAAAATCTTTTCCAACCATACTGATTCTAACAGCCACAACATCCCCCACAGCAAGCTTAGGAAATGTGAGCTAAATGAGCATACTGTGAAATGTCTTGAGACACGGCAAAAAGGCAGGGCTCAGAGTTTTGCTCAGCACACAGTTCTGTGCAATATGTTGTAGGTGACCCTGCTTGAGCAATGGGGGACCGCATCTCCAGAGATCCCTTCCAACCTCAACCATTCTCTGATTCAGTGATTCTGTGAACATGCTCACTCTAATTATTGGGCTAGGGAGGATCAGGTGGATATTGGGCCCATCGTTCTCCTGCCCAAATCTCCTTCCTTAGATGGAGTCTCCACACATGTACTTGGGCTAATTGGCATGGGACCTTTTTGGGAAAGAAAGCATTTGGGGACACAACCCTTGTGGCCTTCCCTACACGGCCCAGGGTTGTTGCCATATCACCATCGCATCACAATCCCGGTTCTGGGGTGTCACAAAGCCCAGGGATGTCATCATGGTGTCACCATCGCATCACAATCCCGGTTCCGGGGTGTCACAAAGCCCAGAGATGTCATCATGGTGTCGCCATCGCATCACAATCCTGGTTCTGGGGTGTCACAAAGCCAAGGGATGTCATCACAGTGTCGCCATCGCATCACAAACCCAGGCCCGTTATAAAGGTGGCAGTGGCGGAGCCTCGGGCGTCACTTTGTCCGTGAGCAAGCCAGTGTGCAAGCGAGCGGACAAAGAGCCTGACCGCCAAACGAAGGAGCGAGGCCGCGGGGTAAGAGCAGGCTCCTGAGCTCTCTCCCCAGCCTCTCTCCCTTCGTGGCTCTCCCTGTCCTCAGTGGCCTCCCGAGAGCCACCAACTGCTGCTCACTGCTCCGGAGCAGCACCTGCCCCAGTAGCGAGAGCAGGAGCCAGAGGATGCACTAGCACTTGGACTGCAGCCATGCATCATGGGCTGTCCCTGCCTCGAGATGTCCCGGGCAAGGGCCAGAGTCACGGGAAGGTCCCCACAGCAAAGACCCACAGCCTTGGGGTCAAGTCTGGTACTTGGAGTGAGTGTGCACGGCGCCCTTCTCTTTCCAGATTTCTTCTCGTCAGCCTTCAGCTCCTTTCTTGGTGTGGCAGATTGCCGGGTTTCTCTTCCGGCGCGGACGCTAGTGCAAAGGGTGAGCCCCAGAGCAGAGCAGAGGGGCCAGGAGTGGGGTTCAGCGAGTGGGAAGGGAGCTGAGCAAGATTGTGACTGCTGCTGCCCAGCATGGGGCTGGCAGGGTGAGGGTCGCTGTCAGGGAGTCACTAACATGAGCTGGGGGCTGTGTTTGCTCTCTACAAACAGGACTCGGGCACAGAGCTCGCACACGGCTGCGTGCCGAGGGCCCATCGCCTCGGCGACATGGACCCTCGTGTGCGAGCCGTGTGCGAGCTCATGGCGGTATTTATTGTCACCTGCTGCCTGCTCGATGTCCCTGCAGCACTCAGCGTCCTCACGACCTTTTATATGGTCGTGGTGCTCGTGCCGGGGATGAGGCTGCGCTGGCCCCAGGTAGGCATGCGGGACGTGCGGGCTGCCTCCTGCCCACGCTCTTCCTCCCTGTGCAGCCCTGCCCAGCGCAGGCCCTGGCTGTCCTGGGGCTGCTCCCCACTAACTCCCTGGTCCTCCGCAGGATCCCTCGGGCTCTTCTGGTGGCCAGGGCAGCAGTGGCGCCATGGAGCAGCCCCGAGGTGAGCAGCCCCATCCCCAAGCGCAGCCGCAGCAGCGGCTCCCTGCCAGCACCCCCGCCGCCAGCGCCCACCTCACTGCCGGCCGGGGCTGCACAGGGGCTGCTGCAGGGCACTCACGGCCTCTCGCCTCCTCTCCCGCAGCCTTCTTGCTCCCCACGGTGCCGGAGGAGCCTGCAGGGAGGGAGCCGGCAGGGTAAGTGGAGCCCAGTCCTGAAAGGGGCTGTCCAAGGGAGCTGGTTTGGCCCTAGGGGCAGGAGCAGGATGAGCTGGGAGGCCGAGAGCTGGACCAGGTCCCCTTGGGCCTGCCAGCACCAAGGTCTCCTGCTGGGGACACCGGGCAGCCCCAGGCTCCTTCCTAACCTCCCTTCTCCCTCCCAGGTGCCCAGGCACGGACGGCGAGGTGGCTGGAGAGCCTCACGGCGCATCCCCACCTCGCCGTCGCGTGCGGTTCGGGGCCAACCAGGTGGTGCTCCTGGGGGAAGGCGAGGAGCACGAGCTCCTCGACTGCCTCCCTAAGCAGCCCCACCTGGACTGGCCCCCGAACCTGGTGCGCAGATCCATCTTGCAGCGCACCCGGGCACCCGCGCTGCTGGCCGCTCGGGCCCCGTCATCGCCTGAGCTGACCAGCAGCACCGGCAGCGAGGAGCCCTCCAGCGCCCCGGGCCTGCAGAGCCAGGGTACCATCGGGCTCTGCTCCGGGGACGCTGAGTCTCCTCCACCTCCCGCACCCGGCACCGTCACCGGCTGGAGAGCGGCGCTGGGCTCCCTGCTCCGCCCCGGCTGCGCCTGCGGGGGCTGGCGGGCGCTGCGCAGGGGGCTCCGGCGATGCGTGGCTGGGCTCCAGAGGAGGCGGCGGCGCCTGGAACGCCGGGCCAGGAGAGTCGCCCGCGGGACACTGTGAAGCGCAGCCCCTGCATAGAGGCTGCGCTGAGCAGTGTCCCGCTGACCCGGCGCCCCTGTCCCCTTGGGGTGGTGCAAAAAACATCTGTACCACCAGGATGGAGGATGTGAGGCCACCGTCACTGGGCAGAGGCACAGGACATCAGTGCCTCCCCCTGGGCGTTTTGGTCTCCTGTCCCCTGGCAGTGCAATAGACATCTGTGCATTGCACTGGGGGACTTGAGGCCACTGTCATCGGGTGCAGGACATCAGCGCCTCTCCCTGGGCCTCTCCTCTGCCCACAAAAACTCTCACCTTCACCAGACAGCCAGGCAGGCAGGGACAAACAGGATGGAGCTGCAGGCAGCCCTGCTTCTGGCCCTGTTCCTGGTAGACACTTTCCTGAGCACTGTCTACCATAACAAAATCCTTGGCCAACTCGGGAAGTGCGGGTGAGACGAGCAGCCAGAAGGTGGCCTGAGAAGTGGCAGAACGGCAGAGTTCAGAGTTGTGCTCAGGCTGCAGAGACTCAAGGGGAGGCCTGGAGCTACTGGGGCCTCCCACGCTCCTCTTGGCCTTAGTCTAATTGAACTCAATGGAGCTGCCTGGCCAAGAGGAGCTGCAGGAAACCGGAGAGCTCGGCGCCAGGACAGAGTCTCCGCTAACCAGCACCCTGCTGAGCCTTGTGTATTGGTGCAATAAATCTCTGTGCAAGATGCAGTGGGAGTTGAGTGATTCTTCTTCCCCAGTCTCACCCTCCCCTTGATCACAGCCATTCCCACCAGCACTGGACACCAGTGCCTCTCCCTGGACCTCTCCTCTCAACTTCACCAAACAGCCAGGCAGGCAGGGACCGCCAGCATGGAGCCACAGGAATCCTGGCTAATGGCACTGTTCCTAACAACAGTGACGTCTCCCTGGCCATTTTCCCCAGCTCACTAGATGATGCCAGGCACCTTAGTCATGGCCAGGCTCCTCCAGTGGTTCTGGGCCACAGGAAGAGTCTCCTTTGCATCTGTGTGAAGCTGCCAGGACCCTGGGCTGGATGGAGAGACAGGCCCTGTCCCTGGAGGTCGCCAGATGTCTGGAGAGGCAGCAGTGTGCATAGGGCTAAGATCTCTCCTCAGCCTTCTCTTCGCCTGCTCTCTCTACCTTTCCGCATATCAGAGATCATCTCAGTCACCTCTGTAGCCCTTTGCTGGGCTCTCTCCAGGAGCCCCATTTCTGGGATTCCCTGGAGAACTGGGAACAGGAGAGGAGCAGGTTCAGCACCTTCAACCTGCTGGCAATGCTCTGACTAATGCACCCCAGGAAACCACTGGCTTCCTTGGCCACAAGGGCATCTTGCTGGCTCATGGTCACCTTGTTGGCCACCAGGATGGCCCAGGTCCTTCTCTGCAGAGCTGCTCTCCAGCAAGTCAGCCCCCAGCCTGCCCTGGTGCTGGACTCTGCAGTTCCCTTCCTTGAACTTGATGAGGTTCTTCTGAAGGGCAGGACACACCTCTAGGGTATGGGCCACTCCTCCTAGTTTTGGATCATAGCAAGCTTGTTGAAAAAGCTGCAGGACAAAGTCCTGGAGAACCTTCCCATCCCTCAGAGAAACCTGAGGTGGGAGAATTGGAATCTGGACAGAAGCGAGGAAGCAGCCCCATGGTGCACATGAATGTGTGGTGCAGGGAGGAGAAGCCAGCTGGGCATACAAGGTGGTAGCAGGTCCTGCTTGATGCAATATGATTGCAATATGCAATATGTCAATATGAAGACAGAAGTATCTCCTTCTTGCCACAGGGTCTGTATAGTGCTCATGCAATCAAAGTGCTCTGTGGAAACAAGGGCAAGAGCAGGACAGGTAGGCATGGGCTGCAAGTCCTCAGTCGTCCTTCCTGGGCTGTTTCTGTCAGCACCTAGCAGCTACCAGCCCAGCAAATCCCCCGTCTGCTGCATGCAGGAGTTTTGCTATGGATGGGACTGTGCTGGAGACTTCTGGCATTGCCACTGTGGCAGTGAGGAAGGACACTCCTTTTCTGCCTCAGCTTCCCTCACTGTATGAAGGAGAGTCAGGGTACAACCCCTACCCATGTCATCTCAACCAGTGCCAGCGGTGCCTTCCAGCAGTGATCCAAATGAGTGGCTGGGTAGATGAAGGGAGAGCAGAGCACGTAGTCTACCTCAACTTCAGCAAGGCTTTGGACTCTGTCTCCTTGGCCTGCGAAGTGGCAAAAGGCAGAGCTCTGGGTTGTGCTGGAGGGCACTAAGTCTATCTGGAGGCCTGTGTCCCATCGGGTCACTCCTGGTTTTTTTCTTATTCAAATTATTCCTCAAGGAGCTGGATGAAGGGACAAAGAGCCCCCTCAGCAAGTTTGCTGATGATCCCAAACTGGGAGCAGTGGATCAGACCCCAGAGGGCTGTGCTGCCCTTCAGCAGGACCTGGACAAGCTTGAGAGGTTGGCTGAGAGGACTCCCACAGCGTTCAAAGAAGGGACGTGCTGGGTCCTGCGCCAGGGGGAAACAACCCCATGCACCAGGGCAGGCTGGGAGCCGACCTGCTGAATTGTAGCTCTGTACAAGAGGAAGAGGAGCTGGGGGTCCTTCTGGAGAACAACTTGTAGCCAGAACTAGAGGACCTCCCTCAGCCTTGCACAAACTCCAAAGCCAGGGTGATGCGGAAGGAAAGGCCGAATTGCGCATCCAGGGAGGAATAACTCCATGCACCTGCAAAGTCTGAGACCAGCTGGCTTGAAAACTGAAAAGTTGAACCGCATCACGAGAGGCATTAGGAAGGGTGTCACTAGCAGGTCGAGGAGCTGATCCTGGCCCTTGACACAGCCCTGGTGAGGCCACAGCTGGAATACTGTGTCCAGCTCTGAGCTCCCCTGTACAAAGAGACATGGAGTTACTGGAGCAAATCCAGTGCAAGGCTACTAAGATGATTGACTGGAGCATCCATGATACAAAGAGAACTGTCTGTCCAAGTGAATCCTCTGGCTCGCTGCAGCCTGTTCTCACCTTGACACAGTCCTGCCTTTTCTCTTACAAGCCCAGGTGGCAATGGAGGGAATCCTGATGTCCTCCCCCGGACTTCCCTTTGTGGAATGAGAGCCTGAGCTTGAGGATCAGGAAGCTTTCCAAGAGAAGCCAGCAGATTTTGTGCCAGAAAGAGCCATGCAGGTACTTGAGGGGGTCTACTTATATAGCATACTCTTGCATATCATATGGATGTAGTTTGTTCTACAGGATTTATTCACAAATCACAGAAACCCAGAATGGTTAAGACTGGAAGAGACCTCTAGAGATTATCTGGTCCAACCCCTCTGCTCAAGCAGGCCACCTAAATCATAGGCAGATCATTTCTTTTTCTTGTATGTTGTAATGTTCACAAGACAATTTAGTCTGGGGACTGGAAAACATCCTCATATGCAAATCTGCATGTAAAGAATACTTTTTAATTTATTGTTTGGATATTAGGTGCTGCGACAAGATAAGTCATATGATGTGTAATTGGCCCAGTGAGGATTTATTGGTGTGTATAATGTATACACTTTTATTAAAGTACAAGAAGAAAATTAGTTTGTCAATCATTTCTATGAAAAAAAAAAAGCCTGGAGAAAGCATTACTTCTCCTGCTGTCACTTTTGGCACTGTAGTCCTCTATGCAAAGCTACACTTTTAAAAACATTGCTACTCTAGTTCAGTCATAAATGCAGAAGTTGCATTTATGAGTTAATGCAAAAAAGTGGTCAGGTGTGCTCACACATGCATGTGCATGCACACACACACACACACACACATCAGGCAACTAACACAGGAGTTAATCGTTTATGACTAAAAAATCCAAATAGATTAAAATAAAAAAGATAGGAATTACATTGTTGTCCCTGATTTATCAAAGGAGAGGTAAATCCCCTGCAGAGGTATACATTAATCTGAGGCAATTCTAGCAGATAGGTGTTATGAGTATGCAGCCCTTTCTATATATATATTGATCTTTTCCCACCTTGTCAGAAATTAGTAGCCTTTACAGAATCATCATAGGACATAAGTGTTTTCTTACCTTTGTATTTTGGCTTGATCCACAACAGTGTTAACTGAGTGGACAGACATCTGAGGGAAGCATGGAAAAAGTGAGGTCTTTCTTCCTGGAGAGCACATTGGCCGTCCAAACCCTTGCAGTTCCCCCCATTGCTGCAAGCCACAGGGTCAAGGCTCCCTGTGCTCCTGTCTTTGTTGTTTCAGCTCTGTGTCAGCTCTCATTTCATCGGACACTGTTCTTGGGATAGCAGGTTTTGTCACAGACCATCCACAAGATAGGCTTATGCAGCAGAATGAAATAGGGTCTGTGTTTGGCTTGCCAAAAACAGATTTTCCCAGGACTTGACTGGAGTATTTGTGGCTTTTTAAAGGAAACGACGAGTAACTTGCACCTAAGCAGAGCTGTACTTCATGTCTAGCTTCACAAGCACTTTATAGTTAGGGAGGCTAACAAAATACTGATTAACAGGACCCCATCCATAACCTATTTGGGACTCAGAGCTAGTTCTCTTTAATCTTTAATCTAAATCCATTTGGACTGTTCAGAGGATTTTAAATGTAGTATTCCTCCTCAGAGTCTGCATTTCAGGTATATACCCCAGGAGATCCCTGGGACACATATATGCTATTGGTTACAAATGGTTTTGAGGCTAGGCTCGCTTCCCATCCCATGCATTCGCATGTATGTGCCTATTCAGTTGTGCATTCAAGTCAAGTCTGGAAGAGGAAAGCTTCTCAGAGAAGGAGATGACATCATTTAGCATACATATACAACCCACTCTTTTATTTATCGTAAAATATTTATTATATTTTACAAGTCATGCCCCTGATTTGCAGTTGATCCATTGGGCCACCTGGGCCCAGCTTTGCACCCACATCTCCACTTCATAAGGTAGGTGTTGAATTGGGATGCAGTGGCAGATCCTCCCTACCCAACTATCTCCCCAGGCCAGCAACTTGCAAAAATTCAAGCATAGGCTGAATTAACACAGGAGGACAATTTTCTCCTCTTTCTTCAAACCACACACCCATTTCTGAGCCCCTCTCCCCAACCCTTATGGTCTTATCCATAGGAGTGAGGAGTAGCAGGAGCAGAGGAGAAGGTCCCCATTGTTAGTCCCCGTGATTTGCACTACAGTAGTCGCCAGCTCTTTCTACCTCCTCAGCCTAGGAGGGAACATGCCTGCTGGATGCAAAACCCTTAGGAGCTGGAATAAGTCTCTGGTGACAAAAACACACACAAAGATATTTCAGAAACTAACAATTTGGCTGAATGGCAGTAGCTGTTTGCAAGGACAGTAGGTCCCTGATGCACAGACAAGCTATCTGCCAAATTTCAAGCCTGAAATAACAGTTAAAAGCAGAATGAGCAAAAACTTGTTAATAAAACATTTGTAAGATTTTTTTTTTAATATTGGCATAAAAACACATTTTCGCTGACCTACTGGTCAAAACCTGACCCAGGTTTGAAAAGTGCTGACTCCTTCCTCCTGAGAACTTCCTAAAGTATTCAACAAAATGCAGACACTTTTCGTGTTTTGGAAAGTTTTAATATAAATTCTTACAGGCTGGCAAAGTTATAACCCACTGAAAAGAGAGTTCGGCAATGATAAGGGCTGGTAACCTTAATCATGGGCTTTACTACTGCAGCTGATCCCCGAAGTGGGTTATTACACCAATAATAATTTCAAAAAAATATGGAATTGCCTAATTTTTGATTACTTGACTTGGAGAGATTTCTAATCTAAACTTTTTTTGATGTCCAATTATGATAGGGGAATACAGCTCTAGTAAAATCACAGGAGCACACACATCGCTTAGACTGCTAGAGTTTGCTAACATAAAAAGTTTTGTGTTATGACACAACACAAAGTGTGACAAAGGGGACAACAGAATGGTTAAAGGGACCTTGGAGCTTTTCCTAAGCTTGGATTTTATTCCACGGGATACTACAGTCAAAACTGGGTTGGGAATATATTCAGTCTCCTGAAAATGCATGTTATTATGCATTCTTTATATAAGATAGATAGTGAAAATTTAGAAAAATATGTACCTATACATTAATTTTATTGATTTTTAGGTACCATAGTATTGCGAGCATCATCCCTAAATTGGCAGAAAGATGGATCTCCCTGTACTATTTCTAAAGAACACACATTTCAGATTAGAATGCAAAAAAAAAAGTGGTAAATCTCCCTCTTTAACATCAGTCACTGTTTTTAGCATCACTTCATCAGGCAAATGATTTTTTTATAGCTTCAAATTATCAACTAGGAACAGTCACTTTTTACTTTGCTTAAAAGCTGCCTGATATTGTATTTGCTTATTTAAGCTTCATTTAATTTGGGTCCCCATCTGCCCTTCTTCTATAACATTTGCAAATCCTAAATAAAAGCATTAGTCCTCCCTGATATTTCTAACAAACCATTCTTGTCAGTTATTGCTGTCCTGGATAAAAAGCCTTAGAAACTTAGCTGATAGCTCTATATGAAAAGCTACACCACGACCAAAACCAAAAGAAAAGCCAAAAACTCCTGGCCTTTCAAAATGGGCCGATATATTTGTAACAACCTCTTTACCGAGTTCATGTATCTTCTTTATTGTTCCTCATAAACAGGCTATTGGATCTTTCGAACTTCCAACGTGAAAAATGAAAGAATTTCCTCCCATTCTTGCCTCTCTTATCTCATAATTGTTTTGTTCAGAGCAGTAGGAGAGACCAATATAAATGTCTCTGCTGTTTTATTTGTCCTTTTCAAGCTCATTCATACTTTTCTCCAGGGCATTTTTTTTCCTTGCCTTTCCTTTTGAATCTGTATCTGTTTACTGTTCTGTATATCAAGCAAGCTAAATTGTTTGAGATTTTATTCCACAGCATTATGTAACATAGATAACAACACAAAAAAAAATTAAAAGCGAGATTTTGCAGTGCCTTGTAATGATGGCAAGAGGTAAAAACATTTAGGATACATTGTGCCCCGAGTAATACCCCTACAACTGGAACTTAATAGGTATGAACATGCCTAGACCTGTTAATCTTCTGAGCATGCAACCTCAGCCATCCTTTCTCCTAGACATTTCAGGCTAGGTTGTTACAGCCCTTGTTCTGTGCTCGTAAGTTAAGGGATACAGGAAACAGCTGGATATAAACAGCTGAAAGCTCTATTCCTGCATAATAGGGTTCACAGCTAGTGCACGTTTTGAAGTATGGCAAGTACGACTGGAGAAAGGAAGCGCAGGTTTCAGGAAAGATTTTATTTCTCATGACTGTAGCATCCAGGAATATAAATTGCAGTGAGGAGCTTCAGAGAAATCCCAGGATGTGATCCAGGCTTTCTGGAGCACTCCGTAAAGATCCACTCCCTGCAATTGAGCCTTTTTGCCGTGTAACTGCTAATCAAACAGGGAGGATATGTGCTGCTCCTGCCTTCCTCTACCTTCTTACCTGCAGCTTAGGGGAAGAGGAAGGTGCACTGCCCTTCGACTGGCTCTAGCGGGCAAAGCTTAGGGAGGGCTACGGGCCAATTTAATCCGTGCCTATACATGCAGGTGAACAGGCTGGAATTAAAAGTTTTATAACCAACTTTGTTATTACATTTTTTCCCAAAAGCTTTTGCTAGCTGAAATCTGGCACAGCACAATCTATGCCTGTGATTTTTTTTTTTTTCTGTTTCTTTTTTTCATGACAGCCTGTGAGGCTTAAGACTGGTATGGGAATAAAGGTGATATGTTATTAATTATGCAACAGAACCTGTATTGCGAATCTAGACAAGGAACTGCAGAAACGATCTCTTAAGGGAAACTGTCATTTGGTGTTTTTTTCCTGTCCCCTTCTTTCCTCTGCAGGTTCTTGTACCAAGCTCACATCTGTAGCATCCAGTAGAGCATTAAGTGATGTGACTAACATCTGTCAAATGTGTGGTGTCTGCATATGCGAATTCTTACTTGGAGAGTTCCCGAGACTTGGCAGCTGGGTATCTTTTATGATCGGGAAATCAATCGAGGAGGACTTCTGCCAAATCAGGGAGATTTCTCCACTTTTCTCCCTACTAATTGGAACAGACAATCCCTTTGCTGAGGTAAAGGCCAGTAAGTTGTGTGACTGGCAAATGGAAGCGCACACAGACACACAGATAAGCCTTGTCCTAGATGGCTGGGCAAGCTACATGCTCTGGTGATGGGTGGAGCTTCCTCATATGCTCCTCCTGTGCTTCCTCATGAGTTGGGGTAGACCTTCAGCTTCAGTGCTGGTCAGCCACAATGCAAGGGTCTAAGGGCGCTTTATGCAGCATCTGGGAAGGACTTTTGAAACACTTTACTGCAGAAATCATCCAAAGCTGACGGCTCTGCCAGTGTGTGAGGTGGGTGAAAGCTCTCTTCTCCATGGGCAGATCTTCTCCTATGACTCCCAGGCTGCTGGGAAAGGCAGACTACTGCCCTCCTTGCTGTAGCTATAAGATCCTGGAGCTACGAAATGGTGGAATAAAGCCAGGATATGACCCAGCACTACAAGGTGCAGGTCACTGAGGTGCTTATGAAGATGATGGCAGAGTTGCGGAAGGAAGCAGGGGATTTGGCAGTTGTGTGTACCTGCCACCCCAGAGCACAGGAACTACTTCTAGCCCCTTTACTCCTTCATGATCTACTTCTCAAGCACTTCTTGAGTTACAGATCAGCTCCCATTACTCCAGACCTGCCTCATGCCATTGACAGCATCAGGATACCTAACTCCTCCTTTAAGTCACACAATATCCTTCTTTCTGGTGTACAAACAACCTCATCCTGACAACATGATCTTGTCAGCATTTCAGGAGATCATTCAAATAGTGCCTTGTTTCTGCATTTACCACAGCCTGATAGGGGCCACTATTTGTGCTCAGTGACCTCTTTGCTCCCCGTGTTCCATATTACTCAGCAGAAGTAGAGCCACTAGCTACAAGTTCAAGGTCTTTTTGTAAAGAGATTTCGGCCTCCCCAGTTAGGGTAAAAGGAAGTTGAACTACGCAGGATGAGGACAGCCATGTCAGGTGCTTCTCCTCACATCTCCAGGGAAAAGGCCATATTTATTAGGGGAAAGGCTACATGTCTTAACCTAAGTAGATCCCTAAATTCTACCGACTTCCCGGTATTGAGCCAAACTGTACACAAAGGGGATCTGTGCGGGATTCTACTGGTGAGAGGTCTCCTGAGGGCCGTGCTGCTTCCTGTCACTGCCTGCTGCAACTACACCTTGGAGCAGGTCTCACACCATTTAAGATCGTTACCCTGGAGCTCACTACCTTCCTGAGACAAGAAAACATAGCTTGTGGCCAGCAATGTCAAACATGACAGAGCGATCCGAGGGTATGGGAACAGATGTTTGCCCTCTGTGATGTCTGAGAAATTTATTTCAAATGCTCAGCTAAACATTATATCAAATAAACTTTGTTCTATCATCTATAAAAAAGTAGTTACTGAAGTACAGTTATTTAATACAATACTGAAATAAAATACCTAATAAAAAATTAGCTCAATTAGCAGAAACATTTTTCTTTCTACCACTAACCTAAGACATATGTAAAATTTTATTATGGTTAATGGCTGTCTGGGCTGCTAGTGTAATGACTTCAAGCAGCTTACTGAGCTATGATGTTTTGGCCATGTGAAGTTTAAATAGAGGGCAAGACATTCAGAAGGAAATTTCAGAGAGAGACAAGACAAGCTGCTGGTCTTGATGGAGACAAAGAGGTCAGAAGTGAACAGGTAGATTTGTAAGTCGTTGATGCAAAGCAGATAGCTGAAGCCATGTGAGGCAGCAAGCTCACCGAGAAGGCTTAAAATGAGAAAAGTGAGCCAAGGACAGTATCAATAATCTGCAAGTAATTGCCTGGTTCTGCACAGAATGTCAGAGATTGCAGGAAGTGGTTTCCAAGATTCACCTTAAATATGGTACAGGAGTCAAGCCTGGAAGGAGACAGTGGGTGTCTCCATTAGTGCTTTATAGTTCCGGGCAGGACTGTGCTTTGGAAGCAAGTCTGATAGGTTCCTATAACTGTACTGAGATTCATACCACGAGTGGAATAAAAATGAGACTCCTTTGAGTTAAATTAAACCAAAGGATGTGTGCCCAGGCACACCTAATGCACTCCAGCTATTATGGGGTGCTCAGTTCACCAGACAAGGCTAAAGCCAGTCCAAAGACCCCAGGATGGCCCTAGGGCAGGTGACTGGTCCTCATCACCACCCGGGTTGCTCGGCAGCTCCCCTCCCTGCACTGAAACACTATCTGCTAGCGTGAACACAGCCGTGGTGTCATTTTTTTCAGCTTTGCTGCAGACCTGCTGTATGCTTTTGCATAAATCACTTCATTTCTCTATATCTGTCCTTCATGTATGAAATAGACTTAACACCACATCCTGAGCACACCAGGACATGGGAAGAATAAATTTGTCAGCGTATATCAGGCACTCAGATACCAGAGTGATAAGCACCCCTCTACAGAGAAAGGGAAAACATCTGTTCAAAACAAGATTTGACTGGGTTTCATTGCATGAGATGTGGACATATCCTGAGCACAGAGGATAAATGTATGGAGTAGATTTCATAGTTCAGGGAGTCGTGTCCATTCCTGTACATCCCAAAAATGGGTCCTGCACTCCCAGCACGGAGCTGTGGGTCCCTCACCTTGCTGTCTTAGTGTGCTTTTTGATAGCCTGGGATGTTACTTCGGTATGAAATTGCCTGATATTGTGGCATTGTTTCATTCAGATATATAGATAGCAATACAAAGAAACTCACAGTGCCACAACAGCAAGGGAAGTCTCTCAACACGTTTGTCAGGTGTCTCATAACTGATCTCTTTGCTTGAAAATTAGTCATCATTTTTGGTAATGTTCTTCAGCTTGATTCATTCCTACATTTAACCCAACTGGGCTCACTTGCAGAATCTGTTGAATTCACACTGTACCGATACCTCCTAACCTTGAAAGCTTTTGCTAATTAATTCTATCTTTAGCATAACCACTACATCTAACTATGTTGTGTTGTAATCATCAGTGTGATGGTTGCTGACTTAAATCTAAATCAGCTTTTTCACAAAGGGAATGCTGTTCCCTCTTACTCTTGGTGTAGTTCTTCCTCAAAACCCCAAATCATATAAACCCTCTAATACTATTTCTTCTTCTTGCTGTGCGTAACTCACTCAAAGCTGCAAATGCCTGCAAAACATCATGTAGAAAACTGCGAAAGTCTCATATTAAAAGTCCATGTTCTACCTGTATAGATGGATCAATGGAGTTCCTGAATTAAGTGTAATAGGACAGTTAGATTTTTGGAGCAGTCACTTTTCAGGGAAAACAGTAAAACAGCCATAGCATTCCAAAGATTTCCTCAGCTGTTGAATTTGTGTTTGTTTGTTCATTTCTGTTATTTGCACACAAATCTCTTTCCACTGCACTTGAATCCCTGAGAAGGGAAGATCCATGCTCCCAACACCAGGCTGTAAACACATAAAGCATTTTTCTGCTTTGCTGGCACATCACATTATAGAGGCTGTCCGTAATCTTAGTAGAACAGACAATGTAAAAAGCCTTTCTGCTTATATCAGAGTTGTTATTAAATTTATATCCATTTCTCATAATAACCTACATTTCTCTTTATCGGAACTCTGAAAAATAACTCCTCGTGCGGGACTTCAGCGCGGCGCTCGATACATTCGCTGGAGGAATCCTGATGTCCCGTCTCGGAGACACAGCAGGGGATTAGCGGGATTGCAAGTAGATGGCTTCAATCATTCCTCACAGACAATACTCAGTGAGTCATGAAGACTTTCTGCTAGCAGGGCTATCACCCATGAAGTTTTGAAAGAGTCCGTCTAATTCACTGTTTATAAGAGAATCCTCAGCGTGAAACAGGCTGGACTAAAACACAGCCCATCCGCAGTCGGCCTCCAGGGTTATCTGGAATTATCTCCGCGCTCCAGCTGCCTGAGGCCCTGCACAGCTGGCGACAGTGCCCATGCCCAAGGGAGTCAGCCTGGCCACAAAGACCACTGCAGGTCCCGAAGGGGCCGGGACAGCCGGCCTTTGCGTGGCTCTCGGGCCCACAGGCTGGCCACAATGACAAATAGAGCCTGCACTTACTCCAGAACCATGGCTGGAGGTGAATGGTAGGTGATAACAACAAATCTCCAACTAAAACTGCAACTGTGACCTGAAGATGCCTCCTGCAAGCAAACTACCCTTTCCCGACATGCTACCTTCTTTGTGTACCACGTGCGGGGCGCACAAGGTGTCCTCTGCCTCATGACCGTGAAATGTCATAAATGCAATTAATTATAAATAACATAACTGAAATAAAGATCTGTTCTGCCAGGATCAGATGCATCAATGTCGGAGAGAGAGAAAAAGAAATTTCATTGCGTCTGCCTAGGGAAAGGTGGCCAGACTATCTGCAGTCTGTGTTATTGACCCTTTTTTTATCCAGTTGTCCAGTCTATTGACAAATTAAATCTGGGATGACATTTCTCTTCTGATGTGGCTCTAAGATAAATGTTTTGAAATATTTTTTCTTTGCCTAGACCTCATTATTCATCCCTCTCACCTTTTTATCTAGCGCGGCTATTTTAGAAACCGTTATTAGGAGTGCCACATATAATGTTAAATCTACCAACACTAGAAAAATAAAAAAGAATTCTTTCCTTCAAACAATTTGCATCAGGGATAATACATTTGTGTATTTCACAGAGATCACACAGAAGTACTCATTTTGGAAAGCTGGGCAGTAAAGTGCAGAGTCAAGGTTAAATACCAAAGGGACACAAAGCACTTATTTCACATTATTTTAACAAAGCTATTTTTATATATATATATATATGTATATGTATATATTAAGGAAATGTTCCAAGAAATAACATACTAGGCTAGTCTTTCCCATCAGCCTTCAGAGTACATTCTTGCAGAAGCTCTCTGGTGGCATAGAAATTATTTTTATTAGAGAACTCCTTGAGAGGAAAAAGAAGAATGAATGCTCCAGCATTCAGCTTGGCTTTCTGCAACACTTTTAGCCATCCTGAATGCCAGACAGAGTCCACCTGCCTTTTGGTTTTTCCCATGTGGCTAAGATCTGAACCTTGAGCTCCTGGTTCATGTTCTGCCTCTATCTATAAGCTGAAGGCATCTTATTCCTTCAGAAGCCTGAGCCTAAGCAAGCCATCTGGAATCCTTCTGGAGGATATTCCTGATGTTTAATATCAGTCCTGCCAGGCAGCTCCAAAACAGGATAATGGGTTGTGTCCCTCTGACTTAACCTTGTCACAATACGTATTGAGTAAAAGCTTATTTCTCCACCTATCTCCCCATTCACATCTACTAAGGCTTTCATTAATCTCCAGCTACTCCATTTCTAGATGAATCAGAGCAATTGAGACACATCCCCTCTCCACTTCCCACTAGGCTTAAGGTTTTAAAGTGGGAATCTGCTCTGTAGGATCAGGATATTGAGTCAGGTGTAAGATGATGTCACTGGCATCAGGGTGGCTAAACCAACATTTGCACGCTGAGGATCTGCAGAGGGCCTCAGTAAGCCTAAATAAACCATTATCTTTACTACTCTAGTTAACACCTTCATTAATTTAAAGGTAGCAACATAAATAGCTCCCAAGACTCTAATAAAACTGCAGTCCATTGACAAAGAAGGTTTTACAGATAATGTCAGAAGCAGCAACTAATTTACAATGTCATCTCATTTGCCTTTCTGACTGTCCAGTGCAGACCTCTAAACGATTCAGGCAAAGTGATTATCACATCCTAAAATTGTTTATGGTTGGCATGATTTTTCAAGAAAGGGTCCCTTGCAGTTAGGACTGGCTTCAGCTCAGGCAGATGCAAAGAGGTGATCTCTGTTCTTTGCATTTCCAATCTAAGTAGGCCAGATGGGCAAGAAAAGTGTTATTCTCTGCTATTCACCAAACAGGAAACTAAGTCCTGGCTAGACAAGCTGACATACTCACAGGGACAGGAAGGATTTTTCAGAGCCAGGAATTTAATAAGAACTTGCAAGGTCCAGCTCGGCATCATAATTACTGGATCATCTTTCTTTACCTTTCCTTCGAAGCAAAGGTTTTCCCATAACATTAAATTCTTCCTATAGGTTTCAAAGGTTAAGGCATTTCAGAAATTTGACTTGTTCAGCCGGATAAGATTTGCCCAAATAACAAAAATAACAGTAATAAAACATAAGTAGTTTCTTTGTGTCTTCAAAGCCAGGCACAAATATTAGCTAATTCAACCTTGCAAGACCCCTACGAGTTAAGTACAGACTTCGCTCCGCAAACACACTCTCTTCCCCTCCCTCTCTCCTTCTCCAAGCATGTAACCAAAATAACAACAAAGGTGCATAACATTTCTGTGTGGTAACCATGGTAATCAGCTGTATCAACTACTGTAAATGGCAATATATCCACTAAGTCTCCTCAAAGCAGACCGATTGCACTTTCACGTAAAAAACCCATGTGCCGGCCACGATGATCTAAAACAGACTTGAATATTTTTGCTGTGCTGCCAGTTCGGGCAATACTCAGGCACAGCCCCTTGTAAACCTGTTTTAAGGCTGGACATGCAAACACAAATGACTCTGGAAAAATTCTAGCCCAATGCCTACCCCTTCTTGACAAACTCTCTGGCCAAAATAGTCCTTGTCTCTATTATTCTGTATTCTGCCCACCGCATAGTCACTCTGTTCCAGGACAACTCCCGTCCTGATAAAGCTGGCATCTGGGCTGCTAATAAAGATTGTGGCACGGGGAAGGGAGCATATTCTTCAAAAGATTTAAGTGAATGGGCCCAGATGCGCAATATTCTGGCTTTATTTACCAAACAATATTTTGCCTTTAATTGCTTTAAGCAAATATGGTTGCAGCATTGCGCGGGAAGTTGCGACCCAAACGTGAGCAAGACGAGAGCCTCCTCCAGCTGTAAGTGAGACTGCGTGAATGCAGACAGAGGTGCCTGGTGCTTTCTGGTCACTTCAGTGGAAGAAACCAGAAAGCTCTACTCCTGAGTAAAGCAGAAATACTTTACGCTGAAAACACTGAGATTACAGCCACTGCTAACTAGCACAGCTGGTAATCTCCCATATGCACCACCTCAGCCATTGCTTTTATTAACCTTATTTTGCTTCAAAACTTTATTGCTTTGACTTCTGTGCTGCTACCTGACTCCTGAGGCTGCTTGTTTAGCACAGCCGAGTTCAATACTCTCTGCATCCTTTCAGCCCAACGAGGCTCAAGCTCCTTTTACCCGGGGATGTGATTTTTCACCCTCGCATCCAGCTAAAATGGGGACACCAGCAGGTTGAGGAGGGAAGGGAGCAAGCTAAAAAGGAATCTGCAGACAAAGCAAGACCTGTTGGGATAGACAGGATGTGCTGACAATTTGTTCTGCCAAAATTGTACCTTTTGGTCTCCAAACGCTTGCGCAACTAAATGCAGCTTATCTATCTGCCTGACTCTGCAAAATGTTATTATGTTATTAGCTGTTATGCAGACGAACTCGTTCAGAAAATAAATGCACTAACTGGCCCAGGAATCCTGAAAGGTTCAAAACCTGAATTAAAGCTATTAAATTAATACCTGCGATGCTAACGATTATTTGCACCTGGATTCTTCAAACCTTCCCCAGCATCTCCCCCAGCTGGATACTGTCCTCTAAAGAAAGACAGGCAAATCCACACATTTTAATCCTGTTCCATTCAGTGTGTTTTTCAGTCCCTCTTTCTCACCAGCAGTGCTATCGGGGACACGGTGAACACCTCTCAGGTATCACTCGTTTTCCCCTTCTTGTTATCACAGTGAGCTGTAATAACAGTGCGGGTCTGATGTACGTGTGAAAGAAGTCGCGGGTCTGGGATGACAGAGAAAATAAAGTGCATCTCCCTCTGGTGGCCAAAACTCTGAATTGAAAACGAGCAGCACTGACCTCCCGACCTGCCAGAAAATTCCGATTTACACAGGCAAAAAAAAAAGAAAAAAAAAAAAAAAAGGCAAAAAAAGACGAGTATCACTGAGAGACATTTTATCATTTTTTAAGCTAAAATATTAGCTGGAAAGGCATTATAAAAAGACACTTGAATTTGTAAAAAAAAAGAAAAAAAGAAAAACACTCTAACACTCTCATTTTCATGTTTCTGTACGACTGCAAGACTTTACTGATGCGCTTAAGTTAGGCCAAACAATGTTCAATGTTTGGCCAAAAAAATGATTACTGGATGTTTAGTGTTTTGAATATGAAGTCTTTGGCTGGACTGGGTCTTAAAACGAACAGGTACTATGTGAAATAGCAGGGAATGTGCCAAGGCAAAGCAGGCAAAGCTAAGAGGCTGACAGGAGTGATCGTGGCACAAAACCAGGCAGCTGCAAAGGAGAGGGAAAGGGTGAGCACTGTGTTCCACACAGGCAAGCAGCCAGGAAGCCTCTCAAGAGTAGTGTATGGAAAGATCTTGGGTGGTTTCATCCCAAAACACAGTAACATTTAATTGTTTATAAAAAGGAACTGATAACTGATTCCCTAATTTTTCTTCTATGTTGAGAAATGTTTGAAACCTGAAGATCATGTTTATGAAACTGGAGGGTGGAACTTAGTTATGGAACTAAATCAGAAGCACCATTTTATAAGGAATACCCTCTTCTAGAGAGAATGTAAATTACCCAAAACAAAATTACTCACAATAAATAATGAGTAGTTACCAGACAAGCATGTGAACCATACTGTAATATTTTGCGTTGCTTTCTGCAATTCAAATAGGAAGTATTTATAAATACATCATAAAATCAGTCATGTTTTGTTGAACATCAAGACCAGTTCTGTGCCAGCCCTTTGCTGACCTTTAAAAATTTAGAGATGGAGAAATAACAATAAATAAATAAATAAATAAACAGCAAAAATATAGTCCCTTAACTTCAATTTACTCGCATCCTGTTCCTGCATCTGCACACATGTATACAAGAAAGTTTTCATTTCAGGGCTGTAAATATTCCAGTGCGTCTCCTGCAGCAACCACATCTCAAAAGTAAATAAGGAAAGTTCTTAAAAATTTCAAAGCCCAGGAGACAATGGGCAAAACCATGTCATAGATTGTGCATACAAAAAAGGTTGCATGTTAATGCACAATTAAGGAGCATTTCTAATAAAAGGACAGTTTTCCCCATCACACTCCTTTGTACAGCATGTGCCCATTAGAAATCTTGGATTCTTTCAAATTGAATCTTTCCCATCTTCAGCCCTTGCTTCATCCTCCCACCTTTCAACCAACGGCATCTGGTGTTAGAACATAATTGCTGTCCTCTTTAAGAGCACAAAAGAATAATCCCACTATTGACATTTGCAACTTTACATAAAAGCATCCAAATCAAGGCATATGGGCAAAGCATGACAGGTAAATAAAGGCGGCAACGTAACAAAGATGCACACACCGTTTAAAGGAAAAGCTGGAAAAAGAGCTTCCCACTGTCTGTTGATCAGATTAAATGTCCTCCTCTTAAGGGAGGAAGCGAACCATAACTGATGGGCGCTCGATTCGGCGGGGAGGTGCGTGGCTCTGGAAGAGGGCCACTCTATTTCTTTTGGAAATCGACTGCATCCTCCAGCTCCCTACTGCTATATTGCACGGGGATATTAGTGCACAGCCCAGCTACTGAGTCCTCTGTTAGCCAGCAGCTCTGTCGGCATGTCAATGCTCAACAACGGCCAGAAATGCCACCGAGTTTTCAATTAGAGAAAACTCAACATGAAAATGAAAAAGAAATTAGGGTTGGGTTGAAAGTTTCCATCAAAGTTGTTTATGGCTGACTGTTATTCTCTCTCTCCTCTTCTCTGCCTATAAATATTAGAAAGTGTCTATGAGCGTCCTTAGAAAGAACAGAAATGGCATTGCCATACTGGGGTAGCAATAAATAAAAGGAAGATACACTTACCCACTTGGTGTAAACCTAATAACACCAAGTTCAAGGGGGGCAAATGCCATTTATTTGTATTCGCCCTTGGCTGCATCACTGCAGAATGCTACTAGGACATATCAAAAGTTGTTATGCAGTCTTTAACAAATAGTAATTGCTATTTTTCCCTACCCCTAGTCTGGTTAAAACACCCTAGTCTCATCAAAACATAGGCACGTGGTGATTCCCTGTACCGTGCCCTAACATAAACATCATTTACCCATCACTTTGCACATAAAAAGCCACAAAACGCGATGTTTGCACCCATTAAGCTCCGATTTTAAAAATGTTTTATATTTGGTCTGAATGGTCTGAGCAAATTGAGTTAATTGTTTTGCTGGCTATAACAAGACCCTATATTTGAATTATAGATTTATGTAGCAGCCAGTTTCTAAGGTAATGACCATTTAATCATTGTATATGTAGAACTGATTAATGAAATGCCAAAAAAAAAAAAAAAAGAAAGGAAAAAAGTCTAGTTAAAACCTCAAAACAAGTGGGGCCTGCAAAAGGTAAACATAAGCCTAAAAAATATTTGGAGAAAATGGGAGCTCCTATCCAGAATTTGCTTTAACTCCCTGACATAATTTTATGCCAAGAATATGATATTTCCAATGAGTTTACAAATCTTTAGTGTATTTTTGCTGTTCAGCTGTAGTCCGTAAAACTTTGCCCAAGATCCATCTAGAATGAGAAGGTGTCGCTGAGGGCAGCATCATTTCGGAGAGGGTTTTATACATGTAGGTCTTTTGCTAATCCTTATTTTTACATCTTGATTGCATTTCACAATAGCAACCAGGCACTCCAGGCAGTGTTTTTAGGGCAATTACCACAATTCTCGGTGGTCACTCTGCATTAGATTTCATGCCTTATAAAACAACATGAGGTGTACTATAATCACTCAGAAATACACAGCCTTTCATGTCCTATTGCTTAATTAAGGAGGGTGTTTTGCCGCACAGATATTATTGCTAGTCTGTGGTTTTTAATTTTACTATACAGTAAAAGCACCCTAATTCATATTAGTAACGGGCAGACCTGCAAATTAGTGCATTTTCTGAATTAGAAAATAAGTGAATATACTGCGGGAAGAAAATCCAAATGTGAACGCCACACTATTAAAGCAAATGCACTCATTTATCCTGGGAAATACAACGGCGTTTCATTCAGGGGATATTTGATAGCATAACACCTTGGATTTTTTTAAATAGAATGAGTCTTCAGACCCCAGCCCTACAATGAGCTCCCTGTGCATGGAGCCCTGGGCAAACACAGCTTCCAACGGGGCATCCCGTGGGACCCCCTGAGTAACACTCAGAGCAGTGTTGAGACCAGGGTAACAAGATACCCGAGCGACTTGTTGAGACAGCAGCATTTTCGGGAGGATTATCGTTTTGGGGAGTTAGTGGAATAGAAGCCCATGATCTTCTAATGACTTTTACATTATCATAAATTATCATACCGTAACTTTTAAAGCTATGCTTGATTTTTTCGGGAGACACTGAGAAGTAGAGAAGTCACAAAATTTGACCTACTTGGATAAAATAACTATAATCTGACCAAATGTGCCACAATTTCCACCTCTCTCTCTATATATGCACATATATATATATGAATCCACTGTTTTTTGCTAGGATATGCAAAATGGGTATCCTCACTGACAAATGCTGGTTTACAGAGAGTGCCCATCTCTGCCATCACCCTTCCTTCCTGCACAAATGAACCAAGCCTGCTGCCCCTACCCCTCACCCCAACCATTTTGATGTTATGAATTCTCCACACACAGAGGATCAGATTTTTCCAGACCACACAAGTGCTCCATTACATTTATTGCAGTCATCGCTTCCAGCAATACCCTGTGCCTCGAGCCTGTAGTTGAAAGCTTTAGGACATCCAGCAATGGCTGTCCCTGACAATGTAGATTTGCTAGGAGAACTAAGGAAGCAGTAGGCTGTATCCATACCCATAAACCAAAAACAAAATACAAAAACAAAGCAAAAAAAAAAAAAACAACAAGGAACAGCCTTGACTTTTGCAACTTTATTGACAGTTCTGTCGAACTGTTGGAAGAAGCCCTCAAGTGGTTTCCAGCTGAGCCGAATAATACCCCACTGGGGAGAGGCTGGACAGTTTTTAACAAATCCTGACCATGCTGATGCTCCAGGTTCAAAGTCTGGTCGTTCCAGAGTGTGGGGCAGTATATAACACACACGGGCTTTGACAGGAGCATCAGACTGGTGGGCTTGATTCAAACATCCTCTTCCAGTTGCTGCAGTCCCTACTGCAGAGCTTATTGCCTCCAGCTTGCTGCATCTCTCTGCTCTCCACCTGCCTCACCAGGGACTATACACCCTCGGATCTGCCCCAGACCACAGCAACCATGAGCTAAATGAGCAAGGACTACGGCTAAGCCACCTTTTGCATCAAGACTATGGGCATCTCTTGTTGACCTACTCCAGCAGCTAAGCCAGAACAGCAGTTTTCATCCTGTGTTTGTAGATTTTCTGCTCTCCAAAATCCCATCTGCACCTGTCTGGCAGTCATTAAGGTTTAACAGTTACTGTTACCAGCCTGGTGAAGGTGTGTGTAGTCAGCAAACAGCTAATTGCCCATTTACTGGGGCCATCCGTGAGGTCCTCTGCATAGCTTCAGATGGAAATCATATATCATCTGTAGCCAGACTCCCCAAACTTTTGCAGTGGTAAGTCCGTAACTGCCTATCTTATGGTGTTCTGATGCTTCTTTCCAGGCAGTTGGTGCAAGTCATGTTATTGGTGCTCTCTGCCCCATATGGCAACTCCTGGACGTGGAAGCATGGAGATGGAGAAAAGGTCTGACTGGCACCGGACATGGGTTTCACCTCAGGTTCCCAGGAGAAAAATGTATAGCATCCTTCCCAAATGTGAGGAAACGCTGTGCTTCTATCACAGGATTTAGCCAGTGCTCAGCAGCCGGAGACCTGACTATTTGTTATCATAAACCACAAAATTATTGAGTCCATTTGAAATTCTTCTGGGGCCATGACCCACCGCAGCACTGATCTCACAGATTGCCTACAGGATGGGGGCAGAAATTTTTTTCTCCTGTTGACTTATACGCAGCCTACTTCAGTGAAGCACTCCTCTTTCCATTTTCCTTTGCGAAAACAGGAGGGAAAAAAGAATAGTTTTATCTATGTTCTCTGCAATCTCTGCAAAGTATCTGCATTTAGTCTTCCTTTCACAAGCAAAACAATCCAATGTTGCAGTTTCTTCTGCCTGTGCTCCTTGTAGTCACTGGCCAAAATCCATATGGATGTCACAGGAAACAAGAGGAGACTCTATATACAAGCTCTCCCTATACTTCTCACCATCTGTGCTGAAGTAAACAAAAAAAGCCATATTAAAATCAAGCTCAGCTGGAAACAGAAGGAAAGGAGGAAATACCAGCAATTGCTAAGTACGAAGCAATAAACAGTTTTAAAAGGTGTTACAAATAATGGAGGACTTTAAAAAAAAATCAATTGCATTATATGTGATTTTCTTAAACATGACCATCTTGATGACCTTTCTTGTATTCAGTGCTCATTTCACTACTTGTATAATACAGAAAATAATCTACAGTCCTCGTTAACAGTGTACACAGTAATACAGAATGTTCTAAGCTATCAATTGCTACTCAGTCCTGCAAGGAGGGAGATTTCGTCGTGATGACCCCAGGTCTGGCACATGCTGTGTGTTTGCTCAGACTTGCCCTGTTGCGTTTAGCAGAGCACCCAGAGTCCATCCCCAAAGATGATGCTCAGGAGCCACGAGGTGAGAGTCCCGTCCGACAAAATGTGCTGGCAGGGCACAGCCTTCAAATCAGTAGAGCATCCCGGGTTAGGAAAATATCCCTAAGTCTTAGTGCTTATGTGCTTCTTTGAGCCAGTCTGATTGCTCCAAGTCCTCTCCCTGAGGCAGACATAAGGTTTACAGAGCCGGGTCCCAAATTTGGCCAGCCCAAGGATCATTTAAATGTATCTCTCTCCTCTCCGTCCTTTCTCTGCTGAAAGAGCTGGGTTGGCTGCACATCTTATTCCTATCGGCCTTTATTAAGTTTCTTATAAAAGGTGCAAAGAAAAAAAAAAATCAGCATCCCAGACGTCTTCTTGGATTTAAGATCTTAACAAATGAGGACACAGCTGGGCTACTTGGTCTGTGGATTTGCTAGCTGCAGGATTAAGTTCAGCTGAGCTGAAGTTCATAAACCAAGTTATTGACTTTAAAAATTCTCATACCGCTTATCTAAACATAGCACATTGAAAGAGCACCCTCCCCAGAAGCAAATGCAGTAAAGCTTTCTCAATTATAGGCAGCCTCCTCCTATACAGCAGCCCTTACCATCACCCAACTAGACTGCTACATCTACTTTATTTCAGGACTCAACCTCAAGTTGCTCTAAAAATATAAAAAATATAGCCTTTTCTACTTTCTGTTCCACATAAGCATGATTTAGACAGCAAAAGGTTGGCTTCATATAGCCCAGTGCCAGCATGGGAAACAAATAGTGACACACCAGGCATCGCTGTCCCTCCACAAAGCCCCGGCTTCCATTAGGCACCGCGCGCCTAAAAGGATTTGTTTCTGGTCTGAAGTTAGCAAGGTGCCTTTGTACGCTGCCTTTCACTAAAGGTCTGAGCCAGCTGCCATTAAAATCAATGAAAAGACTCCCATTGACTTCAAAGGAATCAAGATACGCCATATAGTGCAGCAGGCAAAAAAAAAAAAAAACAAAGGGAAAGAAAACCTCCGTCTCCTAGTCTACACTTTAGAGTTTTCTATAGTCTTCATCAGAACAATGTTCTAAAAGAAAGGGCTGGAAAATTGTCTAAAAAGCAAATAAGTCAATGCTGAAAACTGTGAAAAGTGAAAGTTTGTGGGAAAAACAGGCACTTTCCCATTTTAGTCAAAACATGCTCTTTTTTTTTCTGTCAAAAAAATGTTTTCAATATCAAATATATGACTAGTTTAAATTCAGAACAACCAATACATCCAAAAGAGTGTTTTAACATATATAACCCTTTAAGGCATACGCACTCTTGCTTGTCAGTCACCAGACTTCCAGCTCTGCATTTCTGTGACATTGGAGCCCTAAAAAAGCTGTTGGATATTAATGCTTTTATTGTCTATGTTTGCAGGGGGGACCCCAGCGCCTGCCTCTCAGCCCTGGGCTCTGTGACAGACATGAGATGGGATAACGCAGATAAGAAAGAAAAGGATTTATTGAGTAGAAAAGAAGGCTAGGCTAGAAATCCAGGCATGCAGCTTTGTAAATGCATATATTTAAAACACCTTTCAGCAGCTTTATATACCATTACAGTTATTGGATTTTTCATCTTTGCCTTAGACATGAATTATTTAATTAGAAATTTCAATACCTATATAACTGTGAAACCCTTCTGCTATTATCCCTTTTTGAAAAAAGTATTTGCACCTGGGCGAATTGCCCAGCAGAGAGAATTCTTATTGAAATCAGGACAACTACTGAGGTAGGCTTGGTTATTCAGGTAGAGTGGATCAGGGCACATTTGGGTTCATATTCCTTTGAATGTAGTGACTCAAGTTTTGGTTACTGCCTGAGGAATGCCATTTGCTACCAAATTATTCCTTTTGCATTCCGCGGAATTCAACAGAACAAATCTTGAAAGCATCCAGATGTCTCTATTTTTTTTAAAAAAAACATCAATTTTAATTAATTCTCAGGTCTTAAAATATTTTATAATTTCATATCCCCATCAGGTTTTTCTTCCCCCAGTAGACTACTTTGAAGGAATCGCAAGCTGCAGACACTTTATGCAAAGCACTTGTTCTTTATGCAAAAGAAGATCACATAGGCAGTTCACATCCTGCTATTTACAGTAAGAACAAGTGTGTTTTTACCTCCTGTGGCAGGGTCAAGTGTGTGGTATGTTCAAGGAAGGAAAGGAAAGGTACTTTGTACATTGTATGCAATTATACAATATGTAAAATTGACTCTAAATACTTAATTTATCTAATGGATCCTTGCTGATCCATCTGTGGAGTGGCTCCATGCAAGGAATTCCCATGGGCTTTCCCTGTGGTTCTGCACATGAACATTGCAGCCCGAGGGTCTGGTCTGTCCTCTCCATTTGACTCACTCCACACGTTGGAAATACAGATTCAAAGCACACACCCCCCAAGGGACCCAGGCACAATCCCGGGGGTCTGTGCTATAAATCTTAATGTGCCATTAAGAGGAATGACTTAGTCCTTAAATAAAAGTAAAGGTCATCCAAATTAGCAACAAAAATGAAGCAGCATGTGTTTCCCAGCAGGTTATGTGCATTGCATCACTCCACCAGCCAGAGGTTTTGCCATCCATTCTCCTGCACCATCCCTGGTGTTGCAGGGCATAGGCAGCTTTCACAAATGAAAGAGCAGAAGTTGATATGTTTTTTTGAGGAGTATTTAGATTATTACAGGGTGGACAGGCTGGTTCATAAACCAAAGAGCTATGCTGAAAGCACTGTGCAAAGAGGGTGTTTGTCTTTTTATTTCCTGGTGCCTTCTCCTTCTCCCATGTAGACAGCACCATTGTGTAGGAGTGCTGGTAGAATAGCAACCATGCCAATGTACAGGAAGAAATTATTGCAAATAAATGGTCTTCTTGCAACCATCATCTCATAGTTCTGTGTCAGAAATCCACTTGGAGCAAAGGGACCAGATACAGCAGAATCACAGATCTGTTGAGGTTGGAAGGGATCTCTGGAGACCATCTAGTCCTACCACCTGCTCAAGGGACACCTAGAACACTTTGTCCAGGACCATGCCCAGACCTTCTCACTATGCTCCTCATGTGAGCACAGGACTGGCGTGAAATCACAGTGCAAATGTTCTGCACTTGTTTGGAAAACATTCCTGTTGGTATCTATGAACGTATTATTGTGACCTGGAGAATATTCTGGAGTTTGGGGATTTGGTATCATGAGTCAGGGGCTGATTTTGATGGTGAGGAACCCCCATATTACCTGGAAATGCACTAGTTCATATACCCAAGTGAAAGCTGGGCTTTCAGGTACTCAACAGCTCAGGGTTCCAGCTCACGCATTTCGCCTGGCAATAACTGCTGATACCAGGCAGGGAGCAAAGTACTGCATCAAAAGGAAAGATGATTCGATTTTGAGTTGCAATAAATAGTGAATATGAATCCCAAGGGTGGACAGCAGTAATTTTTGCTGACCCTAATGTCACAATGTTTCCTATTCCCTTTGATCCATGTTCAAGAGAGCTCTGCCACTATCTTGCTCTTGAGCCCTGCATGATGCCTTGACTCCATGAATGGTAGCTCCGATGTTTGGAGATTTCTGCCCAGAATGCCCTAACCCAAGGGTCTGACTTTGCACGAGCAGCTGAGGACAAAGGGATTCCTCGGGGGAGCAAAGTTAAGCACAGACACGTCTCTGGCTGGTGATTTCTGAAACAAAGCAGTCCAGTTCCCCACGACACGAGGATTAGTTTTTATCCCCAGCGCCTAACAAGATACTGCTCTTTAAAACAGTCATTGGTACGCTGGAACAGGAAATATAAATGCCATTTCCAAGAGAGAGGAAAATGTTTTCAGTGTAATAACAAATATCCTGGAACAGCCTGCGCTGGTGAGTGAGCAGAGGATTACATTTGAATTCAACATTCTTAATGTACATTTCTAATCTTAAATTTCTAAATAGATTAGCCATTTACAGGATGAATAACAGCTTCTGCAGTCATTCCAGCTAGTATAAAAATCATAAAGGTTAGCAAACTGCGTGCATCAGAATATAAACTAATCGGCATCTGGGATTAAGAAGAAATCTCCTCCGATTCATTGGAAGAGGCTTACTCAAATACGAAACGGAGCCCATTATTCTGTTTTGCTGTTAATAACTCAGGTGATATTTGCCATATGACATCAAAGAGCCTAGGGTCAATATGAATTTTATCTCTGTTAAGGCCTGCAGGTTCAGCCTCAAATTGTGAGTCCACAATTCAATGTCAAGTTGGGCTTTCCAGTCTTTAAATAATTTTTTGAAAGCAAATTATTTAGGAATTGAGTGATGTAAAGTGAAGGGGAGCAAAAATAGGAGAGGTAGAAAATAATGGAAATAAGATTTTAACAAAGAACAAATATTAAAGTAGGTTTTTTTTGCTTTTTTTGTTTACTGTGCTAAAGCTATCGCTTTAAATTGGAATCACTGTGTACCTCCGATCAAAGCACATTCAAAAAATTTATTCTAGTATGTCCCTAGCCACATCTACACAGTAATTTAGGAACATTATTCATATGCTGAGTTTCTTCCAGAAAGGGAAATAAACAAAACAAAACAAAAAAAGTCACACTTAAAACATAGCTAAGGATGGCATTAAAACAAGGATAAGAATGAACATTGTCCTCTCTGTCTTTTTTCTACAGCAAAGTTTGACAGCCTTATGTAGGAGGAATTACAATTCACTTCTTTGCCCTACAAAACCTCTAGAAAAGTTGCTCCATAGACTTGGTGCAAGATCTGGAAGATCATTTCAAGGTCTCTTTTTTCTAGGGTCACTTTAACTAGGTTTCTGGTCACACGAGAGGTTTGCACCCTGAACGCATAACGCCAAGTGAAGGTCTACAAGCCAGGAACACGTTCCCGAGTGTGCTGAGGGACCAGTGTGTCCGGGGCTGTTGTTCACTTCACAAACTATATATTTACTTTGCTCACGTGTCTCTGGGAAAACTGTAAAGCAATGGCTGAGGATGGAAATTACAAGGAATTTTAACCACTATCAATGAGTGATAATTCATGGCACTTTGAATATCTTATATGCTTCTAAATTGAAGTTCAAATTAAAGGTAACTTACACTAGTGTGATTTCTTGTCCTCTGAGTACTTTCCAGATCTATCCTCTGAGCAAGGAAGATTTTTAGCTGCAATAAATAATAACATAAGACACTAAAATAATGCCATAAGACACTAAAACCACTGAACTGTCGTAACCAACTGATGTTGAGGCTTCTCTGCCTTGGTTTTATATCTACATGCACTCACTGCCTGAAATTAAGGTGGGTGTTCACAGGTAAGTGATTTCTGAAAAATCATTAAGTTAAGTAGCATAAAAAGCAAAGCCCTCATTGAAAATGACAGATGATTAGAGAAGTGAAAAGACAGCTCTATATTAAACACTCTCTCTGAAATAGTTAAACTGGTAGCAAACTGTCTTTTGGAGAAACTGCTACAGAGGGAAACTTGGCACCTCCCAAAGTACCCAGGCATAGCGCAAGACATGAAGAAATTTAGTCTGCAGACCTGTAACTGCTTCTCCTATGAAAAAAAATGATGGGGAATTTGCTATTTTCAAATAGCAGAGGAAGAATATTCTTCTCTTCCCCTTGAAAAGCCTACGGGGTTTCTTGCGTTGCTTTGTTTCAGATCAAAATCATTGCAAAAGTTTGACGTCAAGTATAAAAACCGCCCACTCACTTTGCAGCAGCACACCAGCGAATGGCCTCTTGATGTCCTTTAAAATGCAATGACCTGTTGCCAGCAGGAGGAATTTGGCAGCCTTTCCCTTGCTACGCAGATGGGGCCATCCCACCACCCTCCTGCCATCTCCGAGGTCAGTACACAGCGTCTTCAAGGCAATGCAGCTGCTTATGAAAAACCAAATCAACAACTGGGATCAACTTCAAGAAAGAAGCCTTGGGCTAGCAAATAATAAATAAATATTTTTTAAAAAAAACTTTTTTCCCCCCACAGTGAACAAAATCTATACAGTCACCACGTAAGGACTTTCCTTGCCTTGGGCACAGAAGGCACCAGCATTTAGAGAGCGCAGCCTAAACAGTTTCACTCCAGCATCTCCTCATTTAGCTCAGGGTCAAGCTTCCCTACATGAGATAACCTCAGATGCAATGCGAGGGGTGTCTGGACTCCTACTCGTGCAAGGCAGAGGTACCAATATGCCCCAAATTGACAATCTAGCCATTCCTCAAAGGAAGGGAATTTAGAACATCCCACTTCCCAAATCCTGCAGCCTGGGTGCAATGGTTCAGAAATTGGCATTGGCCATGAGGAAGGCTGAGATTGAGGCTGAATTATTCAGGGAATTAAGTGGCAAGTACAACCATGCAAATTATTACCCTAGGGTGGAGGGAAAGGGGAGCAAAAGGAGAGAAACCCAGGAAACCTCAGGAAAAACTGTACACATGGCAGCCCAGCCATAACCCTGCCTCTTCCCATTTTTTGCAGCTGACAGTCACAGAAAAGTACTTTCCTCCACGAGAACGCTCCAGAAAGCACAACACATACTTGCTTGAACACACATCTGTGTGGGTTTTCATTCCTAGTGCTTACCAGGGCTTTGGTTACCTTCAACAGCCAATTTGCTCATCTAATATGTTTTTTTTCCCCTCTGGCTACCACAAAACAAAGCTTCAAAGGAGACGGGCAGGAAAAAGAAAAAAAAAAGAAATAAAAGACAATTCTTTTCCCTAATGTTTTTCTCTCCTATATATCCTAATATATACTCACCTATACATTTCTAAGTCTGCTTCCCCAGAAGAGTTCTCACTATTTATGTGTGTGCAACTGCACACATACCCAAGCTCCCTAAGCCCTGTGCGTGGCGCAGAGCAGGGTTATTTGCACCAAACCTTTATGTAGTGTGGGCAGTGCTTGGATATTAGTCTGTGCTCACAGCACTTTGATTACTCTTAGGAAACATTATGAAAATCAATTGGGATAATTACTAATTCAAATCACCAAGAAGGAATGCAATTCTTTTGCTAGCAAGGGAATCAAGATTTGGGGGGTTTGCATTTGTTTTGTTGATGGGTTTTTTTGTATATATTCCCATCAGCTCATGCATAAGATCTGTGCTCCGTACAGGATTTACCGGATGAAATCCTAAGGACCATTCAATCAAAGAAGTCAGATAGATTGGCACTGTGCTCCTTTTGAGTAAAAAAGCATCTATATTTCCAAATACAACAATTTTGTTTGGAATATTCATCACGGCTTTGTTAATCAGATCCTTATCTATTTCATAAACAAATTTCAGAAATTTTCACAGAATTCAAAAACAGAGCAGAGAGTCTGGTTTATCACAAAGCAACATGTTTTATCCCTATTAAGGGAAATTAAAATTAATGAAAATTAAGTTGCAGCATTTTTGTCCACAGGAGAGCAGATTTGTGTGCAAGGGGAAAAGGGGCCCTGTCCTCAAGCCCAGGACCTCTGCAGAAGAATGAATGCATGGAGCAAGAAACATTGTGATGATCCCAGGATGGAAATCATCCCCAATGCTGTGATGCTTTTGTGCAGGAAAAAGAACTTGCTGTTCGCTCCCAGGTATCTTTTCCCTGGGTCGGTACCTCCATGTGGTGACCAAGTCACTTCTCAGCTGCTTCCTTGATGAGCTAAGTAGGCTGAGCTGCTTATGCCTCGTGTTGTCACGCTTGCCTTCCGAATCCTTTTTCATAGCTTTCCTTTGAACTAACCTTTGCATGGCCCGTGTTGCTTTTGAACCGTGAACACCCAAACCGGACACGGTGCCTAACAGCGGTCTTACCACCGCTGCGCACGCAGGCGACATCAAATCCTCTTATCTGCTCCACGTTGCTCCTTTTTTTTTTTTTTTTTCTTATTCACATCTCAGGTCTGCACTGGCCTTTTAGACACAGAGCTACAGCAAGATTTCGTTTTGAGGCGTTTATCCAAAAAGGAATCCTAAATCTTTCTCAAAGTCCCTGCTTTCCAAGAAATCCTCCTGCTCCTTGTATCTTTTATTCACCCTTACATTGCCTTGCACCTAGCTATGCTCAAACTCTGTATTATTATTTTTGGCCTCTCAATTAAGCAATACAGGTCATACAGCAATAATAATTTGCCTCTCATCACTTACTCTTCCACTTCCCACTGCTAATCTGTGCCAACTGTAAACCTTACCAGCAAAGATGCTGCAGTGCTTCTTAGAGCGGCAATAAAACTATCTGGCCTTTAGCCAAAAATGAATTCCTAGAGGAATCCAAAAGAAAAAAAAAAGTTTTATGTAACATTCAGGATGTGTGCAAAGCATTAGCCGAATCAAATCCAGGAGCACCAGCACCATTTTCATCCTGTTACCAGGCATCAGGTAGACAGGAGAAGTTACACAGCTCTGGAATTCAGAAGGTTTGAGGCTGAATCTGCTATGGGATTCCTGGAAGACATCAGGCAGGTAACTAAATCCCTCCTTTGTCTCTCTGTGCAGTAAGAAAAGCAATACCACTGCATCCCGTGGTGTTGCAATGCTGAACTCTCCAATGCCTCTTAACACTGGTGGAGCAGTCACCTACACCTTCATGAATCATCTTTAGGCATCAGCCTCATGCGCAGGCTTTGGGATAAACTAGTCCTCCTAGGCTGGATGCCTCCAGGGGATGCTTACTTAGGTGGATCAGCTCTCTCTGGGGGCACCCGCTTGTCTCCAGCTCCTTGCTGTGATCCTAATCCTGTTTTCTTCCAGCAGCCCAACTCAACAGATACTTAACATTTACACAAAAACGATGTTGAACTAGAATTAATTAAAGTGAATTAGATTCCGGTATTGATGGAGATCATTTTTGGAGGCCATCTAAATATATAGAAAAATGATGTGTAGCTGCTTAGCCAAAATATTATAGCATAAATGGGGATCTCTACTGAATGACAGGATGGCATCATGTCATCTCCATGCCCAGGGTGTCACAACACTGTCACTCCAAGATGAAGTGAATTGTTTGACAAGAATGGGGTGCATGATGTGTCTCCTAAAGTAACTGTGACTGAGTCATTTATATTTCTTGTTCTCGCTCTCTCTTCTAGTCACAGATGGCAGGAAATAGAAGTCAAACTAATTTAATAGAGGCAGTCAGTTCACAGTGGCACGTATTTTTGTTTTCTCCGTATCACCATGAGGAATAGGTGAAAACATATTGTTACTCTTTCAGACAAACAAACCAAACAAGATAACTTCCTCCAAAATAACCCTGAAAGCCCAATTCTTCCCACTCTCCATCCAAAAGAAATGGCATATTGGAGTTAATTCACCCAAACTCATAAAGTGAGGCAATTACTTCAGTGACAGTGCAAATGCTTCTCCATGTGGTCAAGCGGGGCTTGAGGTGACTTGAAATGACTTGAAAATAAAGCTGTTAAACAGACTCTTCATAAGCTTTTGGAAAAAGGTCTAGCAAACTCCTGATTTTTCTACTGCCTCCAACCATTGGAGCTTTTCCTATAACTCAGGAGGAAACTCTGGACTTTGCCAACACAGTAAAAGAGATTTTACTGGTACCACTGCCCATCAGAAGCCAAAATCATGACTTGAGCAGAACCCATGTCTGTCTTTTGGGGGAAGTATTATCAAAAAGTTCTGCCATATCTAAAAGAAATCAACTAAATATACTGCTGTTCTTATAGATCAAACTCTCTTCTTCCCTCAGTAAGTCAGGGACAGGTATTTTCTTGACTTCCACCTACTTTCAGAACTCTGAAACCCCAAATATCTATTGCCACGATTTCAGGCAGCAGCAAATTAAACCATTGACATTAGTAGCCAAGATGTAAACACGTAATTAAGGAGATTTGCTCAAAGTAGGACTTGCTGAAAGCAGGAGTCAAATCATATAGCCAGAGCTTGGAGAGGAGACATTCCCCTTTGGCTAAGAAAGACCTCACAGAGATCTCATACAACGCAAAAAAAGAGCTCGAAAAGTTCTCACACAACAGTTTTGGAGATGAACGTTCATTACCTTTGAAGTGGCTTGATCTGCATCAGAAGACAGGAATTTTCAGCACCAAACTAAAGAACTGTATGTTTTAATCCCTTCAAATAAACATAGATCTGTCTCTGTGAAGCATATCTGAGCCTAGGAACATGGTGTCTTGCGTAGTAAATGGAAAATGTTCATAGGAAACTCTTCATAAAATCTCGGTACCTGATTACTACCCAGATGCCTCCCATGTGCCAATAGCTCAAGAAATTCTCAATCTATCAAATACAAGTCTGCAACTCATTCTATTAGAAATAACACTCTAACCAAACAACAACAAAAATCCAAACCAGAACATTTATTTTTCTGAAAATACACCACTTGTTCAATGAACATCTTGAATATCCTAATTTTCACAGCTATCGTGTAGACTTTAGTTAGCCTCCCTTCAAACAGATGCTACATGAGGGGACAGCATTTCCTGAGTTCTGAGGAAGGACGTTGGTGGCCGTGCATCATTCCCAGTGTCAGGAATAGCATGCCAAGCTCTGAGCAATGTCTCCACACTCAGATATTAACCTTAATTTTTAAACTACTTTTGCTTGGTGACTTCATTGAACCATAAGTGGGATGCCCAAAATCATGTTTCATCCACTGGCCCCTATCTACAAAGCTCAGGTACTTCCATTTCATGGTGAAACTGAGAAGAAAACAAGGAATGCCAAATATTAATGAACCAAGTGAAGCGCTTCCAACAGACATTATTCAAGTTACTAAAAAAAGGAAATCCAAGCATGAAAATTTATTTAAAATATTGCATTTAATGTAAATAATCTCTTTTCATGAAAACTATGGCTCAAATTTCTGAGTTTAGATCTGGAATAAAGTTGCTGAGGATCAATAAATTCTTTGAAATTTATAGCTATACATAAAATCTGACCCTATGTCAGCATTTGTAAACCAGGTATTTAATAAAATCTGAGGGAAAGATTTAAACTCTGTCTCCTGAAGTGAAAGAATCTGAAAGCACATCCCTAAAATGAAGAACTCAGGAAAAAAAATGGTCAGTATAATAGACCTATAGAGCTTTATAGCTTAAAAGTGCTGTCCAAATATTAGCTAAATCCTTACTATAAACCTGCAAGGCAGATAAGATGGAAGCACTTATGCTAAAAATAAATAAAACCGAGAACTGTCTCATATAACTGTAAGATTTTATTAAAAATAAACAGGGCTGGTTGGTCTCCTTAACCTCAAGGTCACAAAACAAAGTGCCAGGCTCTGGAGGAGAGCAGCAGCAAGGAGCCCTCCGAAATCACTGTGTCTAATTAGGGATTGCAGTGAATCTCCCTCCACGTTGCACTCGCCCCTGCCTTGGGGCAGTGGTGACAAGAACCTCGAAATGCCACCGGGAGAATGACATGCTACTTGTTAGGTCAACAGTCCCATCGAGGCTTCTTCTCATCGGCTTCATCACATTCGGGTCAAGCTATATATGCTGGGCAAATAACAGCACAGCAGGGCAAATAACACCGAGCAAGGCTCTCGTGTTTGAGAAGGAGAAAACTTTAAAAAAAAAAAGAAAAAAAAAAAAAGATGAAATTTGGGTGGAAATCAGAAGAGCGCGTCATGTGGGTGCTTGCGAAATAATTCAGATCGAAGCCGGGCTGACCTCCTGAGCCTCCCATCACACCGCAGCAAAACGCATGTGGTTTTGGTGTTAATACGGGCGATATCAGGAACGTACGGAGCCTTTGCGGTTCCAAGCGAGGCCACATTCTGCTAAAAGGCTTCTAACATTAACACCGACGACGGCCGTTTTGCTGCAAGCGCCTTAGTCCTTTGCAAGGCGGGTTGTTTTTTCCTGTGGTTTAGGGATGCTGGGGAGGGAAGAAGGGGGATCGCTCTGAACTTAGGGAGCAGAGAGCAGGAGCGGGCGGGCGGCTGCAGCCCATTCCTGGCGCTCGCAGGAAGCGCAGGAGACAAAGTGCTCAGTGTTGGAACGGGCGGCCTGTGCCCAGGAGGAGCCGCCGAGGCGGCCGCGCAGCGCGGAGCGCCGGGCTGCCATGCGGAGGGTCTGGCGCTGGCGCCCACATGGTGGCTGAACACATACACACACCTATAGACATACAGACGGACGGACGGAATACGTACATAGAACGTGCGCATAAAACAAGTGCGTAGAACGTATGTATAACACATATAATGTATGTATAGAACAAGTACATATAACGTGCATATAAACAAGTATGTATAACGAATGTACCAAAAAAGTATGTATATATAAATGCATAGTATGTTATTTTAGTAGTTGCGTGGAGAGAAATGTGCCGGCCGATTCCGACTCCTGGTGACTCCCAGCGGCCCCCAGGGGAGGTATTATTTAATAAACCTTTTTTTTTTTTTTTGGAGGGGGGTGATGTCTATTTAAGCGCAGGCTGCGCGGTGGGGGGTGACCTTCGGCGGAGGGAAGCGGCGCGGCTCGGCTCGGCGCGGATCGGCTCGGCGCGGCTCGCGGATCGGCGCGGCTCGCGGCTCGGCTCGGCTCGGCTCGGCTCGGCTCGGATCGGCGCGGCTCGCGGCGCGGAGCGCGGAGCGCGGGGGCGGCCCCGCGGGGGCGGAGCGGCGCGGGCCCCGCCGCCCCCCCCCGTCCCCCCTCCCGCGCCGCCGCCGCCGCGGCCGTTGGCTCCGCCCGCCGCCGGCCCCGGCGCCGCGGCCGCCTCCCGCGGGCGCCGTCTAAAGCGGGCGGGAGGCGCCGGGCGCGCAGACGGGCAGCGCGCGCGCGGCTCCGCCGCAGCCTCCGCGCCCCCCGCCCCCCGTTTCCCCCCGCCTCCGGTCCGCGCGGGGCGGCTCTGCCCGAGGCGGGGAGGCTGCGATGCACGAGCCGCCGCCCGACGCGCATCCCCATCCTCCTCCTCCTCCTCCTCCTCCTGCTGCTGCTGCCCGCGCCTGAGCGAGCGGCCGCGCAGCGCAGCGCAGCAAGGTAAGCGGCGGCTCCGCGCAGCGCCCGCGGGCAGCGCGCTGCGCCTGCGCCCGCGTTGAAAACTTCCTGCGCGTCTCTCCGCGGCAGGAGGGTGCGGGCGCCGGGCGGGGGGAGCGGGAAGGGGTTATTTTTATTACTATTTCCCCCATCTGTCCCTGTTTTTATTTATCTTAAAAGGTGGCGCGGCCGGTGCCCTCCGCAACTTCTTCCTGCGCTCGCCGCGGAGCAGCCCCGCGGCCGCGTGTCCCCCCGCTGCCCTCCCCGGGGGCACCTGCCGCCCCCCCGGGGCGCTGGAGGCAGCGGCGAGCGCGGCCCGGCCGCCCCCTCCGCGGGAGCGGATCCCGCGCGCCCCGCTGCCCCCGCGCCCTGCACGGAGAACTTGTGTCCGAGACCATCTATATGTACGCATATATATATATATATGTTTAAAAAAAAAGCTCTTGCAGAGCCTTTCCCACTCCGTGCCTTATGACATTCCCCACTGGAGTGAGGTTTGGTTAAGCTGCTGCTATTTTTCTCTTTTTGCTTTATTTTTTTCTCCCCTTTTATATTTTTCCTCTACCCTGTTTCCCCTTAACTTATCTCTCAGCCCAAGTGCTGCCTGGTGCCGCGGCGAGCACGGAGAGACGCATCCCCCGGGTCCCTTAATTTATTTTTATTTATATATCATATGTATATATTTCCTCCCTGTCCCCTCGGAAGGGCTTGCTCAGCATGGGGAGGCTCAAGCGACTTTCCTGGCTGCTGTACTGGGGATTTCTGCTTCCCCACGAAGGTGGGGAAAGGGCTGGAGGAGACGAGAGCTGGTGATGGATGGTGGTGGTTTTCAGGCACTTTGCAAATTCTTCCTGTTTATAATCCTTTTTTTTTTTTTTTTTTCCTCTCCCTTCTCTGGCTTCATTTATGAAGCTAAAAACAGTGCTAGGATATTTAGGATTTTTTAAGCTGTTTTTTCCCCCTCCCCATCATAAACCGCGGCACCCTGGCTGTGTAGCCGCCTGCATTTGTTTATCATACGTGAAAACCGCTCGGAGAAACGCAGCGTTCTGGTGGCTGGACTGAGGGGATTTTAATCACTTTTCCATCAATGAAGGAAATGACTGTGTATGTTTGCTCTAGGCTCATAATTTTTTTTTAACAGATGCTTGCAGGGCTCTCTCTGCTGCATGAAGAAACTTTTATTTCCCCCCCTCCCCTTGCCATATTTCTTTAAAACAACAGAGTGAGTGTGTGTACGTGCAGGCACGTGCGAGCCCTTTACCAATGATTTAAACACATTTATTGGGCTGTCCTTTTGAGGTCAATTTTGAGGTGCTTAAAAACCAAACTCCTGTAGCTTTAAGGTGACTGCAGATAACAGTATTACTGTCTCTTATAATTAGCAATCTGCTGAAACTTTAAATCCCCCTTGATAGATGTTATGATCAGTGTGAGAGAAGGAATAGTACTGTAGCAAGTGTAAGGTTTCTTTTTTTATTTTCTTTCCTCCCATTGAAGCAAAGCAACAGTGTGGCTTTCCCCTATTATTGTTATATTCTAGATTAAACTGCTAATGGCTTTATTTTTTCCTCTGTGGGGGGGAGGGGGAATAATAAAGTACAGCCATATTTTACCCTGACATTTATCTGCGTCAAACTTTAGTTATGCTTAGTCGGTTGTTTAATCTTCGAGGCAGAGCATAGAGGGTTTTTGTTCTCCTAACCTGTCCTCGCCGTGGGTATTTATGGAAGTTGTCTTCAATTGAGGATGAAATATGGAAGCTATGCGAGTAATTTAGTGACCTATCCAGAATAATACTTAGGCGGCGTATGTAAACGGCATCTCTCTCTGCCTCTCTTCATATGGATCTCCTATAGCATCTATTTTGATACCTCTTAACAGGAGCTAAATAATGCACGCGACGTTTTAGTTGAAAACTGAAGTTCAGGGTTTAGGTTGCGATGCACAGAAGTATCGTTGCGGGTTAATCACAAGCCCCAAACCCACCCAGCCGTACGGGGTAGCCGCCCTGCACGTGATGCCCGTTAACACTTGATTTTGGTAGGCAATCATCCACGTTCGCTCGCTGTCCTGCCGCGGGTCTGAAACGCGCCTTCGCTTCCCGATCTTCTTGTGAGCAGCCCGAGTTTCCTGCGTTTGCTGTCCCCAGGAGCGTGTGAGACACGTGCGCGCCGTGTCAGCCCCTTCCCTTAACAACAAAACCTCGGAGCGAGCGTTCGCGGTGAATTATATTACTGAAATAAAATATTCTATAGTTGTCATGGTTACAAATAGAGGCCGGGTTACTGGTTTTCATCTGCATGCTTGGGGGGGAGGGGGGGAAGAGGAAAAAAAAAATCTAGTTTTGTCACTTTTTAATTACATTTCTAATGAGCGACGGTCCCGCTCCAGGCACCCAATGTGCCGGGTGTGTGGAGCAGCACGCGAGCTTGGGCAGAAGCGGTGTTGAACGAAGGGGTAGCATGATGGAGCGGCCCCGTCCCTGCTCGCTTGGGGTTTTTAGGAGCAGAAATCCTGTGTGAGGAATTCCTGTGTTTTTCCAGATCAGTGTTCTCGGAGCGCTGCTGCTCTTGCTCTCCCGACAATAATAAAAAGTGCATCGGGAGGACGTGTCGCCTGGAAAGCTGCTTGCAGAAGGGAGAGGGTCGCTCGCTCCAGCCTTGCGTGTCTAGAAACGGGATGCGATTTTGGGGGTTTGCTGCAGACTGTGTCGCTTCTAACATCCAATTCATCCTTTGTGGTTCCCCAGGTTGGCTGTGCTGGTCCTGCCAGTGATACTGCTCTCACTCACGCGTAGCTCTTTGCCCCTGTTTCAGTCAATTGCTGCCCTTGGAGTCGCTCCGGCTCAGCACCATTCTATCCACATGCAAAATTGGGGCCGTAACTACTTTATTTTTTCCTTTTTCAGCTATCAGGGTTGATGCTGTTCCCTCGTGCTGGTCCTGATGCTGTTTCTCTTCCCTGCTGTGTGCTGCACATCTGCAGTTCAGTCCTGGATGTGCTTACTTGCTTCCCGGACCTTTTAATTGAGTTCCCAAACTCCCAAACCAGTGTCCACAGCTCTTCTCAAGCACAGTAAAACTGAAGGGGGATTCAAACCCCTCTCCTTCTTGCACATGCAGAGACTTTGTGCCCTACGAGGGACATTCACAACCTATTTTGGGGGAGCTGATATCACTAGATATGTACATGGAGAGAGAAATTCTCATCTCTCATGCCTTGTCTAACTGCTGTGCTTACCATCATAACATATTGTAGGGTGATTTTATTTTTTATTTATTTTTAACCTGAATCAAAACAGTTGTGCAGGATTTTTTTTTCCCATTCTCTTAATGCTGAAAATGGCCAAAGACTTAGTTGCTTTAAATTATTTAGCATCCCAGCCCTGATCTTCGGTCTGCAAGTGCAGCCTTACGGAAGCTCTTGCAAGAGCGCCCACTAAGTGCGCCAGTCCCCTTGGATTTGCTGCCGTGCGGTGCCGGAGCCGGGAATCGGGAAAGCCGGAGGCCTGATCCTGGAGCTTCTCCATTTGCAGACTCATCAGCTCCATGGCACACCACCGAGGTCTGCGCAGTGCTCTGATAATTGCTGCTTTGTGCTGTAATCAAGGCTCGCGAAAAATTCAGCTTGGGTTAGCAAATTATTTGGCCCTTCAGGTTTGGGATTTCTTTTTTTTAATTCTTCCAGTTGCAGTGTTTAGTAGTCAGCACAGTGCCCTGAGTTGAAAACCTTTGATATGACACAGTACTTTTAGATTTTTACCATTCCTTTATGAACTTAATGACACAGTTGCCTCTCCATGGAAGTAACATGATATTAGAACGTTTCCCACTTATTTCCCAAAGCCAATAAGCATGCAAAATGCTGGCCTTTGCAGATAACACAATTTGTCTTAAATAAACACTGAGGAAAAAATACTCAAAACTGCTTTATTGACCCCATATCTTATGTGTTTTATTCCCTTTCTGGTTTTGTGGTAGTTTACCCCGCTTGGGGCAAGAGGAGGGCCAGCTTCTCCTAAGGATGCTTTAAGATGATGACTGGTCATGGTCTTCTCCAAGCAATGTGGCACCAGCAGCTCCGTGTACGAGTGGTAAACAGCTCTGACGTGCTGCTGTCACTTCTCTTGCTGCTGTTATTACGAGTACAAAGCATCCTTCCTCTGCTATAAGAAAAGAGATTAAAAGAAAAGAGATTGGGAATCTCTTCGAGGATTACCTTTCTCTTATTTTTCAATTTATTATTATTATTTTTTTAAGACTTAATGTATGTCACAGCCTTCAAATATGCACAGTTTTTCTGTTCCGGTTAAAACAGATATGGTTAAAATCCCTGCCAGAGGTACCCCGAGCAGGCTTTGCAGTGTGCTGTTATTATGCAGCCGGTTACCTCTGTGCTGTCTTGACCACCTGATAAATGACAGTAACTAAATTCCAAGTCACACTCTTCCATAAATAATTTTATGTTGTGGATTAGACTACCTGGAGCATGGGACTATTTTCCTTACTTTTCTGTTTTTTTTTTTTTTTAAATCTGTGTTGCTTAGGTCTAGGTTTTTCATGTAGTCTAAACTTGGATTTTTGCTGTAATCAGCATTAATGTCAAATAAACCACAGCTCTTTGGTAGTCTTAAACTTCAGGTAACTTGTAATGCTTGCTCACAAATAGTAATATCAATTCACCAAAGCCGTCTGCTTGAATACGGGCAGAGACAGACTTTGTCTTTAGGATGAATTCAACATTGCTTCTGCGACAGCGCTGTATGTTTTGGAATAAAGTCCTTGCCCTCCGATACAGTATAGCACAGGTGACTTGAAACACTAGAGCTTTTGTTCAGCTTTTTGTTTCGGGTGCTTTTGCTTACTGGAAGGTGGAAGCATAAATGTGGCTGAAATGCAATTTTGAAAATTCTGACTGTTTCTGGGACTGTGTTTGGGGGCTTTCTTGGCAAGGAGATCTCCCCCATACGAGTACTGTCATGGGGAAGCTGTCAAACAGGCACGGCATGGGAGTGTTTCATGAGCTGCATGGGTAGCCAAGAAACACTCTAAAAAATAATAAAAAAAAACCCTATAAAACCAAAATCCCTCAAGTTTGTGCACAGCTATCTGAGGTGACACTACTCTCCTGTAGTTGATTTCTTAAATTCAAGATGCTCCTAATATGTTGAGCTAGACTTTAATCATACCTCTATTGATATTTTTGAACTGTGAGAGAGACTCATTATGTGTGTTCATTCTTTTAAAAGAAAAAATAAATAAAGAGAAAGAAAAGAGAAAAGGGACGGAAAAAAAGGCAGCATGGTTTGCATCACAATGCAGACAGGAGAAATCCGGGACTTAAAGTGTGATTTAAGAGCTTTTGCTTCAGACGCTTCTTAAAGTCCATGCTGATGAGTAATTAATATTTAAATCAGATAATTCTGCTCTGAGATGTGCTTTGTCAGACCTTGTTAGAGGTTTTGATTTTGTTTTTGGCCTGTGAACGCTCTACCAGTGGCTTTGCAGATCACAGCATTCACTAACTACTCAAAGAAAAGTTTCTTGTCTCAGGCAGTCTTAAAGATACTGATTTCCTTAATTAGAGAGAAGGGAATTTAAATATCATTAGATTTTTTTTTTTTCCAGCCACAGGTAAACTGGAAGAAGGGAGGGCAGAGTCTTCAGAAGTTTATAAAGCAACTTCAAAGTGGGTGCAAGTGTGGTTACCTATGCTTAGAAATATGTGTGTGTATATACATACACACATATATACATATATAGCACATATATATATACACACACACATATATACATATAAAATTATCATTTTTTTGACTTGTCACTTGCTAACACACGATTTCCTTAAATGGTTCCTAACATTTGTTAAAAACAAAAACTTTGTTTTTAACTTTCCATCAACTCTCTTGCGTCTTTCTTCCAAAAGTGAAAAATGCCAAGTTGCATCACTTTGTACGGCAGTGTCGCCGGGTGTGTAAGTGGTTGTAAAACGCTGCAGAAAAACCTTGCACTTGGATGTCATCCTACCAAGCCTTCTCCTTAACCCTCGTAAGGTCTAGGCAAGAAAGGAAAGAAGTTGCTAACTCAAGATGAAACTTCTTATGTTTTGGAACAAATGGCAGAACGTAATGGCGTGTGCGAGTGCGTAATATATACACTTGAGTCTGCTGTCTCAGCCGATCTACTATGAAGCAGCCCCTTGGCTGCACTTGTATTCTTATCTATAGGCTTAATATAGTGGTAGAGGGATAGATTAGCAGAGCTGTTGAGTGTGATGCTGTTGCTGCTTGGTGTATCAAGACTAGGCGCTCCGATGGTAATGTAGGTTGGTTCTTTGGGTTTTTTTGCATTGCTTTGCTTGAATGGCTTGTGTTAATAAAATATGCTGGAGACTATAAGGGCTGTCTCCAAATGATGCTATGAAGGACAGAAGAACCTGTTCTCCTTAAAACCATGCAGATGCTCGGTGCTGCTGAGGTAGATCAGAGATTTCTGGGAGGTGGGATTAAGGGGGGTTGTCATGTGCGTGTACCCTCAGCATAAAAGCAAGGAGCTTGACTGTAAATGTATCTCAACTGTATGACACTGATTGTATTTTGAGGGATTTGTTTAAGGAATGGAAGATTCATATAAATCGTAACTGCTACAAAAATACCACTATTTCTTCTTTCTCTTCCATCTTCAGTGCCTCCTACCTGGAGACAGGAGTAGAACAACAAAGCCCATCCTAATGTTCTCCCCCAGGGCTGTGGACTGCTCCTCTTCCCTCCAGACCAGTCCCTCACTGTAGGAAACATTATGCTGAAGTTCATACTGCTCCCTTAGGTATCTCTACAGCAGTTTTAAGGCTTACTGCTCTTTGACTGTGGCTATGGCTGGGAGGTGATGCCCGGCTTTCCAACATGCCCTTTGTGCCTAGACATATGCAAAGCCCTCCAACATAACTGATGTGTTTGCTGAAGGAAAACAGAACCTGCCATATGTTTTTCCTCCGTTTTAAACTGATCTGCATAACTTAAAGAGCTCCCCTCTCCCCCAAACATTGTTTCCCTTCCTCCCAGCTTCATAAACAGCTTGACATATTGCGTCTCAAAAGCTCAGATACTACCAAGGACACTTTGTAATCTGTCCTCTTGGGAGCAGAGAGATACCAGAATACCAATACATGTTGTATATCGAGGAGCTATAAAAAATGCTGTACTTTGCTTCTTTAGGAGAAGGGTGAAGGAAGTGTGTGGTTAATATATCCAGGTCATCTTTGGCAGATTTGCTAATATAATGCAAGGCAAAATGTTAACTGCACTGCCCTCTTTCTTATGCTATTTTTGGCTGATTATGAGGAAAGTATTTAAACCAAGAAAAAAAAAAAAGCTCTTAGTGTCTCTGCCTCCTCCTTTCCCCCTGATTATTTCACATTTCTAAACACTGAGCATACCAATCAATATTCCATTAAGAGGAGAATTAACTTGGGAGAAGCTTGCATGTATTTGCATGTAGTAGTTTATTTCTTGGTTTGTGGGTTTGTGTCCCCTTTCCCCCATGTCATCTGTTTAAATATATATATATATATATATATACACATATATATGTATATATATATATTTGGACAATTGCATCCAATATCCAGGCTTGTCCTGCCTCATCTCTGTCTATATGAGTTACTGGGGCAGCCTTCTGGAAGGTCCTGCTTGCAGGCAGCATTGATGGATCAGGCAAATGTTGATAGCCACTATTTTTTGTAGTAGTTGAACTTCGAGATATTTGTCTTCAGATCAAGTGTTGCTCATTGTTACACACGTGCAGTTCACAGAAATCAATGTTGCATACGTATGAGAGTTGAATTTGAGCTTTAGTGAGTTAACTCTCATCTTATTTACACTAACGCTAGGCTGGATGTTCTGCAGGCTGGATTGGCACATTGAGTCTGGAAAAGCCAGGAATCATGAGATTTCTTTGCTTTCCAAGCCAGTGTTTCCCTTCTCATGGGGTCTGTGTGAGCCAAAGCGTGGAGAACAGGAGAAGACCCTCTTGCTTTCTGAAGTCTAAGCCTTGAGACAACAAACAAGTGTAATAAAGTTTGATTAAAAACTGCATGTAGCACATGGAAGGGTGGAACATGACGCTATGGGACCTTCAGGAGAACCTCGCAGTTGATTTTGATGGTTGAATTGTCAGAAGAGCCACTGAACAAACCCTAACCTGGTTGACACATGTGGAGCTGCCATGTTGTCATGTCCACATGATGCTGCCTAAGGCTGCTGTACCCTGAGAAGCAAATCACTTGGGAAGATCTTGAGGTCAAAGTAACAACTAGCAAACCTCCATAGACTCCCAAGAGAAGGGGAGCCCAGATGAAGGCAGGCTGCATTTTCTGGCTTCTTTGGCTGGTATGGTCCAGGTTCTTCAGCACATTCCCTCTCTCTGTAGTTCTGTATAATGTAGTGGGCAACGGTGGGCAACAAATCAGTTGAGTTAAATGAAGTTACATTTGGTACCAGGAAAATCTTAGGCAAATATTCAGCCTGTTCTTTTAAACTATCAAATACCCACAGTAAAGTTTATTTTCTAGTATATTTTCTTTTTTGGAGTGAAAAGAAGAAATTGTAATTTTATGATTAAACTTATGGGCCGTTCTGGCCCTGCAGTGTTGCAACTTTATCTCTCTGGGGACTAAATGGCAAAGGGAGGTTGTGGCTGATATTTGAGTTGTTATTTATAGGACGAAAAACAGAGGGTATAGGAATGGCATAGCAAGTAAAGAGGCAAAAAGGCCTGCCTGAAATGCGCTAAATATGGGGCTGGCTTTAAAAGTGGTAGATACAGAAACAGAAATTTAGTTAAAGATGAAGAAAATTGTGGTTCACCCTAATACCCTTTATTTTGGATTGTTTTTTTACCTTGGAGAGATGAAAGTTTTGAAAGTGCATGTGGGGAGGGGAGGGAGCGATCTTGCTAAAAGAGAAATTGCAGCGAGTTTTCCTGGAACTCACTGTTTCAATATCACACTTGAACAGTTCACAGCAGCATCCTTCAAGCCTTCTAAAAAACTGTTCTTAGACAAATCTTGTGGCTGCAATAGCTAAGTTACTGAAGTATTGTGTTTCAAGAATAATAGAAATTAAAAAAAAATCCACTCTGTGCAACGCTGCCTCCTTTATTTGGAGAACTTTTTTTGGCTGCGGTTCTTCAGAGGCACAACTAGGGTGGTCTTGGTTGGAGATCAAGAATGACACTCAGTTGGATCAGCTGGAGAAGCTTAACAAACCAGAATTTATGATAGAAAAGTGGGTACAGCCTCAAATATGAGGCACTGACTGCTTCTCCTTAATGCTCATGTGGTAAGGGCCAGGATTCACCCCTGAACTTGCTTTCAGCATCTCTGCATCATTTTGCAGCAGCTTCTCATAGGTCTTAGTGCCAGGAGGGAGGGGAGGTTGGTCAATGCGTCCGCAGGTGTCCTCTCCTTTTACTGTGACAGTCAGAGGCGCCAAGGTAAAAGGTTAATCAGCACATTAGTTATCTTTGTATTTTTGATCTTAAAAGCTAGTAGGCTGGGCGAACTGCTTGAACTTTTGCTGCACGTGATCTAAATAGTATTTCTGGCTAACTCTTTCCTTCCTCTTCTTTTCAGGCCTCACTGTTTATCCTGCAGTTACTCATCTCTATCAAACCATGAACGGGCTCAGATTTCCTCAAGGTACTTATAAAAATGACTTTGCAGTAGATTATAGAAACCGTCCCACTTTCTGAACATCACATTGTAAAATTAAGAACATACCAGTTTTTGAGTATGTTTTTAACCTCCTGGATTTGGCTGTAGCCTGTCCTAAATTTGCTTACACAAATGTACAGCTTTGGGCTCTTACTCTTGTGTTGTTTAGAAAAATTAACAGATACAAAAAAAACAACCAAACAAATCTAAACCCAAATAACAACAACAATAAATAAATAAAAAAAAAAGGTGGGACGGTTGTGTGTGTTTCTTCTTTCTTTCTTGCTGTCTTTTCTGTGATTTTCCCCTGTGCTTGCTAGACATGCTAGCATGTATATCTAAGATATGTTACTGTTTTTAAAGGTTGAGGGGAGGTGAGGAAGGAAAATTAGCAAAACTTACACTTGTAGTTGCTACTCTAAAGCAAAACTTATTTGAGGAAAAAAACTAACCATTAGGAGCTCATTAGGATTCAAGAAATGCTGATATTAATCTTGCCTAGATAATCTCATTATTTTTAATTTTAGACAAAATTTAGGAGTGCGGTCATCGCACATGCATAGTCATTACGTGCACAAATGCAGTATTTAATTTTGGCTTGTTGTCTCTAATAAGTGGATATGATGGACTGCGGTTATGATCAGTGCAGAACGTCAAGAGGGGGCTGCAAGAGTGCTGGTCACAGAGCTCATGCAGTGCAACGAGCGGGAGCTTTGCTCTGCAAAAACGGTAGCTTCCATCTTCACAGAGAAAACTGAAAATACGATTCTGGGCCTCTGGGTGGGCTGTTGACAAAGAGAAATAAATGTGTGATCTTTGATTTTTCCAGTAAAAGTCTCCTAGCTAAAAAACATCTCTTAGCCAAGCCTGCTTGCTTATCAATTGGTATGTGACCTGGCTGCCACTAGAGAGGGACGGAGCTCTGTACTGAGCAGGGGTGCGTTACTTATAGAAAGGGCAGTTTTCATATAAATCAAATTGACTGTTTTGCTTTTGCTTTTTGAGAGTAGAAAAGGTGAATTCTAACTCTTGCTATTATTTATACCTAAGAACATCCTTGCAAGAGAAATTATGTTGATGAGAAACGTTTAAAAGGACGGAGATGCTTCACCTCTTCCATATGTATCATGCTGGCAAATATTGCCAGTGCAAAGCAACTGCAAGTTTTGTTGTGGAACCTTTAAACCAGTTTTCTAACTGCAGAGTGGCTGGCAGAGGTGTTGTATCCAGTATGAAATGGAAGTGCGACCGTTCTGCAAGGAGCGCGACAAAGTAGTAAGCATTTTCTTGCCTGGGACACAAGTATATTATGCTGCTTGGCCTTATTTAGCAGCAGCTCTGGAGCTTCACTGTGGCAACAAATGAAAAATTGAGGAAAAAATCCCAGGAAACTTTGGGGGATCAACTGTTACAGTTCTGAGTCCTGTTGCAATTTGTTTTGGCCATTCCCCGGGTGGTTGGACATTGAGGCTAGACCAGCCTGGTGGCTCTCCAGCTCCAGGTCAGGCATTCATCCCCAGCGTTTCTTTTTCTCAATGTCTTTGACATCTTTGTCCTCAGATTGTTGCCTTTACCTTCTTCAGTCAGTATATGCTAAGCCTTCAGTTCTTTTCTTTCTAAATGTTTTGGGCAATTTAATGGTGGAACGCATTCTGTTAAGGTCAGTTTAATTTTGAGAGGTCTCCTTCCTCGTCCTTTCCTTCTCTGTCCTTAGACAGTATATTCTTCTGGAGGTTTTTTTTTTGTGTGTGTGTGTGTGTGCATGCACAATTTGGCCTCTTTCCTAAGCGAGCCTTGTGCTCTGTCAGGGCAAGCACGATACATGCACTGTAGAAAAACGCGAATCTTCTGCAGGTTGCTCTGCAAACACTCTGCTAATTTTTCCTTTTGCCTCAGCATAACAGAACTTTCCTCTTGAGTTCCTTCTGGGGGGGAAAAAGTATCCTCGAGAAGGCGAAATGAACATTACATATTAATTCCAGGAACCATGGATTTATTTTTTTAATTTATTATTATTTTACTTCTCTGGGTGAGCAGCCTAACATGCATATGGGTTAGGGATTTAGCAGGAAAACACAGGCTTGCTAGGCAGTGGAGTATCTGCTTCTTCTGGAAAGCAAGCCTGGGCTTTGTCTCACTCCATTAAAAATAGCAATCCTGGGAATATGCTGAAGCCTCTGAACTATTTAGGAGGTGGTTGTTGCTGTAGAGGTCCACAGTCACGCCCACCAGAGGGCATTTTATCACCAATTTCTTGGGGAGAATGTTGTTTTTTTTTATTTTTTCCTAAAGTGCTGGTTAAAGTAATAAATATTGGGGGGGAAAGCAGCATCTGAAACACTACACATATAGCTTTGTTGTTGTTGTTGTTGTTTATATGTAAATACATATGCTTATTTGCTGGCTGTATTTATATGTAAATAAGTGATGATGTCAGCTCGACTAGTTGGGTTTCCCCTCTATTTGTTCGGAAAATCATTTCAGGTTTTACTTAGGGATAAATGTGAGGAAAAGGATGATTCTTTTAAGGATCTCCTCCGCTGGCCTCGCTGCCGGGCCTCAGGACACTCGCTGCGAGCACGGGCAGCGGGTCAGGGCCGTGCAGCCCCGCTCGCGGAAGGGAAGGCGTCTCCTCGGCCCGCAGTCCCGCTAGCAAAGCCCTCGGATCTCACGGAGACGTTTGGCAGCCCGGGAAGCGCGTGTCTGCCGGGTGGACCTGGCGTCTGGCGCTTGGCAGCAGCCAACCAAAGGCCTGATATCATGTGTGCCCTGAGAGCGGCGGCTAGGGAGGGAGCTCCTGGGGTTTTTTTGAGAACTGTACTTTGTTTGCATTTTATTTTCTCTTTTGTCACCCTTTTTTGTCTTTATGGAAAGAGGGTGTGCGTAGAAAACACACTGCTGAAAATGGCTCATCCCTCCTGCGGATGGTGGCCTTGCTGAGGGCCAGGCCACTTGGTGACCTCTGCCAGGTGCACGTAAGGGGAACTCCTCCATGGACACTTGTCCCGAGAGGGGATGTGCAGGTGAATGCCATGTGGTGTGAGGGATCCTTTGAGAAGAGGTGAGAATACCCCAAAGCCACGTCAAAGGAAGCATCACTTTTCCTGCTCTCCACGTTGTCTTGACATATGCTCGTGCAGGCCTACACACACCTCCAGCAAAATACAGGCAGAGGTTTTGTGATTCCTTAAGGATTTGGTCCTCGCCTACAGGAATTAGGGGGATCTTGGTAGGAAGCAGAAGCGCATGCCAGCGCTAGAGGACTTCCTCGTGGAGAGGAGCTCCTTGTGGAGGGGGCCTCCCCATGGATGGACGCTCCGGGCAGTGTCGGTGGTGGGGGACAGAAGGTGTCATAGCCCCCTCCATTCAGGACTATTCCCCCAGCGAGGAAAAACGAGCGTGGGAGCCATGCTAGGTGTGGAGAGCTCCTCTCCAAAGCAGAGCTCACCCCTCTGCAAGTGGGTGTTGGGGAGCTGCATGGAAACCAGCGCTCACACCCTAAAAATAAGTGTGTGCGGGAAAGAAGTGAGGTGGAGAATTACTCAAGGCTCACTCCTGCACGCTCTGCAGCGGGCAGTCCCCTGGTAAAATGTCTGAATATTTTTCAACCTCTTTATTCGGATGATAGATGCTTTGGCCAGGAAACATTTTTCCAGACGTATTAGTGGCTGTGCAAAATAAACGACTTGTAAAAGAATCTTATTAACCCTGAGGGACAAAAACATTGAATAAAACTTTCGAGCGAGAGAGAGTTGCTCTCAGGGACTGTGCTACAGATTTGATACGTCCTGTGTCTTTGCCACCTTGTCATCTCTGTCTTTACTACCTTAATGTCAGCGAGAGCTGTGAAAGATGTTGTGGTAAAGAGTTGAGAGTAAGCTTTTTATTTTTATTTTTTTCTAACCTTTGCTCGTCTTTGAGGGCTGAAATGCAAATCGGCATTAAAAGAATATAGGTGCCTATATGTTTTTGGATCCAATTCTGCGTGTCACCCTCTTTCCCTTTAGCTTTACCTGTGGCAACTCATTGTAAGCAGTGAGCCTCTGCTGTGGCCAGGGCTGCATCAGTCTGCTAGGAACTTCGCTGGGATTAAAAAGAAGTAGATGGCAGCACTAAGCTATAGCGAGAGAAAGAGGATGAGAAGGTGAGAAGGATGAAAAAGTCCTGTTAAATCTGCGATTATTGCAATGGTGCAAAGTTCCAGCAATATTACAGTAACTCATATTAGTGGAAGAACCTTGTGTTTCGGCTTCCCTGCTGCTACACTGGGAAGAGACGCTACTGCTGCCTCTCATTTCATTAGTAAGGACCATATGCGGTTCTCCGTGCAAATCAGAGCTAAAGCAGGCTCACACCTGGGTTTCCTACAGAGTGACTTAAGGATTTGACCTGACTGCTCTATGCATCTCGGTTTGGACTTATTAGCACTGTAGCTAGCATGTCAGAAGTAATTCTGTGGTTTCCAAAATGCATGTAAGAAGAAACACACCTCATTTCAGGGGATTCTCATTCTGGAGTGTAACAATACCCGAGTGCTGGTAGTTCCTGGCAAAAGTAACTGAGGGCCTTTCCAGACAAGGCAGAACTCCTTTTACAAACCTGTTGATTACCCGATGTCTGAATCTGTGTCTCAGTTTGCTTCAGCAGAAGCTTTACATATTGAAAACAAGTACTTAGCACCTTTTGCTACCTTCCTTACTTCACTTCAGGCTGGTATGGAGCCGCAAGTGATTTAAGGAATGTTTCTAATCTCCCTCTGGAGGGAGGAGAAAAATTTCCCCACTACGGCTGCATTGGAGCCAGGTGATGGACTTGCTTGTAAAATATTTTGGAGTAGAAAATGCTGGTGTTCCCATACTTTGAGCTCAAAAATAAAACAAAGGCATTGGTGATTTTGCTGTTTTCCTGCCCTTTGGGGCGATTTGACCAGCGATATTCAGAGGAATTGGCTGAAGGGATAAGGCAACGCTCAGGTACCTTAATGATGGGCATAACATCTGCTTTTGAGCAGAATAGGACAGAGGAAAATCCACTTGGTTTCATTCTGATAAAAGCACCAAGCCTGGGGCACGAAGCTGTGTTTGACTTCTTGTCCTACCCATGCTCTCATTAGCTAACAGGAATGCCCACTGAAGACCCCAAAAGGCACCTTCCCCAACCACGTCTGTGGGGTGCTTAGAGTTTAGGGGAATTGCCCTTTTTCTCCCAGCTGGAAGGGCAGATGGAAAGGGCATCGTGCAGCTCAAAGTCCCCGTTGTACTGATAAATCGAGTAACTTGGTGTGGCATGTAGTCTGCAAAACAAAATAAAAGCTTTGCATTTTGCATGCATTTTTGCCATGTTCTCAGTGTTAATGTTGTTCTCCAATTTGATAATTGTGTCCTGCCAGTTTGTTTTGCATCTGTTCTTAGTACATAAACAGCAACAGCCGCTAGCAAGAACCGTTGCTTAAAGGGCATCAGCTCTGCCGCGGGGTGCAGCTCTCATGGCAATCAGGCGCAAAATAATTATGTGTCTTTGATTAATCAATTGCAGATATAGATTGTATGGTTGGATATTTGATTAATTAAAGCAAGTGACTTAAAAAAAAATCTGAAAAACAACACCCAGCAACTTTATATGTAAGGTGTGCCAGCAGCCTGCAGTTTTTCCTTCGGGACTGCAGGTTAAGAAAGGTAACTAACTTCATGTGATGCTAATTGCATGCAGTGTTATTATACTCACTGCAGGAATTTGGAGTGTTTTAACTGATGGAAAAAGTCTATGCTAAAACAAAATAGCCATTGAGACAGCAAGATGATGTGACTTCTGGAAAACTGGGCATGTTTTGAAAAAATGTGGGTTTTAATATTCTCTGTTTTTATGCTCTCTTGAAAAGCTGAGGTTGTTAACTGCTAGACATTGAAAAAGGAGGTCCTGGTTGCTGTTGTTATATTGCCCTTTCAGAGAGAAGATGAGATATGACTCAAACAAAACAAAAAATTGCATATGTGAAGGATTATATTGTTCCTCTTAAAATGAGCATTCATTGAATTTGATGGTGGTTTTCAGGAAAAAAAATGCTCATTCATGAGTTAGATCCTTACTGCAATGTATCCAAATGAAGTTTAAAAAGAGTTAGGCTGACTGCAGAGCTGTCAGAGTTTTGCTTCATTTGGTCAAGCATCTCCTGCCAGCAGCAGTGCTTTGCTTTGGACAACGCAACCACCTCTGTCTCTCACAAAATTTTAGAGATTATTTTGAAGTTAAGTAAGTACTTTGCTCCACGATTGTCATGGATCTTTGAAGCTCTAGGAACTTTGAAACTCTTAACCATGTAAAGATGTCTAGTTTCTTTGGGGCAATTCTTGTTTTTTTGGTCTCGACAGTTTCTTTTGGCTTCAAGTTCTGCCGTCTAGTCAGGCATTTTGAAACTCTCTTATTTTTATCTGTTCTATAACTTACTGCTTTTATTGAATTCCTCTTTGTTACAAGACCAAGAGGAGAGAAACTCAAGTTATGACTTTTCTGTGCTAGTCATGATTTTACATTTTTATTTTGTCTCAAGTCAGCTATTGTGTCTTCAGTCTGCCTTCAAATAAGAGTCTTCACATCCAAAATACTGCTGTTATGGTCCTCTGAGCCCCCTCTCGGTTTGCAGTATCTCCCCTGAATTTGGGTGTCTCGTGTGAGGAGCAAGGAAGTAATGCTATTGATTTGATGGTGGCACTTCAGAACTGCTTTTATTGTTCAAGCTAACTCAGTGAGGGTTTTTTGGTTTTATTTTCCCTGTCTCGGTGACGGTTGAGTTGCAATCCTTTTGCTGTTGCTTCAGGATTTTCCATGACCTCTCCAGAATGATGCCCATGTGTAGCTATTTAGCTTGCTCTCCCTGGTATATGAACGGTGTCAATCTATTCTGCATATTTCAATACAGATGTTCCTAGATATTTTTAAAGATGGGAGTTTCCCTTTTGCTTAGATCAATGCCTTCCCCGAGTGTGTCCCTGAAACTGCTAACCTAAAGAAAATTGTGTATGGATGCTGATTTCTTGTGTGGATTATATATTAATCAAGGCTCCAGCTCTGTGGGTGCATAGGTTTAGATTTTTTGCAAGTGTTACATTAGTAGAAGGAAGTGATTTGCTAAAAGTTTACCCATTCTTTTCATTCTCAGAGTTAGATCATATTCTCCTTTCTTTCTTGCGGTGCTCCTCTCAAGATGAATTTATTCTATTTTTTTTTTAAAAAAGGTTGCACAACCTTCCTCAACAAATGTGGTTTTAACACCTACTTGTCACTGCTCATGAGTCTTCTGCTTTTCTCTTTGATTGTGCTGAGTTAGACTGAACAGCACCAATTATGAAATGCATCCTAAACGAAGTTGGATAACTAGGAAGGTTTTCAGTTTGTGGAAACTTAATTACAGGGAAGTAGGAAGTATTTGGGTAGTTAACGTTGCTCTGTTTTTATTCACTTTGATGAAAACTAGATCCAAACATAAGTACCGGAAACATTTCTTCACGCTTCAAATTCTTGGAAAATGTCATTTATAAATATGGAAACAAATAAAATGTATCATTTATTTGTTTGCTTGGAAATAGTACTTGGATGTAATCAAATGACTCGAAGCTGGTAAACCACTCTAAGAAAAACATCAAATATGATTAAAGAAAACACCAAGTTGGCAACCGTTGGACGTTTATGGTGGTTAAGGCTTCTCAGTGCTCCTGAAATAATGTGAGAATAAATAACGACTGACTCATTTTCTTGCGAAAACCGAGGGCATCTGCATTGGAGCTGCAACCCTTCCCCTCTGCTCAGTGACTTCCTTTGGTGACTTCAGCTCTCAACGCGTGTCCGTTTCCCGCAGGCTCCTGCGGATGAAGAGAGGAGACGGGAGGTTTGCCCGGGGCGGCTGGGTCAATCGTATCCCTGCTCTGGCAGCAGCGTCGCGGGCAGCGCGTTGCTCTCAACGTTCACATGATCTCCTGTCCTGCAGGTGCCCGGGAGGTCTCCAAAGTGACCTGCCTTCAGAGGTGGATTGGTGGCTGCAGGGAAGGGGCACCTGATTAAAAACAAACCACATCTACCCAGCTGCAAAGGGCTCGATTGGTCTTTTAAAAATCCCATTCTGCTCTGAGTCCCAACCCAGTCCTTATATGGGAGAAAGAGACAAGATATTTGGAGATTCTTTTTTCTTTCCCTGAAGGTTAAGTGCTCCTTCACCTCCAAAAGATTGAGAAATCTTCTTCATGTGCTGCCTAAGCGGTGCGTGTGGCTTTCAGTGCTCTGATTTTTTTTTTCCACTTTATTTCATGAAATATCTGTTCTCCTCCTTTTCACATGGACATGGAAGCACAGCTAGGCCGGGGATATTGCGTAGCCTCCTCAACAGACCCCCGAGTGCATCAGCTCAGCATCTGCCGATGGCCCAGAGGCCTCAACAGGGAGCTGAGGTCCATGTGTGAGCAGAGGTGTGACTGGGAGATGCAGTGGGCAGAAGGATGCACTTTTGGGGCTGGGACTGACAGGCTGAGTGCAGCTTCTTGAGCCTAGCAGAGGTGGCCAGCAGTGATGGGAGCCTCGGGAGCAAAGCTGGAGGAGAAAAACAAAACTGTCCATGACTTAAAACAGCCTTCTTGGAGTTTCAAGGTCTGTAGGGTGGCGTGAGGTCCTCAGGCAATGCCAAAAAAAAAGCCATTGCCCCGGAAGGAAATACTCGTTTAGTGACTGTGGGATGCTCAGACTGGAAGCCCAGCATCCTAAGCAGCAGGGTAATCCACGCTGCATTCTGCTGAGGGGACCTCATCGAATCAAGGCAGCTCATCCTAACTGAGATGAGGTCTCCCTTGCAAGTGTGGGTAATAGGGGTGAGCAGTTTGATGTTGCCCAGAGGAACCTATGTTCTTCTAGCCTGTAATGCTCTCCAAAGTCGTCCCTGCTGTCAGATGTTGTGCAGTAAAGCTCTGCATTGATGTAGCAACAAGCAGGGTGAGCAGGCTTCTCTTTAAGGCTGAGATGTGGGCAGACGGACCATCCCCTAGAGCTGCAGGATGCTCTGGGGCTCACTCTACCATGAACTGCGTGTGGGTAGTTTTTACAGCTTTCCGAAAAGATGAGTAAGGAGGTAGGAAGGCCATCTTAAGGGCTTCTTCCCCCTTTCTGGGGGTGGAAGCCCAGTCACACGCAGTGGCAGTCGAGTTATCTCTTTCCTCGTAGCAACGGGAAGCCAGAGCAATGGGCTGCAGAACCTGAGAAGAGGGTAGGAGAGAAGCTCTTCAGCAGGAGGGTGTCCTGGGAGCACAGAGCCAGCATCAGAGCAGCAGCAGCAGCGATGACGAGTGGTGTAAGCGGCAGGTATCAGAGCATGAAGGGTGTCGGAAATCCGAAGCACCCTCCAGAAGGGAGGTGTCCATGCCGGGGGAAAAAATTGTGAGATGTGCAGGCAGGAGACGATGAGAGCTGTTCTTACTTGAGCTTAAAGGAGAATTAGGAGGAGGATAATCTGCTGTGACAGCTGGCAGGTAGCTGCTGTGCTGCTGTGTCAGCAATGCAGGAGTCCTCTCCCAGCACCGGTGGCTGCTGGCTGCTGATAGAGGAACGCAGCCACGGATGGGCTAAGCAGGGACCTTCCCTTCATGCAGCACAAAGGAGGATGTTGGCTTGTGGGGATGGAGAGAGAAAAACACCTCCTTTCTCCTTGGAGCAGAAGACCAGTTAAAGTGACTGCGTAGGATGGAGAGCTTGAGAGGGATAAGCTTTGCTGCCGCTTACATGATTCTGGAGACTTTCAGTTACTTTTTGCTTTTTTTTCATGAAGATACAGGAGTTTCGCTGCTGAAAGCTGCTAGGTGCTCAAGTCATTGGATTATTCAAATTTTTCCCAGTGGCTTGTTTCCATGTTTGAAAACTATTTGAGAAGGAAATTACTTATCTAATTATCTGTCGCTCAACTGTGTTCACATAGAGATTGGCCACATATCCAGCCTGAGAACGTGCTGCCAGATACCTCCCTTCTTTAAAATTATTTTTAATTGCCTTAATTGCCTTTTTCCTTAATTTTTGTCTCCATGGGGTTTCTTCCCATCAGTCATTAACGTACCAACGTGGATGATAGGACAAATCTTTAAGTTTTAAATGACGGTTGTGGCAGAAGCCTTCAGCGCTCTGAGGAGCATGCTGCTCCCTAGCCAAGTGGCTGGCCACATGCTTTTCCTTTTCTGAAAGCAAACCAGCTCTGCTGTGGTCTCAGGGGACCTACTCTGACCTGAAGATCAGGAGGCCATGAGTTTCCATTTCACTTTTTGGCTCTTTGTAGCATTCCTATTTTAGGGGAGCGTCTGCTGCTTTAGGTATCTGCCTGCGACTCGAGAAATAAGCTGAGAGGCCTCACACGGTCCTGGGGCAGCTTTTTGTGAAGTGACCCATTTCTTTCATCTGGCATCTTGGTAGCTCCAGAGTCTAGAGCAAAATCCCCATGCAAGGTGAGGAGTTTGCTTGAAGGAACTGATCACTTCAACTAGTCAAATCCAGGATAGGTACAAAGCATCTAAATTATACCTTAGAATGAATAAAAGAATGCATCAGAATAAAATGTCAAAATGCTTTAGTTTGTAGATGTTCTGTAGAAGGAGATATTCTTTTAACCCATCTGGCTGTCTTTACCTAGCAAAGCAAACCTGCACGGAGGACTGAATCTGAATCCGTTAACATAGTCCATCCCCCTGGAGTGCTCCCTGCCCCACAGGCTCTTGTTGGGCACCTCTGGCAGCTCCAGGAAGGCTCAGGAGCAGAAAACACAGATCATCTATCACACAAGCCTCTTGAGCGCTCTTTACTGCTTTTCCCTCATTTCTAGGGACAGAGGACAGGTAGTGCCTGCTATCTTGTTTGTTTAAAAGCTTTTTTTTTTTTTTTCCCTAAAACAAAAAGTAGCATTGGGAAGAGTTTAGTACTTCTGCAAAATAGGACAGCAAGCTAGTCTGCTAGGAAGCATCATAATTAGAAGCAAACTACAGTTGTCAAAATAAATGAGCAAAGCACAGTTTATGATGCATTACCTTGTTTGCTCGCTTGCACATTACCAAGATTTTTGGATTAGCAATTGGTATCCTGCTCGTTAGTGAGCATTAATTGGATCCTATTGTGATACTTATTGGCAAATTGAAGGCTAGGGAGAGAAGAACAAATGTTGAGATCTCCGATATCCTTGGCCGGATCTAGGCGTAGAGGCATAATTAAAATCCACTGTCCAGCACTGCAGCCCACATGCCGTTGTGTCTTCAGTCACCTGGGATTCAAGAGTGAGTTTTGGAAAATGCCAGAGGTGCCGCCGAGCCCAGGCCACTTTTGCCTGTGACAAAGCCCTGCTCTGGTCTTGCCTCTTCCACCCGCGAGCAGCTGCCTCTGCGGTTCCTCCAGCCTTCCCAGAAGGGACGTGCTAGGATCAGCGGGACTCCTGCCAGCTCCTCTGCTGCCCCGAGGCTGCGAGTAACAAACTGATCCTAGGGCAGATTGTTTGAGCAAATGCATCAGTTATTGGAGAACAGTCGTAGGGGAGTGGTTCCTGCCCCTTTCAAACCAAAGAAGGACCGATTTTTTATTATTATTATTACATATACATATACATACATATACATATATATATATATATATATATATATAACAGTTAGAAGTACGTAAAAGTTAGGAAATAAAGTATTAAATTCCTTGACCTGCGCTTTAATTGGATTTCAAGCACTTTGTGGTCCTATACCTGTGCCCTTCTTACTAAGTGTTCTGGATAACAGTCAACTCCAGTGGGTCTTGCCTTGCAAGGCAGTTGTGGCAATGCAGAGCCATCGAGCCATGGAGCATTTTAGCAGGGAAAAGTGGTGTTGCAGGAGCAGCAGATAAGGATGTCCCAACAACGTGAGGTAGACAGACAAGCTGCCAGGGTTTCTAGTAGCCAAGAAGCCAAGGAAAAAGTCGTGTTTTTCAGTATCCGAATGTTACTCCTCAATCTTGGTAATACCTGTGATAGCTGCATCTGACCTGCAGCTCAAGGGCCCTCCATGGGGCTTGTCCGTGCTTGATGCAGGTGTTTGCAAAACCCATGCTTGGAGCTATGTTCCTCTGCATTGCCTGGTGAGCTTGGCCGAAGGTGGTGCTTCCTTGCTTCTATTGCTCTGGGCCACATCTTGGCTGGCATTTGCTTCCAATAAGTTTGTTCTGAGTTTTGTCCCCATACTCTTTTGGTTCTATTAGGAATGCCATTGCCATATACATTTAGCAGTCTTATTTCTTTTTTTTGTTTTAAAGTTTCTTTATCCCAAGCAATACAGTAAGCAAAGCCAGACTGAATGAGCTGGTTGTGCTAAGTCCCTTGTGCTCCATTAGGTACATATTGCTGGCAAGTTATAGGGCTTACAAATAGCTCTCTTTCATGCTGAACTTTTTATTTGCAGGGTATTACAACTTCACTCTAAAATGCTGAAGTCCTTCCAGTATTTTTAGGAGAAGCACAAGTTAATTTTAGAAGCTGTGGTAAAGCAGATTGATTAGCGACTGGGGATGGCTCGAGCACAGAGAGCAATGGGGTGTCATAACTCTCTGAAAGAGTCATGGGTGTCTCGCTGAGCCCCGGAGGATGCAGTGTCGCTCAAGTCGCTGAAGGCTACGGAGATGGATGTCCCCGTTGTTGTGGAGGGGGAGGCATCTGGACCGGCTCCAGGGTGGGACATGCTCTGCCCTCTTGGTCTCTGGCTGAGATTCCTTGAGGCATGCTGGAAAAACAGTTCATTTAACAAGGTTTCTCAGGAAAGCCAAGGGCTGCATTATGGTTAATATCGCTGCGTAAGAGGAGCTTTTTCCACATTATTTCCAGGTGTGCGTTTTCGTTGTGTCTCGCTGCGATGGGTGGTCAGCAAGACACCACATGCGGAATTGCCAGCTCAGCTAAGCCAGGCTTGAGAAGCCTCCTTGCTTGGGGACTGCCACATGCGCCCCCACTGAGCTGGCAGGGGGACTGCCAGCCCCTAAAATACAGAGATCCAAATTAGACACCTTGGTCGCACATAAAGTTCACTCAGAGGGAGAATTTAATGTGAAGTTTCTCACATTGAACTGTGAAAATACTAAATGGGAAATGGCAGCTTCCCGTTTTTGTCCAATGCGTAAGGGAAAGAGTAGTGCAGTTTTAGATTAACCTTTTGGTGATATCTGGACCCAGCTGTGCTCTTAATTTTATGCCTATCACTGGAAACTTAAATAACATACAAGGACATAGTCATGAGAAAATTAGATTCGGATTTTTTATGAATGTCACTGTGTCTGAATTACTAAAACTTCTTCCCTAAGGTGTCTCTGTTCATATCTTGATCTAGTCTTTAGATTTTTATTTTATTTTATTCTATTTTTGATGAGCTGTATTTATTCTGCATAAATTAAAATCTGCAGAAATCAAACCAGTCTGGAAATGGTTTGATCTGTAGAATTGAGCACAGTTCTGCTCTTCTAAAATGGTCCTTTTCAGCCTCTTTCCCAGTATTAGGAAGGTAGGGGCTTTTCCATAGTGATGGGGAGCTTGCTGCGCGCATGTGGCACGTTCTTCTCCTGCTACCCTTCTCCCACAACTTCTTATTTCCATGTGATTGTGCCCTATTGGATAGAAAATAAACGTACTTGTTCCAGAAGAGTCTGCAATGGAAAGAAAAATAGAGTTCTGCCTTCCCCGTGGGGCCAGAATGCCTAAATAGATAGTTACCAGTGTGAGCAAAGAAGTTACAGAAATAGCAGTTTAACTACTAGAAAATATATTCTAAGAGCTATTTGTATTCGAAGAAAATGGGCTAAAAATAAGCCCATCCCTTATTAATGTTGCATGGCAGTAGAAGGGAAATATTTATCATTTTCCACTTGGATTTTTTTTTCCTTTCTTCAGTTTTTCAATTCCTATTGGAAGGTATATAGGGATTTTCGGCAGCTGGGATATGCAGCTATTTTTTTTTCCACCCGCTTTTATAATTGTCTGTCCTAAGACTTTCTGGTACTGAAAACAGCCTTTTCCTGCAGAGGGGTGGAAAGGAGAGCGCTGCGATATGAGATCCAGCTTGTCGAAAATGTGTGCCCTTTGTTTTCAAGACAGCAGTAAAAGGATTTGTTTTGGGTGCTAAATGTGTCAGCATCGTAAAAAGCCAGCATCCCACTTTGATTTAAAGCGTTTAAATAAATTGTTCATATGCTCTGCCTGCTTGAATTACGATTAATTATATAAGTCACAACTGGGTAAGAAGCGGCACTGGAATGAAATACTGTATTTAGGGGGTGCTTTGCTTAAATTTGTGTTTAAAGAAAGAAAAAGCAATAGGAAAAAAAAAAAAAAAAAAAAAAGGAAAGAAAAGGCCTGGCTAGGAAGGGCCAGCTGGCTTTAGTGCGGCGTACCGGGAGCATCGCGGAGGCACAGCCGGCAGGATTAAGGTATCTGAGAACTTCTTTGCCGCAGGCTTAGGCTGGTGGCGGAGGGAACACGTAATTCCCCTCCTCGCTTAGTCATTTCATCAGCAGTGAGACCTTTTGTGGGACGGGGTTAAAGCAGGAGGGCTGGTTTGCGGGGGATCTTTGGTTTGAAGAGCATGCGCTGCCCGCACCTCGCACTGGCTTGGCAGGACTCTGCAAGTATTTTATTGTATTTTCATTGGACCTTATGGGATCACTGTTGCCTCATATTTTAGACAAACGTCCCATTTAAGCTATAATTAAGCCATAATGCATTTTGTTAGATGCCTTTTTTTAAATATAAAATAATTACAATATGATGTTCATAATGCATTCATTTTGAAGTTGTTTTCGTGGAAATTCTGCAAGGACTAACTTGTTCTGGTTGAGAATCAAACCCCAGTAATGTCGCTCTGCTTCAGGACTTGGCTTCACGTTGCTGACATCAGTGCAATTAACTTGTGTGGGTGTATGTATTTATATACTTAAAACACTTCACAAAATTAAAAAAAAAAAAAGGAAATACTCTTTAGCCCAAAGGTTTTCAGTCTTACTCTAACGCAAGGTTGACAGTATCTCTTCAATACTTGCACTGACAGTATCTCCTAACTACTTCCATTATTCAGGTTTAAGACATAAGTACTTGTGCCTCTTATCTTCTGCGACCACTGTTCTAGGAGAGAAAATCAACATTCGCTGGGGCTTTTTTAACTCTCAAGGTATTGAGCCCTGGTGCCCTAATCTTTCCTGGAAAGGATTGTGAGGAGCGAAGCTCTGACTCACTGTCTGTATTTAAATCCTCTTTAAGAACTTTTCTCCCTTTTTTTTTTCTTTTTTTTTTTCCTTTTTCTTTTCCTTTTTTCTATTCTTTTTTTCCTTTTTTTTTTTTTTTTTGGATTTACAACTTAGAAGTCTCCCTTCATCCAAGCGCTGCTGAATTGCTGGTGTTTTGAGGTGGCAACTGCAACCGGCTTCCTGATGATTGACCCTGCATGCTGGCATCTTTAGGAAGCCCTAGGGTCCCAGGTTGGCTGGATCTTCGGAACAGCCCTTAAATACACATAGCCCCTTGGCTAAAGCCTGCTCATGCTTCTGGAAATACCTCCTTCACCGAGGGTACGCCCAAAGGCTCAATGTGGGTGTTGCATGCAGCAGTGTTGACTAACGCCTCAGCTGGGCCAAGGTGCACTAAGCTCAGTGCTGCCCGACCCTTCTGGCACTATTTGCAGAAGTAATTTGAGAAAACTTGTCAGAGAGCGAGCAGGCGCTGGGCACATCTCACATCGGTGGCAGGCCACTATGGTCACGGGCAGAGGGGTCAGTTCTTCGCATTTCTGACTTCTGTGGGCCACTATTTTTCACCTCACTAGAATTATGCTCGTCTAAGATGTTCTTTCGCTTCTCCCATGTTTCTGGGATGTGTTTTATTAAGCATGCATATACTTAGCCGCTACGTCAGATTGAGGAATTTGCGTTGCCAGGTACTTTTTGTGCTTTCAATCATTTTAATCATATGTCATTACCGCATGTTAAAGCCCTGGCCCAAAGCAGCAGTGGGGAAGGCACCGCCTATGTGGCTCGTCACGTCCGCATTGCTGAGCGCTTCCGTGGCCCTGTGGTGCTCCCAGCGCTGCCATAGATTAGATTAGCCGCACACTGCATCAAATAGACAGCGTGCGAGGACCCAAGTGTCAAATGATACAGCCAGTAAAAAAAAAAAAGATTGAAAAATGCATCTCCCTCTCTCTTTCCTCTCTGGTTTACCCACATCTATAGCCTGTCTCCAAGGGGACATTTAAACTCAGTAGGGTCAACAGCTCAGTAGGGACGATCAAAAAAGCTGGTCTGAAAATATGTTTTCTCTGCAGTGGTGAAGAAGGTCTGATTTGCTTATAGAGCAATATTAATGTCCAAAACGGCCACATGCCAAACTTTGCCTTTTATGATGGGAGCACTTTGTCATCACTGCGTTGCGCAGCAGTGCACAGCCCTGCCTGAGTCTAAAATATGCAAGCAGTTTACCAGCAGAACTGCTTTTCTTGCATCCATGCCAAGGTCCTAATTAGTGTTTGTAGGTTTTGTTTGCTTGTTTTATAAATAATAGCTGGAAGGAAGGTGGTGCAATGTTGACAAGTTAACCATGAAGCAGCAATGTGCCCTCGTGGCCAAGAAGGTCAGTGGGATTCTGGCTGCATCAGGAGGAGCGTTGCCAGCAGGTCGAGGGAGGGGATCCTGCCCCTCTGCTCAGCTCTGGTGAGGCCGCACCTGGAGTATTGGGTGCAGTTCTGGGCTCCCCAGTGCAAGAGGGAGGTGGAGCTTCTTGAGAGGGTCCAGCGTAGAGCAACAAAGATGATTAAGGGACTGGAGCATCTATCGTATGAGGAAAGACTAAGCGAGCTGGGCCTGTTTAGCCTGGAGAAGAGAAGGCTGAGAGGGATCTTATCGACATGTACAAATATCCAAAGGAAGAAGATAAAGAGGATGAGGCTAAACTCTTCTTGGTGGTGGCTAGTGACGTGACAAGGGATTTTGGGTACAAATTGAAACACAGGCAGTTCCATCTTCATGTGAGAAAGAACTTCTCTCCTGTGAGGGTGACAGAGCCCTGGCACAGGCTGCCCAGAGAGGTTGTGGAGTCTCCTTCTCTGGAGATCTTCCAAACCCACCTGGATGCCACCCTGTGCCACGTGCTCTAGGTGTCCCTGCTGGAGCAGGGGGTTGGACTAGATGATCTGTAGAAGCCCCTTCCAACCTCAACCATTCTGTGAGTCTCTGATGTGAGCAGAAGGTGCCCTGTCTGTTCACACAGCAGTGGGACCTGCTCCTGCAGGTCTGGTTTTCCTATATGAGAGACACTGGAATGTCACTTCTTTTGCAAATGAAGTTAGCAGTCTTCGGAGTACATCTGATATCTCTGAGGGTTGTCAGTAGCTGTTCAGAGGCAAAGACAAATACCTAGTTGCGTTTGTGTGTGTTGTTACACCACTCATGTTCGTTTGAAAACACAAGGGTCATGCACTTCTTATTTCCCTCCACCAAAAAACGCTAAAATTGTGGTTTGGAGGAACCAATATCTTGTGGGCAATAGCTTTTCTGTAATTGCTCTTCCGAGATGGATGGCCGCCACAGTTTTTTTTGCACGTTCTTCTTAGTAGGTTTACAGTGTCGTGACTCAGACAAGCAAATGCTCAATTATTAATGACTTATCTACAAAGAAAAATAATTAAAAAGAAAACAAACAAAGCAATAGAGCACTTAATTAGGAGTTGGTGGTGGAATTTCTGCCGTCTGATGGAAAGCTTCCAAGAGCAATTATACCTTTCCAAAGGAGTACCTGCTTCAGCCTGCCTGATTAGGAATGCTTCTCACATAAATACAAGTTGGATAATACTTTAAGGCATGCAAATAAACTTATTGATTAGATGTTAATTGGAGTTATGCAAACTGGAAAGGACCATGTACATATTTGAGAGGCTTCAGGTATAAACCTGCATTAGTGTTGTGTTGTCGAAGATCCCACGGGCTGCTTATAGGAAAGCTAAAGAAGCTTTGTCCTAGAAACAAGTTACGACAGTTTGGTCCTCTATCTGTTTTGGCATCTCTTGGTATCCTGTTGACTCAGGAGCTCCCACAAGCACTTTGGCATCAGCCGTGTTGCCATCCTTGCTGTAGGACCCTGGAGTTTGCTGTAGCTTGTCAGAAGTCCCTTTTCCAAGTCTCCAGAAAGGATGTGTAGCAGCTGTCTTCAAAAAGAGAAGAGGAAGCCAAGTGGATTTGGTGAAAACGAGGATTTGTTTGAGAACTGGGAGGTAGGTTAACGGTCAGTACTTCTAAGGTAGGGTCTGAAGGGTTGGCCATGTGTGCGGTACCTACCTGGTCTGCTGGGTCTGCTCTTCCCGTGCTTGACCTCCCCAGCTCTTTGCATCAGGTTTCTCTGTGCACTAGCAGGTCTCTGACATTCCTCTGGAGCAGACTGCCTGGTCATACCAGGTCTTGTCACTGAACCTCCATGAAGAAAAAGATGGCTGGGTCTCTGGAGTTAACTTGTCTCTGTTCATGTGCTCAGGGGACATGGTCAGCTTCTTAAAACGAAACAAAACAAAAGAGCACAAACCCAAAAATAATCAACAGCTGAACGGGAATTCCAGAGCTGATGATTTTCTAGCTCACGCCTCTTGCTTGCTGATTTTGTGAGTTTCTGTAAGCTCTCTTCTTCCTTCCTGTCTTATGTTTCTGTAGTTATTTTTTTCTTCATTTTTTCCCCCTTCCAATCTAGTGCACATTGCAGACTAAGCTCCCTTAGCTCTGTTCGCTTTTGCTGTCATTTTATTCTATTTGTCTTTCATCCATGAATATGTATCTGTAGTTATTAGAGATGCTTAAACAGAAAGCTCGCTAAGTAAATGCCTAAATGCAATTTGGTGGCTTGAAAGCAGGAACAGAAGCAGCACTATGTGACCAACGAGTGCTTTGCACACCAAAGTGAGGATTGCTGGAGTAGACAAAGTCGTTCTCTTTTAGTCTCGGCTTTGAAATGTTGGTAGTTTCAGTACTTATATTTTTCCCACGCAATCCCTTGTCTGCTCCATTAGCCATCAATAACTAGACCATCAGATAAGTGATCTTGGGTCCTGTGCTCCTGTCACTACTATGTGTTTTTTTTTTTTTTTTTAACTCAAGAAATAATGCACAGGAGGAGGGCTTTAATTTAATTTCTGGAAAGGGCTGTCTAAGAGTGATCACTTCAGATCCTGCAGTGGGTTTTAATCCCCAACCCGTTATCGTGGTCTGTGACTGAGTGATCAGTGAAAACCAAGCAGACTGCATTTTACAATCAGTGCAATCATCTTCTTTAATTGTGTTACTTTATGTTCCCTATACAGAAGTAAGTAGCCAAAATTAAATTTTATAAGGAAGTTGTTAATGAATCTTAAGTCACTCAGTCTTTTCAGCTAAATTAGAGATAATAAATAGGCTAAACCTTGGCAGTGCCTGCTCTGAAACTCATCTCTGGCTGAACTGTGCTATCTGGGGGAATAAATCTGCAGAAAAATTATTCAGGATGCACGTTTTCTCTTCTAGTTTAAGCCTTAGGGGCTAAACAGTGGCATGACTCCCCTTTTGACAGACAGATAGAGAGAAGGCTGTTTTTCCTAGATGTTGGGCTCCTAACGGATTGTATCAGTGATAGGGCCATGATCAGCAACAGAGAGAAGAAAACTTGCAAAAGAGTGTTTGAAGAGTGAGTAACTAAAAGTATGCTTGAAGTTGTGTCCTTACCCAAAAAGGTAATTTTTGACAGATTTTGATGTATGGTTCATGCCTGTGTTGTCTTTCTGATTCCCAAGTCTGCATAGTTCATAATGATCTTGGCTTTTCCTCATGCACCTCTCTGGAAACAGCAGCTCATGCTCATTTTTTGGCACATCTGGACAATGCCATCAAAAGCTATTGATTGCCAAAGATGGTGAAGAAAAGCCCATGTTTCACTGGCTTTCAGAAGGCAAAGATATCTTGATTTTTGCTTTTTGTGCTAACTGTTCTTTGAAACTTCATGTATTGATCTATCAAGACCTATATGCTCTAACCTCTTAGTTTCTATAAACTGCCTTTGATAGTGAAGTTGAGCAGGTTGGCTGTTGCCAGTACATCCATCTTGTCAGCTAAAATGTGGCCTGCTATTGAGAGCAGCATTTACATAAATGTCTTTTTGAGAGTTAACTTTTAATTGTGCATTTGTGCCTTGTCCTGTAAACTTCTCCTGTGTTAACTTGGACAAAACCATTTTGTTGCTGTCTTGATTTCTAAGAATGCGGCATTTTGGAGATGTTTCTGAGCAAACACATTGCCTGACTGTAGCTGTATGGTTTGTAATCTCCCTGGAGGGGTTTGCTGGTTATATTACCTAAAAGCTGCACGACAAATTTTGGCCCATTTAAGAAACGTGGCATACACAGAAAGCTGTCCAGCTGAAGCTGTGCCGTGTGCCTGCTCCTTTTCCTACCTAGTGCATTTATTGGCACGGTCGGGGCTTCCGCTGGGGCTTCCTTATTTTTGTATGCGTCTCAGTGCTTCTGCTACCGAATGCGATGAAGCTTAAGGGAAATATCACCTGCATTTTTAACCTCGCTGAGCAGTCAGGCTGCCTGTATGTTTTTCTTTTTCTTTTTTTTTCTTTTTGTGTATTTTTTTTTCCTAAGCTCCTGGTTATTGCTGAATTTGATCAAAAAGCGTGATTGAAAGGAGCAGCTTGGCACTGCACGTGCTTAATGACAGTCCCACCTGCTACCAAGCTCCCTGTGTGGCAGCAGTTCCACCCTCCAGCCGTCCCGAGCCAAAAGAAATGGTCAGAAATACCCGTAAATATTTAGCTGGTGGGGTGAAGTGCGCTGGCAGAGAGAGCGGTGCAGATTTATTTGTGCTTTGGTTGCATGCAGGTAGAATATATAAGTACGAGAGGGCCTTGCTACTCCCCAAACAGGTCCTTTACAGTCAGATACTGCATGCAGTTTCTTCGAGGCAGGTGGTCACCTGGGCTTTCCAGGCTGCTCTGACTGGATGGTCTCTTCTCAGCCATTTTTCGGTCTAGGTTTGGCCTAGTCCTCAATGAGAGCTCTTATTCTCTCTCTATATATATATGTTTTTTTTTTTTAATCTGCTTTTCAATTCTGAGGTCAAAATTCAACAGCCGAGTGTCCTGCTGAGCTCCTGCTTGCCTTACACTGACCAAAACCAGACAAGAAGTAGCAGCAAGCCTCTATGCCCTCCTTGGAGCTTTAGAGCCAACCAGCCTGGCCCTTTATCTGAAGAAATAAAGGCACAGAACAACATGTCCCTTAGTGGGAGGTGGTTTCTCCATGAGTGAAGCCTTGCAGACTCATGGTCTCCTGCCGCTCTGGAGGTCCAGCCATGAAGAATCATTTCTTGTGGTGGCCGGGTCAGGAGGGTTACTTGAGCACATGCTAGCATTGATCGCCTTTCCTAAAATAAAAGCTATTTGCATCTGTGGCAGCGAGGGTGGGATTCCTGTCTCCTGACTTCAAACATCTGCTTAAGCTCCTTGCCCCAGGGCGCCTGCATAATCAGGAGAGAGAAATAGATTGATCTGTGCATGGGCTGATTTCAAATATTGCGGGTGCTAAATTCTGCCTGCGGTTAGCTTTTCTCTTGGCCTGTTTACACTCAAGACCTGCTGCTGGACACCAGAGTTTGGTGGAATGAAGTTCTCCAGTTGCTGCTGTGATGCTGATTCCTAGCAAGCTTCCCCAGCATGTTGAGCCCTCAGCGCTCGCCGCTTCATTTTAAGCAAACGCAGGACTTTCCAGTGCTTCTCTCCTAAATGTTGACGGAGAGACTCTAAAAATATCTTCTGCAGCTTGTGCCTCTGTCTGCAGCGTGGATTAACATCGGTGTCTTCAAAAGGCATGGCCAGCCTCACAGGGCCACTGCATCCAGCTCCATTCCTGCAGGAAATGCTCTCAATTTAGCTAATGAGGAAAGCAAACGCAGGAGCTCGTGGGTAGTCTTATTCAGGCAGGCTGGCGTCTCTAATATGTCTCTCCTGCTCCACCGTTTTAAGGAGGTGACACGCTAGTTATTTCCATTTCCCATCCTTACCGGAGTCTGAAGAGCCTTTTAAAGGCACGACGTAACGTCTGGAGAAATACTCAATCTGCTCTTGCCTTCCAGATTTACGTTTCTGAGGAAAGGAAGGCTCGATAATGTTTGGGTGATGGGGACTTCTGTGGTGCTTTTATGTGTGGGTTGACATTACTAAGTATATGAGCCCGTTAGCCTGTGCTTTGTTAACTGGAGGTGTTAAGGAAGGATTTCTGTCCCTGATTCAGTTTGGGGTCTGCGATGAGGTTGTGACGTGGCCCCAGATCACCTCAAACTTGGCCAAAGAAGCAGTGAGAACCCAGCCCTGCTGCATCCCAGTCTTGGTCCCTCGCACGCTCTTTGTTTGGAAGTGTGGCTTATGGATTTCTCCAGTCTGCAGAAGGGCAGGAATTCAGGAATCTGAAACCCAGAACACAGCGTGCAGCTCATGCTTGCAGCGAATACAAGGGAGTTAAGCTCAGATAAAAGCAGTTTAAAGAATTCCCTTTCCCCCAGACTTAAGACCGTACACCTGGTTACTTGGTCTTGCTGACACATAGGTCATACTCGGTGTGCGGTCATAACTTGCTCGTGAATCTGAGCATTTGGAGAAATTACGGCATTTATACCGCAAGACTAATAATACATTTTTACAAGTGTTGTAAAGATGCTGGTTGTGGGTTTTTTATTCCTTTTTGAGTACTTCTGTTTGAGCAGTTGTATAAAATGAATGGTATTTATTTAGTGATATTGAAATATATGTTCTTGGTCTGTAGTTATGAAAAATCTCTCTTTTCATACATAAATCTGTTACTGCCTCAAATGGAGCATGAGCTTAAAGTGTAGTCTCATATTCTTCTCTGGGAGCAGAATTTTACCTGCTGACCTCTGAACGTCTCCTTAAGATAAACCCATTTTTGCCGTGCATAAAATGCCGCTAAACATAGATAAGTCCAAACAAAATAAATCTGTAGGTTGTGAAACACAAGTGATGTGCAGAAAACATAGCATAAGCGTATACTTAATTTGCAAAATAACAAATAAAAGATCTTAGTAAAGTTATGTAACCTTCAATTTAGTAGCTGTGTCCTTAAGTTGTTTATAAGCTAAAGCTAACACTGGTTTCTAGAGAGCGGAAAATCGGTATTAGCCTAAGCCCACTTCAGAAAAGCAACTGCAGAAAGATGTCATCTTGCTCAGCAGAGCCTGTGTGTGTTTCGGGGTCTATCTTGCCTTTTTTCCCCCTTTTTTTTTTTAATCCCTGCCTGACTGGCTGGATGCTGGCAGAACTACGCACACCAATGCCAACAAAATGTGCCATAAATCACAGCACCTCTTAAAGTCTTCCCCCTCCATGTCCTCCCCAGTTTAAGTTCTCCTAGAGGAGAGCTGCTTGTGGAGACTATGAGAAGGAACAAATCAACAGGAAAGTGAAAGCTCTGTTTTCCTCTATATGGAATGTTTCACTTTGTGAGAATCACCATAAAGCGGTAAGGTTGTGAAATGAGTACCCTATGAGTTCCAGCTAGTTTGTGTCTTAAAGGCTTCTCCCTTGAGAAGCAAAGAATAAAAAACGCCCAAACCTCCAGCCATCCAATTAAATATTGTAGTTTTGAAAACTTAAGAAGAGCAATTAAGCAGAGTCCCTTCCTCTTTTTATTTTATTTTTTATTTTTCCACCTCTTCTAAGGAAGCCCAGAGCACTTTGTAAGCGCAGATGGAGGTCGCAGCGCGCAATCCGGTCCCCATGGTCATTATCCAGAAAACCGAAACGCAGCTGTCTCTGGGGCAAAACAAAGTAGCTTTTTAAATAGGACACAATTGGAGGACAAGGAAAGGATGTCATCAAGCTGAGCTGAGATTTTTTTTCCTAAACTCGCTGAGGAAGTTGAGTCCTTAGGTGGCAATTGGAAGGGTCCGCATGGGCTGCTGAAACAGGCGTGGGGTTGGTGGCATCTCCCATTCTTGGCCCCTTTCCCTCTCCCACTTGGTATAAGACTTCAAGTTGCAGCAACCCACTTCAAGTTTGTTATTCAGAAAGGTGCTTTTTTTCTGTAAAAATGTCAGGGGAACGTGGGAAGGACATTCTCTGCAGTCAAAAGCCTAGGAAACTCTTTTTTTTTCCCTAACCTTGAATGCTTTCACTCCTTGGGTAACTGGGGAAATAGAATAACCCCACAGAACTTGTCAAGACGGAGGCATAAACAGCAGCTTCGAGAGCCTGCTCTTCAGGCGGAAAAGAAAGCATTTTCTCAAGCAGTGGCAGGTGATGAGTTTTTAGAGCATTTTGACAACTAATGCTGAAAATTGTATAGAAATACTACAGCAATAGGTTGAATATTTTTCATTTTTTTTTAACAAAAATGCTAACTACTTTGCTACATTCCACCATCTTTCATGTGGTTCTATATAATTGTCAATGTTCAGTTGTAGCTGTTGCAAAGAGTTTTCATTTTATTAGTTTTCACCCATGGGAATGGTGGCCTCCAAGCTGCAGAACGGCCCTGAATACGTGATGGGGCTGTTTCTAGTTGGAGATTCAGGCAAGGGAGAGCCATTGCCTTGCTGCAAATATGGAATTTCCAACCATCTACTGCTTAAGTTATGGGGTTGTTAGTGCTGTTGATTATCCCACCAGCTTGGGAAATGCAATAATTTTAGAAGAGAGCATGAGGCTGTGACGTTAGTTCACAAGCGTTAACCCACTGCTGTCTTTACCAATTCGTTGAGTTTTTCAGTCTGTTTGTCTGTCTGTCTGCCTTGGATGCCTGAGAAGGGTCAATTCCTAATCCCTTCCTCAGGAAATTCTGGGGAGGGTTGCAGGTTATCCAGTGCCACCTCTGTGAAGGTCACAGATAAGGAACTGCTTTTTGCAGGGAAGTTATGGAAATCCTGTTTTTTCCCCAAGCACTGGGAATTGCTGCCTTTTTAGGGGAGGGAAAAAAAGGGACCAAGAGCAATGTGAGATTGACGGTCTACTAAAGAAGGTTGGAAGTTGTGGGAAAAGAGATATCCCGGGGGAATATCCCAGCTGGAGCAGACGGGCACGTGTCGGGGCTCCATGGGGGACAGGGACATTGGCCGCCGCTCCCGCCGAGCGGGCCGGGAGTCCTTTCTCCTCGCACAATATCCATCCCTGGTCTTACCACAGCTTTGAGGCCTGCCCTCGTCCCTCCTGCTGGGCCATTTTGTCCCCTTCTTTTATCCAACCCTGAAAAAAACAAAATAAAATTAAGCAGGGAAATAACCCTTAAGGGAGCAGCGTGGGGCTTGCTGCCATTTCACTGTGCTGGGTCCCTTTTCCCCATGCTGGGACATATCTGTTATTTTGCTGGCTTTTTAGAGAGGGAAGCATTGTGAGCTGTGTATAGACCAGAGACGGCGGTTGGTCCCAAGCGATTAACATAAAAATAATAAGTGCGGGCTGCTAGCGAAAATCTGAATTTCCCGAGGATTAAAAAGCTACCACCTTTTGTCCAAAAGCAGAGCTGTTCCCCTTGTTCCGTTTTGTCACTGCTCTCTCCAACCTCTCCAAACCACCCATCAGTCCTTAAGGGGGTGCTGCAATTCCTAGGCTCCATTTGATGCTTTAACTTTATCCGGATGTTTCTGCTTTGGGTGGTGGTGCTGCTGCCGAGAGTCATCCCGGTGTGTCCTTGAGCTCCCCGTCTGCCTGGAATAGGATCTGAATAGGAACGTAGGGGGAAAATGTACTGTAATTCCAGTTGATCGCTGGATACATGTTGCTTTTTTGCCATTGTTTTATGCACAATTATATTGCGGCAAAATTGCTGGGGCTCCGGAAGGCCCTTGTTCTTGGACAGTGTTTTTTTTGACAAGTGCTATTTTATGGGTGTTTTCTTGCTGATATTCTTGCTGTTGTTGATACAAATTGTGCTAATTTAAATAAATGATAGATTGTATATATTTTATATACATATAAATATATGCACATATAAAATGTATGATATGAAAAGATATAAACTTCTTACCAGAATAGCAAATTGAAATGATTGCGTTACACTGGAAAAATATGCAGGTTAATTTCGTTTCTTAAGATATTTTCAAATCTCACTTTCACAGACAGAGTCTGGGTAATGTAATGTCTGGACTTCTTTATTTTCTCTTTTTTTTTGTTTTTTTTTTTTTAATTGGGAGACTATTCTTTCCTCCAGCTATTTTCAGTGAGCTAGTTCCTACAGTTTTATAGAGAAAGGATAATATTTAGGTCACATGAAGTAGGCTGTTGGAGGCTTACTTCAAATATACTGTAAATATCATAGCAACAGTTACAAAAGAGGGAAAACAGTCCCCTCTTGCAGTATTAAACATGAAGTGGCTGAGCTAAGCTAGTAATTAAAACTATATGAGATGTCGTGCAGTGCCTCATTAGGCTGTGTGAACCAATAGGATGTTCTGCCAAACTCTTTCTAAAAATTAGTGTTTACTGGGATCCTTTGATGGGCCAGAAAAAAAAAAGAGCTGATGGTTGACTGGTTTTGTTTATATTTTTCCCCATTTGCTGTGTTGAGGAAGAGGTAGTGACTATTCACAAAAAAAAATGTGGGAAGGTTATTCCATTTATAAATATACAGGTTTTAACCTGAAGAGGAAAAACAGTTGTCCCTTGTCCATCAGAAGAGTCTCTATAGCACTTTGATGGCGAAAATTTGGGGGTAAGTAGAGACATGGCAGTTCTATATATACAATCCTATACATACAGCCTGACCATAGCCACTTCTCAATACAGTGAAAGATACAGTGACTAGTAAAAATTCAGGATCTGTGGCCATGAAAATCTTCCTAAATGTAATATTTTTCCCATAGCTGAAAAGAAATGCAGTAATTTTCTTAGAAGCCTGTAGAATGATTTGACAGAAACAGGTAAAATTAATAAGTAGCTTTTGCATTTAAAGTGGAATACGGTGAAAACATGTGAAATAACAGAAAATGCAGAAAAATACCGTGGGAAAGATAAGATGGTATGAAAATCCGTGTCACCACCAGGTGTGCAGCTGGGGCTCACCTTTCCATTCGCACCCTAAAAACACTGCCGTGTTTTACAGGCACTTTTATAGTGCCTTTTACAGAGGCAGTGTAAGTGCCTCTCCGCTACATGTATGCAGAGCAGATCGTGCACAGCCGTGATTTGAACAACAGCAGTCCTACCTCTTTGGAGAAACCAGCAAATATTGTCAAACCTAAATTGTCTGGAAGAAGTGGTTTGTCTTTCGATGTGTTCTCCAGCTGAAATGTATAAATGCACTTCATTCTGCCTTTTTGAGCCTTGCTTTAATGAGATGCTCAGAGGGAAATGTTTGGCCTGGCTTACATACGTTGTAGAAATGGACAACTGTACTGTCGCAGAGGGCTGTTTTTCTACTTGAGATCCATTTGGTAAGTAATCATTTTATCAGCCGACACCTGGGCCTGCTCTTTACCTGTCCTTTTGCAAATAATTTTGCACGGTAACGTATAATCATTGGATGGAAATGTTCTATCATCACCAATGCTCCTAAATAGCAGTTGATGAGCATCGAGCTGCGTGAACCAGCAGGATGCAGGATCCAACCATCCTCCTTCAGTGCTTCCTTCAGCTCGGAGATGAGGGACATTATCCCATTGCAGCATCTTCCATTTAGATAAGAAATGAATGGGGGCGTGCTTAAAAAGAAAGGCTTTCCTGCACTAATGTGGGGGCAAAAATGTCTTTTGGCAACGATAGCCTCATATAAAGTAAAACAACCATTTATTTGAGTTGCATCAGATCTTCAAAAGTTGTTCAATTTGATCTGTCATCCACTTAATAATTTGGATCTGAAATGACAGGAAGGAAAGGAATGATCTGTAAGTGTGCCCTGTTGTTAAGAGCCTAAAATACATTATTCTAAAATGTTTGCGCCCTTGATTGTTTCTCTAGCGTGATGGTGAGCTACAGGTCACTGGAGGCTTCAGCTCTTTGGCAAGTGGCTAATGTTCCAATGCATATTACAAGAGCAATTTGGAAACAGCAAATATGGATTTCAGTTTTGTTTCAGATGTTGTTCAAGCTCCCGAAGACAGTCCTTCTGAATGACCAAATTAAATGCACAGAAAAGGAAACAGAGATGGACCTAAAATTCCAGAATCGTCTTTTCAACCTGAAGCTAAAGCCATGCTTACTAGGTTAGATAACCTAGTCTTCTTGTCTGTACCATCAAAATGACAGTCCTTGGTGTCGTCTAGGTTGTGTTGTCTGAATCTGGAGCAGTCCGCTCTGCGTGAATCTCCTCACTTCTCAAGTACCACAGGATTATTTTTTTTTGTCATGCTTTTCTGCATATTTCTCCAATGGTTTAACTATGGGAATAGATGTTGGCGGATGTTTTGGCTTTGTCAATATGACAGATTTCACATATTTTCATCTTTCTTTTTTTCATCTGGAAAACCTTAAAAAGAATAAATTGTTCAATTTTGATTTCTTTTGGTGTTTATTCAGTGAATTCACTTATTTCCCAGAAAATTTGTTTTGAAGGCATTCAGATGTCTAACAGTGGTTTCAGATTTTAATTTTTTTATTGCCAAACACTAAGCTAAAAATATTCTTGAGTCATCACCTGTACCCTATCTTCTATGACCAAATCTTGCCAACATGTGTCCCTTCTGTGTCAATTGGTTTGGTTTTACTGAAAAAAAAAGTTTGTTTTTTTTCACATCTTTGTATTCCTGTCCCTTTTTATGAAATGTTCTAACTTGGGACTGTTGAGCTTTGGATTTTATAGCCACTCTGAGAAGATAGATATATCAACAAACTGCACTCGTTTGATGTCCACTTATATTGTTCAGCAACAGTAGATTATTCTTCATGTAGCTCACAGAGGAGTCCTTTCTAGTGTCTTCGGAGGCCAAAAAGTGCCTCCCTGTTGGGCAGGGGTACTAGTTTTAAGATCAGTTGCTCAAATCTGTTTAGCTTAGTTTAACTAAACTTTTTAGTTTAATTTTGATGTTTTATTTTGGTTGCTGCTGCAACATTTCAGAAGGCTCCAGTGGGAGCAGTACTGCAGGTTATCCCACTAGAATGGCTAAGGAAGAGAGATTGAGAGAGCGTTTTCTGTTAGATCTGGTAGATTTTGCTATGGTTGGATGTTGACCTGGAAAACCATGGGTTAACTCTAGGTTTGCTGCTTCCTTTTTCCATGGTAAAGCTGATGCTAGAGAAGACTTTTTGTTTACCATTGAAAGGAGATGATGTCTTCTTAAATCATCCTTATCTGCTATTTTTAGCCTAAGCTAATTTTTCTTTTGTACTGTATGCTTTTGTTGGCCTGGGAAGAATTTGGGGATTTTTATCAGTCATCTCTTTGTTCCCAAGTTGCAACATTTTCTCTGAGATGGTTTTTGCTGGCAGTGTTCCCTCGAGCTGCATCTTTCAGGCCACTGTCTGCGATGCAAGATGTTAATAAGCTGAGCTCGGACTGTTTAATTTCTCTGCTAAAGGCAACATTTTTCAATAGCGTTGGTCCACTTAGCACCTCTGAAAGTTTGGGATGTTCCTGTATCTGTCTTCCCATACAGGCTTTTCCTTCATCATTATAGTGCGCAGCAGCTTTCTGAGCAGGGCCTATGAGCTTGGAAGGTATTTTACTTCAGCTTTTTTCAAAAACTACATATTTCATATCATTAACTGCTTAATTTCCTTTTTCACACCGCTTTTTTCTCCTTTATATTTTATTTCTGATGCCAGTTGCTTATCTCCTGGAAGATGCTTATGGGAAGTTCATATATATATATATATGTAATATATATATATTTTTTCCTTTTTCCCCCTTCAGAGAATCTCCCCCACCTCCAGTTTTGGCTCCTCTAGTTAACTTGCCCATGGGAAGCAGCTGTTAGATAGTCAGCCAGCCTATAACATGTCAATTGTGAATTGCTGGATAGGCATCTCGGCGTCCATGAAATCTATTATTGATATTGATCTGAAATTGCCACCACAATTGTGTTTAGTCTCCGACATGGATTTTTCTCGGTACCCTTTGTTTTGCCTGTTTTTTTTTTCCCTAAATTTGCTCTTTGTTCCCGACGCACGTGAGGAGTGATCAAATCAGGCATCAGCCGCACTACATGCTTTAATATCCTGCGTAAGCTGAGCTCGGTTTTCATTCCAAGGGACAGGATTTTAATCTGATCGATGGATTGATATCTTACTAGGGGAATGAATATTCCACCTGGAGCGATTCTGTCAGGCTTTCGCCACCCCAATATTTTCATTTTATCTTTTCTGCACTGGGCTGACCAGTTGCCTCCCCTCTCTAGCTGCTGCCCCTGGGCACCAGGGCTGCAGGCAGGTGTCAGGGCTGAGGATACTGTCACGGTCTGGAGCAAGCGGCGAGTTCGTCATCGCATCTGTCTGCTGGGATGCGCTCCTATAATTGTCATTCCCCAGGATCACACTGGAAACGCAGCTCGGAGAAATTGCCTGTTAATTGGCTCCCGGTCCTTCAGCGGGTTTGCAGCATTAGGAATCCTAATTTAATGTCGCTCTTTGTGCAGGGAGGGAGAACCAGTTTCCCTCCTTGGTTCAGTGTGCCTGCGATGAATTTTTATGTTTGGTTATGTATTTTAACCCACCCCTCAATATAGCTTATCGGCATAAGCTATAGATTTGGGGAACATACTCATCTGCTGCTTGCATAGTTTTTGACCTTTCTGTTTGCTCATATCCCAGAGATCTGTAGCATGTGGCATTTAACATGTAACATAGCAAATGGATTGCTTTTCAAGTGGCTCTCTTTGGTGTGCCTGTCTTGGGATAACCCTGGTTGCAAGTTGCATCTCTTAGGGTAGCCCACAAGGTTTCCCATCGTGCTCCTAAGCCACTTCACCTATTTCATGGTGTGGAGCCTAAAGAAGATACCACTGTCCAGACTACCTGAAATGTTAAATCATATCTCCCCTTACTTAATATTTTAGAAATGGATGTCTTACAATTCCCAGTTCTAGTGCCCAGTTCTAGTACACAATATCTACTTTTGCTTGCAAGAGTTGCAATGATGATGAATGGTTGTGGTTCCTTTTTTGTTGTTTTTTTTTTACTGTCTCCTAGATGCAGCTTTCTGTGCATGGTGGGGAAGTATCCTTTCCCATCGAGATGATGAACTGCTTCTGTGTGGAAAATCCCTAATGATAGTGACTTGCTATCCTATAGTATGGCATACTGATCTGTAATTTTCAGTCTGGTACCACATGTAGTTTCTTGCTTTTCCTATAGTCTGATTCCCCCCTGCCATTGAATATTTTTTCTTTTCTTTATCTTTTTTCACTTAAGGGTGTGTTCTGAGTGTAGCATGTACTGTTTGAGCCTCCCCTTCACTTATGTGGCATAGTATTACTGTAAAAAAATGTACCAGCATCTCCAGCTTTGTCTGGGATCTTGGGCAGTGTTACTCATTGCTGCCAAAGCATATAATCACAGGTGGAAAAGGTGCTTCAAGGGATAATCTCTTGCTGTCTGCTATGTTGAGTGCTTTTCCTTTTCTTCTCCGGTGTTTAAATGAGTCTCTTTCTGAAGCAGGCTAAACCTAGTCGTCCTTTTATCAAATCCCAGTTGGTGTTTGCTATTAGCGACAAGATAACACATTTTCACAAGCTTGTATCTGTTTTTTTTTTTATTTATTTATTAAAAAAAAAAGGTGAGTGTGTGCTGCTTTGCACATTAGCTTTGTCTCTTAGGCTGTAAGCGTTCAGTTTGAATAGCTGATTTGGGTTATGCACTTAAGTATCTATTTGTGAGAAGCTGCATTGTGTTTTTTGGCCTTGCACTTAACAAAACTGAGTTGCCTGGAGAAGTTTTAAATGCAGATTTTTTCTTCTCTGCTAAAAACAGTAATCATTCACAACCAGAAGAAACAAATGGAGGGCAGAGGTTCTGTTCCCATTGCAGGTGTGAACTGAGGAGTCTTTTCTTAAAAAAATGAAGCATACTCAGTGGAGGATGTTTTGAACCTTAATCAGTCAATAGCTTGCTTTGAACTTGAATTATTAGATAACTGTGCGAATATCCATAAAGCAGTTACTGAGGTGTGTTCAGGTTCTCCCAATACCTGTTCCTCTACTTGGTTTGAACCATCTTCATGTTATTAATAGGAACTGTTGTCTTTATGTGCAGTCATGGCTTAATAACAAAGTGTATCCGTGGTAGTATCCCCACGATGTTTTAAGGGTGCAGGGGACTCTCTCATGCTGCTAACTGATATAATGAGGAGAAAACATTTACTTTCTGACGCACAATCCCTGAAATTGCAATGTCATCAGCAGAACACCTAGATCTCCAATGTTTACATCCTTGGTTTTGTGCTTCGTCCTCCCATGGACAATAAATTACATCTCCCTATACCAGCACAGTTCCATGTAAATACATTTTTAGGAAGCCAAGTGTATCGGTTCTGCCTGAGGAATATGCAGATGTGGTTGTGCTATGTGAGTTGTTCAGATTAAGCTGTTTTTACCAGCTCTGTGAAGAACACACCTCAATAGTTAAGCACATAAAGATATGAAGGGTCAATATCCTTCATGTGATAGGCAACATCTTTTAACAGTTACCTGCATTAAATTATGGATGAACCATTCAGCAAAAGGAACACAACAGGCTTTTTCTGTTTTCCACTCGTTTTTTTTTTCCCCCAGCATTGTGTGCCTCAGTTGCATTCCTCTGTAGATACCGCTCTGATTTTATCACGGGACAAGCAAAACTATACCCTGGTTCAGCCAAGCACTTGACATTGTTTGAATTTCCACGAAGCGAGTGGGAGTGAAGCGCTCTGAATCAGAGCTTTGGGCCGCAGCCCTCCACGCAACCTTGCGAAAGACTTCCGAGCACCTCCTCGGCTTCCTGAAAGCTTCGGTGTGGGAATTAACTCCCCGATTTGTCTCCATGCACGATCCAGCTGGGAGCCTGCTGTGGGCACACCTTGCTCCCTCAGGGCCACCCTTTTGCAGCTTGGTGGCCATGCCAAGAAGAAAACAAGACCAGCGCTAAGTAGTTCCCCAAGGAGCTCGCGTGGTTCCCTGCGTTGAGTCAGTGGCTGCCATGAAACCAAGTCTTCTGGGGGCAGAAGGAGCAAGCCCTGAGGTCTGCAGGAGCAAGCCCTGAGGTCTGCACGCGCTGAGAGCTCCTCACTCGAGGGCTCTTCAACTTCAAAGCAGAAATGTCATTTGGTAGTTAACTAGCAAAGTAGTTTCTCTTCCTTGATACAGGTCACAAGAAGTGGAAATGTCTCATTTGTAACAGAGCAGCTGACTGGGACAAATGCAGCTTGTCGAGGGTCTTTTTTTTGTCCCCCCACTAGTGCATTGAGTTATATGTTGAAGCACTACAGTCTGAAGTCATCACTGTGGATGAGACCATTGCAGCCCTTCCTGCTTACTGAAGTCCCTTTTAGCCTCTGTGTAACTGCAGTTGTTTGAAATGCTATAAAGATGTCTTTAAGGACTTAACATTTAAATTTAGACAGTTCAATCTTGTAGATTACACCTGGAGCAGTAAACTAAGTAGGACTATGGCATGGACTTGAGCGTGACTCTGCTAGCATAATCTTAGCAGGTTCGTGAATGTGGTTTTTGGCCAAGAGCTTTCCCTTGTCTTGGTTTGGGCTGCTGTAGCACGGACCAGGGACTGTCTCTGCTAGGCAGTGTAGATCAAAATCCATCCGGGATGGAGGACAATTTGGCCATGCAAATGGCAGCCGAGACAGTGTTTAAATGATGTAGTATAACTGCCTGTCCATGAGATATTTTGATGTACTCTTTACGAAGTTAGCATTAATTTCTCCTTCATACACATGAATTTGAGGCTGAACAGATTCTGTCACTTGGTCAGGTCTAGTGCAGGAGGCTTAGAGGCACTTTTTGATAATGTTTGTGGGTTTTCTGCCCTTTTTGGGGTACTGTATTTATCTCTGAAACTTTTAGTTCCATGAAATATAGCCTTGAATTGACTAAATTAACTTTTCTTGATCCAAGAGATTAAACGTGGCTGTAAATTTTTAAGTAGAACCAGTTGCTGCAATTCCCCATCAAAGAAAATCTTGTGAACTTGAACGAGTAAGATTTAAAGAAAGCGTTCTCCTGGGGAAACTGATTAGTTAATACTTAAGTAATATCCTTCTCTCTCCTCTCCCTCTGCATCTCCAGACCCGAAACAACACAAACGATTCCTAGATCAAAAGAATGCTCGGGTCCTTTTTACTAACAAATACTGCAAAACGGTAGACTCTTATTTTTGGCTTAAGTAATGGTCCAAGCTTTCACGATTCCTTTAATAAACGTAAAGTAGGTCATAATCCCCACCACTGCATCCTTAAAGTGGCATAAATCTGGGTTTCCCGAGTTTTAATTACAGTGGCTGCTCCCATTAGGTGGTCTTGTTTCATGGCAGGATGCTAGACAGCTCTCTTGCTCGAAGTCATTGCTGTGGACTGCGGCTACGTCTGTCAAACCATAATGAGCAATGAAAGAATGAAGAATGTTAATTTAACCGATGCTGCTTTTGCTGTTAACGTAAGTACCACCAGCTGCACCTCATAAACATTGCTGTTTGCTTGCCGGAGCTTTGCTATTCTGCGAGGCCCAGCTTGATTGATAGAGGCAGAATTAGAATGATGGGTTGCGTGCAGCAACTTTTCTGTAATGCTACTTCAGTGAATGCTTTTTTTGTTGCAAGAGACAGCTCCGAAATTTTAATTGCTTTTCAAACTAGCAAGTGCTGCTCGTGTCAAATGCTGATAATTGGTTTATGACATAGAGGTATTATAAATTAAGGAGAGGTCAGCATAGATAATGCGCGTATTACCTTCCGGAGGAAAAATGGTTCTGTAGAAGTGACACTTCGGAGAACCTCACTTTCACGTGCTGGAGTTCTCATTGCTTATACACGGTTTCTTAAACAATGCTCCTCTTAGGAAAGGACTGTCTCGAACAATAGCGATGTTCAAAGTCACTTTATAATTAGTGAAATTACTGAATAATGCAAAACTCCGTGAATGGCTTTTTTTTTTCCAGCCCATTAAGTGTGTTCCTGTAAATCTTCAAAAATAAAGCTGCATAACTGCCTTTCATCCATCAGCCGTCATGTGCACTGAGCAAAAGCATATTTTCTTCTTCTTGCATGTGTCATTGGGAAGGGGATTAGCCCTGAGAACTTGACATGGCCACATCTGCTCCAGAAGCATCTCTCTATATATATTGCTTTCCTTCTTGCCCTTGGTCCACTGATTAAGATGCTCCTGTATCTCTTAGAATGAAGCTTCACGTCATTAACATCCACTCCAGTGTCTTTTTTCTTTGCCTTGACTATTTTGTGAAGTGTTTCTCATTTCTCATATAGCTCCAGTCTCAATCTGTCTCACTATATCGTGTTATCTTTGAGGGTGATTTACTACAAGCTTGTGTTCTTATCCTGAATGTGTGACAGGATGAAATGCTATAAAGCCTAATAATATAGGTCATTTTGCTTTAAATCATTTAGAAATCAAAGCAAGGAATAATTATTTAAATAACTGATTCACTCTTGCCCTTTATTGTCTCTGCTTTACTCATTTCCATAATACTCTTTTGGTTACTAATAATTCAAGCATTATGACTTGCAACTAAATAGCTTAAATCTATACCAGTTTTTGCCAATCATAATGACATACTTCATCTCTGACCATTATTAGGCTTTAGAGCTTTTTATGCTTTGTTAAGTAATAAAGATTGTAAATTTATTAATTTTTAAGATAGATTACTTGTGGTTCAGGATAAGCCATACTTGCATAATTTTTCTGAACAGTAAGAGTGAATGAACTTGCTTGGATTGAGGGGGTAGTTATGAAAAGGAGCAGAAGTAGTGGTTACCACTAGCAAAACGTAGTGGTTCTAGCACCAAGCTGCAAATGTGGGGTCTGGTCCATGCTCTGTGGTCACGGTGCAAGGCAGTGATGACCACCTGGAGCGCTTCTCATTTTCTGCTATGTGCCCTGTCAATGGGCAATAGCTTGGACTATCCCTTTTGTGAGTTTTTTGGGTTTTGTTCAGAGCAAAGTGAATTGAATTTGCAGAATTGGGGTGTTGCTGTGTTTAGTTTCTGGGTTACAAAACACAGGATCCTAGCAGCTCCGAGGAACGGGATTTTGGTATGTATAGAAAGACAGATGTCTTGGAAGCTTTCAGGCCGAATACAACCAGCCCAGAGAGAAATGGCTCTTAAGTCATACCAATACCAGTGGTGTCAATTCATAAAGCTTGCTGAAGCCCTGCGTTAGATACTGGGTCCTCCTTTTGCCGCAGCCTCTACCCATAGCCCGTGTGTCTCTGAGGGAGTTGGCTTCTTTGGTTTTATTGGTTTCAAAGATAATCATGTACATCTAAATTTTGACTGTCCCTGCACTTAGGTGCTCTAATGGGATTTTTCAAGAACAGTTATAGATACCTGGGGACGTAAACTGGTTATAATATGGCCTCATGCCTTTAGGACTCTCTGTATGTTATATATCTTCCTCTCCCACTCGTTTCTCTTCTCCTAGTCCATGGCTAATAAATTAAATTTTCCTGGCCTTATTTTCAGTGGACTAATCCCAGTAAAGAGAATCTCTGAGGAACTGCTGACTGTATTGAAACTGAAAAACCAAAAACGTTTAAGTAGTGCTGTACAACCAAAATGGAAAGATGTGACTTCCTAGGAAAGGTTACAGAAGGCAAAGAAAGCATTTATGCATTATAGAGATTGGCAATAGTATAGGTATGTACTTAAGCTTTGCTGTGTTGAAACACAGACATGCTTGAATTCACAGCAGATGGCAGGGATATGTTCCATGGAATATTGTGTTATCCTTTTACTCACTAAATCTTGAAGAAAATTAACAGATAACATTTAACAAGATTAAGTTTTAGTATAAATTGTTAGGTTTTTCAAAATTAAATTTGAACTTAATATATTTTACAGTTGAACCATTTAAAAAAACTCCCATAGCTAAAAAATATTTATTTTAATACAATTTGGTTATGCCTGCTTTTTCGTGAAATACTTTGGCTGGAATGTTTCTTAAGGAAATGGAAAAAAAAAAGTGCTTTTGTCTCTTGCAAGAGTATTTCCATTTTAATGGGTATCTAGAACTATTTCACTTACAACCACTAAAAGCAAAAGAATTTATTCCATAAATCAAAGAACCATTTTAATGGGCCAACATTAGCAAACAAAATTCCATTAGGATTTCATATAATCTTTATGAAATTTCCATTTGCTATCTAGTTCTTTTTTTCTTTGGTTCCTTTTTTTTTTCCCCCCTTTTGAATATGCTATGAGCAAACTGAAGTAAAGACAATAAAGAAGTGGTTCAGATGATAGTGCCATCATCTGTCACTTCCACAGAAGTCCCATCATTCCCTAAATTTGACATTCACTTCCTTTGGCTGACATGAGCTTTTAGACAGATCCAGTGAAGCAAATCAGCTCCTTGGCACGCAGGAGCTTTGCCTGAAGAGCAGGACCTCTTCTTTTGGTCAGTGGGGCTGAAGGCACCTCGGCCAAGGCCTGCTTTGTGGTCTCAAAGTGTCACCCACAGCCAAAGGACGATGTGGTCAATAATGTGACACAATCCAAGTTTACCTTTAGGAAGTAAATCTGAAACTGAATACAGTTTTGGAGAAAGAAAAAGGGATAGGAGGTGTGTTATGGAGAGCCTTATCACCAGGAGTTTGTTCTGCTCAGTTTCAGAAGAAACTCCTTCTGTATTCAGAAGCACTGAGGTTACGGGGGTAAAGGACTACAAGTCGTGTTTTATTCCATTTCCAGAACAGGAAAGACTTTCCTTGCGTACTTTAGGTCAAGGAAGACCTTAGGGCTCGATGTCTCTCTGGGTTTTTTTCATTTCAATGTGTAGCCCAGAGACTAGAAAATGAACATGGAGATACGACAGCATGTCCACTCTTTGTGGACAGGTATCCCGATAAAGGGTAGCAGAAGTGTCCACCTGGACATCCACAGTGAGGACTGAACGAGGGGAAGCCCTGGCTTCTGGGCCTCTCCTGTGAGTTGGCAACACACCCTGTTCTCTGTTGTTTCTGGCAGATATTGCCAAATTTTGCCTTGAACAGATTACTGCAAGAGGAGTGTCCCCGTGCTTTCAATATTCCACTCTTAAAAAGGAATGGGTGGAAAGAGGTAGTATTTTTCTTTTTAAACAAACAAACAACAACAAAAAAGCAACAAATTCTGATATCTCCCCGGAAGCAGCTTTTAAGTCAAGGCAGGCTGCATTAGGCAATCAACAAATCACACTTCTGTTTTCAACAGCTCCAATTGCCTTGTGTTAATTTTCTTCTGGATTCCGCGTAGATTCCTTAATGTACTACTAACCATTATTTTCTCACCTAGTTTGCTCAGTACTGACAGATAATAGATGATCCTATTACAAATAAATTTGACACTGCATCCATGAAGATGTGAAAATTGGAGTCGCTCATCATTATTTAAAATGTGTGCTCACTCACTCAAATGAGGTATAAGAGTCTACTTTGGAGATAAAGGAGACCAGATTGCTGCAAAGGCTGCCTCAGTGTCACACAGGTTAATGTAGATGTATTATGTATTTATATAGCCTATAGGAGGATAACTTTTTAGCGAATGATTTAGGCTGAATGTGCACTTGATCAGGACCCTCATTAATAACCCATGGCCACATGAGTCTCATGGTATGACGTTACACTTGCAATCATAAAGATTAATTCTAGAGCTGACTCTTGGAGTTTGGGAGAAGGAGTCTGAAGAAATGGATGAGCTTTGTCAGAAGATGCTGAGCAGAGATCCAGGTAGACTGAGATTCAGACTGAGATTCTGTGCTGTCACTGACATTTTGATTAAAATCGTGTCAGTCTTTGCAGCCATAGTCCCTAAGATGGGGACAAGGCTGCTTTTCTCTGAAGCTGAGGGTGTGTGTTGCTTTTTGCTTTGGTGGTGTGTTTTTCATTAAAGACTGTCAGCTATGCAGAAAATGAGCTTTCTGCAATGCGTGCTCACTAGGTACAGCTCGGCAGGGACCCAATGCCAGGCTGAGACCTCCAGGCAGCAGAAACTACAAATAAGTAATTTTTTTCCCACTAGCCTTTACCTCATGCACACGTTTCCATGTGAATTGCAGTAATCTACTTAGAGATAGTAACTAATCCCATGAGACACACGGTGGGATTCACGACAGAGGAGGTTGGTTAACACATGAAAACAGGCATATTCTTCTACACTGAAAATATAATTTCCGTGTTTGATGGGCCATCGGAGACAGATGCACAGGAAACTCTTCAGAACATGGATCTCTGTCCCATTTGTCCAACTATTTCAACTGAGGCCTGTAAAATTCGCACAGGTCTTACGTCTCTGAGTCTCAGCAGTTGCAAACACCTTGCGCTCCAGTAAGGGCCCAAATCAACACTGGGTGCCAGTTGTGTGGTGTGCAAGTTGTGTTGCTCCTCATGGAAATGAAAGCAGTGTGGGACCAAACACTTGCCCAGGCAGTCATGTGAGTGCAGATGGTGCTTTGAGAACCTTTGAATTTCACACATGGCCAAAGGGGAGCAGCGACACTGAATGAGGAGAACCTGAATGAAAGTTTTAATTGAGATGCAGCGTGTTGCGCTGAGATGTCGTTCCCAGACAGCTGGAACTATGGAGGCTCATTTCCTTCTACTGGCATTGCTATTAGGGTTTGAAATGAAAACAAAGGACATAACTAGCAGCATCCTTTCCACTGGAGCATGTCCCTCGTTGCAGCGTGTTTGTTGTATTTACAACATATCCTCAATGTCAAGAAATGGGTGCATGATAGGTTTATTAAAAGCCTTTGATGACAGCATGCAGGTCGTTGCCTGGGGCTATAAAACAAATAACAGTAGTCTTCTCCATGGGTGCTATCAGCCTTCCTTTAAAAATGAATACATTCTTGACTATACCAGTGCTGGTTTGTTAGACACGAGAGCTCTCCCCCCTTGATGGGGCTGCCGAACCTGGTCATGTTTTAGCTGTGAACAAGTCTGTCAAGGGAAACCTTGTCATTCTTCAAGGGGAGGGTTAGTGGCTCGCCAGATAAGCAATGCACTGAGATAACCTGCTTTAAAACTACGTTTGGAAGAGTTATGAAGACTCCACCAAGCTTAAGGAGAAGCTTGCCCACCAAGGGGAGAGTGAGAGGCAGCACTGGTGCAGCACCACCAAGCCTGTGTCTGAAAACATCGTCCTGAAATATGAAATCTCTAGGAAAATCCACGTATTTCATGTGCAGGACATCTAGACTATTGCCAGTTGATACTGGGAATTGTGAGCTCTCACATTACCCACTGCGGAAAGTTTCTTGGCACTGCGTGAAAAGGGCCTGTAACCTATGCTTTTGTATAACCTAATTCTTAAATTAAATCTAGCAGTTCAATTTTAACAGCACGATCTCCTCAGCTCCATTGAACGAATCTCACACTAGTCATACATGCTAAAATCAACAATTTACATCAGGAGAAGAAATTCTGGCTGTGAAGAAATTATTCTGTTTCTAATTATTCTCGTGGAATCAAAAGTTTGATTGACTCTAACCTGCTCACCTCCCACACTTACTCTTCTGTCTTCACTTGCTTTTTTCCCTTTCACCAAGGGGGATCTTTTGTAATGTATCTGTTTATTCGGCTATTTCTTTAGGGCTGACAAATTAAGCTACAGTTTTTTGGTTTTTTTAGTGTTGTAATTGGGAGGTGGAGAGAGGAGATTAAGAGCTCCATTAACATGCCAGTATGCTGCAGGCAGGCAGCTTTGGAAATTTGGTCATTGCTTTGGAAAGCCAGCCAAGATCTGTGCCTCAAAGGTGTGAGTTTTTGAGTCTTGTCATTCTAATATTGATTTGTGGTATAATAAATGGGATGGTTGATAAAGAATTGAGTGGGAGAAATATAATTAGTGCCAATCAACATGAGCTTATAGAAAATAGATCCTGTCAAGCCAGCCTGGCATCTATGAAGTGTTTTTAATGCAACTGCAAGCTTAGATGATAAAGTTAAGATAAGAGGTTAGGTAGTTAGGGCTTCTGCACGGCATTTGAATTAGTTAACACCATTCTGATGAAAAAATAGAGCAAAATAAATCAGTATGGCATTATGTGAGGGACAGTACTGAGCTTGCCTGACTTCAGCCATTTATGAGCTGGTGATCTACTCCAAACTAGTTGTCCTCAGCTCCCTGCAAAGTCATTGGAGAGGAGGGGGGACAATGCTTGCTCTCCTTGTTTGACACAAGGGGACATGAGCTGGTAGGATAGAGCTGTGGCCTGGCCTGTACCTGCAGGAGACCTTCATCAGCGTCGAGCTAGATCCGGGTCTGACTCTACTGTACCCTCTCCCAGAATATTCTGCTCCCGTGTGCCTGCAAGAAAGAGATTAACTAGAATGGGTGAGATGGTAGGAGAGCAATGAGACCCACTAACGGGCAGAAGAACACGTCTTGGAGCTTCTTCCTCTTGTCTACTACCCTAATCTGAGAGAAGGCAAAGCTTCATTAGCCTTTGTATACAGGAAATAAATTTTTTATAAAAGAAGGTTCTTCAGTCTGTTGAGCAAAAGTGTAACACGATTTATTGCCTGAAAATGAAAGCCAAGAAAATCTACAACAGAAAAAAAAAACAAATAGTTTCTGACACCAGGAATAATTAAACACTTAAAACCTTTTTGCCAGCACCTCCAAGACATCACTAGAAATTTGGTAATCATGATGGCATATTCTTCTTTTTTTACCCCTCAAGGAGTCACAAAATTGGGTCCTATGGTGTGTGGTGTACAAGAGAATTGGACTGTAAGGCCAGGAAGGGACTGTTAGGGTTATTGAGACTATAAATAGTTCTCTTGTGGGGGAAAAAAATAGCTTCTCACTCTGTTATCAACTTGTCAGCCCCAAGTATGTCTGTCAGGAAGAACATGGAGACTGTGCTGGGGAATGGAGGTGGAGGTGACCTCTGCCAGCCCGACACCTCCAGGTAGACACTCGGAGCTTTGAACACCTTCTCGGGTGACTAGACTAGTACAAGCCATAACATGCTGGAGTGGTGCCATCACCCTGGACGTAGTTTTCTTCCCTTTCGTACTATTTTGCTCTTAGATGTCACGTAAGGATGTTGCCTTCTCCTGGGGTTTGTTGTCGTTTGTTCAGTTTGTAAGAAAAGCGGTTGCTGTCACCCCTTGGAGCACAGACTCTTCTTTCCAAAGGGGCTATATTGTATCTTCCCTTTCCATTTTGTCGTATTAATCCAACAGAATGAGCTGTTAGGTTTTTCCTTGGTCCCTGCTGTCCTTGGTACCTTGTGAACCAGGTGTGGTTTTTGGTGTCTGCTCAGCCAGGCTTTGCTTGGTGCCAGGTTTCAGGTAGGAGCAGGATCTTCTGCAGCCCTCCTTGCTGGGTGCAAGTGTTTTGCCTCCTCCTCCAGGTTCTTCACAGCATTCTTGTACTGTTAAAAAATGTGACCATTGTCACATCACCTGGAACGGGTTATGTTATTGGGTTACCCCCGATAGTACCTGACAATCATAGTCAGAGGGTAGCACTTTCTGTTTAAAAAGAAGGAAAACTGGTGGTTTTTTTTTAAGTGTTTTCTCTTTGTTTTTTGATAAGAATCTAGAAAAGATCTTGCAGCACAGAAAGTCTCTTCATGATGTCTGCCAAAGAAAATTGAGGTTTCTTCAGCCGTAAATGCTTCAGCAACGGAACTGAGACATATTTGGTAGTTAAACTGTCCAAAACCACTCTAATCTTTTAAATCCAGAGCTTAAAACCATCGTAGAAAAAAAGATACCTTTGCTAGTCTTTCTTCTGGGTAAAGACACAAAAGACATTTCTGTGCAAGTAGTTGTCTGTTGTCTTCAACAACTTCTCCAGCAAGGGGAAGTTAATGGACTTTGACCACTTTTGTTTGTTTGTTTGTTTTGACATGTATGTGTGTCTTCAAAGAAACCTCACAGTTTCGGTGAATATTTTTGAACTGAAGGCTGTGGATCCTCTGCCTCCGTTTGAATAAGCAGTCTTGTTTTATGCAGTCTTATACATGCAAGGATTCTGCACATCCCTTTTGAACTCCACATGTCTCATTTAGCTTTTTCTTGAGCTTTCCCTGCGGAATAAAAATTAAATAAACTTAGAATGAGTAAGAAATTCCTATTTGCATCATCGCAGTCATCTGGTTATGCTTCTTGCTACAGAATATCACATAAATTAATGTTGTCTGGATAATGTAATCTATGTATAATGTGGTTCAGGAGAAGGATAATCAGATATATTCTTCAAGGATGGGCTTCGAAAGTGTCTACACTGCAGCTTTGTTCAGCTAAGCAAGAATATGCATTTTAACTTCTCTTAAAGTATCAACGAAAGACTACTTGAAGGAAAAGATGAGACTTTACAGGCTACTAATGCTATTCAACTTATTCTACTAATGATCTTCTATGGCTATAAATGCATTTACCAGTTACTTATCTGTAATCTCTGTACATCTTGCGGCATGGTTTAAAATATTCTTTGAAAAAAAAAAGGGTAGAAGATCATGGCAAACTTTGCCATAGTTGCTCATTGCGTTTGGGTTTTCAAAAAATAGCTTTGTTTATGATCTGATGTTTTTAATAGCATATTTCTCTGTTTCCATTTAAACTTCAAGTGACATCTTTGTTTTTCCCTTTTAAAGAGCAGCATAATCCAGATGCCTGTCAAAAGAGTTGTTGATGTAGCATTTTATGAGTAATCCTTCTGTTTGAGTTTTTGTTTTGTCAGAAACGTTTGCCAAGCTCTTATAAACTCACCATGAATATTATTGATGTATACTTCCTTTTAAAGAAGTGATTATCCATGCAGGAATACAAACTAAACAGTCAGTTCTAAACCGCAACCGTCTTCTCAAAAGCTGCGTAATGCCATAGGAGGAGGTCAATTCCTCTATGCTATGAAATAAAGGGGTGCTGAGCTAAAATTATATTCCCCTTCGTTTTTCCTCTCAGCTTAACTCTGCTGAAGTACAGGCCAGCATTCTGGTTTGAGAACTTTGGAAAAAGCACTGCACGGAATAACTGCAGGGTTACTGTCAGTCTGTCTAAATCTTTGATGAGGAAATGTTAATAGTTCCCAGCCTGCTTTCAGCGAGATGAGCACAACTGCAAGAAACATTATAAATAGAGCAAAACCTACCGAGTAGTCTTAGGAATTCAGCAATTATATTTCACACCCGGAGCTGTTAGGCACTGAATGGAGTGATGTTCTCATTTGTTGCTCTTAAAATATTTATATATTTTAGGCAACACAGACATGCTCTTCAGTGGACATCTTTCTCGGGTGACTTCTCGGCCTCAGTGGCCATTACCTAAATTCTTCCCGTTACCCTAAATTCTTGACAAGAAGGCAGCATTGGTGGGCTTTTCCCAAGCATTTCAGAAACCCCTTGGCAAGCAAAATGTGCCCTGGCCTGATGACCTATCAGCATTTTAGCCTGCAGGTTTGCAGCTTGCTTGTCATAGGTTGGGGAAATGGAGATCTGTGGATTAAATAATAGAGTTTAGGGTCAACATATGAAATAGCCTTGTCTGGCTGGCACTGCACAGAGTAGTTGCATTTTTTTTTTAAATCTGCTTTGCTTTGCCTTATTTATTTGCAAAGGGAGTCTGTTCCAGCTGTGTCTCTGCCCACTGTTTCTTCCTTTCTTTGCCCCTTGCCCCAAACTGTGGTGTGTGACATGAAGGAGGTTGTATTTGCAGTGCATAGCAGCTTATGAAGGGCATTTTTAAAGCGCTTTCTGTTTCACAGTTGATTTATAGCTTGTCTGCATGGGGAGGCTTTTGCAGAATATTTTTGCATAAAACTTTTTTTTCCCCCAATTAGTTAATCTAAAATAGCTGTCTCCATGCCTCCTTGGTTTTATCATCATTCCTTTCTGAATACTCCTAAAAACACAGGCAGGCCCCGCTGGGCCGGCGCTGCGTGCTGCGTTGCGTCCTTGCACTCACTGCCCTGCAGACTCGCTTGAACTCCGCCGCGGGAAGGCAGAACCGCAGAGCTCGGAAACAGGCTGCAAAACATGGGCCCCTTTCTCATCTTCCAGAAGTTTGCACAATGCAGAAGAACAACCACTAGCCATTCCCATAGGCAGTGTCCAACACAGAGGTTTAGTCTCTTTTCTTTCCTCCTCCCCGCACTTCTCACATTCTGGGTAGCTCTGGTAGCTCTTGGTAGAGGAGCTGGTCAGGCTAATTGATTCTGGGAGCTTCATCTATAACAGACAAGCTCTGAAAGACAATCTTGCTGCATAAGTGGATTATGGTTTTGACTTGACATCATATGAAATGATTCTTTCCCCTGCCTTTGGGAGACCTCTCTTCTAATTCACTTCTTGGAGCTGAAGCATGGTGAGCACCATGACGCACCATCTGAGGTAGATGCTTTTTTCCCAGTGGGTTCATTGAAGTCATTTAAGTTAGAAGCTTAGATGGTATATAGAATACCTGACCTGCCTTTATTGAAGCTGGTAGAGGAGAGAACTGGCTGTTGCTGTGAACCTCTGCAACGTACCTCCAGTTTCGTAAAGCTTTGGTGTTGGAGAGAACTCAGGCTTTTCTTTGGGCAACACAGGGCTTCCTCCATAACCTCATGGAGGAGCTGCACAAGCTTGTCAGTGGGGAAACCATAAGCAAAATTCTTCTGATTTTATGTTTTAAAGGGAAGGAACATCACCCCTGGGAGCGTTCGCATGAAACACTATTTTGTGGCATTGCCATGGGACACATCCAGGGGCCAGAGTGTTTAATTTGAAGTGATGTGTCCAAGCTGACCTTGCTCTTGACTGTCTTTTCTTGAGTCTGCTGTTACCTTGGACTACATGGATTGCAGAAAGGGGCAAGAAAACCTGAAAAACCTTCCCCATAATAAAAATTATAGTTAAATTTTGCTAAGATCAAAATCATTTCCTATAAAATTTGTGTGTTCCTTTTCTTTGGTTTTATTAAGCAAAGGAACTCCTCCTTGAAAATAATCTAAATAGCAGTAAGTTAAACAGTAAAGGCTATTAACACTATCATTGTGTTGCCCCACATAGTAATTTTGACTCTTCTTTAGGACTCCAAGTGCTGGAAAGAGGAAGCAAGCAAACTTTGAACTTGAGCCCCTTTTTTGTGTGCCATTTTCATGGTGAAGGATTATTGCTTTTCTGGCTCCCTTTTTCCTTCTTATCCCCCTTTCTGCAAATGTCCTGTATCCAGCCGTGATGTCTATTTTGCCTTTCCCTCTGGCGCTGCCATCTAGAGTCTGAAATAATAGTTTGCAAATATGCTTCATATTTTTTCATATTTGAGGTAGGGAAGAAAAAGATTTCCTTCATGTGAAAGTGTCACCTTTTTATTATTATTATTATTGTTGCTGTCAAAGACTCCTTTTCCATTCTGCAAGGTCTCTATTTGCCCTGGAACAAGAGTCCTGAGATGATTTTGAAAAATGTATGTGTCCCAAGGGCAGATTTCCAGTGCAGCTTTGGCCTAGTGTTGCCCTTGGAGATCATGGGGTAACTATGATATGATGATTCGCTATACATAGGAGAAATGGCTCCCTTGAGTTTTTTTTTTCTCTTTGCATAAACTCCTCCATGAAAATAGAGTGCTTTCTGAAAGAACTAAAAAAGAAAAAAGAGGCTTTCTATTTTTGTTTGAGCTTTTTCATACACACCACGCTAAATTCTTTAGATGTCGCAAAAGTCAGAAATGCTCAGTTGAAATATCTCAATAGCACATTCGAGAAGCATTCGATAGATAAATAGACCATCTATTCCAAAACGCTCGACTACAAAACGAGTCACATTCTGTAAACAAAGCAGGATACGGAGGAGAATATGGTTCCAAATCACAGAGAAAACAGGCGTGATGGGGCATAGACAAGATGTTTATTTACATGTACATGCACCATTCCCCAGACATTTCGTTTGCTCATTACTTGTATTATCTTCCCTTAAATTTTCAAGAAATTAACCTCCAGCTGGCTAGTGCTTGGAGGTGGATCTGATTTTCTGCATGAAATGAGGATTAAAACTTATAAATGTTTTGTCTGTCTTCTTAATGGTATTCCTTTTGGGATGTCAACTCTCCTTAATCCCATCCCTTCAAACCACTTTTTTAATGGTGTGATCTCTCTTTTTTCTTTCCCCGTGGGTAACGGCACCTCTTGCCTTGCAGTCAGCTCTTATTAGCGATCATTCACTGCAGCATGAGCCATTTGATCAGCTCATCAAGCTAAAGTTGCTGTATGCTTCATTTGCAGAATAATAGCAAGAATTTATCAGTTTCATTAAACTGTCTTAAAGGAATATAGTACGGCTCAGTGGAGCTCATGGCAGGACAGACCTGTTGGCTGACCTTGGAAACATTATTTAGATCTTCTGTGGGCTGCTGTTTCTCTTCCTTTCTGTTGCCATCCTGACCTTCAGAACGCATCAAACCATTCCCATGTGGCCTGAGAGCTCTCCAGCACCTTATCGGTTTTGTGCTTTCACAGCAGAAGGGATTTTTATATTTGGTCAGGCTCCTCAAACACAGCAAACATCCTACAAATAATTGCTGACACTGAGCTCATGGTGCACAGAGATACCTTCCACCAAGATGCTTTGCTTTGTAAAATTTCTACAGCTTATAGGTAGAACTAGCAAACTTATTCTACCAGTTCAAAATATTATAATTAAAATAAAGTATATTTTAGATAAAATGAAAGACTAGGTTGAAGCAAAGACAGAGAAGTCTTGGTTGCGTTATTCAAGAGAAGTGCCCTATAAATTTTGAGTTAATTTATATCAGCTCTCTTATTCAACTGAAGCTCTCTTGTTGTTGTAAGAATCTCCTTTGTAGAGCCTCAAAGTCCCATGCTGAAAATGTGAAATCAATAGGTACTGTTACAGGCACTTTAAAAAAAATGGTATTGATTCTCAGATAATGACAGCAGTTCATTCTTGCAGGATTACATGCCACTTCCTGTCATAAAGATTACTTTCATATATATTAAATCTGAGATGGAGAACATAGGTATAAAACTGCTTTGCTTTAATGAATAGTCACTTTACTCTGGGCATTAAAATGAGATATATTTCCTTAAATTTATCTCCAGGGATTATTTTTATTTCATGGGAAAACCCTGTGCTACCAATGACTTCTATAACACTATTAAACTTTCAAATAATCTTGGATTGCTTCTTTTTGTGCAAATACTTGAACTAGTCCTCTCATTGTTAGCAACTAATTAAGCAAAATATGCTTTTTTGGTCTCCTCCACATCCTTGATTAGAGGGCTAACACCGTGTTATCTTGGGTATTAGATGTTCTTTGCCAAACCCTAAGAGTCTACCAGTGTCTAACTGTACATACTTCGTCGCAAAATTTTGTCTCCTTCAGTGGATTAAATTCGTCATGCTGATCATGGTGATATATAGCATCTCCCATCATGGAATTATTTTCCTTGTGCCATGGCATTTGGAGGCTATTTTTATTAAGTATAGGTGACTCTGTCTTCACCTACCAAAATAATTCTTTTCAACTCTTTCTAGGTAATCTGGCTTCCCAGAAACCCCCTGCTAAATGCAAGGGTTTGCTGTCCTGTTTGCTGACTGTTACACCTGAGCCTGGTTTTAATACAGACTCTGGACATCATAAGGTAAGTTTGCGGATATCTGTTCCGGTTGTGTTTTCATTTTCCTTTTATGACCTCTTGTCCACTTACACAAACGCAATTTGGGTTACGCTTTCCCTTTCAGTGACTGCGGTAAATCCATATCAGAGCACATGTTACTGAGCCTCGGAGTTGCAATACAAAGATAAGGTAGCCATGCTAGTGCTGTAAATCAGCAGTAGCCTCTGCATTTGGTGGTACAGCTCCAGGACAGAGCAAAGGTTGTATCTCAACAGCCTCACTGGAGGCTCGTGGGTATATATTCTATAAACCTGTAAAAGGCTGTAAGCTGGTTGTTCTGGTATAGTCATTTTTTGAGTTTTAAACTGAGAAAAGAGTGCATGTTTTTGTATCAAAAATGAGAATATTCTGTAAGAAAATAATCCTTTTCCCCCCACAACCCAAATTCTTTTATGTGGTATCAGAGTGGAAACTTGATTTAAATACTTGATTTCATCTCTGAAGGAATCACGTGGATTTTCAGCTTCCAGGTATTGAAGGAAAATGCAATTTGGTGGACACAGATTTGATTTTTGGGTCTTTTCTTCCCCCCCTGTTTCTCACAACCTTGATCTCTGTTGCCCTCTTTTCTTTCAGCTGGTTGTTATTTTACTTCCCTCATCCCCATTCATTGCTTTTTACTCAGTCCGCTTCTTTTTTTTTTCCCTTGTGGGGCATTCTTCTCCTCTGACCAGCTTTCTTGCTTATCCCAACCAATTATTTAGAATCATAGCATAATTCAGGTTGGAAAGGACCACTGGAAATTCTTGATTCCAGCCTCTTGCTCAAAGCAGAGCCAACTAAATCGGGTTGTTCAGGACTGCGTCCAGGCAGGTTCTGAATATCCCCAAGAACAGAAACTCCACGATCTCTCCGGGACCCAGTTCCCTTGTCTGACCGCCTTCCTGAGGAACCTTTTCCCCTTCTCTAATCTGAATTTCCATTGCTGCAGCTTGTGTCCTCTTGTACAGCCACTGTGCAGGTCTGAGGATAGACTCACACCCACTAGGTAGCTGGAAACCAACTGAGGCCTCCCCTGGGCCTTCGCTTCATCAGGCTGAGCTCACCCACCTCCCTCATCTTCTCCTTGTACATCCTGTGCCCCAGCCTTCAGTGGCCTCCTCTACACTGCTCCTATATGTCCGTGTCTTGTTTTCCTGGAGAGGACAAGTACCAAGGGAGGGGAAGAATCTCTTCCCTCTGCCAGCTGACTTTGCCCTTGCTGATGCAACCCAGGGTGGATGCGTTGACCTTCTTTGCAAGAGCACAGTGTTGGCTCAGGTTCATCTTACTCGACGTACCCTCTGCCAAGACCATTAAGTCTTTTTAGTCTTCTCTTTTTTCTCTCTATTTGCTGTTTCTCCACACTGTTACACGATCTACAAGCATGCTCAGATTGATTTCCAGTGCTCCCTCGTTGGACACCTTGGTATCCCCAACAAATCCTCCTCATAATCTTCCTGGCAGTCTCTTCCCGTATTTGCAAATGTAAGTAAAAATACTATGCTTTGGGAATGATCTCCACGGGTGCATTTCCCTGAGCAACTAGCTTACAGCTTTCCGTGTACCTTGGTAATTTAAAAACCTTTATTCAATTCCTATCATTAGAATGTTCATGATAAAACAGGAAAATGTGTGTATGCACAAGGGTAGATAGGAAGGTGTATGTAATCTTTTTCTCTATGCTGCCAATATAAAAATCATAAATAGCATGTATAATAACGCATATATGAAACCATTGCTGGAAATGGAGTCTAAATTTTGAATAAGGCTTTTATTTTACATTTTTCTTTTATGTTTGTTCCCGCATGTGTATATAATGTTGTAAATTGCAGATACCAACAACTGTAATTGTACTGTGGTGTAGTGAAATTAAATATTCACCAATATATTTTTTTTAAGTAGCTCTCCCAGTGAATAACATGTCTGTTTTTCCTATGCTGGAACAGAATATATATGGTAGGAGGCATTCCCCAGGATGGGTGCTTGGGAAAACCGTCTCAGCCTTAGCTTGCCAAGCTGGTGGGGTGGCCCTTGGGCAGAGGAGACACCCTGCTCTGTGCCTTGCTGCCTTCCTCATGTGTAGGTTGGATATAAGGAAAGGACCCATGGCATCAGCATTTCAGTGCTCACACCAAAATTAGTGGCTTGGCCAGGATGGCTGAAATTCAGGTGCAAGTTCCTTGCTTTGGTATCTATCACCTCATATGTGGGTGTGGAAGGGAGAGCTGTGGCCACGTTGCAGTTATTGCAATAGCAGCAGTGCTCGGGGCCTGGTGGACTGATTGCTTTTTGGAGTGTTTTTTGCGGGGAGAAGGGGTTGAGGCGTGTGTGTAAACCCAAAGCGAGACCTCAAATGACCACCCGCACTGAGGTGCTTGAAGAGAATGATTGAGTTTTGCTTTTCATTTCAGTGCTTTTTTACGTGCATTAAAGCAAAGATTTGGGCTTGCTCCATTTCATTCTCCTGAGGAGAAGGAGCGGGTAAAATGAAGCAGAACATGTTAGTCACAGACGTCGGGGGTCATGGTTTCTGTATGAATCTGTGATGAGCTTTGGGATGCGGCAGGGAAACCACCGCGTGACCTTGCTCGTGTTTGGCAGGAAAGCCGCTGGCTCCGGCCGCTCGGGAAGGACCTCAGGAGGTCACCTTGTGGGCTGGAGCAGGCGGTGGCCGTGTCCCACCGAACCTTTGAGCATCTCCAAGGATGGTGCTTAAGGTCATTGAATCCCATGTGTCTGAGTCCCTCCAAGAGCCTCCGCGTTGGCGAGTCCCTTCAAATGAGATGTGCTATCGCTTACCACCGGTGGAGCAGGGAGTGGGGTCCAGTGAGACACAGGCGACGTTAATGCTAACGTCTCCATGGGTGTAAAACTACCCGTTTTGCTTTCTTGCTGTAGATAACCCATCTTATCTCGGATTGAGTCCCTGAGCTCAGAGCTGTGCGTGGAGCCTCGCTCCTAACGCTGCCCCAGCCGCCTTGGCAGTCGCTGCGCCGTGGCTCCCGTGCCATTAAAGTGCAGGTTATATACTCGTATTCACAGAGTGCTGCGAGCCCTACGGTAGCTGTTAAATGCTTTCAGTTCCTCGGGAGAAAACAGCTATATTAAAAGAAAAAAAAAAAAAGGGCAAAATATGTATGTTGATAGTATAAAATGCCTGCTTGCAGTCGTGCAGTGATATGTTAACTCCCTACCCTTACGGGGTTGCTTTTAAGGCAGGGAAGTATACTTTGGAGCGTTTTGTGTTGCTGTACAAATTAGATGCTTTTATCCAAATTACTCGCTGGAAATCAGAGGAGAGGCACGCGAGGGTTGCTAGGATGCCCTTATTTTTCGCATTCAAGATTTGGAAGCAGAACTAAAGCTTTGGAGCATCTGATTCTTCTAAAAATTAAGTCCTTTCACGGAAGCAGTTAAATATTTTTTTGTCAGCTCTAATAATAATGAGTTTTCGGTGCTGGGATGAGCAATAATTGCAAATGGCAAAAAGTCATCAGAACATTGTTACTCAGATTGCAGATTTTATTAATCGTAAAAGAAATTATTCACCTAGAAAGGCTATTTTATAAGTGCTCATTTACATGGAGACTTGCTGCCTAATTTATTTTGTTTCAAAAGCAAAAACAAAAAATAACAAGTCTGCCCTCTCCTTCAAAGCCTTTGATTATTGTGACCTTCCATCTGGTTTGTTGTAATGTCATGTACGTCCTGCTTATTCAGGGGACCCATCTCTTTTTTGCTCCTTCCGTCTCACACATGTATCGTCTTATTCCTGGGTTTATTCCATCAGGGGACCCGTCTGTTTTTTGCTCCTTCCCTCTCACAAATGCATGGTCTTGTTCCTGGATTTATTCCATAGACTGATATTACTTCGTATCTCTCCACTGCTTGCATTTCTTCTGCAATTAAGCGGATTGTCGGCCTCACTATGAATGACTTCTCAGGTAGAGCTGCTGTTTGGCCTTTTCCTTTACATGTTTCTGACCTAATGAGGTGCTGGAAATGGCAGCCATAAATTAAATTTTCATCTTTTTCTCCCATTTCTTTCATATTGTTTTGAACCCGAGTCCTGATTAAGTAAGGAAGCAGAGCACATTCCTCACTTGAGGAATGCAATTAGTCAACGCGACTGCCCCGCATGCTCCAAACAGGGTACATACTTAAGTACCTCTTTAATTGAGGCTTTGGCTGGTAAACTCTTCAGGGTATGGGTACAGACTTTGCATGTTTCTGCTAAAGAATTCACATAGAGAGCATTGCAACAGCAATGAACAGCATGAATATTCAACAACCGTGTGGCCCTTAGTCTTTATGCTGAAATATTAATACAGGCAGTGATTCTGCACCTAATCCTGAAGAGATCGGCTGCATCTAAGTAATCCTATTGACAACATCCCTCATGCTTCCAGGTCTTTTTGCAGGATCATGCCCTCCTGGGCAATGCTGCATACCAATTTCTTTCAGTGATGCAGTAGATCTACAGCTGCTGTTGCTAAAATGATGATGGGCTATCGAGCTGAAGGCAGGAAGGACGAGCTCCGCTCCTTGCTGTGCCACCGGGTCACCATTTCAGCCCGCAGAACGACACGAACGCCGAGGGGGGAATAAAGCCACTACTCATCTCCACAGAAGTAATTTCAGGCGCGGGGATGGAGACGTGCTTTTCTGTAATGCCCATTGTGGCAAAGCTTGCTTTGAACTTTGTCGGTGCCAAATTGAGACCCTTCAGCTGGCGGTTTTGTCACAGCGCAGCTTTCAGCATCACATTGCAGATGACTCGGTGGCAAAACAGCTTCAGGGGGCAGGATGCCTGATCTCAGCTCTGCCCCAGACTATAACTTTAAAATACGTGTTTCAAAATTGGTCCTGGAGGCTCACAAGTCCATTTTCTAAACTGATCCGCAAAGCATGCCCCACCAATTCCGGTCTCAGCATTAGTTGTTTAAACTCTAATGTATTTCAACACAAAGTTATACAGGCTAAAGTGAAGACGGGTATGGCACTGGAGCAGATTCTTCTGTTTCATGTATATTTGAAAGCTGAGAAAGCTTCTGCTGAAGTCAGACGCCACAGGCTTGTCAGAGTGTTCACGAAAGGAAAGATCGCTCTTGGATGGAATTAATTTGCAGTATCTCATTTACCATCTTGAGTTTTGTCATGAATTTCCCCTACTAGGCAGTCTGAAATGCCAAGTGAAAAAGTGTTTCAGTGAGAGATAATATAATATATTAAGAAAATGTTATTGATCACATTATGCTTTTACTGGAAGATGACTTTTTCTGACCGGAACACAAGGGACTTTGCCTTGTTAAGATAGGAAAATATATTGTAATATGCAAACAGGATTATTGTTAAGGTCATAGCATCTGTTTTTACATCCCATTTCCCCTGGAAGTGAGCTTCTGCACAACCGACACTGTCAGCCAGGCTGCGATAAGAACAATTTCAGTTTTAAACTTTAAAAGCAGTTGCAGAAAGTATTTGTTTCACGAAGGAAGAAAGTAAATGCTGTCTTCCACATCAGCAAAGGTCAGACCGTGCCATTCGATAGGCATTGCCATAAGCACGATGGGGACTCTGTGGGGTTCTCATTTGTGTGTTGTTGGTTTTGTCTTTTTTTATTTTAACAGCGCTTGCTTGGAATCAGTTGGCTTGTGTTTTCTCATTGTACATGCATTTATATGTATGCATTGTAGGCAGAAAAAATTGTACGTTTTGGGTTAGAATGGCTTCCACACATGAGGACTAAGGCACTTACTTAACTTTTATGTGGGAAGATCATCCAAGTGGAAGAGTCTGTGTTGCTCACAGCAAGCTGATGTGAGTAAATGAACATCATTATTCAACAAAGTGCGGGGACATAAATTTGTGATGGGATGCCCGGTACATTCAGGACATTTTTAGACATGTTTGATTTAAAGAGGGCTCCCACTGCATAAGCAACAGCAACTTTCTGCTTGCTCAGATTTATCCTTAAGGGTAAACATATCATTAGTATGATGCTTCATAAAGGTATTTTCACCTTTATCTAATGAAACTCACCCAAAACACTGTGCCTGAAACTGAAATCTTCCCCAAATCTCTTGTTTGTATGTTTTAGATACTAGTATTAGCAGCCACATTAATTTAGACTGAAACATAGACTCATTTTACATAAGCCAGTGAGGGCTGTGCTGTGAATCCAACAAAATGATATTTTTTCTGTTTGTTTTTCTTTTGTCCCGCTCCACTTCCAACACATCCCTCCAGTGGTTTTCTCTGTCTTTGTTGCAATAAATCTCCACTTCAGTGAATTTGAAGAATAAACCCGACTTCAAAAATTCATCTCTAGTACTGTAGTGAGTTACTAACCCACTGAAGGTTTCCACATTGCAGAATGTTTTCTTCACTTCAGCAAGCCAGTTCCTACATAGACAAAACAGCTAAAATTGTTGTCAATTCTCATGTCTCCTCTAATTTAATTATTCCTTCTTTGCTGCTTGTCCAGTTCAAGGAAAGGTGGTGGTGGTTTTGGCTTTGAGATATTAAAAAAAAAAAAAAATCAAGGAACAGATCTAAATTGCATGAAGGAAAGACCTATTTTCCTTGCTGCTTTTGTAGACTGCTCCTCCAGCACGTTGCTAGCCATGTGCAGGAGAGAGACCATTTGTGTTCTTACAGTGAGCATTCAACATTAAGAATTAAAAGTTTTAGATTCTGGCTTTTAAAGGAGTCCAAAAAAAAAAAGCCAAGTTCATAGATTTATTTTCCTCTTTAACTGCATGAATTTGTTCTTCCTTAGCTTACTTAGTGTAATAAACATGACCCGAAGTGCAAGTATAGCAAACGTTATGCAGGAATATTGCTGCAAGGCATTTTCCATCCTCTTTGTTTCTCAGGATGTTCAAAACAAAGCAAGGCTCTAACAAATAAAAAAAAAAAAACAACCAAAATCCTCCACTCTTAACTGATTTAAACTTGATTACACCAAAGACACTATACTCTATCATGAATGTGAGTTTTGTAGAGGTCTGTGCTCTGTCATCTTTCTACTTTAAGAAGCTTATACGGAGGAGTTGGAGATTAAACTGAAAGGGAGTAGCAGTCAGTAGTTGTTGCTGGCATTAATATATAGGAATTTTTTTCTTATGGATCCCTCTTGGTTGCTTTCAGAGAATGAGGGTCACTACCATTGCTACACTCCAGAATCCCCATGAGATCATGGTTCAGGGTGCCCTGTCTCGTAGGATCTGCATGTCTGTTTGGGTTTCTACCATGGAGGACTCGCTCTCCTAAAGACACGTTATGTCGCTGCCTATTTTCCTACCACTCGACAGGAAAAAGATCCTCAGCCTGTATAGTTGTCTGAGCCTTCCCTGTTCCATGGTTCACCTCTGTCATGGAGCATCTTTTGGGCAAGTCTGCGTGTTTGGATGAAGAGAGCGGGTAGGTCTGGCCAGGAGCAGGTCCCCTTCTCTTCTCCAAGACTAAGCACAGTTATGTCGCACGTCACAGCTCCATCAACACAGCTGTTCGGCGTTTCCTCTCAACCTTTTGTGACTAGCTCCCCAGACTGCTGTTTAAAATACCATTTGAATCAGCTAAATCTGGCTAGCCCTGTGGATGAACTTTAGTACTTAGTTTGATGCGAGTGAAAAGATGAATTATTTAAGCGTAAATCCATTTAGTTTTCATGTTCCTGTCCTCATGAACCGAAAAACTGGGGGAAGGGGAGAGAAGGAAGAAAACCCACGGGAGAACAGATTGCACTGCTTAAATCATAGCTAAGTTGGTTTATTTGTTTTTGAAATAGCACTTGGTGGGTACTGTAAACACAGGGAAGGTATCTCTCACTCTTACTGTTATTTTGCACTGAACGTGAAAATTTGTTGATAAGCCGAAAAGACAGTCTATAAAATCCCCATGTATATGTGTAGAAGAGTTGGGTGCAATGACATGAAAAATACCTCTTTATTTATATACTTAGTTGGAGTGCAGCAAAGAACAGTACGTCTCCTTACCAGTATGTGGGCAAAAACATTTCCCTAAGCAATTACAGTGACACGAAGATCCAGCCCTTCAAGAATGCAAAAGGCTTGATTATATTCTTTTAATGCTTATAAGACTCTCTTAGAAAGCCTTTGGCAGAGATCACCTAAATTGCAAGATGCAGAACATCTAATCTCCGACGGCGGCGAAAATTGCAGTTGGGAGATGGGGGCAAGAGGAGAATTTCCCCTTGCTTAGTCATAACCTGCCCGTGTGCTGTTTTACATCCCCGTGCAAGGCAAATCCGCGCAGGCTGGCCTTGAATAACGGAGCTGCCATTAATATGTAGCGTGGCAAGAAGATTGGTTGTGTACGCTTGATTTAGGGGGGAGCCAGGACTGGTGAGCTCTGCCGTGCACCAGGGGATATTTATGCTGCTAATGTTTAAAACACAGCTGAGTGTGCCATGCGCTGCAGACGTTTGCAGTGGCGAAAGCAAAGGTGTGTGTCGCAGTAAATCCAGTTATCCCGATGCTGGAATGGCCCCGGCTCCATATATAACCGTGCGGGCTCTTCAACATGCACAGTAAGCCTGGCAAGCCACTATTTAGTTGCTGCCTGTTACAGGATTATCAGCTTTGAATCAAAGAAAATAATTTCAAATATGTTAGGATTTAGGGTATATTGTTTCTCCTTCATCAGTTTCTAATGCCAGAATTGTTTTTTTTCCAATTTATGTGCAAATAGGCTTCCAAAATCTGTTGCTGTGAACAGAAATTTTGTCAGTTTTTTTTTCCTCATCAAATTACTCCTGTTTTGCTAATAACTGTCAAATTGCACCTCAACTCAGCATTTTCTTGATTTATCTTGCCTGCAGTAGCTAGCAGTAACTCTCTGAGGTGTATCACTTGGCTGCTCTGCAAACAGGGTGCTCTTCAGATATTCAGCTGCGCATTTAGTTTTTTTGAAATGTTATGGCAATTATATTTGATTTTTAGGAGAATAATTCATTGTCAATTCAAACTGGATGAATTTTTCAAAAGTGTAGAGGGGCTTTTTCTCATATGTTCATAAGCTGAGCAGATACATCCCATTCATCATTCTGCAGTATCTATCTAAAACATATATTAGCTCCATGTTTTTTATGGTGTGGTTATTTTACAAATAAAATCCTCACTGGATTTTTGTGGTAAATAGTCTTCTCTTGCATTTGCACAAGTCTGTCTTTTTCCACATTTCTCCATCAAAATACTTTACAGGAATGAGTTACTGGAGAGTCCTCAGATTGGGACTGGTTAGTAGCTAACCCTGGTTAGTTGTTCCCATCATCTAATATTGTTAATGGTAATTCCTTCTGGCTGGTTCCTTTCTGGGGCAGAACCATGTTATTAATTAAAGGGCAGTTTTGGTGCGTTAGAGATGTATTTTGTCCGATACAGAAGACTTTCCTGCATTCCCTAAAATACCTTTTCTAATCCACGCTCTGCATGTGGTGCAGTTTATTTCTCTCAACCTGCCATTTGGGAAAAACAACAACAAATAAGCCTACTTGGCTGCTAAACCTTTCCAAGCAAAGCATATGTTAGTCAAACTTAACTCACTAAACAACTTTTGTATCATTTGAGAGAAGATTTTAATATTAAGAAAATGTAGATGAATACCTGTCCCGGTGTGCTGTGTAGGCTTGAGCCAACAAGATTGATGCATCCAAATTACAGCTGCTTTATCTGGTGTGAATGAGATGCTACTTACATTTTCAGGTAAAAGAAATCAACAACTATTAATTTGGCGGAATTATTTATTTCTTACTGATGATATTTTTGGTGTATCTAATCAGAGGACTCATGAATAGAAATGAAACAATTTAAATAGAGGCGCTGTACATTGTATGATCTTGTTTTCTCAAACTGTTCCATAATGCAGTGAATAAATTTATCTGTTCTTCTGAAAAGAGTTCTGCAGAAATCATACACACTGCTTTCACCTCTATTATTTAATACGACTGTTTTATAACTCTTGGAAGATGGTGATTTCTGCTTCTACTACAAGCGTCTGGAGAAAATGTTCATTTTGGGGAACAAAAGGAAAGTGAAATCTTACAGATTCTAAAAAATCCAGGCTTGAGTGAAGAAAAGTACTACAAAATGATGAAATGGTCTTATTCCAAACCATTTTTTAACCCCCCAAGTAACAATACTCAGATTAATTTATAGGAGGTAAATTAATAAGTGAAAAGAGATGGGATTGAATCAATATTTGGACTTGTTGGAGATCCAGTAGGAAAAGGAGCTGTGATCAGCTACTTCAATCAGTCACCCCTTCCTTTTATTCTGAAGCTTCAAATAAATTTAGGATGGTCATTGGAGGACTGAGGCAACTTGTGGATGGCATTTTTGCTAAACAACCACTGACCTCCCTTCAGGTACAGGGGAACCATCGCACCATGTCCTTCCTTGTTGTTCTTGAGGTGGTCTAGTGCTGTGCTGGGGTTGGTGCTGCCCAAGGTCTCCATCCTCGCCGACCAACACATCCCTGTCCTAGCCAAAGTGAGCCAGGGAGCCCAAACGTCTGGTGTCATCTCATCGTGCATAAAGATGGGCATAAAGATAGAGAAGTCACCGTATTATTGCTGCCACAAAACGCAGACACGATGCAGACAGGAGGTGCCATCGTGCTTCATGTTACGATGCCTTTTCAAAGCTGTGATCCCAGCTGTGCAGGCTGTGTTAAGGCAGGCAGTAAGGAACCAGAATCTCTTTCCTCACTGTTTTTTTTTTAAAAAAAAAAGGTTACAGTTGTTAATTCCTAGGTTCTATAAAAGCAAATATTTACATCCTTTCACAAAAACTCTGGTAGGTGACTTCAGTGTAAGATATGACATATGTTTTGCTTCTGAAATCTGTGTAGGTCTGTGATCCTTGAGCATCACTTGTGGACAGTGCAAGGTAAACTGCTGATGTTTATGTTCTGTGTTTTTTCTTTGTTTCTTTCTCCCTTCCCTCCCCTTTTCTTTTGACTTGAGGAATTTTAATCCCAAAATGAATTTCAGCACTTAAATGCTCTTAAAAACCTTACTGGCAGCCATCGCTTCCTAATCTTTTACATTTCTTGTGATTAGCAGTGCTTTCTAATCCTAATACCAGACCCAACACCAACTGTTAACTGTTCTCCTTGTTTTACTGCTAAATGTAATCCTTGCAGCAGTCTGAGACCAGCATTATATTTATCACTCTGAAATTACCAGTTGTAAAATGTTGTGGCAGTCCTTGACTTGTGTTTTATTTCCCCCCCCCCACTTTCTCTTTTCTTGTCATGGATTGATAAATGCAGCGATTAGTATAAGGTTATTTTTTGTATGATGAGTTCTAGAAAAAGATGAAAATAGGTGCTTTTTTCAGTGCTTATTTCCTTTTCTCTCTCTCTCTTCTTTTCTGCTCTGGTCCAGGAGAAGTAATTTGCTTTCTACCTGAGTTTATGATTAGTAGCGAGGTGTGTAGGTGGAATGTGCTTTCGTTGCCTGTTCTTTGCTTTCCCTCCCCGCACACCCATTAATCTGTTAGTAAGCTAATGCTCTGAGGTTACACAGGCTCCGCTGCACGCACAAAGATGCGACAGCCACCAAATCCTGGCAGTGCCCCCCAAACCTGGCCCTTCTGCCAGGAGCTCCGTGTGTGTCCGTCCGTGAAGCCGCAGCAAATTTTGTATCCACTCACTTAGCAAAGACAAGGGTAGAGGCGTTGCTTTCGTATATTTACTTTCTTCTTTTTTCCACCTGGAGAGTTGTGTGGGTGGGTACGTTCTATACGGGAATTGCTCTGCATTAGGAAAGGGGGAGAGGAAGCAATGAACAACTGCAAACTTGTTTCTTTGTTGCTGCTTGATTTTTTTTTTTTAATATTTATTTTTCCTCCTCAGGAAGGGGCCCCAAATGCCCCTGTTTGCCTCAAATTAAGGTGGATGCAAAGAATGTCAGAGAGCAGCCGGCACAGAATAAGAAATCGCACTTGTGTGTAGTCACAGGAGGTAGTAGCTGCTGTGTCTTCTGCCGCTCTGGTCTTTCCACCACCCCTTTTCCCAGCTGTGATCCCCCTCAGCAAAAAGATAAAACTAATAATAATCTAATAATAATAATAATAATAATAATCATAAGGTATTTTTTTACAGGAAGTACAAGCTTGAGAAAATCTTTCTGATTTTAAAGCAAGATTGGAAGTGTTTGTTTTTATGCATATATGTGTGTGTTTGTATATATATGTATATATGTATATTTAAAGAGCAATGGTATTCACCTTGTGAAGATGTCTACAGACATCAGTATGTGAAAGCTTGTTTGTTTTGCTTCCTCACAGTTGGATTAACAGAAGGTGGTAGCGCTCCCTCCCTTATATTCTTAGGCCAGGTCATATATAGCAAAAAGGCTCCTTTCCTGTTTAAAGTAGAAAAAAAAATGCAAAACTCTATGGAATTAAAACAGTGAAAATTTAATTATGTCCTTGCCCTTCTGGATGTATTAAATGTTTTGCTGCTTAAACACAAACACTCCAACTCCTACAAGGAAGATGAGCAGGGCAGGCTGGAGCAAGACCCTGAATTTCCTCCCTGCTCCTACAGAGCAGCTCCCCTCCTGCCCTTCATCGCTCCCTCCTCCTCCTCCGTAACTTGCTTCTCTATATTTTTCTCTCTTTGCCTGAATTCAGGGTCCTGGGCGAGCTGCTACAAGCTCATAACACCTTTTCACCAACACAGGCTGCGATTATGTAGAGCTGACTTTCCAAAGCGGGAAGAAGAGTCTGTAAAGTGGGATAAAATGGGAACACTGCCCTTTTTAGTTATTTCCCTGCCAGGCACCATTGAGGTCTGTCCTCTGGATAACTTTAAAAACTCTTGATGGGGGAAAGAATTAAAAAAAAAAAAAAAGGAAGAACCTGCAGGAGTTGATAGGAAGCTTTGGATCCTCTCCTCTTGCTGGATTGCTAAAACACAGGAATTTCCTGAGCCCAGCCCAGCATCTCTGTAATGCTTCGTGACTGCTTCCTTTCCTTGTAGCAGGCAGCTGTTTCTTGCACAGCATCATACCTGCGTACAGTAAGGAAATCACTTGAGATGATAAAGATAAAAAGGAAAACATATTTATCAGGCATTTCTCTACTTGAGCAAAGTGGGAGTATCTGTTCCTTTGAAGTCTCGTGGCTGAAAACCATGCTGAGAGTTGATTAATATAAAAGAAGTCGGATCTTCCACCACTTCTTCCTTTTAGTGCCGGCTTTGAGCTGCAACTACAGCACACGCATACTGGGTGGCAGGTGATCCCATTACCATGCTTTTCCTTTAGGATACCTGTTGAAAACGTTTTCACGGTGCGCGCTGTAAAAAAATCAATATTCCAGTGTCTGGGAAGGAAGAAGCAATATGCAGGTTGATATGGAGGGATCTGCAAACTGTTGGGCATGAGATTGCTTTATCTCTGTGATGGTTACGTTCTTGCTCATGTAGACTGCCTACAGATGTTGGTTTTATAGACATAGGGAATGACACACTTGCTCTTTGTGGCAAATTTCCAAGGGACAGGATTGATCAAGGCTGACACTGTGAATAGCTGATGCTCGCTCCCATAAAAAATTGCTCGTATGAGTAAATAGTGTTCCAGAAAGTGACACTCCTAATCCCTTCATTTCTTCTGTTCATTTTGGACTTCTATTCATTCGTGTGCCTCTGTAAATGTAATATCCTGAGTAGTTTTGAAGCTTGGGAAGTGCCAGCCTTCAGGCTACTCTGTACCTTAGAAACCTCTTCACGTCCCTCAAAATAGCATCAGTAGTGACCAGTGAAGCTGAAAGAGAAGCTACTGATTAAAAACTTAATATAAACGTGTGGGAAACACGGAAAGAATCTCAAGTTCAAAAGACACTAACGTTCAGGAATAAGAAATTTTAACACTGATATAGCCCTGAATCCTAGCCAGGTAGCAGTAATTTTCAGTCATTACAGACACCAGCAATTTTGAACTTAGAAATGCATTTCCTTACCAATTCCGTGTGCGATTTGTTGATGGCAGTTCGGGTATTTGTCTGACTGCAGGAAGGGGTTGGCTGCTGAGCAGCAGCTCATCGGGCCTGTCCGTAGTACCAGGAATAGAGCTGTGAGCCACGTTTTAGTGTTTGAAACCCTGGAACATATAGTACCGGATCACAGTCTATTTCAAGGTCCATCAGCCTTGAGGATTGAGCAAGCTGGCACTGTTTCTTTTGGAAGATGCCTGTGAAAATAATTGTAAATGATTAATTTTAATTACTCCTGGCTCCGTGCAGGTCTTTGGCTGTGTGGATGGGTTTCTGTTACGGCAGGTCTAAGACTTGTCCAGAGCGGGAAACTCTCAAACATCTGCAATATGATGGGTGCAGTCAGGAAAGAGCAGGAGGGTCTCTGCCAACATCCATGAGCACTTCATAATGTCATAGCAGCAACAGCAGCTGCCTCACTGTGGGTGCATTAATGCAGAAATCACTCAAAATTTGGGGGGAGAGCAGGGCTAGAGGTGAGGAAGGTGGTCACCTCCATTGTCTCTTTTTCACTTGTCACCTTCTTCTAAACTGGAAATGAGTTGAGAGTGTGAGCGTGTCCAAATGGTGTTTCTAATCTACAGTGGTTGTCCTTCTATTTTAGCTTTAAAATGCATTCATTCTGCTTTACACTATAATAACTGTGTGGTGCTGTTCTTAACTTCCAGCTGCCCTCCAAAACAATCATGTTGGACTTGCTCATATACCTTCAGTAAAACCTAATCCATGGGTAGCGGGCTATTATCTCTGTTTTAGAGAAATCTCTTGGATACCTAACTTCCTATAATTTGCCTAGTGTCCCAGAGGCTGTTGGAAAAAGACTAGTTTTGAGCCTCATCTTACTTACAGTAAGCTGATTTTCTACTTATTGGGCCACTTCCCTCCTCAGAGATTGAACTTGAATGTCTTCGATTCTAATTTAGAAAGATTTGTTTGTTTTAAGGAATGGAGTGTCTATACGGAAAGGTAAATACCCAAGAGATAGAAATCGTACGAGTCATGGGCTTCCAACTCTGGAATGCACAGGTGAAACCATGTGCTTGACTTTACTCCTGACTTTACCACTGGTTTGCTGTTTTGACCTTGGTCAAATCATTTGCTCTCTTCACTTTTTTTTTTTTTTTTTTTTCCTGTTAAGAACATTTATCTGCTGGACAGAAGCTCAATTTGTTTGTTTATTCTCTTTCTTTCTGTATTCTTCCATGGTACTATTACAAAAACTTTTCTGGCTGTGTAGAATCAGGCCTCAAATTGCATGAGAAAATACCTTTCAATCATAAAAATAAAATGATAAAAAAATCATCCTAGTTTAGAAACATCTGCTTATGGAAATACTTGTTCTCAACCAGTGAAATTCAGTTAGTAGCGTTCATACTATGAAGAATGTACAGATCAGCAGCATAGATTTATGTTCCTACAGAGTTTTAAGAAATATTCTTAATCCAACAGTGGCTTTCAGGCAGGTTCCTGCTTCTGATTTGAGAGTGAAGCTTCGCAGGGAGCTGAACTTCAAGCCCTGAACTGCTTTTTCAGTATAGTCCTTAAAACTGTATCATTTTATTCTACCTAGATATTTATATACTCCCTATCAAGTTGGTATGACAGTGTGGCAAGCACTATATTTCCCTAGGACATTTTATGTTGGTGTTAGGGATGGAGCTGAGACCTCCTGAGCCCCAGCCTGGTGTTTGGATCGTAAAACAATTCATCCTTCAGTAGCTAGGGAAGGTCTAAGCTGTCCCTATAGCACACTGTGGTGGTAAATTTTCTCGCTCTGACTCACGTGTGACTCACGTTCACAGAACTGAGTTGATACTGCCAAAAGTTGCAGACATGTGTCTCATAACTAGCCAGTAAAAATGGTTGGAAGAAGTCAACTTTTTTCATGGTCAGTTTAGGGGGTTTAAGTATGTTTTTTAGTTTAGAGGTAATCAGAGGAGAAGAGGCAGAAAAGTCTGCCTTTATAGCTGTCAATACAAACTAGTTTTGCCCCACTAATAATATGTGGACCCTCTTTCAGTGCAATTAGCCCAAACAACAAACCTTCACAGTACTGCTTTGGGACTGATACAACTGATGCAGTCTTTGGCGTAGACTTTTGTTGTATTATGTTTGGTTTGGAGTCTAATGAAGAGCAGGGAATTGTTGGGGCTGGGGAGTGAGAGAGATTTCTTTATAGGTTTTTTTTTTTTTAAGACCAACATCTTAAAATTGGCAATGTGAACAGGAGTAGGCCTTTAAATCAACTACCTGTTTTTAGAGTTTCTAGAAGGAAATATAGCTTGAACAAAATGTGCTTTCATTTGAACATTTTTTCTGCTATTTTTCTGCCCTTGTTTTATCTTCTTTTTCTTCTTATATATGTAAAAAGAATGAATAAAATTGCTTGTTATTACCATAATTGCTTAGGACATAACTGGTCAGCGGGAAATCTTCTATTAATTACTGACTTCTTTGCTGATCTTCTTTAAAGTTTTTCTTAGCTCACTTTTTTTTTTTTTTTTTTTTGCAGTGGTTAGTACATGTTTTATCTTTTCTCTCCACCAGTCTATCGTAGCACCCTGCGCTTATCATATATCTTATAGTTAAAATAAAGATCAAAATACACGCTTACAGCATACAAGCTAACACACAGGAGGAATCACAGAAGAGAAAAAGGTCCCAGGTAGGCTCAGAGTGTGTGATCTTCTCCTGCTTTTCTCTAGACCGTCCTGATGTGACCTATGGAATCTCCTGTGATTGCAAAAAACAGCGTTCCTTTTTCGAGTGTTCTCGTGAATGGAAGTTAAGTAAATAATAGTCTTTGGAGTGTCAAACAGGCTGAAAGGTCCTTCCATGCAGAGGGAGCGTGTTCCTGTGCTTGCACTGCTGGGAGCTGGCTGGACGGGAATGTGGGGGCCAACCATGGTAGATGGACTGAGAAGGTCTTCCCTGGCACGCTATGAGGGAAATATTTGTCCCCAGAGAATCTAAGCACTTTCGCAGCTACCAAGAACCCCTCCTGGGTTGGCAAGACATTTACAGAGGCAGTTTCCCAATAAGTTGCCAGCCTTGGCAGGAGGTGGTAGAGAAGATGTGGGAGGATCTTTCCTTGTGCATAGACTATGCTGAAGCCCCATTTGCTGGTTGATTTTTGTCCACGTGCATTTTATGTGGATGCGTGAGTCAGAAGATACTGCATAGACCAATCTTGTCTGAAGGATTTTCCGAGACAGCAAATCCTGTTTTCTCTGTAGCTATGGATTGTTAAGGGCATTGGTGGCTTGGAATATGCAGAGGACAGTGTTGCTGGCCCATGCTCAGGCAATAGCAGCATCTCCATGCAATGAGTTGCCTCAGTCACCATGGCCATGAGGCTGTAGCTCGGCTCCGAGGCGCAGTGAGCATGGCCTGTTATTCCTCATCTCTAGCCATTCCCTGACTCTTTCTGAGCAAGCTATGTGGTAGCACTTGGGATTTTTTTTTTTTCTTTTCTTTGGCTAATTTAAATTACTCACCTTTTCCCTGTTGTTGGATTTTGCAAACTACTGGGTGCATATCAATGTGAAAATTATGCAGGTTTTGTACAGTTCCCGTCCATCTCTTTATTGTGCCATTTTCTTTTAATTAATCTGCAACAGAGTCAAACTAGAACAGATAATTCGATGCTCATCAGAGCAGGGGAAGGTAGTTTGGCACACAAGGCACTTCAGCAACATGTGGAAAAGCTTGTTTGTTAATTGGATTTCAGTACGTGTGCTGCTGCCCACTCTAACCTGACAGGATCTTTTAAATCTGATTTTCTCTCTGGTACTTTACACCTTTTTTGTAAGAAATAAATATTATTAAATTATTACAGAGCCACAGAATGGCTGAGTTTGGAAGGCACCTCTGGAGACTGCCTAGTGCAACCCCCCTGCTCCAGGTCAGGAGGAGACATGGAGATGTCCCTCAGCCTCTGCTTGATCTGATACTCAGGTTGTTAAGCAGTTGGGAAAATCCAGAATTCAGAGTTCTTAGTGGGAGAGCATTACTTAAGGTTAAGAAAACAAAACAAAACACCCAAGCTGCTGGTTTATGTACACAAGTGCTCCTGCTGAGTTTAATGAAAGTGTGTGTTTATTCCTCTGACCTAGGACTCCGTTTAGTCACCGTCTTTGTACATCTATAAATGTAGAGTGTGTCTTGACTTAAATAGAACTATTTATGTTGCCTTTTTCTCTTTCTCATTGCTGATGCCTTTTCTGCTCCGAAGAGAAATTACATTTCCTACCTGTGAACTCTGCTGCTGCTGGAAGTTGGGAGGCAGAATGCTAAATGTGTTTGTTGTTGCTTGTTGAGAATGTCTACGTTGTAGTCGCAGAAATAATTGCAGTATAATGCAAATATACCCAATTGAGCTTCTTAAACCACTAGTTGTTCACATTCTAATGATACTCCAGCCGAAGTCTGATGGGGTTCATAATAAGCTAGTTTATCCTTGTGCTTCTTGAACTAATTTATGGTGCTTATGTCTACATTGCAATCAAAGGACTATTGTCCTTTACTCCTGCTTGACATGCTTGTAGATCCGTTTTTTATTACTTCCTTGAAAAAAAAAAGGCCATCTTAATACTCTGCACTTCAGAAGCCCTCCTCTCCAAGGAACTTCAGTCAGGTTGCAGGAAAGTGAGTTGAAATGGTGACCTCATCCACTCTTGGCTGCAGGCACTTGGGCATGGTTCTCATCACCCCACTGGTGCCAAGCAGAAGGTGACTGTCTTTCAGGAGAGCCTCGTCCTTTATTTCAGTTTACTCTGCGTAACCCAGAAGGACTTAGGTGTGTGTCTGAGGTCAGGGAAAGCACAGCCACTTTTTTGAGCCATAACCACAGCGATGCACGGATGTCATGTGGAGGAAATGAGAAAAAGAGGTGCTTGGTCTAGAATTATCCAGGAATTTAACTACACAGAAGTGCCAACTTACATTGTAGGTGATATTTGGACTTATGCGTGCAGCAAAAGAATGTGCTTTCAGCAGCCTCATAACAGCAGACTCGGGAAGTGGCTTCTGTATTTTCTGATTAAGCAAACTGCGACACAAAATGCCGTGAGTGGTGGCTCTCATAGCTGGTAAGCAGTTAGTGCTTCTTAAAAACGACTTCATGCACAGGATTTGATGGCCTCACAATCTGCTGTAGTATTTGTGCAAACCAGGATTTCTTCTTATGCAGCACAATGCACTCTTTACATGCCACATCACGAGGACTTGTAGCTGTTGTTTCAATTAATATTACACTTGTAAGTAAATACACAGTGCAGCATCTTTTGTCTTGTGCAAAAATAGCGGCTGCTGTGTGGTGAATTGTTTTGACGGTTGGCTTTCCATTAGCAGCGGGGAGGACGGTGAAGAGCTACCGTCTAGACCTACTTGCAGAACTATTATGGTGAGAAGAATAATCTTACAGGAGAAGTTCCTATTTCCAAGACCTATTTGTACATTCTGACTCCTCTCCATATAATAGGATTACACATTTCTTATCACAACCGCAAACTGGATGTGTGCCAGCCATAAACTGTGCACGGTGTAACAATGTGATTGCAGGCAATTTCTTCCCCTTCTCTTCTTCTTTCTCTCATTCCTTCCTATTTTTGTTAAGAAAAAAAAAACATATTAGACTGTATAGGATGAATCATAGAGCATCTCTTAAAACACTGCTGTAGCCTGGTATATAGAAGCAAAACCACTTGACCAATGGAAATTAATTACAGACAAGAAGTGTGCCATAGGAGAGCAGACTTGGGTGTTTGAAGTGTTCCCTTAACGCGTATGTTTGAAATCGGGAGCGGGGATTGGGGTTCAGTTGCTTGGAGGGAATGTTCATCTCTTCATGTGGTCAACGTGGAGTGACACCTATGGCTGAAGGACTGGGGCAGGACACGCATTGCATCGGGTCACTGTTCTGCTTAACGTGGGGTTCGATTTGCACAGTGCTGTTTGCTCTGCAGTGCCCTGGTCTGCAATGCGTTAAACAGGTAAAACATTTCTGGCCTGAGGTAGCACAAAACTAAGCATATGCAGGATGGCGGAAGTCTAAGCATCTGACTACCTTTAGATAGGTTAAAAAAGAAAAATAAAAGTCAGATGGTCTCCCCACCCTCAAAATATTGATAATAGGCATGATCAGAAGCGAGTCTTTATTGCTCCTACCACTAATGTTCATGCAGCCACCTGCAGTCACGCGTGCTCCTGAAATGTGGCAAAGTTTCAGCATGGTTTAGTGAGAAGACCCAGATTGCCCTTCTGTGTCTTCCATACTGGGTGAATTCCCGACAGCTATTCCATGATTTTTGACGTCTGGGGAAGTGCAGTGCAGCTGCCAGGGGACCTGCCACGGCTTCTTGGAAGCATCAGCCGTACTGAGCATGGTCTGGGCTGTGGAGGCATGTGGCAATGCTAATGGCATTTGAGATCTGCTCTGCATCTGCATGCTGAAAAAATAAAAATATCTTTGTGGTTTGCTAGCTTCCATTTCTGAAATAAGTTCTTACGGTGTAAGAGGTGAGACGGTCTTCTTCCTCTTGCTGTTTGGTCTGGCTTATAAATTACAGGCAGAAAAAGAGAGTATTTCTAAATAGGTCTGTTCCTCCATCCAATTACGGACGTTTTGGAATGCGAAGGCTTTGAAAATGACTGCTGCATTACGTCAGCGATGAGGCAGCGTGTTTGTCCTGGATCCCTCTTGCCTTGCGTCTCTTCCTGAAGCGAACGGGAGCTCGGGAGACACGTGTGCAGGACTGCTGCCTGCTGCAGGGCTGCTCTGCTCTCCTGCCTCGTGCTGCAATAGCCGAATCCGTCTAAAACGTCTGAATCCGGGAATGCTTTCTGCGTAGAAATGCCTTCGTAGGTGGGTCAGGGAAAGCTCCGGTCACAGCTCTGCTCACTACAGGCATAGGGCACTTCTTGGCTGGGCCTTCTCTCCATTCTTGAGCATATTAACGTTGGTTAAGGGAGGGATGGGGAATGCCTCAGAGACTCAAATACCCCCTTCCCCATCCAAGCTTTAACCACATTTTATCTTTTTGAGCTATTTGAGTCTGCATGTAGTTGAAATTCTAGTCACGCGCACATAAGGTTTCTCCAAACTTTTAATGTGCTAGGCTCCAATTATATATGCTGTTGAGTTCTGCACACTAAATATGCTTATTTCAGTAATTGATTCTAAAGGTATAGGTGTGAGATGGATAGATATATTTAGTCCGTAAATTGTATGTAGAAATTGGCAAAAGTCATCTGCATTTATTTCAGTATTCAAATGCTGTTTCATTCATTTATTTTTAAAGCATGGGAGATGAGTGTTTAAAACCCACCACCACCAGCAGAAAACAGTTAATACAAAATTATATTGTGAATTGAATGTACAAGTTAGGAAATTAAAAGTCCCTGCAACAAATGCAACTCTTTTCGTGTTATAGGTATACTGCAGCATAAATTTTTCAGCCTGTACAACAATATTGAATTCTGCATAAGCGCAAGATGGTTGGCTTAGTGTGGCTATGAGAATTACAGCCTTGTTTTTCATGACTAGTTCATTTGAATTCTCAGCCTTAATGTTCTGTGAACCTTCCACTTTCTTGCTAATCTACATTTAGAAAATAAACAAATTACAAACCTGAGGTATTTTATAACTTGAAGTTAATGTATGCCTGAAAAGGGAGGACAGAACCTAAAATTGTGTCTTTTTTAAATACATATATATATATATATACACACATATAGGTGTTTCATTGCTGCCAAATCCTTGGCTGCTGGTATTAATGTGAAGCCAGTCCTTGCCTTCATGGAAGCCAGCAATGAACCTGCTGGATCTGTTCTCCTGGAGATGGCAAAGGGAATCTTTTTGAAGCTCTCTGTGAAGAGGTTGCTCCTTGGGGGGCGGGAGTCTAGAAGAAGCTGGATGGATGGAGAAGATGAGTCTGTAGCATCCTTGGGAGGTGAATCCATGCAGGGTCCCATATGGGAGGCCAAGGTGCTTTTGGTCTGAATCTTTGCTGCAGATAGATACCCTCGTGTCTCATTTAAACCAAACATCTGCTGGAATAGCTGTCTGTGCCACTGCAGGTTTTCCCAGCTGTGGTACTCACTCCAAATAGGATGTGAACATTTCCGATGACTTCTTCCCTAGTGCCCAGAGCTTCAGTAGATCAATCCACTGTGAATATCGTTGCAGCAAAGGTAGCCCCTCTTTCTGGGCACGTGTCTGGAAGTAGTGCTTGCTTTGGTGATCGTATCAAAGCCTGCAAGCAGAACTGAGGTAGGGCAAGGCTTGGAAATGGTTCTGAACATTGCTTTTCTTTTGTGTGGTATCAAGCTGTGGGCAGCTTAGGAGCAAAGGAAGAGAAAATATTGCAAGCAGCTGCTGCAACTAATAGTTGTAGATACTGGGAAGTGGAAAAATGATCTTGCAAAGTACTTTTTAGCTGTATTTTGTATGCAATGTAACCTCGGTGCCTCTTCTAAAAATTCTTTTGGCTCTTCTGGTTAAATACTTTCATCCTGACTTAGCCAACTGCTGGAAAGCCTACGTAAAAACAAAACAAAACAAAATAATAACCAAATCTTAAGTTGTAGCAGCTGAACCTGTTTCAAATCACAAAAAACTATTGTTTACTGTAAGTGTTATCTGATTGCTGGCAGAACCTATGTTTACTACTTTTGTGTATTACAGTCTCTGTAATTTGGACAGCCAAAAATTGCATTCCTTTTTCTATTGTATGGAGAGGTATGTAAGTAGTCAGGCATCTGTAATTACACTGAGTGGGATTGGAGAGCATGCAAAGCAAAAAATAAAATTGCTTGTTTTTAATCTGAAGTACCATTGCATCAAATTCCACCCCCCCGCCTTTTTTTTTTCATTTATTGGAACAAATACTTTTCCCTTTCTTTGACTAATAGTGGAGGCCATTTAGGGATCGCCACAAAGGTACTCTTTGTGCGGGCAGACTGTTCTCAGGTACCAGATGTTTTGAAAGTCATTGGGTACCTATTGTACTGGTGATCATGAAGGGAAGCTATTGAGCACACTCTGACACGTGTCAATGAGTGTCTGGAGTGACTTTCATTTCAGTACAGTAATTGGGTCCTTTTTGTGCTCCCATTAAAAACTCAACACGCTAACTGTGTGTGGATCTTTCTTACACTTAATTTTCCTGATTTCTGTCACTGTTCCTTAGAGCCAATTCACAGAATCACAGAATGGTTAAGGTTGGAAGGGACCTCTAGAGATCATCTAGTCCAATCCCCCTGCATAAGCAGGGACACCCAGAGCACGTGGCACAGGGTAGTGTCCAGGCGGGTTCCATTCTTTTCAATATACTTTCAATATTCAATATTCTTTCAAAAATTCCAATTCCATTCTTTCCATATGTGTAAAGAAAAACAGAAAACCTCAAATTTTGTCAAAAGTTGTGAACTGCAGCTATATTCCTCCATATATTTTGGCTCTTGACTTCATGCCTTTATTGCTTATTTATATGTTATAATTCACCATTTCTCTGCAGTTAGAGTAATATTTTAGGTGCATTATATTAGTATATTTATATATATAATTTATTATATTAAAATATTATTCATATCTTCTGATTTGTCAAGTAATATCATGTTTATGCTGTCTAGGCCCAGTGGAGTGAAACCAGGAGAATTTGAGATGAAACTCAGAAATGAGACTTCCCTGGTATTGGCTGGTTAAAATCACTTTAGATCTCGGCAGTCCTCTCCGTGTTGCAATTCCTGCAATACCAGGAAGCAGGGAGCAGCTGCTCAGGGTTACTAACCAGAAGAGGTTTTCATTTGTGATTTTCATGTTTTAAAGCCATATCTGCACTGGAGATATTTCCAAGAGTCAAGATCTTCCTCTTTGTACGTTCAGGACCCATTTTTGACTCCAAATACTTCACTGCAGCATGAGCTTTGTGCCATTGTCACTGCAGCTCTTCAAAGGACGGATTTTTATGGAACTTTATCTGATTGCATACTGTTTTATGGATGTTGATGTAGAAGGAGAGTGTCTGATAAGAGTTGACTGAATGCTGCATCCGTGAAAAGTTTTTTTCTGATGTTCTACAGACTCACCCTTTCCTTGTAGTAACAAAGATAATATTCAATAAATGGAACAACTCTGCAGAATCACACAAAATGTCCTAGGATGTCCATGGACAAAAGGAGTAAGCTGAGACTCTTAACTAACAAGGAATACTAGCCTACTTATGTCTTTAGAAATTGCAACTGCTTCTCTTCCAACCCAAAATGATGGTCTAGGATAGATACATGATACAATGATATTATCCCTTCAACTGGAGGGAATTCACTTTACAGATGCTTATACAGCTTGTCATGCCACAAAAGTGAGACAGTGTTTGGCAGATAAGATTTAGAAAATGACACACTTCTCTAAAGGGAAGCCAAGAAATGTAGTCTTGCAAGGGACGATGTATATTCAGAATCTTACAGATGTGGTCCAGAAAAGCCCCCACATCCACTGTATTCCTCTCTCCACACCACACTCTACTGGGTACCTCCATGTGCTCTGTATGAATATGAAGCCTGGAAGCTGAATTCCAGTGTGCTCTAGGGGAAGACAAGCAGGATTCATGGGCATTTTGCATTGCCGGGTCTTGGGGGTCCTGTAGTGGCAGGGAGCTGAGCAGAGGTTCCCCAGGGAATACCTGGGCTGCTGTAAGCTGCTTTACTTTTTGTCTTCTGGTGAACTGAAGAGCAGGCTGCCACCTCTACTCTGCTTTAAGTATTAAGAACAGATATTCCTTCGCTTTTCAATTTATATTAGAAGCCTTGCATAATTTCTGAGGATTTAAGAAAATGTCTGTTTTCCACTTTGAAAGGCTAGATGAAAAAAGTCGTTTAAAAACTCCTCCTATGTCACGTTGCCTAAAATAGTTCTTCCACCATTTGTTTGCTCCAGGACTTCTGCATCTGTGCTTCTACTTCTGATTTGTGTAACTGAGCTGCAAGGGTGCAATTCAGCCATAGCTTTAAGTGTCTCACCATGCCAGGGTGCTTAACACTGACAGTTCCCTGTGTGAAACCTGTAGCAGCAATTCCTCACTCTGTAGACAAAGAGTAAACAACTGAAAAGCCAATAGAGTAGCAAAACACAGTGAAAGAAACTCTAATTTCGTCTGTCTGAAATCTCATCATCATTCCCTCTTCACAGATAAGGGAGAACAGATGCTCACTGTCTGTAGAAAACACAACCATCTATTTAATTGTCTTACTGTTGGGAGCTTTGGAAATGTTGGCCATTTGTGACGTATTTCAGAGGCCAAAGAAGGACTTGTTTCATAGATGGCCACGGATCAGCAACTCCCTGATGCTTTAGTGCCTTGCAGAGTCCTGCTGGTTGAGCCTAGTAAGATCTACCTGCTGGGCTATTCTGGAGCTAGTCCATGATGCACTTGTTGACTAGTCTGAAATCTAGGCATTGGTAAAAATATAAATATTCCTGGGATTCTACATGGCCTTTTAGACTGCACTGTGTATTAGACCATTTTTCTAAGCTATTTCCATTACTTATGTATTCCTCAGTCACCAAAGTTATGACGTTTTTTGAGCTGAAAAAAGAAAGTTCACCCAATGCATATGGTTGCTCTATGCATGTATACTTGGGAAAAACAAAACAAAACAAAACAAAACACTCTGCTTTTACTGCTAGGACAGCTGGAAGTTTAGAAAAGGCAGACGTGTAAAAGTCATGACGAATGGGATACCAGGTTATGTGGCACGCCTAGAATCCTTGTCCGACACATGGAGAGATTTAGGTTTCATGGAATGAGATCCAGGCAGCCGGCGTGTGGAGCGGAGGAAGTCAGCGTGCAGGATAAGCAGCTGCCTTTCACAAGCTGATAGGAAAGTCTGAATATAGCATTAAGTCTACTCATCCTGTCCTGCCCACACCTCAGCTCAAGGCTTCAGGGCCTCACCTCCATCTAAACCTTATTTTAGCTCCTCTTCCTCTTAGGTTTCTGTGCTCCCTTGATCAAAACTCTGAACTGGGGCATGATTTTGTTTTTTATTGTTAGAACAGCAACAGTTGAAGTGAAGAAGCTGACTGATAGATTGATGAATAAAGGAGGCGGCAGTGGAGTCTGGTCCAGAAAAGTTCTGTTTTGTGGTACCTGTTGGGGTTACAGATGGAGAGTGGAGAACCTCCACTCTTTCCAAGCCCAGCATTAAAGATTGACCGTGAGTCAAGGAAAACTCAGAGCAGGGCTGGGAATGCCAAGGTGACCTGGCCCATCCCCTCCGGGTGGGCAGAGGGAAGCTCTGCGTGTGCCGCAGCCACTGGCGTCCAGGCAAGGCTGGGGTGTCCCCAGATCCCCCGCGCTGCTCCCAGCCCCGTCGCCGACTGCCAGGCATCCAGAACAGCCCTTTGAGTGTTTTTCATGATCTGAGGCAGCATTTTCCCTAGGCCCGTGTGTTTTCCCTTTTGCACGGGTCTGTGCTTCCTTGCCTGAGGAGCAATCGCAGACATCTCTTTTCCTCATCCTTTCTGAGCCCTCTTCTAAGCTTCCTTCCCTTCGCAAGTCTTTGATATATTCCCTTCCCTTCCGCTCCGGAGCTGGGCGAGCACAGCGGGTGAGGAGAGTCAGCGCTGCCTCTGCTGCTAATTGGGCTCTCAGGCTCATCCGCAGAGCGCTGGCAAGGGATGCACGGAGCTAATCAGGAGCCGGGCTTTGCCGAGGCGCATCGGATGATGAAGGGTAAGCAGAGATTTGCATGTTGGCTTCTCAAGGTGCAGCTGGCCAAAATGAGCCTTTCTGTGGCCAGGCTCCCTGTGGCCCTGGTTTACCCAGGGTGTCTTGGTGACTCCATCCGGCCTTGCAGCGCCGTATGAGCTGCGACACGGCGGCTGTGTGTCCTGTTGGAGCGGGCAGCAGTGCTGGCTTAAGTGGATTCCCGGCCGTAGGTTGCCCCGATCAGCAGCAGGTGAAGTGCTGACATATGTTTCCTTCTGCTCCTCCTGCTATGAGGACTGTAATCCCTGCAAAAAGGAGGCTGGAGAGGGAGCTGGAAAGGGAAGTGGCATCTTAAATAGCGTTGTCTCACTCTTGCGGAGCTCAGCTCTTGAAGCTGCTCTTCCACGTGGCTTTGACGGCAATGTTGGCTTTGAAACCTTGCACCCAGCCCCTGTGCCACCACAGCCCTCCTGGTCCTCCCCTTGCTCCATCATTTTTGCTGCTGGAGTTGGTTATGGATCCTTTAAGCAAGCCATGGTAAAAAAGAACCCCCTCACACACACAACTTGCTGTTAACCCCTTTCAGTTCAGTAATTCACTTTATAACATGGTGCCAGGGGCTGCCAGGGCCACCAAGTGTGGAGCAGCCAGCGGCAGGCAGGGGGAAGGCAAGAACTTCCCAGGCCAGCCTTGCTCCGGAGGCATCGCGTCAGTGTCGGGTGACTCCGGCTCAAGTGTTTTCGACTAAGGTCATGCGAGAACACGTGGCAAAGTGAAGAGCTGAGCTGGGTCTCCCCTGATCCAGGTTGCCACTCTAACCCCAACTCTGGTTTCCTTCCAGCACTTGAAAATGGTGCGAATCTCCCCCGAGGTACCTTGAGAGAGCTTTTTAGGCAAAGGTTTAGCTCTACAAAAGTGCAGCTGCTTTGTAAGGGAAAGCTCTTGTTCCTTTTGCCTTTCTGATGTCTCCGGTCTGTTCTTGGCTTGCTGTCTTGATGATATCACTCCCCATGCATCGGGCGAAAGCTGCTTTCCCTGTGCTCCGGGAGCCAGGAGGAGCAGCTGCTGCACTGACACTGATCTCCCGTTCTTCCCACACTCCTGGGGCACGCGGCTGGCAGCGAGGACCGGGCGCACCCGCGGAGAACGCGCCCTAAAAAGCAACTTTGCTGTGTCATTCTTGGGTCCTGCAAGCCAAGAAGTGGCTCACGGGTGTTTATTGAGAAAGAGTCCAGAGTTTGTACGGCGTCTCCTGGGAATTGATGGTAATTGGGTATCGAGTACACCTAGGCTATTTGTCAAAACCACCTGCTCCAGAGAAGATGGAAGTCTTTGCTAGCTGGTGACTTGCCTGTGACATGGTACAGGAATGAGTTGTTAATACGTCCTACCTTCTACCACACAACATGCTCGTATTGTAAGTACGGCAATGACTGCACTGTAGTGGTTATCTTCATGCAATGCATGCAAGAGCACTTCATTTCCAGTGCCTTCCCTATAGGCAGGTACCTTCAGTCAGGTATGAACTAGGAGGAACCTCTGTCTGTTTGTGTCTTCTCTGCTTAACTCTTAAATTGTGTGTGGAGGTGCATAGGCTTGCTCATCTCCCCCTCTTTTATGATCTCTTCCAGCGATGATATCTCATTCCTGTAAAAAGTATCGTAATTGCTTCTGCACTGTCCACAACTCAATCGTGCAGGCGCCTTGGTAATTTATCCCATGCATGCATCTAGTATTCACTCCAGCGGTCTTCCATAATTGACAATTAATTTGTGAATCCTTTTCCATGCTGTTCTTTCACCTTGAGTGCTAGCTGTACTGGATCTCTGCCATCTCATATTTCTTGCAGAAAGTGACTGTGCCTTCTTGTCTACAATATCTGACTTGAAATCAGTGCAACTTGTTGAAAATACCTGAAAAAACCCACCCTGTATGCACTGGAGATTCATTTAAAAAAAAAAAAAAAAAGTGGAATAATTGTTGGAGGATGGTCTCTTTAAAACAAAGAGAAAGTAAAAAATCTTAATCTTTCTAGGGAAATTCTGAAGGGAGGTACTTGAATGACATAATTAGTCATTGCCTTTGTCACAGCCACACCATTCGTCATTCTTTCACTGCATAAAATGGGAATGATATAAACCATTTTCAGGGGTGCCTTTATGTCCATCCCATTCACATGTATGAAATTCCATTCCAGTGGTGCTTTGATTTCTAACCTTTAAAAGTTATGAGCTGTGACAGAGAAAATCATAAACTCCCATTTGTTTTGTATGCTTGTATGGGGAAATTCTGTCTCAGTCTAAGCACTGTCAAGCCTACTGTGCCTTAAACTGATTTATGAAGCCTTTTCTTTGATTTGCTAGCAGCTGGTATGTGTAAGTCCAAATTCAGTTACCACACCTGCAGTAAATCAGGAATATATAAATATTTCCTAACTTGGGAGAAAGTCCATTAGTGGTTGAATTAAACCTTTAAAAGACTCTTATTTCCTGAGTGTTATAACTCTTAGGTGTGATTTTAACATGTCCTGAAGTGTTAGGCCAACTACAAAGAGCCAGTGAGTGTGCAGGCGACAGTTGTTAATGTATTTTAAGAACAGTTTGCTCCTAATAAAAAGGGCTCTGTCATGTAAATGTTGATATATCAGCTCTAATGAGAGATTTTAAAGGAGTAAGAAGTCAGTGACTTGGTATGTTTAGTTGTTTTCTTCACGTAAGAGACCGTCTCTACTTTTGCAATACCATTTAGACTGTATTTCATCAGGAACAAGGAAGAAAAAAAGAACTTGGAGAATGACAGGAGAAATGAGCGTGTATATGTTAATAAATGTTCACCTCCTTGGTTTCTTACTCCAAGGCTATCAGGGATCATACCAGGGGCTATAGGATGATCTATAGGTCATGAGGTTTGCCCAGCCTCAAGCTGGGTTGATGCTCACGTGCAGGGCCAGATGCTGATCCAGATCACCCAGGCGCTCCGCAGCCTCTCACCGCAGCAGAGGACACCGTCCCGTTAGATCTGCCACCTCAGCTGCTCATTCAGGCATTGACTTTGATTAAAATGAGCCAGTCGGCTTAAAGAGTTGGAGCTCAGGAAGCCTTGGGCAGCCTGTGTGGTTTTGCAGTTTGGGCCATATGGATACAGTTTGGGTAACCCCTGGGGCCATGGTCAGATTAGGAGAGTTTTGTCTTCTTTATGCTCCTGTAACACCCTCTTTCTTTCTCACCCTCTCTCCTGCATTTCCCAAAATACCTTTCAGCCATCAGATTGGAGCGGTATGGAGAGCTAAACACGTTGCATCACGGCACTGAATTGCTTTGGCTCCCCTTTCCTCCCCGAAAGCTCAGGAGGGAATAGCAAGGGCAGATCAGTTGTGCTGGAGCTCTGTCCTGGTGCCATCCCCATGCCGGGTATTGCTCCGAGCTGAGCAGGTACCCTGTGTCTGGGGTAAATGAGAGGGAAACTCTGTCTCGGTTTGCTCTGGAGTTTCTCCCATTTGCATTCGTCTTAAAAAATCATTTTTCACTTTCATTTCTGGGAGGTTGGCTGTTCAGTGCCCAGGAGAGTCAGGAAAACACTTTTAATTACTTTTGGTTTGGTTCCACCTTCAACTTTTTCTTGTCTTCAAGTTTGTTTTATTCTGTTTTGCAGTGACTTTAGGAGAGTGGATGGGGAGGGGAGAGGCCACGGGACATTTTTACCATGTGTGAAACTCCTTCAAATGTAAATCCATCTTCTTCAGCTTTAGGCTCATGATTATTCCACTGCAAAGCCACAATGTTTTGTGCTTGCTCTCTTCACTTCTAGTTTTATCCTGCATCTCAAAATCATTTAAATGGAAAGAAGCATACTAAGGGTTGCAAAAGTTTCTGAAATTTGGCAAAATTTATTACTTGGCAATTCGAGGACATCAATCAAGCCAAAGACTCTAGAAGCAGTAGTAGCTTAAAGACCCTGACCGTTTTCCTTTGCTTTCGCCATCCCTGCAGCCATAGCAGAAGGCAGTTTTCGGTTGTGCTCATACTGTAGTTCGAGGGATGTACCATGAGCCAAATTATCCACTGATCTGTGCTAAAAATAATCCTACAATCCTAAACAACGGAGGGAGGAGTGATGGGTTATTCTTCTAACTGTCTTTGTTCACCGCTTTGTGAGGTGGCTCCACCAAGGGCCACAGCAAGGGCTCAGGGCCATGGACAAAGTGCTGATGGGCAAGGACGGCCCATCAAACAGGAGCAGAAGAAATGACCTCCAACCTTGCGGGTGAGTCCTGAGACATCTTGCCACAGAGGTCTTCAGATGTGTTCACCATTGCTTGTAGGGTGATTTCTGATCTCGTAGCAGTGCCTGTCGTGGTATCTCGGTGCCTGCACGCTCCTGGCTGGTACGTTAACATAAGCCCATCCTTTCTTGCACAAGCAGTCCACCCTTGAGTGGTGGTGGCTGTGGCTTGGGCACACGTCCCATCCCACCTTATCACCGCCGAGCCGAGCGCGGTGACCTTCGCAGAAGGGCAGAGCAGGAATGTACTAAACCGCAGCCATTAAATCAGCAAGAGCACATCTGTCAAAACACCCAAACGGCACAGGCAATATAGTTTCCCCTTGTGCAATGTTACTCAGAAGGCACATTGAGTACTACAGACGGCACATGGTGCCTTTCAAGCCCGTAACTAAAAGGGGATGGGTAAGGAGAAGATGAGTTTGCAGAAGAGGCTCATGAAAGCGAGATGCAGCCATGGGCAAAACAGATGCCCAGGGTTAGGAGACCACTGGACGGTCTAAACACTCTAAGGGGCAAAGTTCAATCAGCTTTCCCTCCAAAGAGCATTATCAGTATATAATACTAATCCTGTGTAACGTTACTCCAGCCTGACACAGGTACTGGGAAGGAGATTCTAGTGCCTTGGGTTGCCCGTGCCAGTTTAGCAAAGCCAGTGAGATGCTGTTAAAGCAGACAGGCCAAAATACTTCCCCAAAATCATACCCGTTGCAATTGTGTTTCTCTTCTGATTCATAGAAAGTCCTTTCGCTCTCTGCGGGTATCAATAGTCAACATGCAGTGAGGTCTGATAAAGTCAAGCCTGGCCATTTTTGGACCTATTGACCCTTTTAAGTATTTGATTTTTGCATTTCAGATAGGGTGGGGTGTTTTAGACGTGACCATTGTGCTTTGAACTTGCAAGTACTCTTCTTAGCCCTGGCTAGTTTGTGCCTTTTTGTGTTTGGTGCCAGACTCAGCTGTAGGGGATGATATATAAGCATGCAGTCAAACCACAGTAAGCCAAATTTCAGCTCTTCCAGCCTCTGCAGTGTCATTTTATTTTTAATTTTAAAGCACATGGGAGAGGAGGGAGGAACTCCTCTTAAAATATTCACAGATACTTAGACGCACAGTAGGGTGGTAGCAGAGATTTGCCTTATTGCTCCCTTTCTAAGCGAAGGAATAGAAAGATTCTGCGGGTCTCTCAAATCCTCACTCGGAAAACAGCAGATTGACGGTGGCTGCAGACATCCTGCTGTTGGGGTTGCTTGCAAGTCAGAGGCCCGCAGTTCTATTCATACACGGTCTTTTCTTCTATTTTTCTCCTTCTTCTTTTCCTCCCTTTTATATTTTATATTCTTTTATATGCCGCGTTCTTGGCCCTGCTCCCACGTGGGTTTTCCCCCGCTGTGCTACTCTGTGCAGCGGCCAAGAGGAACGACCGAAATGCTGCTCTGTGCAGCCTGGGCACGTGGTGCTTTAGGGATTAGGATTTGAGTGCATTATCCTCGGCCGCGAGCGGAACGAGCCGTGTGACGGGGCAGCCCAACGCGGGAGTCCGGGCTTGCGGCTCCAGCCCCCGTCCCTCTGGGATGAGCACTTGACACTTCTCTTTCTGCAGACAATTTATTATTATTATTATTATTTTTATTGCAAGACTTTTCTAACCTATCCTCCTTTTATGTGCATCCTCAGCCTTTCTTTCCCCTGGCTGTATTTAGCATTTTTATTTTTTATAAACATTTTTATTTTATTTTATTTTCGCTCTTCCCCGAATAGACTGGCAGTCACCTTTCTTTTGCACATTGCTGCTGCAACGTGCAATTTGCCTGAGATCCTAGGCCCTTCTCAGGTTTGTGGCCGATGCGTTTTGGGATGCGCATTCCCAGAACAGCCTTCCCGCCTGTGCAGTTTCCCGGCGAGCCTGATGGGCTTTGCCGCGTGTTTGCCGATTGCCGCTGGAGTTACCGCGGGTGTGCGGATGAGCGTGCCGGTCCCCGCAGCCCGTTTGCTAAGGTTGGGGGGATTTTTTTATACTTCAAATAAAGCAATGCTAATTAAAGCCCTCAGCTAGTGTCTCCTCTTCATTGATTTTCAAAGGATCATTACTTAACAACTTGATGTCCTTTTAAAAACTTGGTAACCTCTAATATCTTTATCAAATATGAGATAATCACTTTTTTTTTTTTCCACTGTATAGTTTTCCCGTTGGCTTAAGGCCACTTAGCTATATAAATATTAACATTTCCTATTACTGGGTTTAAATCCTATTTAAAAATGTTTCTCTTCTATATTCAGTAGGGAAAGAAATAATATCAGGTACTAGAATAAATCCTCTCTTCCGGAACAATGAAATATTTCTCCAGCACAGCTGAGGTTTGTGCTGCATGCAGATGTCAGTGAGCATCTGTCTCTCTCTAGGTCTTGCTCTGTTTGGAGGAAAGTCTTACTGCTGTTTTGTCCCTGCATCCCATTTTTTGTCCTCCTCAGCGCTATTCTTGGTTCTTCCTCACTCTCATTTTCTTGTAACTACGTCTGTTAGCACTGCTTCCCTTTCTGACTTTCTTATTTTTCGCTATGTCCTTTCTCCCTGTAGGCCTTCTGTTTTATTCTTTGGCCTTGACCTGACCTTGAAGACAGAAAGAGTTTTCTTGCCTTTGAAAATGGCCACTTCTCGGACCCGGCTGTTTTAGCATGGATTCTTCTCTGACCTTTCTTTCATAAGACATTCTCTGATCACTGTTTTGCTGAGGATTGTGCGTTCTTTTCCTGCATATTTTGTTATTTCAACTTCCCTTGCATCTTCTGTTCCATTTTTCTCCTTTTTGCTTGACATACCTTCCCCTTCACAGTCATCTCTAACCTGGTTTATGTCTTTTTTCTTTCCTTCTACTGTACTGCTGAAGCCACAAGACACAAACCTCAGATCCCTCATTAGGTTCTTGCTCTTCATATTCCTTGAATCTACTCAGTGTCCCCTAAAAACTAACTTCTCTGTGGCTGAGAGCTTCCAGTGGTCTCTGGTCACCTCTCTCAAATTCAAGATCTAACCTGCTTCACTGATGGATCCAGACAGGATTTACCCAACTCTCCACCATCGTCTCTCAGGGCTTTTTCCTTCTCTCTCCACTTCTGAATTTCACAGAATCACAGGAAGGTTGATGTTGGAAGGGACCTCTAGAGATCATCTAGTCCAACCCCCCTGCTCCAGCAGGGACACCCAGAGCACGTGGCACAGGGTGGCATCCAGGCAGGGTCTTTTGTCTCAGAAATCCATCTCATAATTTGACAGCTTTCATGTATTGCCCTCTTTGAGCCTCTGTCTTCTTTCTGTATTCTGCCTATATAAATGCTGTCTGTTGGTTTTGCAGCATCCCACACATTCGTACCTCGGTTGTTCCTTCGCTGTCTCTTAAATGCGAAATGTCAGCAGCCAGCAAGAGCCAAATTAACTTTGTCACTGGAGATTTGCCTTTGGGTGCACGCTGGGTGGCATTTCTGCCCAACTAGAGCCTTCCTCACCAAAATCCTCTGGGGGGGGAGAAAGCCAGATCTCTGAGAGATTCCTGAAGAGCCACGTGACCCGTTGCATCCCCCGTGCATGAGGGGGGGATGCTCCACACATCCCCTCTTCAACGATTTGGAGCCTGGGAGCCAACCTGCTTCACGTAGGGCTGCTCCCAAGCTGCTGTCACTGTCCCTGATCTGCTCTCGGTCCCCTCCCGCCTGCTGGACTCTGGCTATGCATGGCCTCATCTCCTCTGCTTGAGGACGTACTGAAAGAGCCGTCATAGGAGGGAAAGCAAGGCAAGTGAGAGCAAAATACCAGCTGTTCTAGGTAAGGAGGAGCCATGGTAGAGGTTGGGAGATGGTTGCTCCCTGCAATGTGCACAGAGGCATGGAGAAGATAGAGCACCAGCTCACCTGCCCTCCGATGCAGGTTCCCCTTAGGCTTTTGCTCTGTGTCGGATTTTTCCAGCCAGGCTAGAAAGCACCAGACCACAAGCATGTGCTGTGCTGGTGTGAGCATCCCGGGAGACCTTCTCCTTACTCGGGAGCTGACGGGCCAGCCGAGCTCTGGAGCGAGGCGACTGCAGATCATATCTGCAAGCTGTCGTTTGTGTTTATTCACATACATGGAGTCATCCTTTTTATTGACCTTCCTTTTTTTTTTCTTTTATTTTCCTCCCCGAAAACAAAGTCTCTGCTCTGCATCTGATACTGTCACCATGTAGCAGCACTGGTTTGATGGAGGGAAGCTGTCAGGTCCCAGGTGATGCCTTACTGCAGGATTCTATAGCCCTAGGCAGTGGTCATGCACGTGAAGGTGTTAATATACCCCCATGAAGCAAATTTATGTTTTTTCATAACTGATTCCACTTGTATGAATAACTATTTTTATTATTTTTAGCTTGATTCATGTCATATATATATACACACTTGCACATGTACAGGGAAATCATCTCTGCCTGGAAAATTGCATTGCAGAGAGCGTCTCCAGTGTTTAAATGGTTATTTTTCTTCTGCATCTTAAAAAAACGCTTTAGGCTGCCAGCCCTTGTTGGAAAACCCCATGAACATCGAGTGCAGATTAAGGTATCCCGTCTCCACTAAGTCACTGTCTTCACTTGCTTTAGCTGTGGGGGCCGCAGTTGTGGCAGCTTCTGGTCTCACCACTTGTTTTCTCACATATTGGTGCTTCGAAGTTACAGATATGTATTTTTTTTTCTTTTGGAAGAGACTGTTTTGCTGCTGTTAAGGACTTATTGCAGTGGATGATGAGCACAAGCGTGTTAAATAATGAAATACGAGATTCCCTATCAGGTAACCTCGCACTGCTAATTCTGGGGCGAGTGAGACGGTGAGGTCAGGAGCGTGGATTATAAGAAGATGCCAGGGTATATGCAGGGAGGCAGCTTCGGGCAGCCCTGGGGTTTGCTCTCGAACAAAATGTACAGACAGAAACTAACATTTTTTCGGGACTGCTATAAAATTAAGAGAAAACAAAAAGGAAAAATAGCTACAAGGTGGAAAGCTGGCTACCCGCAAGCCTCCCAATACAGCCTGGAGGGAATCAAATCCAGGCGACGTGGATGGGGTCAGAGCTGCTCTTAATGTCATTTTTTCCCTTCGTAGCTTCTGAGAGTTGGACATTTTTTAAAACTGTTTTTTATGTTTCTGTGCAGACACTACATTACATTGGCATTGATTCACTGAGTTTATTTGTCAGCAGTAAAATGAATGAAATTCTAGAGGTACAATTTCAACCAGCTGCTGCTGTTTACTGGTGAGACTACCAGTGACCCTTAACATCTATAAATACTTTACAGTGAATTAAAAGCAGTGAACTGTCCAGTAGTTTTTCTCTTATTTAGATTCTTTTTGCTCTTTGTTTTTTAATTTTTCTTTTTTTTTTTCTTAATTTTCATGGTTTCTCCTCCACAGCTTTAAATACAGCCAAACATTAAGAGGGAAATATAATTTCTAGTGCACTGTAGACCTGGCTCTTTGTTAAAGGACTCGCCAAGTTGCTGGACCATATCATGATTTTTGTGTGTGGGTCGTGCTGCCTTTTGGCAGTAGCCTTGCAAAATGAAAATTGAGATTTACAAATATCTGATCATTATTTCTAGCTCCCCCCTGTTACCAAAATAATAGTTGTTTGTCATTATCAAATAGCTACAATTGTAACTGAGGTTTGGTATGGACCAATAAGTGTGGTTTTTTTTGTTTTTGTTGTGGCTGTTTTATCACAAGACATGAGCACCAATGATCTTTGTTTCCAAGGCTAGTTCCACATTACAAACCACCATGAAGGGATTTGGCCCTCTCTATTCATGCCTGTCGCCAACTACAATTCACCCAGACGCTCTCTGATGTTGAGCATCTCATTGAGTGTCTACCTCCCATATCTACCATATCGTTGCCGCCACATCCTTCAGGATCACTCGGGGCCCAACTATTCTCATTAAAGATTTGTGCTTGGTTTAACATTCAGCTTTTTTGCCCATTCCTCGGCTACGTGGAGCTCAGGTCTCCAAGGCCTTGCTGCGAGCGGCCAGGTGGCAAATGTCACCTTCTCACTGCGGAGAACCGTGACAGCTCGTCCAGCCCCGCACTGCTAAAAAATGGTTTCTGGTGCTAGAAGTGTTGTGGGGTGGAGGGAAATCTCTGGCAAAAAGACAGTCGTGTTGCCGTTCCTGAAAAACAAAAGCACCTGTATGGAGGCGGTTGCTCTGCATGGAAGGGGATTAGAAGGGAGAGATGTCCTACCTCTTGGGTAGGACAACTGAAAGCACCAGCCTCTGTCCATCTCTCCTTGAAAACATGGATGTTTCAGGCTTTTCCAGCTCCGAGACCCCCCTGCCCAGCCATCAGAAGCAGCCACGTTGGGGCTTCAGCCAGTTTTTGTTCCTCAGCAGCGGAGCTGGTATCACCAAGCTGATTCCTGTTTTTCCAGGTGGTGATGCTTTTGTTTTTCTCTCCTTACCTTCCTCGAGGGAGATTTACCCAGCTTCAGCTTTTCTTTCCCCAAAACACACGTGCTTGGCCAGGTGGGAATCTTGTTTCTGCAGCTGGATGTTGGTGGGCGCTGAACTTGAGCTTGGCATCTGCAGGCAGCCGCATGGAGCTGTGAAACTGCTGGATTTTTAGCTTTGCTTTACAGCCACTCTTCCTAGTTGCATGTGTTAAGAAATATCAAAATGACTTCCAAAGTTCACCTTAAGTCTCACAACCGTGTCCTCAGTGCCATGAAAAGATTTTGCTTTTGAGGATGATTTTAACAGTGTTGCAGAGAGCACAACGACACGGTGGCTCCCGCTACCTTGGTGAAGACGCTTATTGCTGTTTGCGGATGTTGTTTTAAAATAGGAAATTAATTCTGAGTTATTTTGCCTAAATGGCTGAGCTTTGTCTTTTTACCTGCAATTAAAAAAAAAAATCAACATTTGTTGAAGGGAAAGAAGATAATTGCATAGTAAAATTGTTGCTATTCTCTTCTTTTAAAGACAAAGAAAAATCCAGCCGAACAGATGTGAATCTGCAGACCTGTAGTATTTAAGAATAATTGCTGTACTCAGTAAAAGCTATTTTTTTTTCTCCCTGTAATTTCAGTGTAGTTTTGCTTGCGCTTTCCCAGGGCTGCAGTGCTTTTTCATAGCCTAGGCCTTGTTTACCGGGCTCGATTAATCCTTTTTTTTGGGGGGGGGGGAGGAAGTGGCACGCTTTTATTCCCTGTGTTGTTATCGCAGCAGGAGGACGAGGAAATGTGCGATGATTGAGGAATTTGAGCGTTTATGTATGCCACACGTGAAGTTAGGGATCCCGTGGGATTTGTTTGTGTTCTTGTATACGTGTGGATGAACATCTGTGGAATGACAGCCTAACAACTTCCTTCTGACATTATAAAGGGGCTGTAATGGTGCTTATACGATCTTTGTTTTTTGGTTTTTGGTTTTTGTTTGTTAGCTTTTTTGCATTAACTCTTTCGTTTCCCTGTTGATGTCAAGCCCCATTCTGGCCGTTGCTCAACAAGAAGGCTGCACAACGTCCAGCCCTTTAATGAACTGCTCAAATTCCATTTTGCAGCTTCATTTGTTCTTCAGCTCGTCTAGTTTTCTGCCATGTGAATAAAGAGTGTGTTAGTTGTACTCTAGTTGTACTCAGACGGGCATGAATGTATCGTGTATAAGTCTCAAAGAGGGAATGTGAAGTAGGGATGTAAGCCAGCAGGTAGCAGGTCTCTGCACTAATTTCCCAATAGGAACAGCAAAGACCAAAAAAATCACAATAAACCCAACAACAAAAACCCCAGCAACCACAGCAAAGAACCTCACAAACTACGATTGAGGCCTGATACAAATCCCAGGCAAGAAACCTAATGATTAACCAACTTCCTAATGATTAGGAAGTCTAATGGACCTGGTAATTTTGACCTTAAGCCTTTAATTTATCTCTGGACTATAGCAGATCTCTTTCAACGTTAACTAATGTGGATTTATAAATTCAGAGTGATCAAAACTCCGCACCATCCTTATGCTTTTTTTAATTATTATTATTATTTTTCCAGTGGTTAATTACCCTTGGAAACCAACCAGTGGTTAACGTGCTTTTCTGAGCAATGTTGTATTGATTTCATTAGCCTGTTCTAAGGGGAAAAAAAGAAAAAGTAGCTTAAATATTAGAAATCTGCTACCATGATAGCTCTGTTTAATATTGATTAGCATAATGAATAAGCTCTTAAGATCTGTCTGATAAAAAGTTGGTAGAAACTTTGAAAAACACATAATAGCTTCCAAGTAAATAGCAGAATCCACAGAACTGTTCCTTCTTAGATTAGGCAGTTTGGCTCCTGCATTTGAGAAATATGTGTTTATACTAAAAATCCTACCGTGATTTTCTGCTTGGGGAATTGAGACTTGCTAACAAAGTTTAATATGCAAAGCCGAAAATCTACATTTAAAAGCCCCTTTTTATGCTAAGACACAAAAAAAAATCAGCAATTCTTGATCAGTGGGTGTATAATTTTAACTAAACAAAAAATAGCACAGACTGTATAAATGCTATATGCAGTAATCATTCTCCTTAACTGTACAACAGACAATCCGAGGGTCTCTTTGAGGATGGACATAGCTGTCCCTGGAAGGTCACCCATCAAGCCAATGTGACCCATGGGACGGGCGCTGCAGGCAGCTTACCTAACTAACTGAAACACTCTGGGGAATAAAGGTGGGCAATGTGCTGTTATGTACATCAAAATTTGGCCAGGATGCCCAGGGGACCTGCTGCTGCTGGGGTAGGTGGTGAGGATGGATCTCTGCGTGGCCGCTCATTTGACAGCAGTCGGTAGCCAAGCGCTTGCTAGGTCGAAGTGCCGTGGTGGGACCCTGCATGCTCCTCCTTAAAGCTTCCCCTGGGAAGCTCTTCTCTTGTCTCGTAGTACCACCAAACTCCACATTTACATATTTGCACCAATGTTTGGCAAAGTTATTTTTCAGTATTGCTTGTAAATTAGTGCTGTTTGTACTCCATCCTATTATTTGCCTCAGTTATGAAGTAAAATATTTGCTCTTAGGCAGAAAATAGAGCCTAATCCTCAGTTTAATAATGAAAACCTTGAGTTTTTGTTAGTGGAAGTGGCTACAGCTTTAGGTAACAGTGGTGGCATCACAAATGCAATAGTATCTTTTCAGTAAAATAAACCAGGTGTTCAACACTTAACCCTGAAAATATGTGCATCAAAGCATCCTATGGGGTAGACACTCATCTTTTTTTGTGATTAACACAAATGCTGACCTAGCCCAGTTAGGATTGGATTCAACCTTGAAATTTGGTGCTGGGTGCTAGTTTCACATGTATTTTTTTCCCCTTGAAATTCAGTGCTAGGTGCAAGTTTCACCTTTTTTTTTTTTTTTTTCCCCAGAATTTTGGCTTTGCCCTTCCCTGCTCAGTGCTATCCCAGAAGTTTTTATTGTGCAATTACACCAGAATATTATTTAAGGATAGTCCTGGCCTCAGCTGATTTCCTTAGCCACTAATTTTGTGTGCTTTGCTGTGCTCCAGCAATTTCCATAGGCTCTCAGATGAAATACTAAAAAGGATCGCATCAGCTCTGCCCCTCCTGGTAACATTTAGCCTGCCTATTCCATTATAGCAAAATATTGCATTTGGCGTGCCAAGCCTTAAAACCTTCTTTCTAAAAATGGTAACTGTATTTAATAACTAATTACTCTAATGATCCTACAGAAAGTGCTCAAGACCTGTTTTAGTCGTGGTGTCAATTGCAACCATCTGCACGCTGAATAAAGGCACCGCGGCCCAGCTGTAGAGTTGAAGCATGTTGGCATTTTCCTATGGGTGGCCATATGGTACTTAACGCAAGCGAATTGTTCACACTGCAAACAGCTCTGCTCCTGATGAATGGTAACGTTTTGTTCTGCAAAATAGTCCCGCAAACACGGGGAATATTTTTAAATGCTGGAAGTGTGTCTCCAAGTGACGGGCTATAAATGGGAAGGTCTTTGAAAGGAGGAGAAGGGGGGATGAGGCAGTCGCTGCTTCGCTTCAGGGCATTCCAGCACTGCCTTCCTGTCTCTTCATAGCATTATCCTTTTTGGAGCATACATAGCTCCCAATCTGTAGATTTTATTTATTTTGGTAAGGAAGAAGATAATTAGAAATGCAACTCTGAATTGCCATCAGCATGCCCAAGCTTGAAGCTGATGTGAGCTTTGCAACAGTGAAGTTGAAGCTGTTGAGAATTAATAACTCTTTGCCTTGCATGTGTCCTGCCTTGTTTTCTTGCAGGCTACCAAAGACAGCTTTGGCATTGAGCAGTAGCCGCCGTAAGGATGTGAACAGACACAAGTGATGGTTGGAAGCAGGTCTTGGCTTCCCGGCTCTTCGCCTTAGACAGGGTGGAATGAGGCTTAGATCAAATCAACTCCAGAAAATGTCTTCTAGACTTTTTTACTAGAAAACAGATTTTTTTTTTCTCCTCAACACATGCCTATCAGGGTGGCTCAATGGACTCATCGGGAGATTGATATCGCTGCACACCCAAGCCATTAGCCCCAGCTCTGAACTGGATCAACAGTAGCCTGCTGCTGTTTCATGGTTGATGAGCACCCATTTGGATAATGAGTTTGGTCTCAGTTCAATTCCTAATGTCTGTCTTAAAGAAACAACTGTTGCTAATGACCCGAATTGATCATTTTATTAATCTCCAAAATCAGCTTTTTCCATATGGCTTATTGCTTCTGTACAGGAACGGTAATCAGAAATCTTGCATAGTCTGAATTCCTGTGTGGCTGATTAGTAAATACCCTTGTTTGGAGAATTTTTCATGTTGCATGTTTCAGGTTTCGATGACTATTTTTGTTTTTTGGGGGTACAGATCTCAGTGCTCCTTGTACAAGGTGCCTTCTGCCTTTTGCCCGCTGCGGGCTCCTTGCCCCTGGCCATGCTCCTCTATATTTGCAGGCACTGGAGTAACCCAATAATTGTGTGGCTCAAAAACACCATCGTGCCTGTGTAATACATAGGGCTGTGATTTAAGAGGCATTAGGCAGCTAATTACAGCACACTATACTCTGTATCCTTCTTGATACTTGATCTGTTACCACAGTATAGTCTGATGCCATAAATCTTCCTCACTTTTAATTAATAGCAGTTCATCTGTACTGCAATAATTTCAACTAATGTTTACATTAAAATGAAAGCACAGGGCGGGAGGGAAAAATATCTCCAGGCAAGAACATAGTAAAAGGCATTTTTTAATCCAACTGAGAAGCAAATACTGAAGTGTTGGGAGCGAAGCGTTTTTGTGCATGTGTGCAGAGCTCCGACATCCGTGCGCTGTGTCTTACAGAAGAATTGCAAGAGGAACATGGCATTTTTATTTTCTAGGAGCAGTGCTGGTTTAAGAGGTAACTGCTGTTCCTGCCTTGCTGTGTACAGTCTGCCCTGCGCCCTCCTCTGCCCTCCTCTCCCTCCGAGCATCTTTATCCCTTTGGTAGCACTGGTATCAGCGAGATAGCAAAATCAATTTGAATTAAAACATAAAAACCCAAAGCAAGCAAAGGTAGACCCATGCTTTCTAAAAGCAGAGACATGAATTATCTGGAAGGTGGGGTCATGATGCTTAGAAATATTACTTACCGGGCATGTAGCACGCTCATCATATTACAGAATGCCATGATGTTTGCTCCTGAGAAGAATGGGGGAAAAAATCATAAACCAATGACTCTTACAGTCTGGGCTACTGAGCTGGGCTGCTACTGGCAGCCCACGGTGCTTGCTTGAAAGGCAACCTGAAGAAAGGGGAATGTAGCAGTTATGAAATGGAGTCAGCAATTGCATTAAAGTAAAAGATATCACAGGACTCAGCTCATGATTCCATGAGCTCCAAATACGCTCAGGATTTGGTGTATTTGTTGTTGTTGCCGTTCATTCTCCTAGATTCCTGGGACCTGGTGCTAAAAATACATTTGTGAAAGCTGAGCCTTGGTTTGTAGCCCACATGGTCATGGAGTGGAACTTAAAAATGTAACCCCCGGGGCACTATAAGTAAGGAGGGCTCTTGAAATACATATGTGAGTATGAAGTTTCTGAATCTGAATCCATAAATCTCAATTTCATTGCCTAAAGCATCTAGGGCCATATAAGATACCTGACGGTATCTTTAGTGTCTTGTCATGCTGGGTGGGTAGGGGTCTCCTGTAGGTCTTTGACATGTTTGTGAGCTTCATGAAGATGTCCCATATATCCTAGGGCATCTCAAATTGTGCTTGATGCCTGTATTTAGGTGTCTGAATTGGGCCCTCATATTGGACAGCCTCTGCTATTTGGAGAAACCAAACTCCAAAGAAATTTCCAATTCTAGTCTCCCATCAGCATTACTAGCAGCTTGAATCTTTTCCAGTGAAATGTTCTCTGTTTTGGAGGATTTCCATTGGGAGGAATGGCCAAGCCATGGCCAGTCAGCAGTGGCTACATCTGTACAGAAAGCTGAGCCATGCCAGGACCTGGGCTTAAGCCCTGTCCTACAATCATCCACGCTGCTTAAACACTGGCATGGCTCTGCTCGTGGTTTTGGCCCATGTCCTGATCACTTTTCCAGACAACACCTGTGTAGCTTGGATCAGCACAGCCCGAGGACCAGTCTCAGCAGGCCGCAAGCTGGAGTAACCCCACGTGTGTAGCAGTTTTCTGCTTCCCACCACGGCAAAGGAATGCAGAAAATGGGGTTTAGACATAGGAAGAAACTTTCTTTTTACTTTGAGGGTGACTGAGCATTTGAATAGCTTGCCCACAGAAGTTGTGGAGTCTCCAAACTTGCAGATATTCAGAAGCCATCTGGATTTGGCCTTTGGGCAAAGTGTTCTAGGTAGCCCTGTTTGAGCAGGCGGGTTGGACGAGGCAATCCCCTGAGGCCCCTTCCAGGCCCAGTGACTAAAAGGTCTCGGCCAAACGAAGAACTTGGAGTTGTAGAGCCGCTGCTGGTGGCAGAGTTTGGTTTAGTGACTGGCAGCAGCTCCAGCTTTTCCACATCCAAGTGCATGGAGTTGGGTTCCTGTCAGCGATGCCGTGATCTTTGGTGCAGTTCTTTAGTTCTTTCCCAGCGTCTGCTCTGTGCGTCAGGGTCTGTGATGGTCCTCCCAACCTCTGCAAGCTTCTCCGGAAAGGCATTCTAGGTCTCATGTTCAGGAGTGATTCCTTAACATGTAACACTCCAAAGGCTCCCTTCGTATTTAGTTAGAAGGACTATAATTGCAGGAAAAAAAAAATGCCTACACTGCGGTGCTGAAGAAGTCCTGTTCAGTATTTTGGCCTCCAAATTTAGATTTAGTCACTGAAAGTTCCTCTTCGCACCCACACTTTAAAACCCTCAATGTTTAACAAAACGGAAAAAAAAATACCAATGGAAAGTGTTTTATTTGGACTTAAATATTGTTTTCCACATACTGAAGAAATGTCTTCTCTAATTACAAGCCAGTTCCTCCATTTTCCTTTAGGAAAATCTTTACAAGTGTTGTTTTCTTTGAAAACTTCTTTTGTGTTATGGCACTTCAGTTGTATTAAATATTTTAAAATTTTATGACTCTCTATCTATTCCATGCCACAGCATGGAAGACAGAAATGGAAAGCACGTATGAGTAGAACTGAAGCAGTCTAGTTTACCTAGTTTACTTTCCAAGCAGAGTAAAACGCAGAAATAAATCACCTAATCAGTAATTATCTTAAATTCATGCTTGTTTTTAATAGCCTTTGTGTGTGTATACACATCTAGCATTGTACAACGGGAAAGAAATAGATGATTAAATTTACATGATTAAATCAGAGAGTTTATTTGAAATGCCATGGTATATTACTAAAATGGACAGCCTTCCACTAACTTCATATGAGTTTCTGGTCCTTTTTTTTATTATTTTTTAACTTCATTTCAACAACAGAAGCTTAGATACTTTCATCACTTGACAGTGCAATAAATGATTCCTGATTTTGCGATGTTCTCCTGGAAGCTGGGCGCCACCTTCACTGCAGGAAGCCTCAGAAGTGGCGCACGGTCACGTTCTTCTTGGGAGCCCGTCACTGAGAAGCGCCTCCACTGCAGCATCATCCCCGATGTGACAGAATTGAATTTAGCATGTGGCAGGTGATAGTCAGTGTTCTGAACGTTTCATAGGCTCAGTCCTTACTCTGCTTTAATCTGGCATGCTAGACATGGATGAAAGTGGAGTTGTCCCCGTGTTGCTGATGGGGGATGGCCATTCTTCATCACAAGATACTTAGATAGGTTTAGAAAGCCAGGACCTCTGTGTTGTTAGGGCAAAGCTGTGTAGGATTTGCTGCCATTACTCAGCAATGTAAAGATGAGTGTATATATATATTTGCAGCAGCATAAAACACAGCTTTTACTGAAGAAGGCAGCAATGCGTGGTTGCCTTCAAGTTTCAGTGCTGGTGATAGCCGCTGGCACTGGAGCTGACTTCTCACAGCGCCCATAGACAGCGTCACGATGACTCTTCACTGAGCTCTTTAGGCACCACGCTGTCACATCCCAAAGGACCCCACTTCCCATGTGTTTTAGAGGCTGGAGCTGCCCATGGAGGCGGCCCATGGGCTGTCAGCTCCTGGGTTGTCCCACACCAACACACTTGGGGTTCACCACTCTCCCCACTCCCCAGCTTTTCTCCTATGCCAGGTTTCACCAGTGTTAGCTGAGAAATCAGGGTAAAATTACTTGGAAGAGAAGAAATCAAAAATCACTTTCAGCAGATCAGAAATAACAGCGTCGCTTTCACAACCTGAGGACAAAATGTGTGTGATCAGCGTGGTGCAGAGGTGGAATTTTCCCCTTTCTCGTTTTTACTGCACTTACGGGAAGAACCGTGAGATACCCTGCTTTATTATGGAAAGATAAGTAGGCTTGTCGTAACTAAAGCTGCATCCAGCTTCCACAGACCAAGTCTAATCCTCTCCCAATGCCACTTCGCAGAATTTTTACTAAGAAAAATTGATTATTCTGAAAACTATTCTGCTCCCTTTGAAAATTACTGGGACTCTCCTTCTGATTTCAAAGAAAATTAATCAAATTGGTTTTTATATGCTGGTTATCAAGAGAGGCCTGGGAGAAGGATAGAAGGGGATCTGTGTTATATTTTTGCATCTCTATTTGCGTATTATTTAGCTTTCAGTCTCATGCAGGTGTCACGGCAAAATTGCCATCCCAAAGGTCCACGTGTCCTTGATAGATATGGTAATATGTGGGAATATCATAGATATAGAGTAAAACCGGGTGGTTTCACAAAAATCCTGCGAAAAGACTCAGGAGCCTATAAGAATTATTTGGGGGAAGTTATATTTTTGTTTAAAGCAGATTTTTTTAGGTCTTTTAACAGCAGAAACTGAGAGCTAACCCATACTGGAAGAGCCTGATGTAGATGCAAACTACTTCAAAGAAAGAGCTTTTTTAAAGCTTATATTTTTCATTTTTTAAGTGGTTATAAAACTAAAAGCTGATGTGAATTTATTGGCACCAGTGTAATTAAACTGGACTTCAAAAATGAGTTCAGTTGTTGTCTGGCAAGTTTGTGTGTAGACAGTCTTAATTCCAGAATAAAAAGAGTTTATATCGAGGCAGCAAAAACCTATTGTCCAAGCAAGGAAATGTAAACAGTTTTGTTTGGAAATCTCATCATCAAAATGTGTTTGTACTGAATTAATAAGGGAAAGGCTTTTTAAATTTATTTATTTTCAAACAAGTCTGTTTCTAGGCTAGTTCTAATATATTAACTGAAAAAAAAAAAAAGCTGTCTCAAAGATTTGCAGTTTCGCTCCCTCAGGTAAATTGTTAGAAATGCATAAGAAACATCCTTGGACCTCTTAGACATTTTCCCATGGTAATAATTTTCCTCTGCTTGTCACAATAAAAAAGGGGAAAAAAAAACAGAGGCAAGGGAAGTTACTAAAATTTAAAGAGAAGTTGACTTCAGTGTAAGACACAGGTCCAATTTTGATCAAATCTCAAGCTTCTGTTCAGCAAAAATATCATTAGCAGCCCATGAATGTGTCTGCTGACTCTGCAGGTTTTGCCAGCGTCTCTTCTTTCCAGACCCGGAGGATCTTTTCCCACCGCCCCCGTGCACGAAGGTTTCTGCCTCTCGTTGGTCATGTCAAGAACTTCATAACACTCGAACACGGCTGGTTTGATTTCTTTTTTTCCCCTGGAGATGGAAAGTATCCTCTGCTTGCTGTGAACCTCCTGAAACCTCTGAAAATGATATTATTTGGTCTGGCTGCCTGTATTGTAATTCATCGCAGTATTTAGCCATAACCATCCCTATGGATGGTGCTTTGAAAAAGTAGCCAAGTAATTCAAGTTAAAGCTCTGTTTTAAAATAGACCATTTACTTTAGTACACTGGGTTTGCAGGGTTATAGAATATGACTAGGAGTTTATGCTTGCAAGCTGCTTTATTTTTTCATCAAAATAATTCCTCAAATATTCATGTTCACTATAAATACTTCGCAGTTCAGTTTTTCTCCTTGCTGGTGGGAGACGTTTTGGGGCCGGCAAAAAAGCCTAAGCTGTGTGAAATGTGCTACCATGCGATTTACCATTGAGTTACACTGGATTTCTTGGCTGCATCTGAACATTGGATAGGAGATGAAAAATTATTGCCTGCTTTTTAAAATAATAAAATAATCTTATTTATTTTAATTTCATTTATTTTTTATTTTAATATTACTGCCTGATAAAATACTACTACTACTACTAATAAAAGCTATCTTAGATAAGAGCTGGAGAAGCAACATCACTCGGTGGTGAGAGCACAGACCTGCTGCACTGGCACCTTTGACGTTTCTTTCACTCTGCGACTTAGTGGTGTTGGGCAGGTCACTTGCTGATTTCTCCATCTGACCAAAGGTATAATTTACTCTGCTTTTGTGTAAAATCTCCATCTCTCGAGCAGAAACGCTTGCATTTGTACTTTTACTTGGAAGAAACGTGGAAAGGGAGTGGAGTGACCGTATTTATTTTCAAAGAATTGATAGAGAACTGCAATAGAGATAGCTGGGAGTGGAAACGTCCTGGTTTCTGTGCCTCTTCCGTGAGATGGCATCGCTTGTGGAGGAATGTTTGTATAATAAAATACTGCGAAATGACACTATTGCCAAATGAGATTGTGATGAATACAGCATTTGTAGTATTAAATCCACGGTACTTCAGAGTGTTATGACAATAATAGTTTGCATTGTTGTAGTAAGCTGCACTTCTTCTTCTTCTTTAAAAAAATAAATTTAGTTATACCGTAATGCATCATGGAAAACATATCCTCCCCTGAAATCATCTGTGCATCTCTTGGAATAAAATGGCTTTAAACATATGTAAAGGCACCTTGTAAGGCATATCCTAGGTAATTGCAAGATAAGAAAATGATGTTTTTCAGTGTGCCTTATGTAAAAGTACTGGAAACGATGTGGTCCTCTGTATATTTTGGTTTGATGTAATCATTGCCATAACTCTTCTGCTTTTAATAAACAAAATTATGTTGCTATGGAACCTCAAACACTTGCACTGGAGAGACCCAGAGACAAGGCCTGGTGGGGGGGGTTTAAACCTTGTGACTTTTTATTCCCTTGTCCCTAATTAAAGATACAGGGGTGCTCTAGTTAAAGATTTAGGGGTCCCTTCACTGTTGGGCCTCAGAGACCCGTGAAGGCTTTTATGGCCCTGCAATCCCCACTGCAGTTGGTTTAAAAACTCCCATAACAGGAGCTGAGTTAAGGCTGCATCCCAGAAGTGGCAGGAAGAAGGTGCTTTAACAGGTGCTATCCATGTTAAAAGGATGATTTTGAAGGTTATTAGCTTGCATGGCTAAGATTTATGATGTATTTTTTTTGTCTTCCTTTTCCTTACAGATAAGAGGCTTTATTATTGTTAGCAGAAATACCTATTAAAATAAAGCATTTTTCAAGGAGTTGAAAAAAATGAATATAACATTGAAGCTCTCACCTTATCTTTAATGATGTGAGTGATTTTCATAGGGCTATAACTCTTCTGGTGGGGCATGAGGAAGCAGACTCTTTATAACTTTTTTTTTTCTATGTTATATAGAGAAAATATATAGAGAAAAACAGAATAAACTTTGTATTTCATTTATTGCCACATTGCTGCTCTAATTTGTCTAATGGTGTTGAGACACTTGGTCCTATCAGTAGTTTTAAGCCAAGGATGAGTTGTTCCAGCCAGGGGTGGATTGCAGTGAGCCTGTGTCTGGGATTCCCAATCTGCTCTTCCTACTTTTTGCTGCCTTCTGGCCTCTCCAGACTGCATCAAGTGGAAATTTTGACAAGTCTGTGTGATTTTGTCTTTCTTGGCAAGTGTGCGCCCATCTATCCCAGGCAGGATGCAGCTGAATGAGGCTGAACAATAAAATTAGTTCTTTTTCCCCTTTCTTTTTCTTGTTTACCCCTATATTTTGGGGTCTTCTTCTTTTAAATTACAAAGCCATACAAGAAACTTTTCATATTGCCTTTTTTTTTCTTTTTTTTTTTTTTTTTTTGGTGTTGGTGTTGTTTTGGTTGGCTTTGCTGTTGCTAAATTTGTGTCACTCATAACTCTGTATTCTGGAAGTTTTGCACTATTACATTTTGCATTATGTTTAACTAAAAGCCAAAAATTAATTAGAGAACATGGGAAAAAGATATCACAGTTGAATATTAAGGGAATTGATGCTTATTATTTGTGGGTTTAAGAAATTTCCTTCCTCATTTAGTACCTACATTTGTTTACTTTTTTAAATTAGATCTTTTAAATTTGTGGGACTTTGAGGAATTTTTCTTGTTGTGTTTTTGTGGAGCGATTTGTGGAACCTTTTTGTGCCATCTTTGCAACCCAGGTTTTAAATGCTACCGGCTTGGACAATTGCATTAGTTTTGGTTTGAGTTGTAGTGTTCTGCAGACTCCAGGAGCATCCCCCCCGCTTCCTGTTCACAGGATTTAACCAATACGATTTTATTTGACAATATGTGTTTTGTTTAGTAGGGGATTTCATCTCGAGCCTTCAGTGTTGAGTGCGCTGCTCTCCCTCAACTGTGTGAGGTGAACAAGCTGCTGTTCTTCCGAGGAACAGGAGATTTTGCATTAGCAGGGCAGCGCAGAGGTCACCCCTCAGCAAGTTCAAATACTCGCTGAGAGAGAAGGGAATGTTATTAAAATTGTAATTTTAGGTGGTGTTCCCATCCAGATGGACCTCCGGGAGCTTGGGAAAAGGAAGCACTGAAGCCCTTGCTGGAGTTGCTTCTCAAAAGCCTTCCTGGGCTTTAGGAATTGCTAGCTTAGCTCCAGGTGTTTGGTTTGAGACTGGTTTCTGCTGGGAAGTTTGTGGTCTCAAGCAGCCGAATACCGAGACGTTTCCATTCTCGCTTCCCTCATGTTCATAAAAGAAAATGTTCCAATCTTTTGTCTCTGATATACGTCGTATCTATTATGGTATCAGGTGCCTAAGAAAAAAGTAACTGGCTAATGAGTCCTAATTGTAACAAAACATCAAATCATTGTCATATCCGCTGTTCATTAAATTAATCCACTCCATCGCAGAAGTATTTTGCAGCGAACACCATGACCCTGCCGCTTCCGTAGGAGTGACAGGCTGAGCGTTTCAGCACGGCCCTGGGAGGTGCATGGAGGTAGTTTGAAGCGCGTTGCATGACCTGAAGCAACATCAGCGGGTCTCAGGTAGCACGTTTCGAAAAATAAATTGCCCTAATTAGAGACGGGACTGATGCCGACCCTCGATCTGAACGCTCCTCTCGCTTAGACCTGCATGAAATGAAAATCAGGATCAAGGAGTGTTTGTGGCTCCATCAGCAGAGCGGCTCAAGCCAAAGCAAAATGTGCAATTTGACACAGGATGGGGAATTCTGAGATCTGGATATTGCTTTCTTTCAGCTGTTGTTCCAGCTTTACAATTCTCTTTTAATGTCAGAACTATGAACCACATTTACCCTACCACATTCCTCCTTCCTTTTCCCCCTCAGCGCTTCCCAACAGCACCGTCGTCACAAATTTCCCGTCGGGATTCGATGTGACTTTCAGCGGTGTCGCGTTTCATGCCATATGTGCCTATATGGCAAGCGATGCTATCCTGCAGCTGGGGAATGGCCTGCTCTGTTAAACACCCCTCTTGCAACAGGCGAAGTGACAGGCGCGGTGAGGGACGAACAGTCGTTGCCGCACGTTGTACCGACATCCGCAGCCGTCACCCTAATTGGCTCTGATGGGAGCTCATCTCCGCAGCAAAGCCAGCTGCCAAAAGCACCTTGTCCTGGTGCTCCGTGCTGCATCCCGGGGAAATCCAGGCAATCGGGAGGCTTCAGCCTTCCTTCCCCTCCCGAAGTCTCCAGCCAAAAGCTGCCTCCGGGAGAGCCTCGCTGCCTGGAATAGAACCCTCCTGAGGACGCAGTCCCACCGGGACCTCCTCAGCACCTGGGCTCTTCCCAGCTCTGCTCCAGCCGGGAAGCAAACTGCAGGAGGACGGCTGGGTTTGGGTGGGAGGGGGATTTCTTTTTCTTTTCTTCTTTTTCCCTCTTTTTAAACACTTTCAGGGCCAGGCAGGAGCAGCAAAATGGAAACGTGTCTCGTGGCTCTTAAGCCGCTAAGTGGGGAAATTCAGCGCTCAGACGCTGCCATGTTGCCAGCCGTGGGTGTGTGGAGGCAGCATAGAAAAGAAGAAATTAATGTATGCCGTCCTCCAAAATACCCTATGGAGAGCCAGTGCTTTGTTGTTCCTTACAAAAGGGTAATCACTGCTTTTGGCCCAACTTTTGCCCCCGAGGGCTCAGCCGTGGCGGGGAATGAATTGGACTGTGGCAGCCCAGCACCGTGAGCCCCGTAGCACATGGTAATGGTTAGTTGCTGGTTGGTTTCCTGCTGGTCACCGAAATGTTCTCTTGTAAGCCAATAAAATAAAGTGTGCGAAGCTGAAACTCCCCACAGGTGGATAGCAGCGCCAGGAGAGGAAGTTGCTGGGGGTTGTTATTGAGGTTTCTGCCAAATCACTTCTTTGGAAGGGAGCGTCTCTTTTTTCATTGTTGTTTTTTGTGGACTGTGGGATAAAACGAGACTTAGCAGCTTAACAAATTATGAATTTATCCCTCTGGGGACAAATCGGGTTGGGATCTGCGTCATGAACAGGGAAGGAGGTGGAGTGTGATCAGGTGTTTTGGGGAAGGAGCACATGGAGACAAAAAAAACCACTTGCAAGGACAGGCTGAGCTTCGTGCTTTCCAGGAAAGCGCTTCGGAGCAGCGCTGGTGGGGATTTCCGGGGCTGTGGCACACCTGCATTGTCATATTTCTCCTTTTCTATTTTTTTTAATAGGGTTTGGCTCCCCTGCAGCTAAAGGAATTTAATTTTGGCTATTTTGCTAAGTGTATTAAAATCCACAGGGAAATTGATGTTTTTTACTCCCTCTTCCCCCAGCCATATGCATATTACTGGCACACCATGAGTTGTGCAGGTTTTACTGTAACCTGTACTTTAGCTGGTCAATGTAATTTATAGCCAAGAAGCTGCGTATTATAATGACACAGCTTCCATAACGCTGGTGTGTTGCCTCCACTCCGCTGTTTTACGGCACTGCTACAAAATATTTTACCAGCGTCTGTGTAAATGCTGTAATTTCTGAAACTGAAAAAGGGGAAAAGAAAAAGAAAAGAAACATCTGAGCAGGAACATTGTGCAGTAGTGAGTGTGTCAGCGCCTAGGGAAGCTATTGGCTTGGTTGCTCAGTGATCCTGCTGGGGGGGACCTGGCGTCTCTGGTGGCTTCGTTGCTAAAAGCAGCAGTGGTGGGAACAGCCAGGTCGTCCCTTGCAGGTTTGGCAGCTCGATGTCCACCCGCAATCTCTTGGCAGAGTGGGAGCAGCCAAGTCCTCGGTGGGCACAAGTCCTTGCTGCTTTTCCTGGCTATCCCCCTTGAGCACCAGCACGTTGCAAACTCCTGAGCTGAGCTGAGCCAAAGGGATTTGCCCAAACTCACAAGAGACGTCCTGGAGGGAGCAGAAGTGTCAGTCTATCCCTTGTCTTTTGACCAAGAGGGTTAAAAAGTTTGTACCACTTAAAAGCCAATATCGTGTTCGTGTGGGCACCCAGCATCTTGGCACGCCAAAATGATGTCCCCTTTGGCTTGTGTAAAGCAGAACTTTAAGCACGTATAAATAATGTACTAGCCAAAGGGTCATGTCCTACAGACTCTTAAGGACATGAGCCTTGCAGGTGTTTGTACCTTTTTGAGGTGATTTTGCACCTGGGTTCAGCTTTTCCTACTGAAGGGCTTCTTGTAGCCGTGGTCCATCTTCTCTCCATCCTCACTTCATCAGCTGTGAAGCACGGACGATCACAGCTCTTGACCTCAGAAGCTTTTGTTCAGGTTAAACAGCTCTCTGAGGAGTTCGGATATGGTGGAGCCACAGTAGCACAAGTATAATTTATATTTAGTCTTTAAGTGGGTTGTCATTGTGCTCGTCTTAGACATTTGCAGATCCCAGGAGAAATCTTTTTACACCTGACCCGGCCGTAATCCCACACTAACACTCACACGGGTGACCTGCTCCTGGGTTATAGCCGGGTTCAGCCAGAGGGTGATGTTTCCAAAGAGAAGCTTCTATAAAACAAGGAGCCTTTGGAAGATAACAAGGTGGTTGTGTAAATAGGGAAGTTGGGCTAGATACTGTGCTCTGCTTGTATGATTGTAGACATGGGGAGAAGAGACGAGCTTTCTCCTGGGGCAGGAGCCCTCCCTCAGCTCAGTTACATGGATGTCTAGGACCAGCCTGACACGCAGCATTTGTTCCCAGAAGGGAAATGCAGTTAATGCCGCATGCAGTCTCTGTTTAGGCCGTCCGCTTGGATTATGAAAAATGGTAAAGCTAAAAAACCCACTCGTTATTTGAGTTACGGAATGGGCCCAGCTCCTGCCCGCTCTCGGCAGCAGGACGCACCTTTTGCGCGGGCCGATTAGCTCCTTGTTATCGTGATGCAAATGCCTGACTTTGGGATTCCTGTGCTTTATTTTAAAAGGCTTTTGCTGTGAGCAATTGAATATATTGTAATCTTCTTATCAAACACTAAAGCTCTTTAGCGATGCCATTTTGGAACGTACTTCAGTTTTTAAATTGAAAATTCCTCTCCGTTTGGAAGGTCTCTGCTCTCAACTTAGATGGTGGTTGAACATATATACATGTATGTGTACACATATATGTGTGTGCATGCTGTCAAGTAATAACATAGATTATAAAGCTGGTAGATGTCCCCCTGGACCAGTTTGGGGTGTTTTTTCTTTTCTGTGTGTGGTAGGGGGCGGGGAGGGTTGTTGTTTTGTTTTGTTTTGAGCTGTTTCTGGAACTCTGTTTTTCTTTAGTTCCAGAACTTCCAAACAGAAGGAATTCTCCCTGAACAAGAGTAAGGCTTTTCATTATTATTGCTGTTATTATTGTTTAAGTGAAAGGACAAGGCTGGTCTAGTTTTGAGAGCAGAAGTGAAAATCCAGAGCTCATGTTTTTGTGTCTTGCATCTGTCCGTATTTTGTGATGTGACTTGAGACAAAACCACTTAACCCATGATTCTGTTTCCCTGCCTGTAAAATGGGGCTGTGAGTAAGAAGGATACTCTGAGCATTAAATATTTAATGTTTGTAAAGGGCTCTGAAGACCAGGAGTGCTACATACATGCTTAGCATTGTATTAAAATGCAAAGAACTGGATACCCTCGTGTAGGGTTGCTAGAAACTGTGACTGTAAGGATGAAGACCAAAGCAACAGAAGAAAACACATCTGACCAAATTATGTGTATGGAGAGTTTTGAATGAAACTTGTCACTTGAGCATCCATCTCTAAAAAATTAGTAATATGTGACCTCTGAAATTAACCTTCAGAAAATGATAGGATTCAGTAAAATGAAAAACTAAGGACCATCTGCTAAAAGAATATCAGTGAAAAACAAGGAAACTTTCTAAATCAATTAATCCGTTTAGGCTGGCCATGTTCCTCAAGCATGTCATGGGGCCATCCTGGCAATGCTGGGAAATGAGAGGGCTAGACACAGGCAGGAGTTATTTCCAAATGCATGTCTAATGAAGGGGATGTTACTGTTTACTCACAAGCTCCGGAAAATCCAGTGGATTCAGGAAAATTATGGATTGATACTGCACTCCATGTGAATGAGGGCTGTTTCACCACACAGCTTATACACTTACAGCAGCCCAGAAAGTGTTTAGAAGTGGAGACACAAAAGTACATGGAGCAAAAAAAAATGACAATAAACTGAGAATAAAGTGTCTTTAAAGTGAGTAATTAAACAAAAGAAGAGCCTTTGTAATAGGAGGTTTCCCTTATGGTGTCTATCATAAATGATTCATCCTTTCTGTCCCTCTTCTGGACTATGGCAGAGGAGCAGAGTGCACAGACTACCTTGGGAGCCTGATTGTAGACTTTCAAGGATCTGTAGGATTTCAAGGAGAGATATTCCTTCTTTTTCTCAGAAGGTTCTTGCTCACTCCTGGTTTCCCAAGCTGCTGTGGAATCTAGTCCTAGAGAAAGGCATCAGGGAGGAACCGTTCTGGGAGTGAGTGGGTTATTTTGTGTCCAGAGGCTTGGACACTGAGTGGTTTCAAGATGAAGGAAGATTGATTTTGATAAAATATTGAGGAAAAAAAGGTGATGAAATCAGTTTGGAGGTCCATGGCAATAACCAGGGTTTGTTTTGAGGGAGAAACCCTTTGGGTGTGTAGATTAGGCCCCTTCAGGCCCCCCTTGTGTGATAATTTTGTGTGTAATCCATCTTGGTCGCGCGCACGGTCTCCTGTCAGACACGCGGGTTTCTGGCCACGGGGGCTGTGTTATTTGCAGCGTCGCAGCGGGATGATCACAGCAGCCTCCTGTGCATTTTACCCTTAAAAATCCATAAATTCGTAAAGCGGAGAGAAACGGTGCTGTGAGTCATCTGCGCAGCAATCAAGGTGTCACAGCAAATCAGAAGTTTTCGCTATTTCTTTGAGACCGAGATTCAAAGGAAACATTGACAATAATTAAAAGAATTGCTCCTGCTGACTCCTGTTGATGCCCAAGAATTGCTCAGATTGTGCTAATTCACAACATCTGCCTTTGACCATTGATTCTGCATCCCCAGAGATCTGGCGTTTCAGCCGGAACTGATTACATAAGCCACAACTACACCATTACTGCTGTATGGATAGATGTTCTCTTAAGAACAGTCAGATTTATATATAAGAAATAGCCTTAGAAGCTCTGTTTCTGTGCCCAAGTGCCAAGTCTTCGGAGTAAATGTATTTATTTAGTTCTGGAAATTTTTTAGCTCTCGGTGGAAGTGAACTGCTTAGTAAGCTGGGTAGCAATAATGAAGTAGCTTGTTTTAATGTGTCACTGGTAGATGTCACAACATACTTTTGGTTTTCATCCTAATGTTTATGGGGGAAGGAAGAGAAAATGGCAACGCGAGGAAAGATTAATCAATCAGGAAAATGATCCATTATTTCCTTCTCTTTTTGTCTATCCAGAAATAAAAAAAAATCCTGATGGGCTCTGGTGTAAAGTGTCTCTAAGCAGTGCATATAATGTATGTGATTACTGCACGCTCAGCAGCCAAGTGCAAACACTGCAGAGTAGAAACACAAGGTTTATCTAAAAATAAACAAAAAGGAAACAGAAATCTGCGCTTCAGATTCTGCGCGCAAGCTGTGCAAACAGTCGGATCTTAATAGTAGATGTAAAAGTGTCAACAGCGGTGGCCTTGGGTTTATTTATTTTATTTTATTTTTTTTTTTGCGTGGTTAAAAGTTGTCAGCAAATTCAGCCGTTTGAGTGATAACAACACGGAAAGGCCTAGGGCCCCCTGTCCTTGGTGCGTTACAGCACAGAGAAAACCTTGCAGTAACAACAAGTGTCTGCTGGCCCGAGGTCAGCATGGCAAGCGCCGCTCACCGGAGATGCCCCTGGAAGAATGAGCAAAATCCATGCGATCGCCATGCAGGGAGAGGTCAAAAGGGGACAGGTCTCCTCACATGTTGTGTAGGAGCTAGGAAGATCTTGGCTTGGAGGACCCGCTTTGCAGCACGTGTTTTCCCCACCCTTGCTGCTCCCCAGAAAAATTTGCTCCTATCTCCTGTGATCAGCTGCTGCTTTTACTTTTTTCCAGAAAAAAAATTCAAAAAGAAAGAAATATGTTATTTCAGGTCGTGTGTGCTTTTTGACAGGTGGGTCAGGTCAGATGTGCGTCGGGATGGGGCAGCAGCCCAGCAGTACGTGCTGCTTCCAGATATTAAGCTCTCTGACGCACTCCTGTAAGCGGCAGGCGCTGCTGCTGCTGCGCAGGGCGGATTTACACATATTTTTTGCCAGTGTTGACATCTACTGGATAAATTTGCTACTGGCAGGATGAATGGAGCGAGGCTCTTCCCCTCCTGTTGGGAAGCCGCTGCTCGGCGCGGCTCCGTACTGCAGAATCACAGACCCTCCGCATCTCCTCTTCTGTTGTTGCCCTTTTGTTTTGCTTCCAGAATTGTCCTGTGAGCAAAAATGGCATTTAGAGAGAGCAGATTGCAAGCGGGTTTTGATGAGGCATCTGCTGTCTTGCTTTCCTGAGACTTGAATGTCTCTCTCCTTGCCCAAGGCAGCAAAGTGAAATGAGTTTCTTAGTTTCACTTTGGTCACGGGTGAATATCTTGTCCCCCCCTCCCTCACCTTAGCAGTGCATTAATTCACCTCAATTTGCAGTAATTTGGCTGATGAGGAAGGGGCAGGTGGAGAGGAGCCACTGCTGCCACGTTACAGCGAATTCAAAATACGGGAGCAGCAGTTTTTTTTTTTTTTAATGTTAATACACTTTGCATTGATATTGAAGATGCTGGAGTAGACGGAGCTTCTCATTTATAGAACAGCATATCTGCGCTTTGCTAGATGTAGGGTTTTTTTTCTTTTTTCTTTTTTTTTTCTTTCCTTTTTCCCCTGCTTTTCTCCTTCCTTTTTTCAATAACTCTCCTAATGATTGACTAGTCGCGGCAGCACAAATTCTTAGCAACATCAGTCCCACTGGAAAATTACTCAGAGGCTCCATCGCTTCCTCTTACTCCTCCTTCCTCCGCTCCTTCTCCCCGTTTTAATGATTTCATTTTAAGGAAAACAACCTGAGGCACAGCAGAGAGGGGGGAAAAAGAAAAAAGAAAAAGCAACAACACGGAAACCTGTCAGACTCGCTTTTTGGCAAATCCATGGAACAGAAGCGAGGCCAGATGTTTGCTATAGTGGCGCTTGGCGGGGGTTTAAGGCTCTCGCTACATGGCTGCGTGGAGAGTTTTTGACAGCTTTGGTTGAACGGAAATGAATGACGGTTACACGGGATAAAATCAAACACTCCGGCCAGTGCTTGCAAATCTGGAAGTCTCCAAGTTACGTTCGTACCTCGGTCTGTGGTGTTCTTAAATCCGTGTTTAAGCAGGTGCTTAGCAAACGTGATTTGCTTCCTCCCCCTGAGTTTTAAAGGCTTTCAGGCACCTAACTTATCTTGAGGGTTTCTTGGAGTGGCCTCTGCCTTTGAGAAATTAACTCTTTCTATTTAATTACATTATCCCTGAAGCAGCTGATTAAAAGCTTCAGACCTCTAGCTTAGAAAAGGTCGGTGGCTGATTTACTCCGTTCAGCAAGCGGCCGTCCTCCGGCAGCTGAAAAGATAAAACGTGAGTCACTAGTGGCAATTTTAAGCAAGAAAGAGCAAGAAGGGATGGTGGAAGAAGTGATGCCGTGATAGCTTGCAAGAGGCACAGGAGCGAGGTGAAAGGAGTTAATTTTGATACTGGGAGTGGTATTAATTCACTCTTGATACTGCAAGTGGTAACAGGCACTGTCCTTGTTCTTCAAGCATCATCTTTCAAAAAACAAAATAAAATAAAATAAAATAAAATAAAATAAAATAAAATAAACCAAGAAGATGTAAATTATGCTAGTTAGTCTGTGAAGAGGTGATGAGCTGTGACTGTAACTCCACTTTGGACATGCTAACGTGGTGTGCACCAGGAAGGGAACCCACAGCATTTAGACGTGATGGCCCCAATCATCCGCTTGATGATGAGAAAAACCCAGCGCCTCCAGCCACGGAAAAGGCCACCCAGTCCTCACGTGTGTCCCCAGAGCAAGCAAACATCTCATGGGAATGCACAGAGAACATATACGGGCCGGGTACTTCGTGACTCGTGCTGATGTGTCCGTGTGGGTTTCATTGGGAGGGGTGATCAATGTCTCCTTGGAAGAGGACGGGTCAGAAAGCTGCGTGTGGTCATAGGGCAGCTGGCCTGAAAGAGAAAATTTTCTACTCTACCCTGGTGCTAGCTGAACCTTTTTAAATGTGAACTCTTCATTATACAGGTTTGCAGCAATATTATCCTGGTATTTCGCCTGGCTTTTGCTGTGAATACGCTATATTTAACCCCTTCCATGATGGAGAGCTGGCCTTGTGGCTCTCACTGTTGTACCAATCGAGCAGCCGTCCCCGAGGGCTGGAAAATTGAGGATGACAGTAAATCAAAGGGAATTTCTCCTGCCTTGTCCAAATGTAATCTGAAGATGTAGCTCCCCCGTCCCTCTTCCTCCCCAGGAAACCGTCTCCAAAAGAGCCAAGATCTTGTTAATTAAATTTTGCGAGATTTAATTTGTGACATTTGGCAACACTGACAGTAGCTTATTCTACATTTCTGCTTTATTAACTATGAAGTCTGAGGCAAGATTCTGTATGTCAGGTGCTGGCAGCCACTTCATGCATCCTGCGAGCGTGGCCTGTTTGCCCAGGAGGAACGTAGCCGTGTCCCAGTCTTGCCTCCTCTGCCGGTCCCCAACGGGAGCCGTCGTGAGGCCGTGGGTCAGACAGTGCTGGATGTCCAGGAGCCTCTCTACACATTGGTGGAAGATAAAATTACTTCGGGTAAAGGTCTGGGGAATTTCCATTTTGGTAATTATTGTGCAAAATTCCAGTCGTGTCACTCCAGAAGGACTTTGCAAAGCCCCAGGATCTGCAACAAGTGGCTGCTAAAATGGGTTTTTCGAAACAGAGAGGCTGCTTGGAGCTTTCTGGGGGGAATTCTGTGACAGTAGGGGACAGCCAGATCCAATGAGAGGAAACCCCTGGGACTGATAATTTATAATAACCCAATAATTTTGTGTGCCCCTGATTTGGCACATTGCACTGCTTAGGGTAGGAGGTGCCTTCATCTTCTGTTCCATCAGCATGAGCACGAAGGGTGCAGATGGCTCCAGACCACTGTGAATTGTTGTCACCCTGCCGCTGCTCCGGATCAGTAAATTGCAGGATTTAGTGGTGTTATCTCCCCTGCTCAGGTTGTAAAGGAATTGGCATCTGACAGCAAATGATGGAATATGGGAAATGATCATATTAATGATAAATTTCCACTTGCAGTTTCCAAGAACCTTAGTAAGAAAACATATACATGCACATATATATAGATTTTAAGTAAGACATTAAATGAATTCAATAATGCATTTTAAATTATATTTTGGAAGGCCACACTCACCAAACTTGGGGGGGAAGAAACCCAAACTGGAAAAGTAGGGATGCACTCGCAATGTGGCTGGCTTTGCTCATTTGGATAGTCAAGTTTCTCTGTGTTTTCGCTTATCTAAAGGGAAAATTTCCGTAGTTAAAAGTATTTGCACTTTTCTACAATGTTTGCAATCAGAATATCTATTTTATGGTTCTTACATAGTGAACTCTATCCTGAGAAGACTGTTGTGTTGCTGCTTCGGTTCTCCTTTTAATATGTCCCAAAGCATTGCCTCCTCCTGCATATATTTGGAAAATTAAATCCTATATAATCTCTTAAATCTTGTGCTCTGTTATCACTTACAGGGTTGGGATTTGGGCATTTCCCCCCACACACACTTTTTTTTTTTTTTTTTATTCAGAGATCTGATTTTAGCAAAGCAGCTCAAGTCCCTCTGCCTTGTCTTGGATTTTACAAGAGCTTTACAACTGTTTACAAGACTAAATCAGGGGTTTACAAAAGTAGACCTTGTTGGATAATCAAGTTGTTTCCTTGCCCCTCAAATATTTCTTGGTCTTATCTTTCTACACAGCTGCTTGTGAGTTCGGCTTTACGGAATCTCTTGATTGGATTCCTACTGCCTTCATCTAACAAAGAAGCCTTTCAATGAAGTTACCCAAATGGAAAAAAAAAGGAACTTCAGTCAAAATTGTGAAAATGGATTAGTCAGATCCATGTAGGCTTATAACAACGATGCTACATGTTTCTAAGAAAGACTTCATAGGCTATAAAGAACATTGAGCTCGAATAAAACATTCATGTTAGTCACATTTCTAAAGCAAGAACTGGCTCCTAGAGGTGCCAGGTCTACCCACACGCTATATTATTGTAACATTTTTAGGTCGCATTTACATGTGTGTAATTTATGTCAATCTGCAACCTTACCATGAAATTTTGTCCAGAATTCATTGCAGCATTGATATTTTTTCATGTCTTATACGTGAATGGGTGTCTCCGGCCGTGTGCCTCAGGAAGAGGCTCCTGTGTTGGCATGCTCTGATAAAACTGCATCCCCGAACATTCCCCCTGCAGCATATATCTGAAATCATTCAAGCTTAGGCACTTAGACCTCTTCTTCTTTATCAGTTACAGTTCTTCATGCTAGATCTGATTACGGCAAATCTCTCCCTTCTTACTCATCCCTGTGTTTTTTTTGTGTGGATCTCATAAAATACTTATGCTTTGCATGCACTTAACTGATTGTGAAGCTTTCTAATAAGCTGTTTTATCTGGGCTTCTGTTCATCCAGTCTGGAAATGCATAAGGCTATTTAGCTGCTTATTTTAATGTTTCAGGCTCTTTCTCGCTTATTTTCTTCCATTTCCCTAATGACTGTGTATCTACTTCCGTAGCTATGTCTCTCAGCCTCTCTTACCGATCATATTTCTCTAATGTTATTATTTAAAAAGGTAAATTTAGAAACAAATGCTTACCCAGGAAAAATTTAAATTAAAAGCTTGACCTTTATTTTTGAAGTCACTTAATGAAGTTGACTATAGTCTAAGAAATCTGATTCTCTAGCTCTCAGACTGGCTGAAAGCCTGTTTTTCCTTGTATTTATATCTGCGAGGACAGACATTTTAAGGAGACCTTGACTAGATAAGCGTGGAGAGCCAGGGAAGAGCTGCTCCAAGGCTCAAGACGGGCTCTCATTTAGGGGAACGTAAATAGGAATATTTTTTTCTGCGAAACAGTGAGTGCTTTGGGCTTGGGGGAGGAAGGGCTGCGTTAAATGTATTGGGCATAAAATGAAATGGTAATCACTTAAGCTTAATAATTTGGCAGCCGTGATCTGTTTGAACCCGGTAAGAGGCTCGTAGTTAGCACACTGCTATCTCAAATGCCTCTAGACCTCTTCTCGTGTCGGTGTGTATGTGTGGAAACAGGGAGCAAATGGCTGTGCAGAAGAGAGGTGGTACAAAATGAGTACCATGGGAAGGCGAGGACGGGAGGAAAATTTCAATATTGTCAAAGTGCTTTAGGGAAATTTGGAGAATTAGTCACACCTATATATAGGTGTCCCTTAGTGTAGTCCCCAAGATGCTTACATTCTGCAGAAGCTGTTTGCTGATTTCATCATTGAAAAGTTATTTATATGAGAATTTCTAAAGCTCCGGGTTGTAGAAAAAGTTATTTTCACTAGCAAGAGAACTCCCACATTTCAGTTTTCGTCAAGAGTAACGGTTATGGTCTTTCTCACCTTCTGCATTGCATGTTATATTCTTGGAGGGCCAGGAAAGACAACCCCTCAGAAGGGCTCTCAGAATTGCATCATTCCCCTGTTAGTCTCTCCCAAGCCCATCCTGCTGTGAAAGTAAATTATGGAGGAAAGGGTCACATTTTGGTATAATCATCATACCGGGCTCCTGAGAGCCTTGTGTGACCTTTCTCTGAAACCCTGAGGGCTCTCTCAGCTTGGTGCGATCTTTCCAAACCATACTCAGTGATGCATTTTTTCAGGGACTGAGAGAGGCATTTGGTTGCTTTGCCATATCCCTAAACCTCATTTCAGATTTTTCATTGGATTTTATTTTCCTCTGGTTGCTCAGTGACAGTTCTTTAGTGTATAGCTTTTCCACAGCTCTCCCATAATACCAATTTGATCATTTTGCTTTGAGTTTATCAGCTCATCCAGTAACAGCTGTGGGTTTCTCTCTTCTCTCCTCCTCTGGTAAGTGGTGTCCCTCCCCAAGAGAATTTTTGTTCTTTTTGGTTGCACACTAAAATCCTTTGATTCTATGTGACATTTCCTTTCCAGTCAAGATTAAAGACGCCCAGCTATTCGAGTGATTACATCTTGAGTAGAGAGTGGGGAAAGCCTGTCTCATTGACTTTACCACCTTCGCTAGATAGTATGTCAGCTGAATTAGCTGCACGGAGATTTTCAGCAGTAACCACATGTAGCATCCCCTCCCATGGACTGTTGTACTGAGATGCGCAAAGCAGATGTTCTTTTTATTGCTGGCTCTGTCTACATTGCGATTTTATGGCTCTGAGGTAGCACAGACATATCTGAGATAGCTTGAAGCTGATCTGATGGGGAACTAACTTCCAGATATGGTAGTGTGCAGCTTAGTGCTAGCTGAAAAATCGGCCCCAAAACTGAGGTCAGTGGATTTATGATCAGCCAAGGCCTGACCCGAGGCAGTGACTGCAGTGTTGGTTCTCCAAAACTGAAAAACAAGGTAACAAACTTCTCTTCCACAGCGGTGTTTGGGGACCTCGAGCTATTTGAAGGACCTAGAAGAGAAAAACATGCATACACAGTTGGAGTGTTGAGATAAGCATGCTTTATAAAGGGGAAACTAGAGGAGAGATTTGTAGATTATTGGTCTTTCTCCTTTCTCCCTTTCTCCCTAGCCAGAGGGCTTGCTCTTAAGAAAAATAAAATAAATCTTCTAAACAAACCCATGCTTGGAAAATTGTAGCCTAAAATTGGTTGTTTTGGAACCACTCAAAACTGCATTGGGATGAAAATGCTTGTACATCCTTGCTGCAGGATTTCTGTCCTCCCTGTTCTTGCTGCACATGTTTTTATGGACCTCCTTAGGATGGTTTCTTGGGATGTGCTGTGCTGTCCTGTGTCAAATCCTGTGTGGAAGAAAACGATGCTTGTGCTTGGCTCAGGAAAGTTTGTTGGATAAGCTTGTCTTGTGAGTACCAAGTACATTTTCGGCATTGTTATTATTATTCTGATCCCTGACAAAAATAGCCTAGACAAAGCATAAACTCTGGATCCAAAAATATATTTTAAAAATTAGCCAGCCTGCTCACAAACTGTTTCTTACCTCAGCCAGCAGCTATTTATGAGAACATTTTATATTGTTTCTAATTTTAAACAATTAATAACAAGCACTAGCAATTGAATACTCATTTATTAGCTAGTTATACCCCCAGGTTTTTCTGCACATCTTGTTGCTGTCAAAAATCTCTGTACCCAGCCAGAAATGACACGTTAAAGCGAGGAGCATATACTTAATGGCGCACACAGAGAAAATAGGATTTTAAGCTGTCGCTTTTCTTTTTTTTTTTTTTATTGGGAACATCATAAAATATGCTAGCTGGACAAAGAAGTGGATTTTCCACTGCTCTCTGCTGAACTAAATGTAAATGTTTAAATATTATCTCACTATCTTGAGATCCCGGGTTTATTCTCAGATAGTGGCCACTAGAAGGAAAACATTTTACTTTTTTTTTTTTTTTCACACTCTACTAAATCAAAAGTGTCTGTTATCAGTGAGGCATCTGGACACCTCTGTGCCCCAGGGTCTTGCTGTGGTCCGTGTGTATCTGTGGCTTTGCCATGAGATCCTCCAGGAAGTGCAGATACAGGATTCTGAACATAAGCATCAGAAGAATACAAAAAAAAATAAAAGAAAGAAAAAATCTTAAGTGAGCAACAATGACCGCTGTTCCTTGTAGTCATCAAATCAAATCTTGTATCAGGTTCCCAAGGACAAAAACAAGACAAACCAAAGGTTCTTTTGCATTGAGAGGAATGTTAGTTTGCTAGTTTGTTGTTGGCATCTTCTTGAGCCCCAGCACGAGATCCGGCCTGCGAAGCAGAGCAAGGCCCTTTGCAAGTGCAGGTCTGGGGGAGAGCTTTATTTTGGTTGAAGATTGTGGGAACCACATGAGCCTTTAATAGGACAGATTTGGTCATAACAGGGGGGTTATTTGCCTTTTAGAAATACTGACATTGTTGGTAGGACCATTATTTTATACCACTGCTAAGTAATACCTCTCTGAAGTAGCTTGTTATCTTTAAGTTTCTGGGTGAGCTTAGTGCCAGCTCCCCTCCTCAGCCATTATAAACAGACACTTTTATTATCCAGTTTTGTGTTAAAGAATCTGTGAAGCAAAACTGCTTCAACTGACCTGATGTTATTATTACAAATAATTTATTAGGTTGTGTGATGCAAATAAAATAATTGAGATGCTGCAGTGACCTAGATATTCATTATTTATTCATGTGAATAAATATATTTAGTGTTTTTTTTTCCAGTCCTGTTCTTCAATTCTAAATGCTGCAAACTCCTCAGAACTAGGAAAACTGCATTATTCCAACTGCTTTGCAGGTTAGGAAACTGCCAGAAGGAACTGCATAGTGGCTTCAGGTGATGCGACATCACCGAAATGAGGGGTAGAAGTTGAGAGTCTCAACTCACAGGGGTTCAGACGTCTTGATCGTGGCCGATAAAAGACAATAGCGAGACTGGCAGGAGGCGATAAGGACAGGGCGATCACACAAGATGATTTGGTCATTTGATCGTCTTGGGTGCATTAAGTACTTTAAATCTAGCCAAAAGCAGAGGAGAAGGCGGGTTTTGTTAGCTTGTCCGGGCAACCAGTGACTCCAGGAGTGGCCCCAGATGCTTTGGAGCGAAGTCTTCCAGGAGGGGTTTCCAAAGAGGTGGTCTAGCAGGAAGGAGCATGGGGGGAAGGTGAAGTGGCATTTGACTTTGAAAAATAGAAAAGGAATGAATAGATTTAGCAGGTAGATTTAGCTCTGTCTGAGCTTTAGGATTAATATTTGCTGACATATCAGGAGCTGCAGAAATGATCTAAGGGCTATTGAGAGACCTGCCAGAGTACGCTGCTGAGAATATTTTCCTGCTCTCAGAGGGCTTGACAGATGATTGTTTCTGGCTTGATTTTTCTTTATTTGGGTGCTATTGCTTGCTACTCAGCAGCAATATTTGGGCAAATGATGTTGGGCAGCCTCAGGGTAGGCCCTGAGTGATGGTCTCTCCACCACATGCTTGTGGTTGTCCACAGGTGCTTGTGTGAGTTCTTGAGGAAATCTTGAGGAATTTTTGAGGAAGATTTACTTCCACTCTGCTCTCTTCCCCCAGAAGTTTAGCTCAGTGAAGGGGAAGGAAACTCCAGTGCCTCTTAGTGCAGGCTGGGCTTGTCAGGGACTTGCCATGATGGGAATGGGGCAAGAGCGTCGCAGCGGGGCCTCCCTGCTGACGTTTGCAACATGGTCTCTTTGCTTTCCGTCTTGCAGGCGAGCTCTCGACTGCCCTTCGAGAAGCAGCCGCCCTCCAGTGAGATGTCCCGGCACCACAGTCGCTTCGAAAGAGACTATCGCGCCGGCTGGGACCGCCGGGAATGGAGCGCCAACGGCAACCACGTGGGCAGCGGGAGCTGCAGCGGCGGCGCCGGCGGCACCGGCAGCGCCCGGCCCGGCCTGCTGCCCCTGCCCATCGTGCCCTCCCGGCTGCCCACACCGGCCACGGCGCCGGGCACCACCGGCAGCAGCGAGGCCATCACCAGCCTGGTGGCCAACTCTTCCGCGGCAGCCACTACCAAAGTAAGGATTTATCTTTTATTTTATTTGCGGTGACACCAGGCGCAGGGAAGGCAGTGGCACCCGTCCCCTCGTGAAAGCCATGTTTGCCATGTACGAAAAGCAAGTGTCCGCAAATATTTTGTCTTTTGCTCTTTCCGGTGTTATGTGCGTGTCCAAGCAGATGGTTCTTCCTCCGTGACAGAGGTTTCCCATGTCTGTGTCCCTGAGTGGCTGAGCAGAGTGGAGGCTTCTCTCCCATCAGCCCTGCCCATGTCCAGGCTGTCTGTGCCAGCCTGAGGAACCCAGTGTCCTTCTGCTTGGCCATCTTGGGGATGGTCTTCTCATCTGTTGAACAAGTTCACAACAGGTTCACCTCAGGTGACTGCAGTCTTCACCCGGAGGGCTGGAGTCTTCTCCCCAAAGGGTGTCTTTTTTAAGTCCGCAAAGTACAAATTGTTATTGCAGCAGAAATTTGAAGGAAGTTAGGATAGGGGGGTTCTGCATACAAATGCAGGTAGGATATCCGGGGAACTCCAACCTCTGGCAAACTGTGAAGGTGGCCATAGCATTATCAGCTTGAGCCAGAAGCACTGCTGGGTTTCCTTTTGAGATGCTTAATGTTTTCTTTCAACTTAGTTTCATTTTAATAACTGCAAGCACCCGATACAGCAGGCACAAACAGGGGGAAAGGAGACAGTGAAGTTATTTAAAGTCAAGAGCAAGCTGGATTCTTACTGCAGTGCCATTATTATATTGATTCTTTTTTCACACTGTAGCAAAACAAGGTCAGTGCTGCAGAAAGAAGCATTAGGCTGCAGTTTGCAGTGTAACTGATATAAAAAATTTGCCATGGTGCTTTCAAATTATTTTCATTTAAATGAAGCCAGTCAGATCCTGATCAAAACATATTTAGGGTTCTCCAGATGTTAGGCCCAGAGAGATACATTTCAATCATGCCTTGTCAGGAGAAGATTGGCACAAATTTGGAGCCAACACAGTTGTTTCATTTGTCATGACCTTCGTTCCTGGGTCTACACCTTAGGGACCAACTGTTGTCTGCAGTTGATCAGCCCTTCTCCCAGATGTTCAAAAGCCTGTGGAGGCAGAGCAGTGCCATTAAGCCATGTGTTTACTAGGGAAAGGAGGCAGGAACAGCGAGTTAAATGCCTTTTGATCATATGTTCAGTGTGAATTGTTTTCTAAATTACCTTATTAGGCAATTTTCTGATGGCTTTCATTAGTAACAATGTTTTGGCATGAATAGATCAAAAGCAATAAATAGGCAAGAGTAGGGGTGGCATGAGACAGTTTTTACTCAGAGAGCTGTTAATCAGCTCTGTAATCTCCCATAAAGTTCATGTGCAAAAATCCTTACAGTCTTTGCCCCTGCCTTTTCTGCTGTGGTTCAGCTAAACAGCTCTAAATATTCCAAATTCCATGTGCTGGAGAAGAAAAAAAACTTTGAAAGAGAAGTGAGGTAGGATGAACAGAGATGTAAAGGTATGGTGGCAAACTTCAACTAATGATGTGGAACGGTGTCAGAGAAAAACATCAGGTGCTCATACAAACTCCTGTTCACCCTGCCTGGCTCTGTGTCTCTGCCTAGCACACAGTGGATTTACACTTGTGGTTTTAATTCAGATGGTTAGCAATTTCCCTAGCTGGTGACTTTCGCTTGTAGAATTGAGATAATGATTAACTATAAAAAATTAAACCTATATAATGGGAAATCTCGAGTCAGAAGGATATGCAATTACAGGAATATGCTAAGTTGCCTTGAGCTGCGGAGAGGTCACAGTCTACCTTCTAGTGCCTTTTGTGAGCATGTTTATGGAGTAGCAGCTTGTGGGAGGCGAGTATCATCTTAAGCTGAATTTGTTGGCACTGTGTTGTGGTTGGGAACAGGATTTGATTCATTAGTTCCTTTTCTAAAACCTGAACCTTCCTCAACATTAGAACACTTGTCATTGATCTAGGTGACAAGGGGGTACCCCAAACAGGTAGCGACATTGTGCACAAATAAATTAAATTCTGGTGTTTTGGAGAAAGACATTTAGAACCCCTTTCTCCTTGTTTGATAGTCCTAAGTTAAGAGTGGTTCTGAAAGCTGAGGATAGAAAGGACCCACATCATTAGATCATGTCACCTAAGTTCTTGTCTGTTCAGTTGTTTTAGCTTCACCCAGCAATCAGTTTTAACTTTAGCGTATCTTCTTAAACAGATTTGAAGATGTCCAAACATGGAGGCCAGCCAGCCATTTCCCGTGATTGTATGTTCCCACTGATTAATTATCCTCCCAGTTAGAAATGTCTTTTCCTTTTTTGTTGTTGTTGTTTGGAAATTCTTTAGTCTGGCTTTACACTTCTGCTCCTTGGTTCCTGTGGTTCCCTGCTGCATACCAGTTTTGGTGGCTTCCCAATAATTGTGTATCGTTTGCAGGTCTTCATTTCTTCATCTTCCTTTTTAAAAGATGCAGTTGTTCAGCATCAGCCCCACCATTTGCATATGCAGAGATACAACTGCTTCCTTCTTCCATTCCTATTCAGCTAATAATTGCTTCAAAGCTTCTGCCAGAGTGCTAGAAGTACACATGGCATTTCTCACTTGGATCCTTATGTTGCTTCCAGGTTAATTGCTTTCCTGGATAGTTACCTGTCTGTTAGGGATGTCCTTTTTTTCCTTTTCCTAAATGTGTTACTTTGCTGTTCATTGTGCAAAAGCTCATCATTTTGCACAAAAGCCCGATTCTCCTTACTCACTGCTCATTTTAATGTTTATTTTATCCACAAATGTTGCAGTGTTTTTCATGGTTGCTTCAAAATCTCAGTTGAAAAGTTGTATAACATTTGCTTCCTATCAATTCTTGTCACATGTGTTGAATGGCTTCCCGTTAGCAGCTATTTTTAGAAGAAAATTGTCAGTTGACTAGTTCTTAATCCTTTGACACCACCATTGCAAAGTGCAAAGTTCTTAATCCAAAACGTTGTGCAGTGCTAAGTCTATGGTTTTTAAAAATACCTGCCATCTTCCACCATTACATATTATCAAACCAAGTTACAATTTTGTGAAAGACTGAAATGAATTTTTCTAGCAGTATTGACTCTCACTGATCATATTCCTGTCCTTCAGCTTTTGAGTAATTGAATGCTAACATAACAAATGCATTAAGGGGGAAAAAAATCTTAATGGGACTGTGAAACCCTCTGTTTTGGTGATGGAACTGGTCAAGGAATTTAGAGATAAAAGGATTTTAGGACCACTGGACTATCTACTTTGGCTGGACCGTTTGGTCTTTTCCAAACAAGATTATACAAGACTGTATATCCCAAGTTGTAATACTTGTATGAAGAGAAAAAGCATGGGAAGGGAAAGAGAAAGGGATGATCTAATGAACTGTTAAAGAAAGAGAGGTGAAACACTCATCAGAGGGAAGTTTAACATATATAATACCACCTGTGAGGGGCCTGGGTTCGCTCTGTGCTTTTATGTTTTGGGAGGAGGTTTTTACACCTTTCTGTGGAGGACTTTAGGAGGAATTTATGACTAATTATTAATGTGAAGGAGAACTCGAGAACTAATTATACTTTGCAGATCTTTGAAATTTATTCTCAAAGCATCTCTGTAACCTTCTTACTGCAGATGCTTTTGTACAAATCACACTTACTAGATCTGGCACATTTAAGTACTTAAAGATGCTTAGTCTGGATTATTTAAACAGGCAAACAAATAAAAAAGCCATATTTTCCATAGCTGTATTTTTGCTAACCAAAATAACTATGATATTTCATGCTGCTGTAAATCCATCTCACCTGAGGCAATCAGAACACATCAGGAATATTATTTAAATCTCAACAACCAATAAAAAATAGTTTCATGTGCTCCCAGGATGCCAACAGGGAAACCCAAGCGGCCGCAGGGTCGAGATTATTGGGTTTTCTGCCCGGCCCGTGCAGCTGTGAGCAGAGACCCCCAGATTTTTCACTCAAATTGGCTCCAAATTTCAGGGCCACAGAGCAAATTCCCACAGCTGGCTCAGTTTGAAGGAAAGGGTTGGAGACCTTCCCTGCAGACGCTTCCTGAAGCACCAGGATGCCCATGGTGGTCAACAGGAGAGATGAAGAGGACAATTCCTGCCATTGAGCTCCACGTGACTCCCGAATTTGTTTCTTCTTGGAATGCAACCACATATGATGACTGAGTCCAGCTTCGTCTTTGTGTGTATGTGGTAGATTCTTACTTTTTTTTTTCCTGCAATGAGATTATCTGTTGGTAAAAGGAAGCTGTCAAAGAAATCCATATAAGACTGCAGCGCCACTTAAGCTATTGGCAACAAAACACTCTCAAATTCATTTAAGGATGCGGCACAACATTCCAGCTATGTTTGCTGTTCACTGCAGCAGCACCTTCATTCTTTGTTGCTTTTCCGAATTACTTTGCGAGTTACTTGTACAATTTTCTCCATCAAAGCTCCTGTATCACAGCTTCAATTTAGAAGTGTTGTCATGGGCTGTAATTTGAAATTTTATTACCAAGAGATTTTTTGGTTATAGAACATTTACTTTTATCATCTCTATATTATTTTTAAATGCCTGAAAAGATTGATACATCAACAGAATCTGTGCAAAACCAGGCAAGATCTAATTTTTTTTTTTACCCTTAATTTTAAAAGCCCTTTGCTTGGAACACAAATTGATTCTTAAGCCCCCACACACTTAATGATTTGTTATTCTCAAGGTTAAACCTATGACAAATCTTATAAAAAAGCCAGCCTTCGGTTTTGATAGGATTTTCTCCAGCCGAGCTCAGGGATAACTATATAGTCTCCAGTCTTTAAATAGCATAACTGAGATGTGATCCTGGCCTCCTGCTATACTTATTGCCCTGCCTATAACGTTTCAGATTGGAGTGCTCGTGCTGCCAAAGCACTGATCCCACTGTGGTCAGCCACAGTGAAGATGTGGGAGAGGAGATGAAGATTGGGAAACTTCTGTTTGCCTTTCTGGAAAGCCAAGCAAGGAAAAAGCAGCCCTCACTGTCATTGCCTCCATGCATCACTCCAGGTCCCATTAAAAAAAAAAAGAAAGTGTTGGGATGGAAGAAATTTTTATTTTAAAGCAAGAAATGGTATGCGTAGGCGTGCAAAGAGATAAACTGGACTGCATGGAAGTAAAATTCTGCGTGTTTTCTGTCCTTCAAGGCTCAAAACAATTCAGCTGCCCCCACAGCTGCCTGCTGCCAGTTTGCAGCACGTGGCAGCACTGGGGTTGCCTGCTCCCTTCCTCTCCCTTCTGCGGAGAGGATTTGCTAAGCTGCTGCACGGCTTCCACAAATATTTAAAATATTGATTAAGCAGAGGAAAAATAAACACAAATTGTTTCTCCAAGTTACGCCTTATGTTGTACATGATTAATTACATGCAACAATTTGCGCTGCGACGGTAACTGAAATTTATGTACTCTTTTTATTATAAAACATAAGAGGCTTGCATAAAGAGAGAGATTATAAATATTGGAATACACGGTTGCTAGAAAACACTCAGAACATGCAGGGATGAAGTGCATAGGGTTTGCTGTTCCACTGGCTCTGTGCAAAAAGTCCCCCGAAGGCTTGTTTTGGTAGTTGACATATTTTGGTCACCCTTTCAGGGGGTAGCTGGTCAATGCTTTGATCTGGGCGCCGTGTGACAGCGCAGACCAAGCGCAATCACAGGGCAAAAGGCCCTGTTACAGATCCTCCCGATTTCCTCTGGCAAATTGCTGTGATTAGATGTCAGACCTCCGAGGCTGGATGTCAAAAAGCGCGAGTCGGTTGTTCCGGGGGAATGTGTCTACCTGTGGATAACCGTGGAAAATTGAGCGGCGTCCAGTTTTCCTAGTCTGTGAGATGCGAGACCTTTCCCAGCTGTGCAGGGACTTCTGCTGTAGGTGAAGCTCTGATGATAGCAGGATATTAAATTGATTGTATGGGAAATAGAGCAATGTCCCCAAGCGCATGACATGCAGTGATTTGTAACAGCAGGTAAGGACAGGATCTTGCTGGCCCCAGGCCACATCCTCCTGGCTCCCAGGTCTGAACGTTCATTAGGCTTTGCACAATTTACCTTGGGATTGACCCAACGTGGACCTGGACCCCAGTAGCCGAACTGGGCCACCTGTATGGGGTCCATGCAAGGAGGTGTCCTGTAACCCTGGGGAGGGCTTAAACTGTGCTGATGATATATCATTTTTTTCTTCTCATCTATATTTTTATACATGCTTGATAGCATAGAAATCAAAACCGACAAAACGTGCGTTTAGTTTGTCAACTTCCATGGACAGTTGATTGGACTGGAATGGGTCTGAAAGTCCTGGCATCCTAATTAAGCTGCCAAGTCATAAAAATCTGCTTGGATTTTTCTTTTTTTTTTTTTGACTTGCAATGTGTTTATCATGTGTTGAAAGAGCTAAGAGGTCTGGCCGGTTTCTAGTCCCAGCTCCATTTGAAGATGAAAGGCGGCACGTTTGAAGCACTAATTGACACAGCCAAGTACTTACAAGGTCACAAACATGACAGCTTTGGATTAAAAAAAAAGGGGGGCTATTTCTGGGCTTTGCCACTTTGATCAAAAAGTATCTTGACTTCCAAAAGGGATAAGTATCAGTAATATCCAATAACCTAAGTAAAATTTCTTACTTAGGAATTGGCCGAGATGTAACTGTTTCAGAATTCTTTTTATTTTTGCTTCTCCTCTCATCATTATTGTGTTTCCTTATGTATTAATTGCAGGTCATCCATTAAAATGCAACAGGATAGGTGCCTGCCAGCATGTGTGCTTCATAAGAAAATTTTCAACCATACACTTATCTACAGAAAATAATTTTACGACTAATGACTTTGCAGTTTCCTGTAATTTTTGCTGTCAGTGCCTACTTTACCAGCAGAAATAACTTTCAAACAAGCTGGTCTTTTCTCAACAAGGTGATTTTTTATTTTGATGTTGTATGAAGTGGATAATGTCAGAGAAAATCACTGAGGGAAGGGACAAGTAGATTAAGTTGCACATTGGGTACAAAGGAGCCTGATGCAAACAGAGTTTGTGCAAAGCTGAACAAGTGGTTGGGTGGGGTGTCCAAATACTATAATTTCTGTTAGAAGTAACAGCAAAAACGCTGCTCATTTTTCAAAGCACAAGTTTAATGCATATCAGAAAGCAAATAAACTGTTTGCTGAACAGGTAATATTTTCTTGATGGCATTGGTTTCCTGAAATTGCTGATTGATTTGCAGTCTTGGGCTTAGAAATTGTTGCAAAACAAATGAACCAAATGAAAAGAAAAGAAGAAACAGAAGTGCACAGGGCTTCGCTGCTCCTTGTTATTTCTAGGGAGCTCGAGTATCTGCTTGATACCGCAGTAGTCGATGAAGCTGGCAGACATAAAAATTAATTTGGCCCAGAGAGTGATAAACAGAATATTAAGCTCTGCTGCTCGAGGTCCTGCTGAACGTTGCACCTGCAAATGCTGGCGCGGGCAGAGGCGCCGTCGGCGTCGCGGGGCGCTCGGCTCTGTCACTGCCCGCTGTCGTGAACGTGGCACCACCTCCCTGCCCGCCGTGCCAGCGCTTCTCTTGAAACGGGGCCCTGAAGAGCAGCACCGGGAGCTTGTGACTCCATGGGTGACTCTCGTGCTCTCTGAGGATGCCACATCCCGTGGGTAGCCCTTGGTCCCACGTGAGCAGCTCGCAGAAGGTGCAAATACCTTGTGGGCCTGTGGAAACGCAGCCACTCGCTGTTTTGAGAGTGTGGCAAAACTTATTGTAAGGGAAGCAATGGCAGGAATTCCTCACCCTGGTTCCCGACGCCGGTTTCACTCTCTAGAGGCAGCTCTGTTGTGGATTTAAGATCAGCCACTAGCTTTCAAAGTGGAAACCAGAGTAGGGAGCAACTTGCTGGGACCCAAGTTGCTTTGTTGAGTTTTCTCTGCTCTTGAAATGTTAAGCCTTGCTAAACATCCAAGTGTTGGGTTAAGGGCTGAAACACTCTATTCTTGGACAGGACAGGCACTTTTCAGCAAATAAAATGCACGTTTTCCTTTGGTTTGGAGGAACTGTCTGTTCTGAGTTCTCCCACAAGTCTGCCTGCCTTTCTTGTTGCCTGCTGCTGTCAAGCTGGAATATATGTGGTTGATCTGCGCTACAATTTAGCGTCTCCAAACCGCTTCGCTTTGGAAAACAAAGCTTGTAGGAGTTCTGCTGAGAAATATAGGCTGTCTGTAAAGTGGTGTTTGTGTGCAGAGTGAGATGCACCCGCTGTATAAATAATGAATAATAACTAGTAATAAATTCTTCATATCGCAGGGTTATTTCTTAGTGTTTATGATCCCAGGTCTTTTATGGTAATCCTGAAACAAAGCACAGAGAAGTATGTGAATAACATTTACTCCTGCTAAGTTGTTGCACAAACATGTCAAGAAAGAGAAGCCTTTTTGGCTGTATAATCTGAATGTTGAAGACTATATACTGTTTATATGATAATATTCTATATAATTAAAGTTACCCTTTCATCCCAGGGGAACTCAATGTGTTATACAAAGTATGTGCATCCCAAACCACTGAAATCATGCTCTGAGATGCATTTGTCTTCATGCATGACCAAAGAGCAATGTGGGGCGTAATTGGCCTATGTGTTCTCCTGCAAATGCATTTTCTTTTCATGCGATGCCCTGGGACACGGCCTTGTAGAACAAGCCCCAGCGGTGCCCCCCCAGCGGCAGAAGGGTCCAATAACTCAGCCATGAAAACGTCCTCAGGGCACAGGAGTCGCTCAGAGGTGTAAGGGAAGTCAAGCAGGACTGGCTGGAGGCCATCCAGGCTGAACAGGGAAATCCTGGCGGAGCCCGAATGCAGAAAGGAGGTGTGCGGGAGCAGGGACAGGCTGCCCTGGAGGCACAAGGAAGAAGCTGAACTATACGATGCCTTCTCTGTCTTGGCCTTGCTGGCAAGATCTGCTGCTGCTGCCAGAGTCCTCCACATCCCCTTGCCTGGTGGCACAACCTGGGAGAGTGAAGCACAACCCATAAGAGAGAAAGAGTCACTTACAGACCATTTCAGCCAACTGGGAATGTACAAGTCTATAGGACCAAACTGGATGTACCCAAGGATCTCGAAGGAGACAGCTAATGTCTTTTTGAAGCCACTCTCTATCATCCTTGAAAGGCCATGGTGACCAGGAGAGGGTCCTCATAATGACAAAAAGACACGTGTCATGCCTGTCTTCCAGAAAGACAAGAAGAATCCAGGAGTTGGTCAGCCTAACCACGGTGTCTAGGAAGCTTGTAGAGCAAATCTTGCTAGAAGGTGCGTCCAGGCACATGAAGGACCAGAAAGTCCTGTGAGCAACCACACCAGTCCAATCTACTTGCCTTGTGATGAGATGATTGACTTGGTGGCCAAAGGAGACCTCTGAGGCTTTTATTTACTTTAACTTTAGCAATTCTTTGGACATGGTCCCATAGCACCCTTTGGAGTAAACTGGAGGGCTGTGTTATTATAGGTCAGCTGCAAAATGGATGGAAATGTGGCTCATGGAGAGTAGCAGGCAACAGTTCAAAGTCCAACTGGCAGCCAGTTAGTTACTTTTCATCGATACTGGGATTGTTAGCATTTAATACCTTTATTAGTCATATGGAAAATGGGAAGAATGCAGAAATAACAACCAAATAAGTGGCAGGGAGCTGCCAGGATGCTAAAGAGGAGGGTGACTGTTTGAAGGGACCTAGATAGACTGGAAAAAATGGTCTGATAGGAGCCCAGGAACTTCAGTGAAGGCAAATACAGAGTCCTGCACTTGACTTGAAATAATCCCATGCAGCTGGAGAGTAGCCAGCAGTTCAAGGGCCAGGATCGTTCCCCTCTGCGTGTCACTGCTCCTCAAGTGCCTCGTCCCGTTGGAGATCTTTAGTGCAAGAAAGACACTGAGCTACAGGAGCAGGAGCAGCAGAGAGCCACCAAGATGAATATACCCAGAGTCCTCATGGGCTGGTAAATACTAGAATTTCAGATTTATTTTACATTTTCTGAGCCCAACTCCTGTCTTGGCATAATCATCACAGTTTTGTTTTTGAACAGCTTGTTTCCTTTAGAATTCCTACCTCATGCTGGGACGGCGTAAGACTGAATAATTTATCTTCCTTTTCCTCAAAAGCTGAGCAGTAGCGATATCCCACATAGGTTGGATGCTGTTATTCTGTTTCTAAGCTTCCTTTAATTATCATTATCCCTTCTGCTTTTAAAGGTCTAGTAGTTATCTTTGTAAGGCTCTTCAAGCTAGATGCTACAGGAAAAAATGAGTGTATTTAATCGCATTCTTGCTCATGAAGTTTTTAACTCCATCACATTTATTTTTCTGCTATTTGTGATAATTCTTCCGGTAGGTTTTGTGTGATCAGAGCCCTTCGTGTGTAAAACTGAAGGCTTTTAAGGTCATATGCATTCATAATTCTCTCAAAAACGTAGCCACTTTAATTAAGGAAGACAAACGTGCAGGTCCAATTGCTGAAGACAAGGGTCACACGCCCTTTTTGCCACATACAAAGCTGCGCTCACCTGCTTCTCTCAGCCTGCTTAGAAATACCAAGTGATTTGCAATAACATTTAACTCTAGGGGGAAAATGTTCTTTCAAGATATTTTAGAATTCATCTAAGTTCTGACTTTTACAACCAACGTCGAAGAAAATTTGTCTCCATTTCTATCTTTATGGTATGTAGGTAATTCCTGAGTTTTCCCATAAATTGCCTTTGGTTTCATCACTGCTAAAGGGGCAGGTCAGCTAAGCTAAGCTTGAGTGCTCAAAAAAACGGAGCCTGCTCTTCTGTGAAATGATCTGTGTGGACAGGGGGGATCCTTTCAAAACAGCCAAAATTAGAAGCATACATCAAGACCCCTAGAAATTCAATTATCTTTAATTATTTTGAATAATCAATCTTTAATTTGTCCTCACTAACCTTCCAGACTCAAGCGGACAAGTCTCCACACCATCTCGTACAACATTAGCTGCTAGAAAACGGAGTGGTGGCTTCTGCAGTTTGGAGGTGGTCATGGAAGGTACCTTGTCCCCAGGAAGAGCTCTGCAAAAGCCATCTTGCTTAGGTCACCTCAGCAGGCTTTGGCAAGGAGATGGCTTCGCTCTGTGCTGATGACCCTTTGGGTCCTTCTTCTGTGTCCCTCCTTTGGGGACACAGAAGATATTTCCAAAGCTGAGCGAGACGCAGCAGTTGTGGAGCTGTGTGCAGTTCTGCATCCAGCTCTTTGAGCCAGGAGATGAAACACAGAAATTAAGCAATGCTGCAAAGCTCTCATTCGTTTTACTTTTTGCCTTTCTACTCTTCTCCTGACTTCTTTGACCTTCTCCCCATGTTCCATCAGACATTTGATTTAAATTCTTCTGACATTTCCCAAAGCTTATCTGGCTTTACTGGAATCACCATAGCTTGCTGGCAACTGCCATTGATTCATGGGGAAAAAATGAAATACAACTGGCACCCACCACAGCCACTCTGACCTTCTGTTGTTTCAATCGATACAACACTGCCATGGAAATAAGGCTGATTGGAAAATAAAATTTTGAAAAAGAAATAAAAAAGAAATGAGGAAGGGAATCGTGAAAATGCACACCAAATTTAATTTTAATTTTGGTCAGATATGCTTATTTCTGTTTTGTGTCCATTTTGCAGCCAGCTCTGCTCGCGGTACAACTGCATTTGGCTAAGTCTCTCCTAGTAGCTTAAGCAGTGCCAGGCAGAGGCCCAAGAGCTGGAACGGGACCATCTATACCATTAAATTGTTAGCACAGCTCTGCCTGCAGTCTGGTCTCCACCAGCAAGCACTGTCATAAACAATTCTCAGGCACGGACTGGGGATTAGCAAGGGCCAGGAGCCATTCCCAATCGGCTCTTTGGATACAGCTACCCTATTTTGGAGGATAAGCAGGTATAATATGTGAATGTGGCCAGGTCGTACCATTTGGCCTCAGAGCCATAGAACAGGTCCTGGCCCGGTTTAGTTCCCTAGCTCCTTGGAAGCCTTTGCGTTGAGGCAAGTCTGGATGTGCTCATTGCACTCCCCAGTTTCCGACCTCGCTGAGTTGTTCCTGAACACTAAGGATCACAATCATCTCATTTATCCACGTTATCCATTCCTTTTCCTGGGGACCTGTGCTGTAAGACGGTGTGGTCCACACTGTTGCAGTTGTCATAGGATGGTTGCTGAACTCCTTCTCCTATTGCAGAAAGAAGTACATATTCTAAGGGAGTCTAGAAATACATAATTTAGGAAGCTGTTGCATAGAACCCACCTATTGCTAGTGAATTTAGCTCCTGCATCAGAATGAAAAGCATGGTCTGTAGATGTTCCTAATGGCAGAGAGTTTTTATCCTTTTTTGGGATCTGGAAATAAGAGATTGTGTTAGACACTGGCTGGACGTTGGCATATAGCTGGTATGAAAGATCATGTTATCCATTAAGCGTTGAAGTAGAAATGCCTCTCGCTACCTGCACAATTGATTTTTCACTAAGTAGGCTGTCTGCTCTCTCTGTCTTGCACTGCATCATTGAATAGAAAATAATACTGCTTTCTGCCAATGAAGGCCCAATAAACCCGTGACAGTTGCCAGGCCTGGGGGAAGTCCAAGGCTGTGGTTATATCCTCTTGCCCGGCCCCATTTTCACCTGCACACTTCCATTTCCAGCCCTCCACGGAACGCTTATCCATACACCTTGTTTTTTGGAAATAGTTTGCAAATGCCTTCTATGACCAGAAATGGCCCAGTTCTGTGAGCAAAGAGCATTGAAGAGCCCCACACGGGGCTGCAAGGAAACACCCCCTTTCACGTGGAGCAGCCAGTGCAAAAACCACTGAAGAAGCGGAGTTAACATCGCGGTGTGCGGGGGATTTGGCCTCGATTGCCGGCCAGAGCTGATAAACTGTGAAATGCCCGGGAGACTTTGCAGGGCCAGATAGTGTATCTGAAGCATTTGTCACCACACGTGTCCAGTGGCCGGTTTGTGACAGAGCCTAGACGGAAAAGCAGGAGCATGTTTTGGTTGACCTCTCTTCCAAGGGGGATGTGGGAGCAGCGCTTTGCTTTGCTTGCCTGGGGTGTTACCTCTGGTGCCTCGCTTTCCTCAACCTGTTAACCCCAAATATCTGCCAAATTTGCCACAGATTTGCAGAAACACAGTTTATGAGTCTATCTGATGAGCAGCTTAGGCCTTAATAGACCCGAGTTTCATATTTTGTGCCCTGACCTTTGCTTTGGAGATGACTGCTCTTGGAGAGAAGAACAGAGATGGGTAGTGTCAGTGCCCATGACGGTTCCGTCCTGTCTCTTCGCACTCGGCATGAGCACAGAGGAGGCGGTGTCAGCATGGAAACCTTCCTGCGAGAGCTCAGCTGACCTGGAGAAATAAATAAAGAAATGCCTTTGCAGGCAGGGAATCAAAATGAGCTCCCACTCTACCTTTTTCAATTTACGGGAGGAAATATGTTTCTTCATATCATTTGACTTTTTGATTGTTAGATCAAATTGAGTCAGTGGGAATGAGACTTGGTGATCGGAATAGGAGTCTTGAAAACCTCTGTTTAGCTGCTGTCTGGTGTTGGTGCAATTGGTTCACTTAAATTTGCTGTAATAACCTTTGAAGAGTCCTGTACCCATTCTTCATGGAGGACCCTGCTGTGCATTGTGATTATGTTATCTGCTGAATGCTTAACACGATCCAAGCGTTGCCGAGTTGGGTATATATATTTTTGGCTAGGTCTTTTTCTTTTCCTCCCGATTGCAAGCATTTACTTTCAAAATATAAACTTACACTGATTGATTGCTCTTTGTGTCGGTCCTCTATTTTTCTTTCTTTATTCCTTTTTTCTTTTTCTTTTCCCTCCTCTTTAAACTTTCTCCTGAGCTAGTATTGATCAAGCAAGCTGAGGAGCCCCGGATTCGAACTTGGGGATGGATGGGAGACGTTGAGTCGTGGATTGGAGGCCGGTGGGATGGCAAAGCAGCGGGTGCCATCTCGGGTGGCAGAGAGAGACGTGCCCTGCAGAGCATCACGGCCCGGGGCGCACGAGGACATAAATGCAGTCGCTTGGTCCCGCTCACCCTCCCGTGCAGGGAAAGCAGCACATGTTGACAGTGAACATAGTGCAGCACGAACGGGCAAAATCATGACCCGCCGTGGCAGCCTGATGGAATTATTGATGGGGTTTGTGTTCAAATTGCGAAGAAGGGCTGATCTCTATTAAAACAGGTCTTACACATGGGAAGTTCTGCAGAAGTCTATCCCGCTCTCTCCTTGCTCTGCTGAAGAGTATATCGAGGTGTGCAGAGTTCCCCAACTTCCTTAAATATCCTCCTTTCTCCCAGGGATCGTGTGGTGCTGGTGGGGGGTGCCATGGTGGGCGACACCTAAACCCAAGTGAGGCACCAAGGATTCAACTGCATGGAAGAAACCTTGAAATCAAAGCCCAAGCAGGAGGTGTTTGGTGGGGGCTGGCGTTTGCTTACTCCTTCTCGTCAGAATAGGATGTGAGAACTTGATGGATAATCCCAAACGCTGGAAGTGGCTGTGTGTGCACACTGCATCCTCCGCTGGAGGTGGCCGGGCCCCGCGCAGCCGCCACGAGATGTCAGAGTGACAAACTGGCATTTAAAGCAATGTCAGGAGTGCTCAGACAAACCCCGCGCGCCTTCCGCCCGTGGCTCTCTTCGTGTCCCTGCTCTCCTGCCATCCCTCATCCCAAGGACTGTGGTTTAGAGTACCATTTTGCTTGCTTTTCTGGCAAATATTTTGCCATTTGACAAGTGGTTTGCGAGCCCCTCGCCCCCCGTTGCATGTGGATTGCTCATGAAGAGCAAAGCTTCACTGGTACTTGCTGGCAGAACCTCTTCCTCTGCCTGTGGGTGGGCAGCAAGCGTCTCTCCATGCATCAGGATTCGGCCAAAAACCCGTGCTGAGCCTGTGCACAAGAGGACCACACTTGTTCTTATTCAACATTGCTACCTGTCATCCACCTTCCCAACTCGTTGCTGGTGTAATTTTCTTCACATGTTGTTTCCTTGTCATTTTTGAGTGTGCGCTCTTGGGGGCAGGGGCCGTGTCGTTGCTGACATTTGGGCAGCTCGTCTTCCATTTAGCAGATTTCTTCGCTACATATCGACGACCAGAGAGAAATGTCGTATCGGCTTTCTTGCCAGCTGCCCCAGGGTCAATGCAAAGTTCATTGGGGACCATGAAAAATAAATGTTTTCCAGGGCAGCTGCTGCATTACTACTATTAGCAACAACATAAACGTGTTTGATGCTGCTAATCCTCGCTCAGTCCATAAAACGTAAGAACAGGCCTAGCAGGCTGCGCTGCGTTCATAAAACTCAATATTTATGGCTCTGTTGGGAGGCTACATGGCAAGCACGCTATAAGGAGGCTTCTCCAGCAAACACTTGCATCAACCTGCAGCTTGGGAATGTCCTCAGCCACCTTCATCTTTTAAGAGTCTTGCAAAATGCAAAGCATATCGTAGCTCCAGGCATACAAGTAGCCCCATTGACCTCAGGAAGACTGTTTTCATGTCTGCCGTTGAGTATGCAGATGGTCAGAGATGTTATTATGGGGCAGGTAGCTACAGGTGAGTGAAACCAAAGAGATAAAGTCTGCTCAAGTCTCCCTGGTCCTTCAGAGCCTGTGACAGCAGTCGGCTCCCCTCCATCCATCTCGTGCTCCCAGCCAACATCACCGAGCAGCTCACAGCCAGCCAGGAGTAGTTAGGCACTTATCTAAGCATTGGCATTTAATGACTGGAAAAGTGCATGGAAACTGTTGCTGGTTCTGTGGAGTCAGAAAAGCATAAGGTCATGGTGAGAAGCTAATCAGGTCAAGGCTAATTTCCAATGACTCTTAGAGCTTTCTATTTATGAGAAAATTGCTGACCATGTGGTTTCTTTCTGTAGAGTCACGTTAGTCCTGGGGTAGAAAATATTGGGCAAAATATATTGTACCCATAATTCATATTAATGGAAATTCAATAATGGCAACCTGTCATCCACCGAGATTAGAAATGAGTCCAAATGTTGTGCTATAAAAGCATTAAAAAGGCATTACGAATTAGAATCTATTGCACCGTGTTTTGCTCCTTATAAATAATGAAGGGAAAAACTAGACCTTGAAGTTTTTGGATTGTCCATTTTGAGAGAAGCCAGCAATTACTTTGCAGAGCTGACTGTGCACCATTGATCTGACTTATGGATTTCATAAATGCAGTGGTCTGCTAATTTAATAAACTTACTCAATCTGTTTTTAAACAGAGTACAGAACTTTGAAAAATGATTTCCTTTCAAACTAAAATTAACTCCTATGGCTTTTAAACGTTAGATTGTGATATTTGCTTCCAGTTTTTCATTAAAATACCTTCTGGTTTCACATTTTTCCTGGGATGGACTAGACGCTTGCAGTTCATGTTTTATTATATTAAATACTCATATTTCATTTATGCTAATTTGGAATCGAGCTGTGAATTGGAGTTCTTAGACAAACCTTTATTTGTCTCTATATTGTCAATAAAATTTACAGCTGCCTACGAAGCTTACCACTGCCAAGAGCTTAGATAAAATTGTTCAGTAAACTAGGACTTGTCATATCCTGGACAGAACTATTGACACAGTAAATGTATTATCTTGTCTCGGTAGCCTGTGTGTGAGGCTGCACATTTGGGGGGAAAATCCCACTGCGTTTTCAATAAATTTGCAGCACACTGACTGAAGGAATAATTTCTTTTCAACTTACTTTGTACTCTCAAGCAAGAGATTCAATTATTTCTCCCTTAGTCCATTTTATCTTTTGTAACCACAGTAAATCATAAAACTATTCAGCTGCTCTTCAAATCTGGCTGCATGTGTAAATCTATAACCTAGGTGTTGAACTTTCCGCTTTTGGGGACCAGGGAAAATGTTGTCAACTGGATTTCAAGATTCAGTGTTAAAATATCCGTTAATCTCCAGGGATTTACTCACTGGATTCTTGCCCCCACCGTCTGAAAACATAAGCATATATAACTGATCACGATGCCTTTTGGACCACGTAAGGTATTTTGGGACCAAAGTTTGCTATCGTGAACAAATTCTGAACTTTATACAGTATAGATTCCTCCTTCCTCCCCGAATCTATGTATTGTATCATGAATCAACATTGACAGGGCAGTGGTAGGATCTTTGGTCAGATGCCAGGTTTAATTCATTTGTTATCAAGACTTATAAATGACTGTGACAGTGACAGTAATAATTACGTTCTTCCATGAAGAAATGGAGTATGAGCTTATACTTTTTGGATAAAGGTGAAGATAAAGGATAGTCAGGTAATTATACATATCATATACTTCTGACCTGTGTTTTTATCATTTTTGACAAGCTTTGAAGGCATGATGGTATATCCTGGTAAAAGAAAAAAAAAATAATTTCAAGTAAAGTAATATGAAACTGCTGCCATATTTGTACTGCAGGTTGATAAACTGCTTTTTCAGACATCAGCTCTGCTGCGTTTTTTACTAAAGTTAATGGACTGGGACAGACAATAGTGAGTTGCTGCCTGCTTAGCGTATTCTGAATGCAAAATAAAATTCCCTCAATCATATTTAATAATACAGGTTTGAGTTTTCAGATGAAAAAAAAAATGAAAAATCAATGACATTTGCAACACAGCACGGTATTGGAGCAGCAGGATACAGAAAATCTATCTGGGGACAGGCCTTGAGGACTCCTGAGCTGTTCTTAGTTTCAGAACCTCACGCTATTTTTTTTCTCTTCCACCTCCTGCAAATATGGGACTGATATTTCTTATTTCCCTTTATTCTGAGTCTGTTATGTGAATTCCTTGAACAGTTTTTATGAAGTACTTGAAGACAGACACCTTTGACATTCCTGCCTACACAGAGGCCTCTTCTTGCTGTTGTTCAGACAAGTTTGAGGTGTTTCCATCATGGATGGTCCTTTGAAAGAACCTCATTCTAGAGAGGAGTAAGCACAAACACGAGTGTTTTGAGAAATAGACTTGAGGAAGAAGCAACCTTCAGCTTCACACAGAGCAGGACCGTGGTCACAGAATTTTGGATATTTGGCTGAGTATTTAGGTACAGTTCCAGGCTCTGGAGATGACCTTTGAAAAAATATTATCCAAAATTAAGTGGAGATGCTTCAGGGAGAGGTACTGTGAAAGTGCAAGTTGCAGCAAGCCTTGGATTTGTCCCTAAACGGGGACAAACACTGATGTCAGGCCGGTGGCAAAGCAGCAGGCCTCTGTGCTGTTAGCTGCTTCGAGAGCTGAGCTTGTCAGCCCTTGGCCACGCTGAGGAGCTGACAGTGTCATGAAGAGATGGCCCTGCCGCTGGGCCTAGAAGCTGCGGCCGTCTCCTGAATGTCCATCCCATGGACTGTAGCTAGCGGTGAGAGCCATAGGTCAGACCTAATAAATGCTGCCCTTGGCAGAGTGGTCTTCCGAGGACAGTGATCTTCCTCAGTGGGCTGCTCTGCAGCTCTTGTCCTCTCTCCCACATCAATAAAATGTTCCTTTGCTTCTGCTGATTTTTTTTCCTGACTCATCAAGGCCTTCAACTTTATTTGCTCTATTCCTAATGACAAAGAAAAACTGAGTTTCTTTTTAATGAGATTTCTTTTATGAAAACAAAAGAAATCTCCAATTATCTCATTGATTTCTTTGTTTTGCTTTATTACTTATGCATTACAAATGAAATAGATGAGACATAAAGGAGCCTGCTCATCTTTTGCTTCTCAGCTGTTCTTGGGTGGCCTAATTTCTTTTGCCTCTATACAGTTTGGTCTTACATACTATACTTTCTTTGTTCCATATCTATTTCTTATCCATTTTAATACACTTTTGTTTAGTTCTGCCATCACTGGTGCTGCAGCCGTGATGAAAGAAGAAGTGCAAGGAAACCTAGGAGCTGTTACTATTTTGCTTGGCAGCTTCTGATGAATCATTGTAGCTTGAATTCACCTCTTTTTTTTAATCTGTAGTCATCCAAATTTTAGGCACCTATTTAAAGGGAGCTTGTAGCTGGCTTTTCATTCAGCAAGGAGAAATAGCACTCTCCAAATATGACTTATCTCCTCCCCGAAAGAGTTGGTTGAAGCACTCCTTTGGCATGCTTGTCTATTCCCATGCTGTTGAGGGATCCTCAGCAGATCACTTTTGGATGTAGGATATTCAAGAAAAACCTGTGCTCACGCTGTGTGTCATTTGCTCCATCTGCATCAGCAAAAGCTAGACGAGTGCTTAAAGATCTAAATGTGAAAAAATACCTGTTCTGCAAATGGTTATTGATATTGTAAGTACTATTATTATTATTATTATGCACCTGCTGAGGGAAAACAGTCACATCTTGCTTCGACTGTATAGTTCTAGTGGCAGAAACTTTGCCCAATGTTTCACTGCATATGTTTATTTCCCCTTTTTATCTTGCTTTCCATTTTGCTGCTCTTCATTAATGCAAATGTTTCTCATTTCTGACACTAGTAGGAAGTGCTTGGCCCATTACCCATAACGTAGTCATAAACAAGATATTTTCTCTTTCTCATGAACAGAAAAGTATCAGGAAAATTTGTTCTGGATTGTCAGCAATTTTATCACACTGGAATTTACTGTTACTGAAAATTATTTTCTTTGAAGAGACTACACTCAAGTTTTAGATTTTCAGGTAAATCGCACAAATAAAGCAGCTTACCCTCTCCAATCAAATTGTTAATTTTCAATTATGTGGGAAGAGTATAACAGAGTGTGGTGGAGTATTTGTGTATGCCATAGAGAGACGGAAAATGAAGGTTTTGAGCTTACTGTGGAGACAGGGCACCATGTTCAACCCAAGAAAGTCCTGATTTGGCTCCAGCTTCAAGGGTCAACACGGGTAAGGAAGGGCTCATTCCTTGTAGACCTTTTGGAGATGGGTGCCCTACTGTTGCATTGTCCATACTTGCATTTATTAATGCAAACATGATCCAAAATACTGGAGTAAGGGGAGTTTAAAGCATACAAGGTCTAAAAGAAAAATAATGGAATAGAAGGAAGGAGTTTAATAGTCTCCATAAAAGAGAAAATGATCTGAATATTTGAGAGGAGAAAATGATCTGAATATTTTTTCGTGTTCTTTCATAACTTACGTGTTTGGGAAGGGTTCTCTGCAGTTGTGAGTTGAAACCATCTCACCTCCACAAGCTGTTACCTGGAAGGTAAAATCTAAGAAACCTTTTATGTCTAGGACTTTATACTTAACTCTGTTTTATAGACTCAGTGGAGCTGTATTTCCAAACAGCCATGGTAAGCCACATTTTAAAATTCCTGGACTGATCTAACAGCAAATTGCACTGGGCAACATAAAGGTAAATTGCTTTAAAATCTACTGAAACGTTATCAAATGAGAGTATATCATCACTGCTAGTAAAATTTACAGCTGACTAAAGGGATTGGAGGTGGGGATAAATAATGGGGATTTGGAAAACTAGCCATAGGCCAGGAAAATGCAGAATAAGACAGCAAGAAACCAAGACAACTGTGGCATGCCTACAGGATGGATTCTGGTTTGGAAAGCCGTGTGTCCAGCCTGTAGAGACTTTGGAAAGAGTTTCTAAAAATCGGGAAGAATGAAAAGCATTGCTTTAAAATGTTACCGCATCAGCTGGCTACCCTTTGCCACAGATTTGTTCATAGCAAAGTCAGCCAGAGGAAGATGTGTATCTGCACCTCACTTGACCAAGCGATTGGTTTAGGTTTATTAATAGAAATCTGACTCTCTGCATAAAGCTGATATGCTGCTGATGTCCAATGGAGGCTTGGATGCATCTTCTCTTCTTCTGCCCCATGGGATGGGCTTCTGGAGCCAGCAATGGTCTCACAGCTTAAGCCATCAGCACTTATTTCTTAAGACCTCAGGAAAGGCATCAGAATATCCTAGTTAATCACCTCAACCTTCATTGAATGTATTACATTCTCTGTATAATAGTGTAATTAAAAGGACCAGTATAGTCCTTGGTTGTATAAAAGGAGAAATGACCAATAGAAGTCAAGAAAGTATCTTGATTTTGTCTATTCTATTAGTAGGTTTTTTGATAGAATGCTCTGCCCAGTTCTAAAATCCATGGTTCAAGAATATGAAGAAATGATAAAGAGGATCTTAAGCAGGATCATAAAAATCATCCAGCCTGGAGAATAAGACATAAAATGTAGATCAGTCTATTGAATTTGTTGAAGGTGGAAGGTGATTGCTTAGGTATTGATATATTGAAAAGCAGCTGAAGCAGAGAACATCTAAATCTCACAAAGGTGTAACAATGCTGAGTGACAGGCAGCATCAGGACATCAGTCCAAAGCCAAAAGATCCTGAGTTTCTTTCCGCTTTAGATTCTCTGAATTGAAATGAACCAGAACTCTAGATAAAAAGAAAGGACCATAATCTTCCTGTTAGGTATTGTGGTGTATTGCAATACCCTCTTGAAAGACTTGTGCTTGAGTAGGTCTTGACTCTCAACTTTACTTTGCAGTTGCCGTAACCATTTACCTGATTCATTTGGAATACTCCCCTTACTTGCAGAAATGGGGGAAAACCAGGCAACAAGCATTTTTCTTTCATGAGGATTCTTGATTTTAAACATGTTACTTCTAGTGATTTCAGCATATTCATTATCTGTCCTTCTGATGCAAAATAATTGGATGGATGTACTACAGAAAAGTTTTTGTGAGGGAAATGACTGGAAACAAAACTCCTGAGGCTACAATACTGTTTTGGATCTAAAAAAAATGGTTAGAGGAGATGCTAGATACGTCAATCCTGCTTATGACTTCACCTCAGATTTTATCAGATCTACTACAAATCTCAGATCCTCAGCTGGGTTTGTCCTTAGTGGCCCCTCCTCTCCTCTCCTCTCCTCTCCTCTCCTCTCCTCTCCTCTCCTCTCCTCTCCTCTCCTCTCCTCTCCTCTCCTCTCCTCTCCTCTCCTCTCCTCTCCTCTCCTCTCCTCTCCCCTCCCCTCCCCTCCCCTCCCTTTTCCCCTTCCCCTTCCCCTTCTTCTCCTTGTTCCACAATTTTTATTTTAATAATACCACTTTCTGCTCAGGACAAGATTTGTTTCTTCCTTCATAGTTCTTAAATTCTCCTTTAATCATATGACGGGAATGACATGGTCATTTGCATTACCCTGAACTGTTGCCGTAATATAGAGTTGAATCAGTTTGCACTGAGTAGTTTTGGATTGTTCAATAACGGGGCATCAGGAAGACCATTCTGGTCTTCACAGCAATCTGTAACCCCACATAGGTGTTTCTGTAAGTCTTGGGCACAGAAACAAACTGTGCGTGACAGATGTTGGCCACTTGTCACATCGCTGAGGGCTGCAGTTCAAGGCGTTCCGTGACGTTGCTGAGCTGCTGATGAGCAGGATGTAGTAATCTGTACCACATAGTCCAGCTTGGGGCTTGTGCACTTGGTTCAGTTTTTTGTTCTTTACCTTATTGCCTCTCTGGTTTTGGGCTGGCATTTCTCAAGCCCTAGGTTTTGAGAGCTTGCTGGGTAGGTATGCACTGGTGGTATTAAAATTATGTACTTTAAATCCATGACAAATTCAAATTAGTCTCATAACGAAATCTTTATATAGTTCTGAAATATTCTAGCATCTGTCTTATTGTAGTACAAGTTGCTTATCTATTTTATCAGATTTTTTATCCAGTTAATATTACTGACTCCCAGTGTTACCATCCCCAGATGTTCAACCGTCATGACTCAGTCCCTGAAATCATGAGACTTTTATTACACGATAAATTAGAGATTGCTCGGGTTTCTTTGCCTGAGCTTTTGGAGCATGGTCAGGTGGCATTTCACATCATTTCCCAAAGCTGGCCCACGTGAATCATTTGTCTCTTGTAGATGGAGCCAAGTGACTTTGAGTCAGACCTAAAACAGAGTGCTCCCAAGGGGCGAAGGAAATAAGCAAAATTCAAGCATCTACATCCAGAGTTGTAAACCTTAAAAAAAAGCCCCTGACATCTAACTCTGGGGGCGCCTAAAAGCTCCACGGGGTCCTGATGTTTTGACCCTTGAGAATACCCCGGGCGTTTCAAGCTGTGTCCCTGCGCATGCCAGAGCCGTCCCTTACTTACAGGGGTTGTAACCTGGCAGGGCTGCAGAAGCCAACTATTCCTTAGCTAGCTACACCAAGGGGCATTTTGTATTTTTATTTAATAGCCACAAAACATGGCTTCTTAAAAGTTTTCGTACAAGCCCGCTGGATTCTTCAGCCCTCTTTCCTTCTGATGTGGCCACTACCATGAAATGAATTGAATAATAAGTACTAATGAATTACCTGTTGACTGATAGGAAATCACTGTTGACTAGTAGAAAAACACGCTCTAACCCCTCCCTGACTTTCCATTTGTGTTGTAAAGGATAATGTAAAAGTGAAGTCCTGACTATTCCTTTCTACTGCCTTCTCGCAATTTTAGTACTTGTCTCTCCTGAGAGAAGTATTAAACTGAAGCAACCATCAGTCCTTTTCTAACAGGAGATGAACACACAGATTGGCAAAGCAACCCGTATACAGCAGGCTGTCAGGTAGTAAAATTCTGATGCAAACTGGTAGCAGCATCACATGGGACAAGCATCTTGTCTAGAGTACGTATCGCAGCTAGTACGGTTGAGGGAGGTGGGCAGGATTTGGTGGTGGCCAGTGACAGGACAAGGGGTAATGGGTACAAGTTGAAACACAGGAATTTCCCTCTCCATGTGAGGAAGAACTTCTCTCCTGTGAGGGTGACAGAGCCCTGGCACAGGCTGCCCAGAGAGGCTGTGGAGTCTCCTTTTCTGAAGATCTTCCAAACCCCCCTGGATGCCACCCTGTGCCACGTGCTCTGGGTGTCCCTGCTGGAGCAGGGGGGTTGGACTAGATGATCTCTAGAGGTCCCTTCCAACCTCAACCATTCTGGGATTCTCTGATTTCATAAATGGAATATTCTCCAAGTAGCATGTAGCTAGACAAAAGATTTTACTGCAGCTGAAATAAAGGAACATTTAGTGGAGGGAAGGGCAAAGCTCAGAGGAAGCCTTGGGTGTCTTGCTGAGATAAAAGTCCACACTGTAAGAACATGAAACTGGGTTTGATGCATCCCGCTCTGGCTGTGCTATATGTTACGGGATAGCAATGGGGGAGTGCTGTTTTATTTAGGCAATAAAATCTGATTTCAGGTTCTTTATGGATCCAGGTATTAATTATTGTAAATTAACAACTCACTGTGGTCTTCATTGAGTCACCAGTGCCAAAGGCACCCAAGCAGTGAGACCTGCATGACGTTTCAGATGGTGGCACCGAAGGAGCTGATAACACAAATCCATCAAATAATTCGAAATATTCCAGGACAGAGCAGAAAGTGCATGGAAACACAAGGGTCTTTAAATGCATGTGAATATAGAAAAAGCCCCACAAACCACATGAAAGGAAAGCGTGTACAGCTGTGAGGAGTATCCGACCCGAAAACGGCCCTCGCTGAGGAGGAGGAGGCTCTCCCCGCAGGCGAAGGGATTTGAAGGACTCAAGACCACTCAAAAGCAGAGCACGAGCAGAGAAGCAGCAAGCGTCAGACTGGGGGAAAGCTGCTAATAATGAGGTTTACTGTCTTGCTAAGTGAGGTGGAGGAAGCCCTATTACTCTTGACTGCATAATTGGATGGGATATAGCCGGAGAAACCGTATTAGGGAGCAATCCTGCGCTATCAGCAGGAACTGGGTGAGCTAATGGCTGTTTTTCCTATGCGGTGCCTGTGATCAAATCAGAGTGGCAATCTAGCTGCAATGTGCAAAAAGAAATTACACAGTGGATTTCATGGAAAATAAAGGCTTTGAGTTGCAGTATATGGCTTGAGTGTTGAGTAAATCTAAACCTGTGTAAACTTCCCAGCATTTTTTTTTGCTTGCTCTTAATCTCCAGCCCATTGTAGTTTCTTCAGTGATTAGATACACTTTTTTTAGATGCACTTTTTTTTTATTTCATTTTTATTGTACAGTTGAGGCAAATATTTAAGGAAAAGAAGTGGGGGGTTGGGAGAGGACCAAAAGCTAATGTTATAGCTTTTTAATTAGAACTCTTTTAAATTACAGTAATTTTATACTGTAGTAAGTTTTCAGGGCCATTTAGATTTTAAAATACCTGCCAACTGGGGAAGCCAGTAGTTCAGTTGTTTTATTTTTCTTCCATTACTTTTCAGGCAGAATGCGGCTTTTATAGACACTTGCTTTTCCCCCAGTGCTTCCTGCTGATGTGTTTGTTTGTGCCGTTGCTGTCTTCAAAGATTCCTGTGCAATCCTGGCTTTTCTTTAATTGCCTTTCTTGGTGTATAAGTAGGGAGTTGGTTATTCTTCTGGGTGATGCTGTTTAAGGTGAACTGTTGCTCACCCATCGGAGGAGACATCCATTAAGAAGGAAGAGTCATCTGGACCTGATGAGTCACCTGGAAGCGATGACTTTGCTATCAGAACACTGTAGCGGAGTGGGAAATGAGAGGCAAGTGATGTTAGTCTTGCTCAACCCAACGTTTCAGGGGTAGTTTAATTTACCAGAAGAATATAATTGGTGAATGGAGAGCAAAACGGTGTTTTGTATTTGGAGTTTTGTATTATTCTCCACAATTTCCCTGGCAAATTAATGTTGCATTGACAGGGAAATCCAAGGGGACAGTTTCCCAGTAGGCGAGATTTGTAGAGCACCAAGTAGGGTTTGATATTCGAGTAGGTCAGCTCTGCAGTGAGATATCAAATAGCCAAAACAAATCAAAGAGTGGGAAACATTAAAAATCAGAGCGAGCTCTTCCCGTCCTTCCATTTGATGAAGAAAAGCATGTTCAAAAGCAAACAAGTAGAAAGCGTCCTCAACAATTTGCTGTGTGAGTTTTTTTCTCCTTAAGCTTCGCAATAGTGCAAGAATCTGTTCTCTTGAGGGGCAGGGGTGTTTGTTTGCTTTTTCTCCTTAATCTTCATAAAGTGCAGGCGAGACAACGCAAAGTAATAACCGGAGCGCAGAACGCTGATCTAAGTAGACTAGACGTTCCAAAAAGCCTCTCATTGCATTCGGCAAATGCCTACACTATCTGTCAGTACCGTTTTATATGAAACCCCTGGCTGACGTGGCTGGGATGGGACGTCAGAGAAGGTTTGCAGGACTTCAGATGATGTGTGGGAGGCCACCTGATGAACATGGACAAAATAAGATATGGCTTGCAAGATGGCTAGAGGCATTCCTGTTATTTTCTGAGACTTCAATATCGTTCTTTTAATGTGGTCATATTTTCCTATAAATGTGTGTGTGTGTATCTACATATACACATATGTGTATCTATATACATAGACAGAGAAATAAGATAGAGAGGGAGAGAGAGATTCAGGTGTTGCCTTAGCATTTTCTTTCCCAAGTGACTTGCATGTGCATGTGCATGTGAGCAAGCCCCATATTCTTCATTTCATTCTTTTATTTGTAGCTTGCTGGCTTAGCGTTGTTGCCGTTGATTATTCATAAAGACTTATTTTATCCCACAGTTTTCACAACAGCTAGGTAAAACTGGAGAGGGGGATATCTATATTTAATTATTAATGCGCCCAGTGTGATAGGTAGTAGATGCTGTTGATGTATTTTACAGCACACAGAGGGAAAAAAAGAAAGAAAACTATATTTCAGTTCTTTTTATTCAGTTCCTTAGATGTGTTCTCAAAATAGGTCCTTTTTTGGGTGTCTTACTTCTGGGGTAAGTGTGAGAACCCAGCTCAAAGGGTAGCTGTGTAGCTCAGCCACATCTAACAGGTGGGAATGTTTGGGAAGCAAGACCCTAACAGGGTCTTTAGGGAAGAAGGCCCCACAGATGCTCCATGCACCATCCCAAAACCTTTTACTTGGTCCATGAATGTCTGCCCGAAGCCTCAGCTGGTGGCTTGGCCCAAGGCTCTCCTACCGCACTGCTGTTTTCCCGGGAATGCACCTGAATCGCTGACGGTGCGAAAACTCGAGTCCTGCAGTCCTGGTAGGTATAAAGTTTCTTCCATGCTAAAAAATCAGTCAGAATTCCTGCTAAGAAGAACCAAAGAGCACTGCATGAGTGCAAGAGCAGAAGGATTTCATTTGAACACGGTAGAGAGGAATATTTGTTGCTTGAAAATAAACACTGGACAAAGGCAAAGCTAATTTTGATGCTTTGTGGGTCAGCAAACCAGAGATTTATTTGCCCCAGATCAAAGAACTGTTCTCAACTGTAGCTGGTCAATTACTGCATTACACGTTTCTGTGTATGTGCCAATTTGGTAACGATTACAATTTTTTGCACAGGAAAATGAAAATGGGCCAGGTGAGCATAGCAGGACCAATCCCATTAGGCACTGCTGAATTCATGTGCATGAAAATCTTTATTATAGCGAGCAGGAGTCACATCTGGTATCCTAAGATTCATCATCTTTAGCTGGCGGAGAAAGATAGGAAGTGTAAAGAGCAGAGAGAGGTTTCCCCTCCAACCAGGGCTATGTGTCTGCAGTAACCACAGCCAAGTCCTTGAGTGTTCCCAGGTGCTCAGGTGAGTTTTGTGGCCTCGGGAGAGCCGGGTTCTAGAGAGCATCCAGGTTGTGCGTTGGCTGTGCAGTCACACCAGGCAGTGAATCCCAGAATCCCAGAATGGCTGAGGTTGGCAGGGACCTCTAGAGATCATCTAGTCCAACCTCCCCTGCCCCAGCAGGGACACCCAGAGCACGTGGCACAGGGTCCTTCCTTGGGCAACGGGTCCTTCTCCATCATGTTGATTGAGAGAGGCCGGGCTGCTCCCAGAACCAAGCGAACTGATTTAAAGACTCAACAGCTGCATCGGAGCCGTGGCTTTCGTTTGCCCCAGCAGATCATCGGACATTAAATATCAGAGAGGCAGTTGCTAGCCTGAGCGGAGGCTGTAGCGGGCGCGTGAGTCAGCGAGCTGACACATAATCATTTTTAATCGCTGCCGCTGTTCCTTTTGGAAAGAAGATGCATTTTTCTGCCTGCCTTGTGTATTATAAACAATGCCACATGTTATCCCGGTGAAACAAAAGTAATATATCTGCCAGACAAAGTGTCTCGAAATTGAAGCTTGACAAATGCAGACAAATTCAGAAATTAAGCCGGGCTTTTGAACAGGGAGGGCAGTTAACCAGGAGGTCAGTTCGGTGGGAGATTCTCGCATTAAATCACCACTACTGTTGATTTTTATATGAAGATTAGATGCTTCTTTACAAGATACGCTATAGATCAAATTATAATCAATTCAAGGAAGTTCTGTGGCTTCTATTATTCAAGAGGTCAGGCTGGATAATTTCAAAAGGTCCCTTCTGGCCTTATCTATGAGAAAAGAGCATTACACAAAAATCACAGTTATAAAATAATAGTTATAGCAAATGAATTGCAAAAGCACGTTTGAAAAGAAGGGATTTGACAGATTGTTTGGAGCTCTGATAAGAAATTCCGCTAGTCTGGAGACTGGAACACGCTGCATTTAAAGGTTAAGCAAATAACATTTGATACTAGTAGCACAAATACATTTTTGTGGATAGAATTTATACCCTTCCTCCATCTACATCTCTGAGAACTGAGTTTTAGAACAGGGAGTCTAGGTCTGGAGTCACTTAATCTGTGTGTGTGTTGCTCTTTGCTGTGCTACACTGAGCCCGTGATTGCGCAGCGTGTGCAGCAGACTAGGGCATTGGAGACCATGTACCGTGCAATGCTGTGGGTTTTGTTGGGTTTCTTTTACTTTGGCATTTTTGGTGTCCTCTCCGTTGGCTCTAGCAAGACCAACATCATTTGCTTTCCATTTGGAGCACCCAGCAGGGCTGGCCATGGCAAGAGAATCGCCTTGTTGGCCATGATCTTCACTGAAAGCAACTTTTCCAACACCCAGGACCACAGATCCGCAGAAGTGAGACAGAGGCCAAGAGCACGAGTTAGAAGCAGAGTGAATAGGAACAAGAAATGGGAAGCAGAGGAAGGAGAAGGCACCTCTGCTCCGTACATCGCGTGACACACGTCTCAGCATCTCTCCCCTTCCTCCAGCCTCCTTCCATCGTCTGTCCTTTTCCATCACTTTTCTGGAGATGGAGGCTCTCTCCTGAGGCAGGTGCTCCTTCGTATGCATTCCTGCCATGCCTAGCCCCAGCTGGAATGGTAAGATGCCGTGGCAATGCAAACAAACAAATAATAGCTGGAGATAAGAGGGAAGAGAGTATCCCGCTTGGAACACAGACCCCAGGGCGCCCGGCGGAGAGGAAGCTCAGCAAGGCTTACGCAGAGGTCGCGGGAGGAAAACAAACAAGAACACTCTGCTCTCGGATTTACAGGCTCCTGGGAGAGCAGCAATTAATAAAATGCATTAATTGAGGAGCGCGGAGAAAGTCTTGCAGCTTAACACATGGGAGACATGGGGACGTCCCACGAATAAACATCACCTTGAAAACGGGCAGAGTTCATATCGTGGAGCACAGCGGGGCGAGCAGAGGGGTGCAGCTTCTTGTATTTGCACCCATGGACATTCTGAAAATGGGCATTTTACTTTCTCGTTATTTCTAATAGCTGCGGGATTTTGTTTTCTGCTTTTTTTCCCAGCAAGCATAGGTGTCTTGCTGCAGAGGAGCATTTAAATTGTAGCTTTCCCTGCATTTCCGACAGAAGGAGAGAAGAGGTGTTGGTGTGACCTGAACTTTGCATTTTCTTTCAGTCAGTCACAATTTCTTTATGTTTCCTTGACTTAAAAGGGCAAAAAAAAGGTATTTTATGCTTGCCACAGTTCTGTTTATCACTAGGTCGATTGCTCCTTGTGGCGTTATCTTGCAAGGGCCTTGCAGTGGTTCAGGCTTGTGATTGAAGACTTTTTAATTAAGTAGATTTTTTTTTGCCCATTTATTTCCTCAGCTACATAAATTAGGCTTCTTGGAGTGATTTTCATAGATTCTGCTCTTTAATCCCGAAAGCACCTTTGTTCTCCACCACACCGCAGCTTTGGATGCAACATTTCCAGGAGGCAGAAGAGTGAAGTTTCCGCCTGAAAACAAGGCTAGAATTTAGTAGGCAGAGGATGATACCCGACTGGGAGGTCTTGTCTTGATACCGTAACATTGCAGGAGACAGATGCCCTCCTTAGAAAAATAAATAAATCAGCGATAGAAACTATTAGGTCATACAGATAAGGTGTCCATCAGCGTTGCCACCATGGAACTCGCTTCTCGGGGCTATATATCTTACCTCTTCTTGTCCACAAACTACTGGCTTAAGAAGTAAGGCACAGAGCTGATTAGGGAGCAAGAATATCAGCCGTAACTCTGAACTTCTTGCATTTTATATCCACCCTGCAGTGTGACATAGATGAGCCTTTTTTTTGTGATACAGCAGTTCCTACCCTTTTATTTTGCTGTTGACTTTGCTGCCCAAGCTCCTCACTCTGCTGTGTGACTGCTCCCTAACATTGCTGGGGCATTTTTAAGAGCGAATTCCATCATTAACTCCATGTGTTTTTCAAAATCCTCTTTGTGGTCAAGCTCAATCCCATTTATTTTTGACATGTATTTCCTACTTCAGAGACCACAGTGCATTGCTTTATGTTTCTGTCAAACTTTCTTTGACATATTTCAGTCCATCAGTCCACAAAGACTTTCTGGACCTTCATCATGGTCTCTCTTTCTGCTGCCAAGCACCACAGATTCTAATTCTGTTTCATATGGGATCTGTCAAAGACTTAGGATACAGAGCCAGGTTGAAAAGCCACCATCCCATGTTATCCTGGTGATAAGTAATTGTTTCTGTTTTATTTTTTATTCTTTGTCTAGATTCATAGCATATTGCAATGTGAATTTCTATACTGCAATATGCTAAAAGAACCCAGATTTGCACCATCCAACTTTAGACTCTTAAGTGAGACAGTGAAGTTAGGGTGGTCACCTCTGGGTCGCTGTATAGCCAGTGGAGCAGAGAGGAGGGTGCTCCTAGGGCATTTTGGTGCCCTGAAGGTCTGACACATCTCTCTCTACTGACAGCAGAAGAAGTTGGATCAGCAAAGTCCCTGAGATACCTTATTTAAGGTCCTGAAAGAAAAATCTAGGCCAAAGGTCCCCATTTCCAAATGCTGGAATACGTGAAGTTGTTGGGAGGCTGTTGATCCTCCACGTCAGCACCTCTAGGGCCTTTTAAATTACTGTGTCTCAGCTTAACTCCACACGAGTTTTGCTGTTGGCTTCCATGAGTGAAGCAAGTGCATCTTTCCTCCCACTAGAACTGTGAGTGCTCTGTGTTGTTCAAGAGTTTGCCCTTATTGGAAAAATAATTGGTCTATACCAGATACCATGGAAGGTCATGAGTGGAAGGAGATGAACCCAGGAAAGAAAGAGAGAAAGCCAGCAGGGAAAAGAGAAATAAGCAGATTTATTGGAATGGACTATTTTGCAAGGGAAAAAAAAAGGGGGAATCTTCCATCTCATCCATGTAGGACAGAAGGTCACGGGAGCAGAGCTGCTTTCTATAGCATTGACCACTGCCCGGCACAGTTGTCCTCTTGTTTGCACCCCTAGATGTATTAAAAGCAATAATACTTTAATATGCTGCCAGCCTTGGAGGGGAGATCGGGAACTGCTGTGCGAAAAGTCTGAGCAAAATCACAGCTTTTCTCCCAGCAAACCACCTGGGATATTTGTTTTGTTTTGCTTTGATAGCTCCTGACACCACGTCTTACGTTGCGACTTGTCACATTGTGTCAAAATTGTGATAGGCTGCCACGTTGCAAATGGTATTTATTGCTAATTTCACACTAAAAATGTTATTTCCTATCACGTCGTAATCTGGTGCCATATTTACTGATTCCTGTATTCCATCTGGAACTTATCAGCCTTTCCATGATGTCTGCCAGTAGCCCGAAAGTTTCTTTCTTGATCTTCTCTAATACCCAGGGATAACTTCCATCTGGTCCTAGAGATTTGTTACTTTTAAGTTTCTCTAGATTATTTTCTTGTCTCGCCAGCACTGAAATCAGCTAGGATTGTGGTTATGACATGGGCATTTTCCCTCTTTTTAGAAATGTCTTTAGAATATACAAATTTATTTTTAGCTTTCTGGGTATCCTGCAGTTTTCTTCAATTTTCTCTCTCATTCCTTCCCATGATTCCAATTTATGTGATTGAAATTCTTTTGTAATTCTCCATTAGGAATTAGTAAAACAGCAAAAGCAAGAAATTAATGTCCCTAGCCCATGGGGCTTTTCACAAAGTTAGATGAAATTAAAGCAAAATAATGAGTAGAGATACGACTGAGTTTTTTGCATTCTTTGATTTTCCTTTCATAATTTATGTAGTAAATATTTTCCTCTTTCTCTGTTTTCCTTTTTTCTTTTCTTTCTTCAGATATGTGACTCGTTATCATTTGAGCAAATTTACATACCAAATGGATTTTAATGTTGTTTTGCTGCTTAGGGTCATGACACGTATTTATTATTTTTGAAACACAAGTAGTTTTAATTATTTTGGTGCTACTCGTGTAATTCTGGATAGCTGCTAGCAACTGAACCCTTCCATTTATTGCCTGTGTTTATTAACAAAGTATTGTTTTGAATTCTGCGAAGATTTACTGCTCGTCCATGTAAATTAAAGCAATCATTTACCGCGGGAGTGAGACCCTCAGGGATGCTCAGGGAGAATCTGCTCCATGTTTGCTCCGGGTGAGGTGTCCCTCCTCCACTTTGGCCACCCCTTGTATCTACCACAGCAAGGTTACCTGTTCCCATGTGTCACGAGGTAGCAGGACAAGATTTGCATTGCCTAACCATTAGCAGTCTTGATAGACCCCACTTGTCTTTTTACTGATGATGCCAGAAGAATCTCCAGTCCACATCATAAGCTAGAGGGGATTTTCAGGTAATATGAGGCTGAGTCTAGTGGTGTCCCGCAGGGATCAGTACTGGGCCCGGTGCTCTTCAACTTGTTCATCAGTGCCTTGGAGGAGGGCACAGAGTGCACCCTCAGCCGGTTTGTGGACCATACCAAACTGGGTGGAGTGGCTGACACTCCGGAGGGCTGTGCTGCCATTCAGAGAGACCTAGACAGGATGAAGAGTTGGGCAGAGTGAAACCTCCTGAGCTTCAGCAGGGACAAGTGCAGGGTCCTGCACCTGGGGAGGAATAACCCCAGGCACCAGTACAGATTAGGGGATGACCTGCTGGAAAGCAGCTCCACGGAGAGGGATTTGGCTAACCTGGTTGACAACAGGTTACCCATGAGGCAGCACTGTGCCCTCGTGGCCAAGAAGGCCAATGGGATCCTGGCGGCATCAGGAGGAGCGTTGCCAGCAGGGCGAGGGAGGGGATCCTGCCCCTCTGCTCAGCTCTGGTGAGGCCGCATCTGGAGTATTGGGTGCAGTTCTGGGCTCCCCAGTAGAAGAGGGACATTGAGCTTCTAGAGAGGGTCCAGCGTAGAGCGACAAAGATGATTAAGGGACTAGAGCATCTATCTTACAAGGAAAGACTAAGCGAGCTGGGCCTGTTTAGCCTGGAGAAGAGAAGACTGGGAGGGGATCTGATCAATATGTATAAATACCTGAGGGAAGAACGTAGAGAAGATGGGGCCAAACTCTTCTCGGTGGTGGCCAGTGGCAGAATGAGGAGTAATGGGTACAAGTTGAAACACAAGCAGTTCCATCTCCATGTGAGGAAGAACTTCTTTCCCATGAGGGTGTCAGAGCCCTGGAACAGGCTGCCCAGAGAGGCTGTGGAGTCTCCTTCTCTGGAGATCTTCCAAACCCGCCTGGATGCCACCCTGTGCCACGTGCTCTGGGTGTCCCTGCTGGAGCAGGGGGTTGGACTAGGTGATCTCTAGAGGTCCCTTCCAACCTCAGCCATTCTGTGTGATTCTGTGTGTGTGAATATTCAGTCCCCTCAACCCCGAGGGCCAACCTGGTGCTCTGCCTCTTCAGAAATGCACGTTTAGCATAATGTATCGACTCTATTGCGTTCACCAAGGAGTAGCCCTTGCAGCCATCTCTCTTCAGGCACGACGGCCGAGGCACCAATGTTCTCTTTGAAAACTGTATTTTTGCTATTGATCGCGAAGCTGCTCCAGCTAATGTCCCCTCTGCTCTTTTCCCTCTAGAGGGAGAGTGGAGTGAGGCATTAAGAGCTGCTCCGGTGTTGAGTGCTCCATAATTGTATCCCTCCAATTACCGCGCATTTGTAGTCCAGAGGCAGAGTCATAGTCCGCTCAGTGCTAATAATTATCTCGATTAATGCCAATTAAGAGATGCGATTCATACTGTTTGTCACTCACACTTCTCTTTATCCTTCGGGGACTCGCTGACCGAGGACGACAAATTGATCACGGCAGAAACTGCGGCTCTTTATTATTAAAAGAGAAAAGAAAGTACATTTTAGAAGCAAGATCAGATGGCTACTTCATTATAGCCAGTTCCTGGCAGTCACTTCTCTATGTATCTTTACAGAAATTTGCCAACACAAATTGCACCTTAAACACAGTCTATCTTAAATTGAAGTATGTCATTTCCAAAAACCAGTAGGCTTTTAGTACCATCTCAGAAAAGTTAGTGTTGCTGAGTCTTAAGAACGCCTTCGCTATGTTTTCTCTTTGGGGAAATATTTTCTAAATTGAATTTGGTTTAATCCGGATTGGTTTCATCTGGGATCATTTCTTTTAAACAAGTTATATACGTACAGATTTAATCTAAAGAAACTGAAGACATTTTTTCAAGCAAAAGGTTATGTGAAGCCTTTGAGAGAGTCTCTGTGTGAACACCAGTAATTTGGTGTTTCCAATAGGTCCTGGTCTTTCTTTCTGAGAACCAACAGTCTGTATCCTGGTGTTTGGCAGAGAACCCCCTTCCATAACATCATCTTTCTAGGAGGCTGTTGGATTGAGGCACCTGCCGTGTGCCTTCCTGGTGTGCTGTGACTCTCTGGGTCGCTTTTCTTGGCGTCTTCCTCTCCTGAATGTGAATTTTGATTTTGCAGAGTGGGTGTGCGGCAGGGCTGGATTTCTTTGTGTTGAGATGATGGAAAACTTCCCAAGTTTGCTTTGCCTCAACCTGGGTCATTTCAGTTCTACCAGGGCTAGCTAAAAACATAAGCCATTCCTTTTTTCTTTTTTTTTTCTAGAATTAAGGAACTGATCCTGAAAGTCAGTTTTTATATTTTCCAAATTCTTTAAAGGAGTTGCCTGGAAAAGCATATCACTATAATGTGGAAAGCCCATATTTTAATCAAAAATATTTGCAAATATGCATCTCAGAGAGGACTTGTATAATCCTAAGAAGTGTAGGCACTTGAGAAGTAGTTGGGATCATCTGAGAAGTATTTTACACATGTAAATGTTTCTCCTAATAATTGTGGAAACACTTCTGAGTGCTTATAGTGGATATTTCAGCCTTTTTTTCTGCAAGGTTTTAAGTTTTAAGAGTTTTTTTTTTCTTTCTGAAAGAACAGACAAAAACAACCAAAAAGCAGTTTGTATTTTTAATAGTGTATCTATCTTGTGCATTACCGCAGTCTGGAATCATTTTGAATAAAGAAGATTCTTGGAGAGCACCAGCCGTTTTCCAGGGATGCAGCTGCCTTACAAGGAATGTGTTTTTATGCTCATCCCCACCAAGCTGGGGTGCTGCACACAGCAGAAGTTGCCCCTCCTTGTAGCTTCGGTTGCCTGTTGACCAAAGGAGCTCTGAGTCGGCTGTGGAGCGCAGTGAGTAATGAGAGCTGCCTCCTGTGAAGCACTCCATGCAAAGCACCACGGTAACTGAGAAGACAAAGAGGAGTTTTAAGGTCAGGTGTAAAAAGATACAGCCTATTAACTATTAATTCCAAACTGGCATTTTGGATTCTCTGTGATCGCATGTTGTAGTAAGAAACCTGTTTTATGGCTAAGGGGATTTTATCCCCTTAGACACTTACGGCCTTGCTCTTACTTGGGAGATTGCTTAATTAATTGCTTAACAGTTAAAGAGAGCCAGTGTGCATGAGTCCAGCTACGTGCAAGAATGGAAAACACCCAATATTATATATTTGTGGTGGGTATATCTTGAAACTCAGTGGAAGTGCTAATGCAGTGTCATTTATCTTAGAATGTAAGAATATATTAAAATAATTTTCTTAAGAAGTATATTTGTTTGAACGCCACATATTTCCACCAGCTTAGAGATAGAGGGGTTTAATGCATGTGCATTGTCCTTGTGGAATTTTTGGTTTCCTTTGTGAGTATTTAGCTTTTTTGCTCACAGAATGATCAGTATTTAAGCAAATACCTTTCTGTCCTGGAGTACAAGTTTATGCTCTCTGCTGCTTTCTATTTTGCCAAAATACAGTGTGAACAGAAATGTTAGAAAGAAAGATGCCCCACAAGCTTGGCGTTTGTGCCAAAATCTCAATGATTAGTGTAGCCATTTGCCCGGCCTTTTTGGAAAAGCTCTTGCATAGCAATATCAGCATCCTGTGAACCCCTGTAAAGGGTATACGCTTGTTTGGGCCTATCTTCTCAAATGCAAAAAGCAAACAGATAAAGAAGATATTCCTTGTTTACCAGAATCATATTGGGCACATTGTACCACAAATGTGCAGAAAACTTTTGCCTTGCATATTTAGCAGTGCTTTGCCTTCCCTTTGGTACTAGTCAAAGTTAAAGGTCATCAGATGTGGATTTAGCAGGGCAGGAGGGAGATTTGGATACGCATTTGCAGACTTAATCCACCTGTGAGTCTCCTCAGGCTCTAAAGTCCTCCTGACATGCATGGAGTTAAAAGTTTAAGGTAGCCCTAAAGGCTGTTTCTTCTAATGAGTCATTAAGGATCCTTTGGTGGTTTTGGTGGCACTAATAGGGGAAAGATCTCTCCCCAGTATATGTCACACAGAGATGTTAAGCCATTGTGACTTTAAGTGCAGGTGCTTCTTCTTGCATTTTCTAACATGGCAATGAAAATAATTCTCTCATCCCAACCAAAAAATCCCAAACCAAATAAATTCCTCTCACAAATCTTTCACCCAAGTAAAAGATTTTACCCGAGATGGGAACAGCCAACTGGTAACAAATCATGAGTCACTTCATGTGCTACCAGGAGGCGCTCAGATGTGGTACAGATAGGCACAGTCTGAGAATTATTAGTGAATATTCAGGATGGCATTTAGTTGGATTGCAAAGTGCAAAATGTTGTTTGGTCATTTTTGTCATGCCTTGTTTAGACTACCACAAAAGGAGACAAATAGGAGTAAAATCCCAGCCGAAGTCCATGGCAGGATGCCCATTTGATTCGGTACAAGTCAGAATTTGCTCCCACATCTCTGGGTGAGCAGAGATCCCTCAATGTGTGAGTGGGAAGCAACCTTCCTGTTATGCCTCATGTCCCCACTGCACAAAACAGATCTGTTCAGAGACGTACAAGAGGTACATTTACATGGTCTTTAGCAAGGTTCTTGAAGAGCATTTCTACAATAACAACACTGTAGCATCCACTGCGGAGAATGAAAGTTGGGATTGTGTCGGGTAAAAAACAGTAACTCAGCAAATCATTTAATTCTTTGAATGTGAACATTTTTCTTCCAACTTCAGGCTACAAAGAGTTCTTTTTAGAGGAATTCTGTAAGCGGCAGCAAAATGACTTCAAACAATAGGAAAAATGTTGATATTTATACCGTCAGCTTCAGATGATTCACTTTTGGGGAACTGCAGAAAGTAGTAACTCAGCAGCTATTGTCTGTTCCACCTGTCTTATTTTCTTCCTCATTTGCTATTGTTCTTACCCAGATAATCCTCCAGCTTGATCGATGTCCTCATACACGCTTTGTTTGATTGCACCTACTTAGAATACTTAAAAAATCTCCGTGATACTGAAAGGATAGAAAGGGAGTTAATTTGATTAGAGTGTTTTTAACATGTCGCAATTAAGTGCAATCATTTTTTAACTATTATTATTTTATAAACATTGTATAAACATAATGTAATCTGTAGATTTCTACCACCTCTGTATAGTAAATAGTTTCATTCTAAGTCTTCACAAACAAGACATACAAGCTTCTGGGAGCTTGAAGTATTAATTTAGATTTTTATAGAATTCATTGCTCATAGCCATGAGTGCTTCATGCTTGTTTAAGAGTATATGTTTAAGGCAACAGAGTGAGTGTTTTGAGGAAGCTTTAGCTTCAGGATTCTTAAGCACAGTCTAGCAGCTCAGCTATGGGTGAAATTTTGTGGCTTCATAAAGAAATGAAAAAATGTTCAAGACTGACCATAAACAGTCGTCTCAGTAACAGAACCTTAAAAATAAATGCACTCTCCAAAGAGTTTTTAAGGAGACTTGCTGCCTGTAGTTAGATTCAAGGAGGAGGGCCTGGTTCTTCAAGGGGATAGAAAGAAATCATCAGTTTGGCACTTAGAGCAAGTGGGAAAGGAGCTCCTGCATTACGGAGGCCCTGTTTTAATTATTTGGCCTGTACGTTTTGTTTACTTGAGACCATTTTTTTTAGCTATCCTTGTCCCAGCTGGAAAGACCCTTCCATTCAAAGACAAGCAGATCCTTTGCTAGGGACACTCGTCTCCATTGGTTTCATGCCGTAAGTCCATGCTAACATATCAAAAAATCACAGTTCCTCTAAGGCAAAGAGCTTCTGAATCAAAGAGTACAAATAAATGATTTTTTTTTAATAAATATATTGTGCAATACCAAAGCTTCCTAACTCAGCAGTTAAGTGGCCTTAAGTCCAGGTTAGTTTAACCCCCTTTGGAATGTAAAGCCTCGAGTTCTGCATAACACTGGGGATCAGTGACTGCAAACGACACGTTTTCACGGCGTAAGGAGTTATTTTCTGGCTGTTCAGCTGCAGTAGCAAACTGTGTGTTTTCTTCTAACCTATCCCACTTATGAAGAAAAACATGTTAGCTTAAGTCCCAGAATGTACACATGTGGCTTAAGCTTGTGCATTTTATTTCTCCGTAGGGGCGCACTGAGAGTAAACACACAGTCCGTTACCGCAGCCCTGTTATTGCTTGTTATTTTGCAGTGACTCAATTGTGTGTGGTCATCTGTTCGTAACCTTACTCCCATGTACAAGAATTTAATACAGTTCTAAAAATCTCCTTTAAACTCTCGTTTCTGCTCAGTCTTTGTAGATCTGGTTATGATTCTGGTTTGCTTGTGTTTGGTGTCACTCGAAAGGTTTTCCCCTTAGTAGATTTTAGTGTACTCCTCTGTTGCCAGTAGCATAAGAAACCGGAGGACTGATGTGGAAAATTACACCGGAATGACAAGTGCTGGTTAATGTATATCAAGCATAACTCAAATAATTGTTATAAGGGTAAAAAATCCTTGTTATTGGAAGTTGAGTGCCATAAAATCTACATTACATGTCATAAAAGATATGTTAACCAAAAACTTAATGCACAATTTAATAAATAAAAAAAGTTATAACAGCCTACAGCTATCAAACAGAGGGATGCTTTCATTTCATGTCACTGACTCTTTAAATCCTCTTCAGCTTAACCCGTGTTGCGAGCAAATAAACAAGCCTCCCTGAACGAGGTGCAGTAGAAGGCTAGTAGCAAGAGGCTCTTTTTACTTCTGACATGGATTTCTCTGTAGGTTTGAAGTGCTAATCCCAGGTATAGAATTCAGAAAACTATGTTGAATAACTCTTTATCAAATGAAGCAGTGATATTCTATATCACCGTTATATCAGAGGGCTTTTGAAGGCAGCATCTCCATGTGCTGGTTGGCCTATCTTGCCCTCGGTTCCCCAAGGACACTGTCCTGTGAATGCCTTGACTACCTGCGTAAAGGCATAAGCAAAAAGGGGCCTCAGGGCTCAGTTTCCTTTCCATCATATATAACAAGACTAAATTTTGACTTCTGCAGATCACCTTCACAGTATAAATGAAAAATCAAATTTGTTTTCCCCTTTTATTTCTCTGGTTTCCTTGCAATGGGTCATTGAAAGAAAGCCTGAAGGGAGATTTGGGAAAGCATTTTTCCTCCTCCTGTCTTATTTTGAACATTAGAACTACTTCAGCAATTTCTCTCTTTTTGCTGGACAACTCCTTGGAGAAATTAAAGAATTATTTATTTATGATTATTAGTTTCCTTTCAGCATTTTAAAAAATGTCTTCAATGTCTGAAGCACCCAGCAGGCATTGCAAGCAGAAATCTGTAGCAGAGAAAACAACAATAAAGCAAAAGCAATGACAAATTCCATCCAAATGGGAGAAGGGAAGAGAGTTGTTCAGCAGGAATAATTAACAAAGTTTCAACACGCCTAAGATGCCTGTGGAATCTACCTGAAAAATTGATGGGCTTTATGGTGTGCCTGAAAATGTGAGCTGTTTCAGGCAGAACTGGAGAAGGAGAGCGGTTAGCTTGTTGTAGATCTCAGTGGAAAGTATTTCTTTTCATAAATGCCTCTATAGTAGTAAAAATACTGATAATCATGTTTATTACATGATTCTCCTGGGAAGTTTCTTGCGAGAGGGAAGGAAGGAATGCATCTGCTCTGAAAATGCAGGATATGTTCCCATTTCAAAGAAGTTTCTACTGGACAATTTGGGGGTTTTTGGTTCAGATGTTTTTTGATTTCAGTACAGAGTGGGATGCTCTGGTGTTCTGCCATCGAGTAGATGAAGGTTTGAATTATACCAAAGCCTCCTTGGTATAACCTAACCCTTTGAGCAGGAAAATGGGAAAAGAGGTACCCAAGTTACTTCTGCTTTTTGGGGAAAAAGACAAGGGAAATCTGCCCTTACTCTGAAGGTGTCAAACATTTGTATCAACTTGGGAATCTCTTCCCAAGCTGTCTGACACATTTACTATCTGACTATTGTTATCCTACTGCTCCACCTCACAGAATTTCACTTTGAGTGTCTTTCAAGCCTCCTTTGAACTAGATGAAATTTGCAGCTAGCTCTTGCCAGATTCCCAAAACCACTCTGCTCCTGTCTCCTAATTAAATCTTGTAGCTTTTTCCCTTGCATGAGAATGAAGTGGGGTTATGCTTAATCATGAGAGATTTTCAAGCAGAAGGTTTACCTTCTGGACTCCCTCTGCAGTTAATGCATCCTGATCCAATTGGCTGGAAGCAGCCGATTTCAGCTACCTGACTGCAATGGGGATTGCAAAGGACTGGATTGAAACACAGGGCAACGAAGGACGATGGATGCTGGCAAAGCCCAGGTATTTCATCATATTCTATTCTGCAATCTTAATCAAGAAAAAATAAAAGGTTAGATTTTTGGTCATTGAAGTTGCTGCTTCCTATAAGCCTTGCTTACCCTGATCTTACTCAAATCCAAAGGGTTTTTGACATATTCTGACTGTCAAAGGATCTTAGTCGTCTCCAGCCTTCATCAGCCACTAAAGACAAGATCCAAGGAAAAAAAAACTGCAACTAATGTTCTCTTAAAACATTCAGCTGTAGCAAGAAACCAGTGCTATTAATACTGCAATTCATCCCCTTTAATTCAGCAGTCATATCTCCTAACATCCACCATACTTGTGAGAACCAGAGCTGTAGCTGGTAGTTGTAGAGTTCACTGAGGACCCTCTCAAACCAAGTGCCCAAGAAAACCATCCATTTTATTACAGACCCTTCATGTTTTACAGACCACCTGAATTGCCAGGAGAGTGGGAATCGCTTTCGGCAGCAGCAGAAGCTCCCACTGCAGCTCCCAGCCTTCCACGTGGTCCTCCTGAAGGATCTCACTGCTTCTGGTCTTCCCGTTATTGTGGCAGGAGAAAATAATTCTTCAAATCTTTCTATTTTACTCTCCTGTGAAGATGTCCTTAGTTATTCAACATAATCATGTGTGTTTGGAGATAAGATTGCTCTGCTGAGCCTGCTGTGGGTGGTGGCTTCCTCACACTTTGAGGTCTTGATCTTTTTGCCTTTTTTAAGTTAGTTTCTCAGAAAGGCTCTTCCCACTGAGAGCAAATGTACCTTCTCTGTTGGGCTTTTTTTCTTTATATTCTTGTAAAAAGTCTGCATATCCTTTAGAAACCTGTGGGTTTTGTGGTCGCAGAACATCGGTTACCCTAATTAAAAGATTCTTGTAAAGTCCTTTTATTTTAAATCATGCAAAAATTCTTGTGGAGCAAGAAAAGCCTGGAGGACTCATCTGAGGAGACTTGAGTCACCAGCCCACAGCCCCGTTGCTCCCAACCGGAGGCCCCAGGCAGCAAGGCGGCTGAGAGGAGTGACACCTCCATGTCACACCTGCCGTTATTTATACAGAAAGGGGTCTAAACGTCTTGTAAAAGATGAGCTTTTTATCCCCCTGTGAGATACAGACCTGGAAAGGCCCCTTTAGCCCCTTGAGTCTAAACTCTTGACCTTGCATGTAGTCACATGATTTGCGTTGTGTTCATGAACATATGAAGCACCGCCCGAAACGCAGCCAGACCTTAGATGCTCCTCACTTCTTGGGGAGGCTCTTTTTCTGCTGGTTAGGAGTCTTCTAAAAGGGTTCAGCAAGGCGTCGTGGCCCCTCGTTATCGAGCGGAGCTTGTTTTGTGTTTACCCCCTGTATTAACAGGCAGCAATTATGCGGCTCCCGCTGCTGCCTCCGTAGCGCCGCCTCTCCCGCCGCCATCCCCCTTCCATGGTGCCAGGCCGAACCCTGAATTACCTGCGGCTGAGAACACAGTTTGCAGCTTTTAAATTGGAATCATACCTGTTACAAAACACTGCTATTTCCGACCTGGTGAGCTCACCGGGAGGATATTAAAGAGATGATCTGATCTGTTTGTTTCTCTTCCTCCCGTCGGCCTCCTCTCACATTTGTTGTTAGGGAGGGTTATTAAAAACGGCCCTGAGAGGAGCCCCTGGTATGCGGCGTGTCAAGGAGAAGGGAGGAAAACTGCTCAGAAGATCCTCCACAGAGATACCTCTACATTAAGACAGAAGAAGAACAATTTTACTTGTGCCACTTTGTTCTCTGTCTGAAATACAGTATGACTAAAAGGAGAATGGATTTTTAGGATTAAAGTAGGAGCCGTTCAGTCCCAACAACAGGGCTCGGGAGGATGAGCTATCAGGATAACTGATTTTTTCTCCTTTCCCTATTCCTGCTCCTTTTGATGCAGAAACCCAGCAGACCTGTGGCACATGAGGTGCCAGCATCTAAAGCACACAGGGAGACCGTGGCCAGCTGGAGATGTGTTGGGAGGCCAGAAGGTGTACGTGCACGTTGGCAGTACGCGCACGATTAAAAGGACAATCCCACTTTGTTTTTCCATAGCTGAATTAATCCTTGAAGCGGGAGCTCGAGGTTCTGCATTTCAAGCTGTTCCAAAAACAAGGCAATTAAGCCCGAGTCAGCCTGTGGTGCAAGGCTGTTCAGCATGAAGTCAACGCCATGGCAAGCGCAGGATGCTGTTAGCTCTGATTTAAGGAGCTCCGTTCCCATTTTGGTAAAATGAAGCTCTTTGGCGTTGGTGTGGAATGGTTTTAATAACATGAGAATCATTGGGTTTTAGTCTTTTCATTGCAGCCTTGCACAGCTGCAGAGCTGTTGGAGAAGGCAATGCCATTAAAAGCCTCCCTCCCTTTCCATTCCAGCTCATGGCTAGGACACACTGCAGCCTTCTCGTGGTGGATCTGTGTAGGACTGTGCACCGAGACCTCACCCCAGAGCTTGCAAGGCAGTGGTACAGCTCCAAACTGCCATGCTCCAGCAGGAAACTACAGTATTACAGCATGAAACTGCACTCAGATAGTCTCAGGAACATAAAACCCGTCAGCAAGTGCCTTTACTCCATCTGTCTCCTCTCCCCACCCAAACATGCATGCTTCTACCAAAGCAATAAAACCTTAAATTACTTGTATGGTCTGCAGTCGAGCCACCAGCAGAACATACATCCCCAGCACGTGCCAAGCGCTGCTGCTGCTGCTCAGCTCAGCTTCTCTCCTTAATTTCAATTAGGCATTTTGCGTTGGGGGAGATGAGTCAGGCTCGTGCGTTTTGGCCCCGCTCTGCTTCAGCGCTCAGGCGTCGTGCTGTATTTTGCTGCTTGCCAGATACACCATATTGGAGCCGAGCGGATCCGCGTAGCTTCCCAAACTGACACTTCCTTTTCCAGTCCTGCCTTTGAAACGGTTGCAGTTGGACAGCACTGAGCTTTTTAAAAGTGCTGATGCTTTATTCTCCCTTTTCAAGTAGTGCTTTAATTCAAGGGTGCAGCCAAAGCTGTAATTTTACTGATCCAACTGTGCCAGTTCTGGTTGCGGTTTTTATTGCTTTAACAACGTATTTGTGCTGGTATAAAGCCATAAAAATGCAGATACACCCCTGGCTAATTTTGTGATAGAATGACAGGCAAAAAACTATATTCTAGCCATCATCTCTCTTTCTGTGTTGTTTATGCCTTTTGGGTGTTAGCATTCTGGCCTTCACTGTGGAATGAGTCGTGGTCACATCAGTATCGCTTATGCCACTACAACCCTCTAGAAGGGACACGGACTATAATCTTCTGCAAAGCCCTGATGCAAGGTCAGGAGAAGGTGGTCTGGAGGACTTGGTAGGCTTTTGGGAGCATGGCCATGTCCTAATCCCCAAGATCTCAGGCTGAAGGCGCTCCAGCTCCTTTCAGGTTGGCCAGAATTAGGATGGTTTTGATTCCTTGCGTAGTTGGTTTTTTAATCTCCTTTTACATATCAGGTGGGTCTGGTAGAGGATGGAGTTTTGGAAGGAAAGCACTTCTGTCTATAAATTACAGCTTGAGACAAATGGCACAGCAGCTGCTGTTAGTCTTTGACCTTGCTAGCTGTTTCTTTTGCTGTATCTGCCACTTGGACTATGTGGAATTTGCACGGGTATATGCCTTTTTCCATTAAAACAAAATGCTGAAAAGCCCGTTTTTTTTTTTTTTTTCTCATTGAGAAAGCTGCTATTTTACAAGCCCTCTTTCTTTCTAATGTAGGCTGTTGCATTTATTTATGATTGTTTCATTTTGGGGGGGTTGGAATCAATAAATGTCACTGGTTTGGGGGTCCACTGAGATGTCTGCATGAAACTCTGCCTCACCCTGTGCAGCTCTTGTTAAGAAACAACGCCGTGTTTATTTTCAGCGGGAACACAGGCTGAGGGACAGGTTTATCCCAGTGTATTTTCTAAATGCTGCATTACCTAAAGGCCGATGATACAGAAATAATTGAAAGTAAGTACTGCAAAATTGTTGAGATAAATTTTGACATAAAAATGTAGGTTGGTTCATAAAAAGTTGCGGTGACAATAGGTTATGCTGACAGCTTTTCAACAACTGCATAAGCCTCCAGATGGAAGGGGATTTGGCTTAATGAATTATAGGCAGTCTGTGTAACACAAGCTCCTTTTATAGGAGCAGATCAGAAGAAAGAATAAACTTATTCATACTGGCATGTGTTAAATAACATCATTGTTACAAACACGGGTTTGAAAAGAGAGGTAAAAAATGCGGGAATTAAAAAAGAGAAAAAAATCAGCTGTTAATATCTAAAGACCCTTGAGTTCCTGGTCAGGACACTACCCAGGCTCCGTTCTCGCTCCCTCCCCATGGATTCACTGGCGCTAACGGAGGCTGTGCTGGTCTTAGGGCCGGAGACGCAGGGCTCCCGGGAGCACATTTGCTCCTCACTGTGACACAGCCGGGTGGCGTGACCTTGGTAAATTACTTAATATCTGCTTTCCCATCCAGAAAATGATGATGATACTTACCTGCCTCCCAGGAGAAGCGTTTTGACTTCATTAAAGGCTAGAACATGCCCTTAGTTTAGTTTAGTTGTGCCGAAACGTGCTTGGTCAGCAGAAGCTATTATTAAAAGGCGAGCAAGGGAAAACGCTGTCAAAGTAATATAGAGGGTTGAAGTGATGCTAAGAGCAATAGCAAAACACAGGTCACATGTGCCGTGACGTCAGGACGGAGCAGGATGACTGAAGACCAAGAATAAGCAGCAGATGTCGGTGACTCATTAAAATAACAAACTTGCATTTCTAATTTTGTCAGCGGCCCTTTTGATAGGGCAGATTAAGCACTGATGCACTCGTGGGATCTCTGATGCGCGCGGAGGTGAGGTAAGGACACAGCCTCCCAACAGCGTTTCTGCGTCCCTGCCTGTTGTTTGACTAGGCAGTATTAAAATCTGCAGATTTTAGATACATACGTCCGACAAATTCCTGTGAAACTGTTGCTCATGGACTAGTAATACAGTAAGTCATTTTGGTTGGCATTTTTTTCCCTTGATAGGGAATGTTTTTCCAGTAAGTCTGTGGCCTAGGACATTTTCAGATGCCTGCCTTTACCAAGGCTGTGGTACCCAAACGGAGTGATGGGGATTTCGTAGGGATTTACTCATAGAAGTAGCTGGAGAGAGGAAGAGCCAAGACCTTCTCGCTGTTGCCTGTTCCATGAGCGGCGGCGTCTTCATTGTACGGGCAACACGGCGTGGGTAACTTCTCTCTTCCAAGACAGTGAAGGTTTTGGTCTTCTCCTTAGTACATCACACTTAACAGCACCTGGATTTTTACCCCCATGGTCCATACACCCCTTTTTCTTACTCATTTTCCTACTTGGGGCTTGCCCAAGCGAGCGCGGTCCCAGCAACCACGGCCACCTTCCCTCGCTCCTCAGGCCTCCGGCGCGCACAGAGCAAAGACATCTTGTATGGCACCAAGAGGCGAGCTGGTCTATATTAAGAAAAACATGAAAATGCAGCTTATTAGAAGCCACGGGATGGATGGGAAGCAGAGTAAATGGCAGCCTCCCAACACAGATTGTTGCTCCGGGTAGATAATCTGATTAGTAAATATTTAGTGCATTACAAAGTTGTTTTTTATGGTTTGATCCAAGTTCAGCCACCAATTTCTAGGTGACCTCTGCAGTGTTTTAATTTGGATGCAGAGATTCTGCCATTTGAACCAGGGATACCATAAACAAATAAGAGATTCAGAGCGATGGGAGCAGGAGGAATGAAATGCAATAGTTATTTATTTAGTGAGTCCTCATGGGGCACTTGCTGTTTGATAAGGCAGTTTGCTTGCTTTGAGCTCCTAACTCATTTAATCTTAAACTTCTAAAAGATGCAGAAATATTGCACCTATTCTGTGGCACCTAAAAAGAAATATATATATATATTAACTCTTTCCTTTCTACTCCAATCCAAGTGCCCATTTCTCTAGGGCATCTCACCAACATATTTCATAAATTAATGGGCAGTAATTAAACTGTGTATGGATTTGTCAGGGCAATCAGCAAACGCTTTTGCCCAGGCTTAGCTGGTACAATCAGCTACTCAGAAGAAAGAGAAATCATATGATTTATATCCTCTTTGCAGGTGTGCAAGAACTGACAGAGTGGAGCAAACAAATTGGAACACCTTAACGGTTGCATTATAAATATATATTGCACCGTCACCGCTGCCAGCCTCTGTGAACCCGTCAGTGTAACGTTCAAGGTCTACGGAAATAAGAGAAGCATTTTTACTTTGTCCGGTGGCAATGTTTCAGATAAATGAATGCAGATTTAAGGCGGGAGAGTACAGTACCTTCTCCCACTGGAGGCTGTGGTTTTAGCTTTAAATTCAGAAAATGCTTGAGAACCTTATGAAATGTAATAAAGTTCTCCATCCCTGAGCTCACGCTCTCCGTCTGAAATTGTATTGAGGGAATTTGAGTTTCAATAGTGTCCTTACAGAGCAGCTATACTTATTACTTAGATATTAGAGGTGCCCTGTTGATGTACAAGCATTTGAATTCCAAAGGGAAATAAAGTCTGTATTTTCAGCTTATTATTGTACAATATTGCCAATGCTCGGCAGTAAGCTGTCTGGTAAAGAGAAAAAAAATATATTGCTCTTTTTCCCTTCTAACTTTCAGTGCATAACGTGCTGCCTTGGCTGCATACCTGAGCCGTGTGAGAGCATCAGCTTCAATTCCCAGCCCCCTGTGAGAAGTTGCGTGTGGTCAAGCACCACGGTGTGGTTTACAAACCCTATTCTTTGTGGTGGTTCAAAGTTCTCAGGCCACTTGAGGCGCTCGAGGAAGGTAGGGAAGGCCTCAAAGGGCAAGTGACAGAGGGTCCTCTCCAGCCTGGTCTCCTCAACAAACGTTCATTGAATGCTGCCTTTTGCCTTCCTGCAGAATTGCCCTGTGAACCTGAATTTGGAGCTCCTGGCTCATTGGGTTCCCTGCAGGAAATGTGGGCGAGCGCTCCAGGCTCCTCTTCCAACCTCCCTCCAAAAAGTGTGGCTATCTCGATGCCAAATAAAAAGTGGGGGCAGAATTTCCTTCTTTTGGGAGCTCAAATTTTCGTTGGCAATCAGACAGCTCTGGCACTGGCTCTGGTGGGGTCGGGAAGGGTTGAACATGATGGTGGGTCTTGTTTCATGCCTCCTAAGGCCAGTGTTGGCACCTTACTACTACCTACCTAGGTTCTTACCTACCTAGCCTGCTTGGCGTTTCAACACATCTGTTTAAGTTCAATTTTAACTGTATTTTCTAAGCAGGTTTAGCCCTGAGGATTGTTTAAGAGGTTTTGACAAAAGCCATTCTATTTGCACTTTTTTTTTCTCTAAAAGTGGTGATGTTGGCCCAGTTACACGACTTGCGGCAAATCTTAAAATAGGCATTTTCCCTCCATCTTCTGAAGGTTTAACAAAAGCAAAAAGAGTCCCTCTTGAGGAAAAACAGAGTCTAAACAACGTGTAGGAACCATACATTAATTCTTAGCAAAAATCAGTAAGAAAGTTCTAACAAATGCCACGTTCTTCCCTAGTCCTGGTAACACCAGGAGCCAGGGCTCGCTGGAAATAACAAACTGTCACAAGACGGGAGATGCGCAGGAGATTATTACAGTTAGCAATATGATGATTTCATATTTTTTTTTGGACCTCATATTTGACCAATCTTTTGAGAGTATGAAAAAGCACTGCATTTTTTTTTTATTATTTAAAAGAGTTTTTTTTTTTTAGCAAACGTAAAGCTGGCAGGACAGTAGAAGTCCAATTTTATCACTGCCGTACCAGCTGTGCAATGTTGGGATTCAGCGATTGCATTTTGAGGAAGGGAGGAGGTTTTATGGATTTGGGGCAGGCTACTCCTTGCAGACGTCCCCCCACGAGGTGACCTGCGCTCCCTGCAATGTCTTTGCCATTTCCTTCAAATTAATGTTGCACTCTGGGAAGAGGGAAGGACGTGTCCAACCTTGTCTTGGGTGGAATTAAAAACACAAGCAGCTCTTGTGTGACCCCTTCAGAAAGATGCCTCACCTGAGCCCTTCTTGTTTTAGCATGTGTGCATAGTCTAGGGTTCACTTTTTTAGCTGTTTTTTTTTGTTGTTGTTGTTGTTTTAGCTGATGGAAGGCCCTGTTGAATGTATTGAATAGTATGTTTGAATCTGCTTGTCAAAGGAAATGTAGGATCCTGCCTGTATCTTCATTTTTGTTCTTTCTCTGCTTTGCCCTCCGCTACGGAGATTTTTTAACCCGGAAGGTGCAATTTTTACAGCTCAGTTTTACCAACTTGCAGTTTCCTGGAAGAAGCTGCAAACAGATCCAGGCCTCCTCCTTGCTTCCTGCCCTCCCAAAGGATATGCATGTCTCCTGCCCTTTCCAGAAGCTTTCCTCTCCTCCTGCCTCCAGTCCTGCCTCCACCGGGACAGGAGAATCACTCCCAAGCTGTGAGGCCTCATGCATCTCCCCATAATAATTTCTCTCCGTGATGAATATTGATTTATTGCTCCCCACGTCACGTTTATTCAAAGCTTTGCACAGCCAGGTTTGCACCCCCGCTCGGGGTGCCTATGTCGATACTCATGAATATGGGATGTCCTGCGAGGTGGCCGCATCCGCACACAAGTGGGCCCTGCGTTTGAGGTTGTATATCGACAGTTAGGAATCGCCCGTATCAACCGTCAAAGATTTCTCCTCTCATACAGAAAGGAAAAGCCCAGCCAAATAAATGAAAAGTCCCTTGTGTAGCCAGAGCTGTTGAAACAGACAGGAAAGAACATACACTTCTTTTTCTTCTTCTTTTTTTTTTTTTAACCCTAAATAGCAGTTCCTTTAGCAAGGCTTGCAGTATACAAATCACTGAGATGGACTGATGGCTGGAGGTCAGGTTTTTCCTGCTTGATTTCATGGATCGTTTAAAAGAAACCAAGCCCAGTTCCCTGGGCTGAAATCTTCAGAGCCCCGGGGATGCTTGGGCAGGTTGGAGGAGGCAGCAGCGCGGGCAGAGCAGGGCTGCAGGGAAAGACCTGGTGCCGTTGACACCAACTCGGAGCCTCTCAGGCATCCGAGTCGTTCTGGGAGCTGCTTTCGAGGGGGCTGGCATGCAGTTTGCTGAAAAGAAGCAATTGCACAAGGAGCTTCTTTGGGGAAGAAGTGGGTGTCTGACCATGGGCCAAGGAGCCAGGAAGCGATTTCTAGTGGGGAGCACTGCTGACCCGCTCTGCGGCCCCGGCAGGATAGAGCAACCCCGCACGGTGTTCGCTTCTGCTTTCACAATGTCACGTGCTTTGCTGTCTTCATACGGACCTGATCCCGGCATGACCATCAGGAGTCGAGGTCTCCATCTCCCTCTAAGGCTGATGGCCATGCTGGCCATGCCTGTTTTAGCATCCAGTGCAGATCAGGAGTTGTGCTGAGGCTTTTCATTTTTTTGTGAATTCTTGCTTTGTTTTGGGCTGTGTTTTGTAGCACTTCCTTGGAGTCCTTGCCACTGTGCTTGCTTTGCCCACAGTTCATCAGAAGTTGTGGGCTTGGGCACAAGCCCAAGCAGGTGGACCTGCATCTCAGCTGGGACATGGGGTGGCCAGCAGTTGACACAGAGCCAAGCGGTGATGGAGGCCTCTCAAACCCTGCTTAAATAGGCACGATTTTGGTGAAAACCCAGTCTCCAGGGATTCCTGGACTGTCCTGGGTTTCTTAAACTCACATTCCCATGTGGTGCCAAGGCCATGGCAGTTACAGCCTCACAAATAGCAAAGCCTCCAGCCGGTTGTTGGGGTGTTTTTCACATACCCCACACTCAGCTCGCGGGTGGCAGTGGATATGAATCAAGTTCCATGGTCAACATTGGCTGCCTCCTCAGTCCTGTCACGCCGGCTTCCCCAGTGTCCCCTTCAACTCTGCCCTCTGCAGAGAGTTTAATTTAGAGTTGCTTTCCTGTTTTCCCTCTGTTAATAATTCATATTCACCCTCTACTTTCTTTTCCCCAAATCTACCTTCTCCCTGCCCATTGTGTGTCCTGTTTATTGTTGAAGCTCCTTTACGTTATGTATTCAGGAAGAAATGCTTCTCTCTATGAAACGCCTCCTGCCTGCAAAGACCCTGTTTCCCTTAAGACTTCCAGCAATGATCTCTCAAAATATCCACACCACTTCACGGAGAGTTCGTCTCCGGTGTATTCAGATGTCAAACTGTTTGCGTCTCGGCTTGGAGCAGGCACGGTCTCGTTTGTGTGCAAAGCCCTGCCGTGCACATGGGACACTTCTCAATAAATAATAGACCTGCATTCATCTGCTGCATGCTATAGGAAAAATGGAAAATAACCCCAAACTTTGCACAGTGGAGGACTTTCTCTCCTAGTCATCTTCCCTGCATTTTAAATTGTTTTTTTCCCTGAGTTCCCATTAAGGTTTGGTGACCAGCTTTCCAGTCCCTGAAAGCTCCCCCCTTGCAGAAAAAGGTGCTCAAATCGGCTAACAATTTCTTGTGGAGCATCTTCCTGGGAAAAGTGGGATTTCTTTGGACAGAGATGGCGTTATGGTGGCTAATGTCAGTGTCTTCCTCGCATCCTGAGCCTCAAGAGAAGGGAGAGCTCAGGAGCATCTTCTCCAGACCTGAGCCGCCATGGACCCCAGTGGATTTTAGGAGCTGGGAATTTAGCAAGGCGTCCGTGTTTGTAAGGAAGGAGGGAAGCAGGGAGGGAGGTTTGGGGTGTTCAGAGCAGGGCTGCTGCAAACCCCCGCAGCATTTTGCCATCCCCTTCTGCCGGTCGGCCCCATTTTTCTTGAATGTGCTGGATATTTGGATGCACAAAAATTCATCTGTCCTAGACACATCAAACAGGTGATCGGAGCCTGTGTCCCATCCCTCTCCAGACGGCTGTACTCAAGTTGGCTTCTTTTAATCTGTCCTGGTTCACCTCGGTCCCGCTATGCATCAAATACTCTGCCCGGGTATATACAGCAAATAGAAATGAATACAAGCCTGTATTGCAGCAGATATTCTAGTGAGTCACCGGAATGGAACAGGGGGACATTAATGAAGAAGGAAAATTAGAGTAGTTGGGAATAGCCTGGCCAGCCTGATCTTATCCTGAAGGGTTGAAGGAGTGGGAAGCCGGGAAGCGCTGCCGGGAACCTTGAAGCGAGGAGACCTGAGCTCAATCAGAATGAAACCGCGGGCCAGCAGGCATGGGCAACCCGCTCGCCTTGGCAGGATGTAAAATGAGAGATGGCCAGTGAGGTATCTTGGGCATAAATTGTAGTTGGCACTTTAATAATCTTGCAGCCCTCGCTTTGGCAGCCTGATAGATTTTTTCAGAATCAGGAGGACATTTGAAAAATGTATTTTCTCGAGTGGATTTTAATTTGGGGGCCTGTCAACCTTGGCATTGTCCTTTCCTTTAAAGTAAGGTCACTGTGGCTCCGCTAGCCTGTCGGACGTGTGCGTCTCGCAGGGATTTAGATCCATGGGATGCAGCAGGATGCAGGACGCTGTGAGGAGCCCCAGGTCTGGTGGGACATGTGGGCTTGGTGCAAGTTCTGCAGCACGGTGGGATTTGGGAGCGCTTGCTGTCTACCCCCGGTGTTTCAGCCACGTATTTTCCCCGTTTCATCTCAGCGCTGCAGCTGTACATGGTGAGGAGACCAGACAGGGTGTCTGGTGTCCATGTGGGATGCAGGGTCCTTTCCTTGAACCTTTTTCCCAGGCAATAAGTAGGATCCTGCCTTGGCTGTGCATGGAGCTCCCTTTGCCCAGGAGTTTGATTCATCTCCATCCTGCAGCGCCTATAATTCCCTCTGCATCTCACATAGCGTCCCCGGCAAAATTAGAGCACTCCATACTAATAAAAACGGCTCGCAGCAATAATAAAAATAGCACCAATGGTAAGTGTTGGTGCTTCTGCTGATGTTCTGCAAGGGCTTTTCCTCCCTGGGTAAGTATCCACTTGAGACTGCCCTTTGTCTTTTACCTTTCGGCTTTTATAGAAGCCTGTCGATTTGCTTCCTCTCCTAGACATTAACCTTTAGTGAGGAGCAAGGGCACGGGGTTTTGGAAATCCAGATAGCTAATCTTTGCTGTTCTTCCCTTGTCAAACAAGGCTGTAATATCCTCCAAGAAATCCGGCGCGCGGAGCGCGAGCTCTCCTGCGCTTTCTCGCCTTTGTCTCTTTTGTCTCTGCCTGAAGTCAGATTAAAAAAATAAATTAATAAATAGGCCCTGCTTGGCGGGCTGCGCGCAGCATCTTTACATTTCGTCTTGTAATCATTTCTTTCTTCCCATCCCCTCATCTGCTGTTTTGGTCTTTTATTGGGGAAAATTGTCGCCATCGTGTCTTACAAAGCCGTTTTAGCAGCTGCTTTTTTTTTTCTTTCTCTCTCTCTCTTTTTTTTTCACTGACTCCTGTGAGCAGAACAAAAGAGGTTAATGCTGTTAACTTCTGCTTTATCTCAGATTTTATGTATAGTTCACAGTGGAATATTTATGCATTTCTGCAAAACGGAATAATTTCCCATTCCAGGCGCGTATGGATTTCTTAAAGGCACATGAATGCTATAGGGCTCTGCAAGGTACCAAGTGCTCTGCCAGGGCAGTTCCATAAAATGGGTTTCTTCTTTTATGCCAATTCTAAAATCCCACCAGTTCAACAAACTCGCCATGCTATAAATATTACCTGGTCATTTTTCAAATAATATCCGATCTAATAGATGCTATTTAAAGTTACTCAACATTAGGCAGTGTGGTATTCAACTGATCTTCTGAAAATACATTCTTCTTTTCTTGTAATTAATCTCATTAAAAAGTCTTTAGTCGGTATGGCGAAATAATGGCTCTTTAATGTTTTGTTTGATATTGAAAGCGAGTTTTATAGCGAGACATTAAAAAGTAGTTCTAATGTGTACTCAGCATGCCTGGGTACTCACAATTGGTGATTCCTGATGGAAATAACGATCAAAACAGCAGCTTAAGCCAGAAAACTGCACAAGGAACGTGCTGAGGGGAGACACGGGAACTTGCCCCCTAGTAATGCACATCCTGCTCTGTGCAGAACTGCCCCCGGGGAAGAACAGGGCTTTTAATTTTAGTAGTTGTTAGTTCAAGAGGCCACCTGCCTCATGCTACCAACGTGTGATCTTTCCCTGTGAAAAGACTCTATAGCCCCGGCCTTTCTTTTCTCCAGCGTTTCTTAGACTTCAACAATGCTCTAAAAATGCAGGTGGTCTTAACTCTTCCTGTTTAAAAAGCAGAAGTTGAGCCACAAGCCGGATAAAAGTGGCCACTGAATGTCCCTGAGATACCTTCCAACCGCTTGAAACAGCTCTGCTGGACCTCGGCCTGGCTCTTCTATCCATCTGCTCCCCTACGGATCTTGTTCACACAGTTTCCTTTTCTATCCCCATGGTGAGAACCACCCATGATGGGTATGTAGAGGTTCACGGCATCCTTGTAGGCAAACGGTTGGCCATCGGTTCCCTGAAGAGGTGACATTAGCAAGTAATAAATTTGCATGCAGGCAAATTAAGCTGAAAAATGCAGCTATTCAGTGTGGTAGGAAAGCTTTCATGGGACGCATTTAGACTTACTCCATTGGTATTCATATTGTCATGGGCTTTACAAAATAAAACATTAGTTTTGCTTGCATGTAGCAGAGCATCCCAAACAGAGACAGTCCAACTGTGGAAGGAAACGGTGAAACGGAAACGGTGGCGCGGAAGGAAACGGTGCCATCTTGCGAACCGAACATGGTTTGTGATCCCTAATGTTATCCAAAGGAGGGATGCTGCTGAATTCACAGTTTTTACAATACCAAGGCGAGAGGGCCGCTTGCTTCATCCCGTGCCCAGGGCTGTTCCCGGCTTTCCTAATGGCAGGTGCAAGGTCTGTGTCCTGAGAACACCCGAGCAGGGACAACTTGACTAGAGCTGAGGCTGCTTTCACACCCATGTTGGCTTGGGTTGATTTGCTTTAGCAGTGCAATGCAATTCTGTAGGAAGGAAAACAAAACCCAAACCCAACTGCACAAATGTGAGGGGAGCAAGCTGTGTGGAAAGCGATTTTGAAAGAGGAGCTTGAAGTCAGCTGGTAGGAAAATCCTAGTGACAGATACAGCTAAGCACTGGATTGGGCTCTTTGGCAGCGCTCTGAACCTTCTTCTCAGGAGACTTGTAAGAACTAATGAGACGTACGCACAACACGGACAGGCTCTGTTGTATGCGCTGCCTTCGGGGGGACTTGTACAGTTCCTCCCAGCTTTGTATTTTTTCAGCCTCCTGATAAGGCTTTAGAATCCTCGTATCTTCCCGAATCAATATCCTGTAATGGAGGAGCGGTGGCATTGTGCGGGCGCCGTCCTCCTCCTCCTCATTTCCTGCTGGATACGTCGGCTCGCGATGCCGAGCAGCGGGCTCGGCAAACGCTCTCTGAACGCTGAATAAAGAAATCTACCTGGCAATTATTCGGAGGGGATTTTTATACTTGTAGAACTGCTCTGACAATGTCTGCTTTTTTGAACCTTTTAAATTCCCTTACACAAAAAAAAAAAGAAAGAAAAAAAAACACTCTGGGCTTTCATTTCTAATAGCTGGGAGTTCAGGATGGATGACCTGGTATCTTCTGTGCCCGTGACTGAAAACACAAAGAGGGTTTGGCAGGGCAGGAATACGTTTAATATTAAGAAATAGATCTTAACGTCCACGTGTTCTTCACTGTGCTATGACAGTCACTCAGCTCTCTTCCCTCCACTTTCCTTTAGCCGTGTGGAGGCTCAAGTTGTTCTGTTTCAACAAATCTTGGAGTAATATTAAGGGAAGGAATGATCTAAGTGCTAAATATTACTGTTACAGTCGTTTTCTTCTGTGAACAGCTTTTTATTACAATCCTAACATTTTTGTATCTCTGTCAAGAGGATTTCAGAGAGGATTTCATTCATTTTTTTCCCTTTAGTTCAGGGCAGAAGTTCATCAAAGTAGTTTGTTGGTACAAACTGGAACTTCACAGATTTCCAGTTGCCGATAGATAAATTGCTACTTTACATTGCCTACATGCTTCTAAAAAGAACTTTGGTGTATAAAACATGCAGATAAAACATGTGGGGCCAGGAAAATGCCCTAGTCTGTGTGGTTAGACAGCAGGCGGTGGTCTAAAAAAATATTAACGTGCTGCCAAGTTGCTGAACAGAAAGGGATAACTTCCTCCTTTTTTTTTATTATTTTTATTTTTGTGGCAGAAAATCAATGTATAGCGTCAAGGCTGTATATTGACAACTTGATTATAAAGGATGGTGAATAGGCTTGACCCTGGAGTAGCACCAGAATGCTACAGAACAAGACATTTATACGGCATCAACGAGCCTCGCATGCATCAGATCCTTCTTGCTCTTCTCAGTTACATGCGATATTTTTATATCAGCGTGCTATTATTATTATTGTGTCTTTTTTTGATCTCTTTGCCCTGTTAGCCTGCCTTTAGTTCTTTGGCATCCATGCTTCATAGTGGATGTGCTGCTTACCCTGCTCACTCCCAGATGGAATGTAAGGCAGAGAAGGGATGTGGAAGACCCTAGTAAAGAGCAGGATTCATTTCATCCAAGAGGACAAAATGCTAAGAAAAGTTAAAAAAAAAAAAGGGGGGGGGGGGGCAAACAAAAAAAAAATCCTCTTCTTTTTTTTACTATTTTAAATCAGGGATGTCTGAATTTACTAAAGGCACACAAGGCCGTTGCAAGGAAGGAGCCTGCAGGCTAATTGCTGGAAGCCTCTTCAACATCACTAAATTGCTGTTTGTTTGCTTGTTTTCACGGGACCATATGATCTCCTTGGCCGTGAGTCACTCCTGCTGCTTTGCTTCCTACCCCACGGCACAGCCTGCTCCTGAGCGCCAAGCCTGGTCCCTCCTAGGTCACCAAACCGCTCCAGTGGCTTCAAGTTTTGGTCCTTCTTGCCTTTCTCCCCCTCCCAGAGCTGATTTCTCTTGGATTTTTCCCCCTCTACTTCCATTCTTCCAAGCTCCAGTCATTACTCCTGGGCAAAGTTAAGCAGGAAGTTAGATGACTTTTTTATGCTCTTGCAGGAATCTCAGGTAAATTTGACCGCACTTCTGTCGTGCACTTTTTTTGGTCCGTTTTCTTTATTTTTAAAGAAGAGAGCATCAGTGACTTTGCTATGGCAAGTCACTCGAGGGGGCAAAAAATTCAGTGTGCTTGGAGTCTGCTTACCAGGTCACCCTCCCCCTGAGAGCAGCTGGTGTCCTAGAGAAGTCTGCAGTCCTAGGATGTTCCTAGGAAACAGCTATATAAATTAGGACACTGAAAAGTGCTTCTTGGGTGTATGTTCCTGTACCGTGCACTGTAAAACGTGTGGTCTTACCATCTGCCTAACAGCTCCTAAGTGTTTTGTGGTCAAAATCTTGCACCATTTGGGGTTAAAACACCCCAAATTTGGGGAACAGTACCATCAAGTCTTTACCAATCACAGGGAATCAGGCTTTTGCATTCTGTTCCTAGAGGCATGATAGAAAGTGGCTTTTTGAAATAATTTAACCATGGTTTGGGTCTAGAAATACTCCCGCCTGTGCTGATGGGTGCACGCAGTTATTAGAGCTTATTTTTGCACTCTTGCTTGATGTTGTAATTTGTGGAGAAAGGCCATAAATTAAATCTCTAATTCATAACAAGTTTTAATGTAAATCATATCCCATTACAGTACATCATGGTGATATAATACAATATGTTAGTTTGCCCTAAGTGGATGTATTTGTCTCTATTTTCTGGCTCAGATAATAGTTACCATCTGGGTGTGTGTTTATTTTTTGTTGTTGTTGTTTCTTTTAATCATTTGTGGCACTTGTTGTTTTAAAGCTGGAAATGAGTAAAATTTGAAGCTGATTTAGGAAATTGCCTGGAGAATATCAAAGAGAATATCAGACACTTTAAATGTTTTACATTTTTAACCTATTACCAAGAATACTTCAGTAGCCTTGAGGCATGTTCCTCCTTCCTACTCTCGTATCCATCTTTGGAGATCTTGTAAAATCAGCGGCACTTGGATTGAGCATCAGAGAGCAGGACGGAGTCCCAAACTTCAAATCCTTCTCTTTTATCTGGACTTAGCAAATATCAGATAGCACTGGGAAGGATTTGGGTTTTACCCATCCACATGTGCCAGGGTGTAAAAAGATACATCCATCTGAGCATTCATATTTCTGGCTACCGGGAGCATTAGAGTTATAGCCAGTTCTGTCATAACACTCATATCTGTATGTTTTTATCTGTAGATTTTATATGTAGATTTTTATATGTCTATGTCCTTACATTCTTTGGGCTGTTTTAATCAAAGCCTTGCAAGTCTTCTCATTCTGAACAAGTCACCACTACAGTATGTAGGAAAGTAGGCACCTAATTTGCACCTAAATTTGAGGTGCCTGGTGAAGCTGCCCTCTTAAGTGCATAAATTCTCCATGGAATCACCAGGGAGAAACCCTTTGAAGCCTCCCCGAGAGAGATCCTGTCTACTTTGTCTACTTGATTTTGACAGTGAAGTTGCTCTCAGGAACTTGGCAATTTTTGTCTTTCTGCTGAAATCTCATGGGTTTGAAGTATGATACCTTTTTTTTTTTTTTTTCGTGCCATTTTGGTGCAAGACTTCTGTGGCATTCAGTGGTTTTCTCCAGGAAGAACAGAGCAGACCTTCATTCTAGTGCACGAGTATCCGTCGGAAATGCGTTAGCTGTTCCAGATACCCGGCCCTAGGTGTGCGTTTAGAACAGAGGTCCTCCTGCCTCCCATCTGCTACTGGGCTTTGCAGCACCTGAGGATGCCAAAGGAATCCCTGTTCACTCCATAATGAACCCGGATCAACTCCTTGGCATCCAGATGCAAAGGCATCTATACCTGTCAGCATTTTGGATGGGGCCCTTTCTCTGCTTGTCTTCTGCCATACCCAAAAATCTTATCTTTCCATGCCCCAAGTCCATGTACAATTTTGGGGAGAGCGAACTGCTTTTGAACCCTTTATCCAATTTAATTTTCCTCACCTCATGCAGAGAAAGGCCCAATTTATCCCAGCATCTTCTCCTGACAAAAAACACTTTAATCATATTTCCTAATTATTTCAATCAGACATGGAAATCAAAATCTCACAGGCCCTAATGTTATACACGATGAAAGGAAGTGTCTTTGTCTCAAATACTTGACTTTTTTTGTGTCTTGATTAGAGGCAGCGAGTAAATGAGAGGAAGCAAGGTTTTAGTTGAACAAAACATCCATGGCTATTTTCTTTGTTCACACTGTTTTTATATCATAAACTAGGGAAAAATAAATTACACATGAAAAAACACTTGAAATTATCATTGATATAGTTAAAAAGTACCCTTTGCTTGAAAATATCTGACATTCTCTTCTTCAGAAGCCGTGTTGAGACGAAATCCTCTGGGGTTGGCTTGAAATGCGTTTGAGCAGCATCTTCCTCTGCTCTGTAATTCCGTTAGTGCTAATTATGCCTCTCATGAAGGTTTTCAGGTGCAGCAGGATTTATCTAGGCCAAATGTATGGCCACATGATAGATGCTTATTCTGCACCACCGCCACAGATTAGCATCCTAACAGGGAAAAAAAAAGGAAAATAAATTGAAAACCAAATGACTGGGTTTTCTGTATACACAAGTCCAATATTTGTTTGTTTGTTGTACACCCTAGAATTAAGCATGCCTTTTTGCATGCTTTAGGCTCCATCTTTTTTTATATTTTTTTTCTGAATGCGACTGTATGAAATATATCAGATAGCATAGTCTTGTTTATTCAGAGAATTCAAAGGTGGGGCACAGAAGCTTCATATTTCCGCATAGAGAAACTTTTATTAAGTGGAACGAGCTCTACTCCAACGGAAAAAAACGGCCAAAGGCCTTAAAGGAAATTAAAATGAGGCATAACAATTGGAATTCACACAGGAGCATAAAGGACCTTCCTAAGATAAATAATACATGCATTAAAAAACATTGAACAGGAAAGAATGTGATAATGGAGATTATCTCTCAAACACAAAAAGTAAATAAAAAATACCTTTGGATGAACAACAAAACTCTGTGTCACCATGCCTACAAGGACTTCAAAGAGCGTGTGCAGCCTGCAGCTCCTGCAGCCTTTTCTCACAGGTAGTTGCAATGAAATGGAGCTGTGCAGCCCTTGCAAAGGAAAAGGGGGTTCAAGAGCCAGGCAAAGATTTCCTAGTAACTGGGGCCTGAAAGCTGAATCTGGAGTGAATTTGTCTAGAAATTCCATGTATTTCATTTGCACAAGCCATTAGTATGTGGGGGAGAATTTACCAAGAGTTGTGGCAGATTCATGGCATTGGAAGACAGCAAGAATTGGGAAGGTTTGTGTTAAAATAAATGCTACTCTTGCCACCGTTGAGGAAAGGCCTCTTAGCTGTGTTGCACAGGACATCGGAGCAGATAAGGTAGTGCTCTCTCTGCCTCCATAGTCACTGCAATAGTCTAAAAGCCCAATGACTTGGAGAAGGCAATGTCCAGCAGTTGAATTCCTGGCATTACAGATTGAAAATCAGTGCCAGAGGGATCAGGCTTGCCTGTCAGAAAGCAAATGGCTGGAAGGAATGCAGAGAAAGGAGAGGACAGCAGGGTGGCTTGGGAAGTCTTTGAGTTGTTCTTGCTCTCACCTTCCATGTCAGCTCCTGCAGCTCTGCCCTTCCTGCCCTTTCCATGGACACGAGTGCAATTTGGGCCCGCTGCCAACACGGCCATGTTTACTCCATAGGCAATACCCTATACAAATTCTATGTAACTCTATACAAACTAACGTCTTTTCTGCACAGGAACCAAAACCATAAAGCTTTGATGCAGGAGCACATCATCAGTGTCCTGGGTTTTTGCAGCAGCAGGACATTTGATAGGTGCAAATGTGTTGTATTCCTGCAATAGACTTTGTGCTGTGCTAGCAAGAACGGGAAAAACCATCCCTGACATTCTGCCTGGAGGAAAGTTGTTTTCTAATGGATCATACTCCATAAACGGAGCTCAGGTCTGCGTTCCAATCCCCCTTCCAGTACCCCCACCTGGAAGATTATCTAAGTGATGTTGCAAAAGCTCTAACTCATTAGTACTAAAAGTCTTTGAGGACTTAGCCACAGCTCATTTGAAGTCAAAGGGCATGTTTACATTGACTTGATGAGTTTGGGATCAGACACCTCTGCTCCTCACACATGTGACATCCAGCTCTCTAATTGTGTGACACATGAAAAGGGAGAACATGAAAGCTGTCGAGTTTGCCTGCCCTGTGCTTGTCCTCAGTGATGCTTGGTGCTCTTTTCCAGAAGGCTTCTACTACCTTCTCACTCCAGGCTGTTTTGATGACTTAATAAGGAAAAGCTCTTGCCATCAAACAAATCTCATCCAAATACACATCTTTCTTTGATGCATCCCAGGTCTTGGACTGAATTTCCTCAGAAGCAATAAGCAGAAGAAAACAATTATCAACTTAGTGTTTAGGCATCTGAGCTTCTAAAACAAAGCTGGCTTTCATGTCTTCCAAGTGTTAAAGGCCAGAGGTGGGTTTTTGACCCGATTCTCAGGGGAAATGCCTTTATAAAATAACTTCTTCTTTGATTGCTTGTCAAGGTTTTATTTCATGCCAGTCTTACTGCACTAACGTTATAAAAGGGACAATTCAAGGAAACAGACTTGAAGCCATAGAGAGGATACTAAAAAAATGAGTAAGCAAGATGTAGGAAGACTGGAAATGCAGAATTAGTTGTAAAGTTGCACATCACCAACATTAATCCAACATTTCTCCAGCTCAAAGCACTTGGAGATGAGTCCTCTTCAAGACAGTCATTGCGCTTTCTTAGTCTGGTCCTTTCCTTTTACTGTTTCTTTATGTGACACATCTCCTTTTATTTCTTCATAACCACTTTGGCCACATAAAAGGGATTTTTTTTTTCTCCATATAATCACAGAGCATAAAGCCAGAAATGATGCCTCCCATTACCTTCAAGGCCATCAAATTTCACCCTGCAATCATGGAAGAGATCCCGTGCTTCATGATTGAGCAAGAGCAGGGAGCAAAGACCGCTTTCAACCTTCAGCTCGATTCACGATGGGAAATCCTCCTTCCTCCTTGGCAGTATTTTTTGAGTGGTTAATTAACAAAAAACATGAAAAACCTTCACCGTATTTCTCATCTGAATGTGTACTGCTCCACCCGTGAGCAATTGGAGGCCTTATTTCTTTATAATGTTAAAGAATGAGGAATCTTCTCCCTTTGTAGAGTAGAGATAGATGCTCATGAAGTCACCTCTTTGCCTTTGGCTTTTCAGTGGTGGGCATGAAAGAGAAATGATTTAAAGGGTCAGGAACCAAAGTGTAGCCTCTGCAAACAGCAGTGTTGCAGTCTGATCAGCTGAAGGACTGAAGTCCCTCCTTGAGCAGATGGATAGTTACAAGGAACTGGTTCTGCGATGCCATTGCAGGGATACAGCAGCCCTAGGAACGTCACACTAAAGATTCTTACTATATCTTGGAGTAAGGCCTTGCAAAAATAATTTTAAAAGTAGAAGGAAGTTATTAGGAACAAATCTGTTTGTTCATTTGTTTTTCATTTGGAGAAGAAAATCATGTAAAAAAAAAAAAGCAATAAAACAGTGTTAGTTCTGTGTTCCTTAGGGAAGCAGCTCTGCTGCAAACCGCATTATCCCTGCAAGTCGTACGTACTTTTGTTGCAGGATGTCCCTTTTTCGGCAAATTGAAATAGGGCATCAGATGGAGCACATCTGATTATCATAGGTAATCCTGCCATTTCTAATCACAAGTCCATTTAAAAAGGTGAGTCTTTCCTTTATATTATGCAGCACAACTAGAAATGTTTGTAAGCAGAGCAAAGTAAATCCCAGGAAGCTTTATAACTGAAGGAAAGCTTTAATTCAATTACTTGATTAAGCGGCTCTAGAAGTATACACTTCAAATCTCAATGTCATTTAACTTCCAATTTGTTTAAAGAATAATTTGAGACAGAAAGTTTAATGAAAATTAAGCATCTTAAATTCAAGTTAAATCCCTCGCAGACTCTGTGTCCTGCCTTAGTCGGCTTACATTGCCTAGCTGTTTGGAGTTTAATGGGATGAGCTTTGAATAAAACGAAGGCTGCAACAACATTTCAAAGTTCAAATAAAAGCAGCATCAATAACAAGTAAACTTCTGCAGGAGCCTGCTGAGGAACTTCTCTCACCTGGTTGTGTTTGAGGCTTGGTGAGAACTTCCTCTCCAAATGCTACAGGATTTCTTTGGGGCTCCTGGGGATCCTCCTTTTGCTCTTGTTTTTACAATTGGTGGGGAGCTCCTCAGCTTGCAGTGAGGTTTCTGAGTTGGTGCTTTCCGTGCTTAATGCGGCAGGTTCTGTATTTGAAATTTTACCTGGAAACCTTGCATGTGGTCTGTTTGCAATGTCGTTGCTGCCCTGCAAATTCATACCCTTTCACATCCTTAAATGTGCTTAAACGTTATTGCAGTTGCATTATAGATTTGTGTATATTAAAGTCTGCTGCCTCTATAGACAAAAAGTGCTTTGAAAGTTCTTGATAGGAGTATAGCACACTGGCTTGAAGTATCAAAACAGTCTCTCCAAATGTAGTTTCTTCCATTAAATACTTCTGTAGGCATCTTGCAACTTAAAATTGTAATTAACCTGTTTCATAGGCCTGCCAAATAATTAATTTCTCAGTCATCTATTCAAGCAATTTCCTAGTTATTAAACAAAATATTGATTACTTGTAACAGAACCTTTGTTCTTTCATAAAAGCAAGTACATGTCATCATTCAGTTCAAAATAACATTGGGAAGAACAGTGAGCAAGGCTTGGAGCTAAATAAATTGCTTTCTGTTGTTTGCATTTCTTCATAAACTTTAAAGGAAAGCATAAGTCTTACAGTGTCTAAATGCAGATAAATAAGCAGGTTTTCGCCTTGAAAAGAAGTAACAAATTGACAGCTATCCAGAGAGCTTTTCTTGAAGTTCCTCAGATGTAATGTTCTTTTGACATTGAAGTCTTACTTTTAACTCCTTATATGTTTGCATGAGACACCAGCGGTTAACATGACCATTTATAATAAGACCTGTCCCAAGACGAAAAACTTTGGTACGGTTTAAAATTACATTATCCAGTAATGTGGTGGTTTATTTTTATGGCTAGACCTATGGCTTGCAATAACTGAGACTGCTGCATCCTTAGAGCATTCATGTGAGGAGTTAATTTGTCAGGGTGCTTTAGGAGAATCTTTTTTTTTGGAATAGGAGAGGCAAAATTTGTCTTCACAGATTCACTATGATCACACACTCCTCTAAGGGAAGCTCTTTGTTTATTTGACTTTGAAAACAAGCTCTTTAATTATTAAATCCAAGCTTACAGTTAAAAATCTCATCATATATATCCTATATACAGCAAGAAAATTCTTAATATACTCAGAGTGACGGGGAGTTTCACGGGACGTCTGTGGCAGATGGGCACGTGCGATCCAGGCTTCAAGGACTCCAACTCATCTGTTTCTCTATTTTACTCCTCTTTCGCTTTTGTTCGCTGGAGGTTCTAATTCTTCCCAAATTGCTGTATTGGAATCTAATTCCCTCATATTGCTGTGCTTTGAGACTCTTTATGTTGATGAACAGAATTAGTCTTTTTAGCAAGTAATTACTTAAATTACCTTAATTATATAATAATGTAAGGTCAGCAACAAAATTATATATGCTCTAGCTGAATCATTATGATGCTGATGACATTAAGAGCCAAGCACTAACTTCCATCCTGTCTCTCCCAAAGCCAAGGTTTTGTACAATCCCGCTGCAGTTTACTCAGTATAATTTAGTTTGAGGTGTTTATCGTAGTGGAGATGGCCAAAAAGGTGTTTGAGATAATTAGTTAAGTGATTTTGTAATTGCTAAAACATCTGTCAGAATTAATTCTAGCAAGGTAGCCATTTTATCCGAATAAAAATATTCTCATAATACCTTTGGCAAAATCGCTCCCTTGAAGTCATTGAAATGGCAACAGGGAGGGATTTGCCCGTTGAATTGGTCTTCAGCTGCGTTCTGCATAAACTCAACGCCCTTCTGTCGTTTCAGCTTGAGAAGACATTGTCAGGCTCAGTTCAATAAGTCTTTAGCTGCTTATAATAAAACTCTTTTAGCTTCTTCAGCGCTGCGGTTGTTCTGAAGGGCCTGAGCAGCTCCTGTGCTCGCTGGATGTTTCCTTTGTGCATTCCCTACCTAAGATGTTCCTCCGTTACAGCCTTTTCACTCGTTAGGGCTCTAATGAGAATCCACGGATGTGTTTGTTTCAGGATTTTATCTGATTTTTTCCCATTTCAGAGAGCAATAAGCCCACACTTCATGTTTTCAGAGCCCAGAAATGAAGCTGAATTTCTATAAACAGAGATATTATTTAAAGCACTTTTTGGAATTTAACAGCAGCTAACATTTTGAGAGCTAACGTTTTGGAAAATGGCAGTGATTCTGCAATTGAAATTTGCAGCACAAAAATCAGTCTTATGCTAAAGCTGTGCATAGAGACTAAAACTGCTCCTTTATAATGGCACTCCATTAAGTGCAGGCTCCATTTACACCCTTAAATTAAGTGGGGTCTGTGCATGGACACAAGCAGGGGCTCTAGGCCTTATGCTCACTTGTGAGGAAGGGTTTTGGCACAATTTTGCCTTGACCCAATTAACTGTCCCCCAAATAGTTCCCAGTCACACTGCAGAAGTTGGCATGGGCCAAGGACTGTTCCAGATATCAATCCAAATGCAGCCACCGCATTACGGGCAATAACAGATTTATGATATGAACATGTGAGATGATGGCAAAGTGGCCTCAGAGCTTCAAATCCCTGCTGTAAATTTTGCTTAACGGTGTGACTTTGCTATTCTGATGAGCAGAGGGTTAGTAACTGTCATCCATGACTTTTTTGCATTAAGTGGACTAGTGATCTTCATCTTCTGCATGCTGATAAGGGACATCATCATGACATGGAGTTATCAAACGTTGACATGAAGCTTGGTGCTGCTGTGATGCAGGGAATTTGCACTGCCAGGGTTGAATCTGGTTTATGCACAAAATGAGCCCTAATGTGGCAAAGCAGCAGTATGATGCTGAGTACAGCATGCGAGTAAAGGATCAAAAAACAGTAATGGAATATATTGTCCATAATTCCTTCATAAATATATTGACAAGATGTGGCAATCAATGGGAACCAATGCCAAGAGTAGGGAACCGAAAGAACTCAAGCGAGAAACGAAGAATATCCAGAGAGGTCAGGTGAGTATCCGTGGTGATGGGAAGGATGAAGAGTGGAAGTGGTAAAGGAGAAAGTAGATCAGAGGAAGTTTGTGCTTACAGTCATGGAGATCAAAAATAACTGCTCTTCCTCACTAGTTCAGAGTATGTGTCCCCGTGATGAGCTTTTAGTCCAGACAGATTAAATAAAAACTGCTTTCTTCAAAGGTAGCTTCAAGTCATTCATGAACAAATGCTTCTGCTGTATCTGAAGTTTGCTCACTTCCATGGGAAAAAAAAAAAAAAGAGAGAGAGAAGATGCAGCTCCGGGTCATTTTGCACTGCGATTCCCAGTCAGGTTGGCTGGGAAGGGATGATGATCATGGCTCATCATCAGTGCAGCTCAAGAACACGTGTCTCAGGAGAGACCACAGGACCTGGGCTACTGTTGGCTCCCTGCTTTGAACCCGAGCCTCTCTGCTGGGCCTGAGGGCTCCAAGCCTGTTTGGAGAGAGAGAGCCTCACTTTGGTGTAGGGTTAGGACTCCCAAAATGGCTTAATCGGCAAATATGTCCCACTGCACCTTTTTTCCAAACAAATCAGAACAATAAAATGACCTTCATGCACACATGTAAATCCCCCTGCTCTCTGCCAGGCTTCAGCAGCGTGAGGAAAAGAGGAGAGGGGTGGTGGGATGTTTGTGTGCAGTGAGCAAGACCTGGTCTAAGGCAACTTACTGGGTCCGGTGGGACGAAATGTGTTTGATGGAACTGGTGTGAAAGGCATTCAAAGAAAAATCACAGGGTATTTTGGCATAAGTGCTGGGTGCTTTCTCTCTCTTCCTACATCACAGGCATCGCCGCTGAGCAAGACATCCGTGTTCCTGGATAGCTTTCTTTAGAAAAAGGGATAATATACGAAAATACATTGGATATAAGGACCTTTCTTTCCTTTTTCAAAGAGCACTAAGGTTTCTTTTTCTTTGTATGTGTAGCTGATCTTATTTCAAAGCCACTTTGAAATTTTTGGGGGGTTGTGGTGGATGAAAAGTTCTTGGGAAGGAAGAGAGGCTTTAAGTTTTTAAAGAACGGAAAGAAATGCTGAGTGGCACTGCAACCACAAGTTTATTCCTCAGCATTTTCATTTATATTACTGTTAAAATAGAGATGCTTTTGTGGTGGCAAATGTTGCAGTTTATGACATAACTAAAAACCATTTAGGAATTTAGGCATCTTTAGCTAAACTTTTTTTGGTAATAATGTGTGTCAAAACACTAATGTCTGAAAAGCTGAAGCTTTCCCCTGTGTAAATTTTTGGTGTTTAACAGGTGGTAAAGCACACGCTTAAACCTGGTGCATCATCCTCCAGCAACAATCAGCATTGCCTTCCTTTCTGGAAGAAGTCAAGTTATTTCCTGGTGACATATTCAGAAAAAGAAAGACAAGAAAATACTAAGTGCAATAAGACTTTACGGGAATTGACTGTGTTTTTGACTTCTCTGTTTCTTACATTTCCAAAGAAAGATTAGGCGGTTGATAAATACGGTACAGTCAGCACAAACGTTGTGTTGCACGAGCAGAAATTGGTAAGGAGTGGATGCTTCGGTAGCTGCAAGTTTGTCATTGGGAAAGACAGAATGTGTGCTGAATAGAAGCAGTTTTATCAAGGTTCATCTACATGTATAAAAAGAGATGTGTGAGCATAAACACAGTAACAAATGGCGCAGAGAACTAAATCAGATGTCCTTTTAAAAGCAGCCGGGGGACCTTCGGTGAAATTGCGGAATAGCTAAAACTCGTAAGAGATCAGGTAGGTTCACCTAACACATAACTCATCTGTGAAATTCATAACCACAAGTTATCTCAGCTTTAAGAGCCTATTACACGGCTTCTCCTTCTCAGGTTTACTAGCAGGTTTTTTTTCCACATTCCCCTACAGTGTAGACATAGTCGAGCGACCAGGAGCTTTCATGTCAAGTAGTTAAATGGAAGAACGGAGGTGATATGGGTCACAAAGTGCCTATTTCTCTTCAGCACCCAGTGCTGACTTCCGTAGCTGTAAACACCCGTATTTTCCGTCTGTATAGCCAGGTCATAGGAAGCCATGTCCTTAAAAGTCAAGGAACTTTTCTGTGATGAGATACAGCCTCTGTAGACAAGGAGAGACCACTGGATGTTCTTCTGTCCATTGAACATGAAGGAAACTCCATAGTGGCTGTATTAATTCATTGGAGCGTGGCCAGCAGGTCTAGGGAAATGACGTTTCCTCTCTTGTTTTGCATCCTTGGAGATACTCCAGGCTCCACTGGAGAAATTCCCAGGCAACTCAATCTAACTTTGAAGCTGATTCGACTTTGAGCAAAGTCTTAGGCCAAATGATCCTTCCAACTTAAATTATCCTGTGATTTTATAGCTGTGGAACAAAAAACTATTTGGAAAAGGCTGCAGTAGCTCCAGACCATCATTTCCATAGAATCATAGAATCATTATGGTTGGAAAAGACCTTCAAGATCATTAAGTCCAACCGTAAACCCATGACCGCCATGGCATGTAATGCCCTACTACTTTTTGAGCAATGCAGGTAAAATATAGCATCTTCTGGGCTTTTTCGTGTGTGTCTGCTGGGCCAGAGTGCCCGCAGATTCTGTCTTGCAGGAAACTGGGCTATTTTAGTGGTGTTTCCAGCAGTTTGGGGGATCAATGGCTAATCATTGCCTGTAGGGTAGACGGGGAAAATAGTATTGCAGGAAAGTTTGTTAAATGTCATTTCCTTAGGGCTAATTGAGTCGTTAGCTCCTTCTATTTGCAAATGAGGTCTAAGATCTTTACTTTGTTCGTGTTTCTCTCTGCTGTGCACTGAATTTGGCACGGAAGAAGATGCTAAATGAGCCAGTAGTCCCAGTGTGATGATATCCATCCAACGGAAGAACAGTAGCAGGATGCTGATGGAAAAGGTATCTTTCTCGCTTTCCCCTGATATAGAAACTCACATTTAATTGTTGCAACTGCTGTTGCCGCAGGCCCTGATGTTGGGCAATTATCTGTGAGGTTATCATTTTTTAACCTTGCATCCAAACTCTGAGGATCAGATCTATATTCAGTAGAGCTGCTGCTTCTCACTGGGTTGACAGGGATCAGTTTGACCTGAGCTAAGCTCCACTGTCATCCAGGAGCAGAGTCTGAAATTTTGGAAATAGCTTAAACGTGTAACTATTGCAAAAGATTTGTAATGATTCTGGTGTATTTTGCTTTGCTGAGGGCCACATCTAAGCAGGCTAAGTGACAGTTTAATCACAAAGCTGATTTTAAATGTTTGCTTTTCCCTTCAAGCTGTGACTTTATACTTGTCCTGGAAGCTTGCTGGAGAGAGGGAGGATGTGGCAAAGATTTTTAGGGACTTCAGAGAACCCCCTGAGATCTAGACCAAAAAGTGCTCTCAAAATTATTCCAGGCACTAGACTATTTGACGTCAGGGTGATTCATGCAAGGTCGTTGCAATTTATCCTTGTATCTGAGAAGCAAGTGGGAACAGGATGCTGGGGAAAAAATGCTAAATGTCTGATTTTGGTATAAAGTGCAGTCAAAGAGAATAATAAATAAATGACTAGATGCCTTCTTGAAGAAGAATGGGGGTGAAATAAGGTGGAAGGCACATTTAGAAGAAGGAAAAAAAACACACACTTGTAAGACATTCAAGAGCCCTTTAAAAGATGCGGGGAGTAAAACTACCATATGATGATAACCAGCACAATAGCAAAACCACGTAATAAATACGAAACAAGGTATGTCAAGTTTAGTACAGTTGAAATATGCAATCATTTTGCAGCCTAAAATGTTGTTAATGCTTCTCCATCTCCTAAAAGGGGTAGTGAGGGTTGCTGCTTAGTTCTAAATCCCAGTATTTTGCAAAGTGCTTCTGAATCTCAATATTTTGCAAAGTGATTTCTTTTTGCTTGCTCCCCCTGCAAGCACTTCTGATGCAGTCTCTTATCCCTCCTGAATTACTGTTTTGCATTTTGATCAAGAAACAGCATTTGAGTATATATTTATAATGGTCACGATTGGTATTAAAAATTAAATAAAATATTACTTTTTCTCCTTTTTTTTGTAATTGCTCCAATGGTGTCAAATTAACAGTAAATTGACAGAGAAAGGTAAGCAGAGATCCTTTAAATCATAGCGAAGTTTTTTGGCATTCAAGCTAGAAGTGTCTCAATTTAACACATCATTGGTTTGTATTATTAGAAATTTCATTGGTTTGTGGAGCGTATGATGGTTATGCTCTAAAATTGAAAGTACATAGACGCAGGACTTCTCCAGGAGACTGAGCTGCTCTGCGGTTGCTGATCAGTGTGCAGCAGCTGACACGGCTTGTTAATAAGCACAGGCAAACCACCAGTCAAACCCTACTTGCCACTGCATAGAAAGATTTTTAACAGTACTTATTTTCTTGTTTATAG